>NC_084761.1:85604434-86214255 GCF_028858725.1 Colius striatus
CTAAAACTACAGCTAGACAAGCTAAAATGGTCTGGTAATTTGAAGTAAAGCCAGGATTGGGGCTATTTAAAATAACTGGGCAGGCTGGATAGGGCAAAGTTGGGCAAGGTTTATTTTCCTAGCTTGATTTGCAGGACCAGCCCTCATAAGAAAGAAACATGAGTGTGTACTTCTACTCTGGGTTTGCTCTGCATCCTTTTTAGGCACATTCAGCATTGCAAGGAATGTGGGGACTCTGGGCTCTTGCAGTGCTTGCTGCTCCCATGGGAGCTGGAGCTCGAACCCTGCAACTCAAGTTTTGAGCAAGCCTCTAGCTGTCTGAGAGTGGAATGCATGCAAATCCATTTTGGTTCATTTGCCCCTCCACAGAGGTCAAAAGTGATGTCTTAAGGCTAGCAGGAGTCATTATATCAGTAAGAATAATTGTTGTGTGAGTCAGAACACAGAGCTTTACCTGAAGAGTCAGCAATTTAAATAATCCTTCAAAAAAGATCACTGGTTCTCCTCTCAAGATTTCAAGAGGAGTAGTAAACAATTTCTAAGTGTAGTAGGACTGCTGATTGGAAAAACGATTTCAGTAGAATTTGCCTGTCTGTTCTTGATGCCTGTAATGAGACTTCAAGAAAAGATGTGTAAAGAATCCACTTCTCAGTGTATATATGCCTTCTGGAAGTAAGGAGGAAGGCTCAAGCCCTTAGTACTCTGATGAAAAGAAGTTTCCTTCCTTACAGCATTAATAAAGACAACAGAACTGCTCAAATATATCAGTTTTGGGAATTTGGAAGGTGTTCTCTGATGTTCAGCCACAATCCACTTGGATGCTGGGTACTCTGGCTTCTTCAGGAATAAGCCAAAAATTCCCACCCTAAAAGAGCTTCATTTTGAGGCATAATCCTTCTTTATAATAAGAGTTACTTTGAGGGTGTTTCCATTCCACCTGGAATGAACCTGTGCCCAGAAGCAGCTCTGGTCTTAACTCAGGGCATGACCTTACAATATAAAAGCTTTTACTTGTCAATATTTAATTCAACATTTACTAAATGGCAGGTGAATGCTAGGCTGACTTCACTGGAAATAACTTTGCAAAGATTTAATTACCTTTAATCTACATGGCAGGTAATGTTGGAAATAACCCTAACATAATAATAAAATTAAACTCATGGCTCATAAGATTTTTCCTAAATGATGACATACCAGACTTGTATGTGTAAATGAGAGAAAGTGGTTGAAGCAAAATGCATGGCCAATACAGCAAAGGGTAATTATTAACCACTTTTTCTGGCAAAGAAATGGGAAGTACTCTGTTGTATCTGATCCAAGGCGTTGTTAAGTAATAATCAGTAAAAAATGTTAAAACATTCAATATCCCTAGTTACCCTCTCCCCAGTCTGTTAGATCTCCTTGCACTGACACTTACATACCGTGAAATTTGAGGCATTTAGGCTGAAAAGACTGCAAAACAAAAAGAGTCAGTGCCCTGGCTTTTATCTGAAAACTATGATTTTAGTAGTGCAGGAACAGGATACAATTCCATGAAAGACACCAAAATCAGTAACAGGACAAGGGGTAATGGGATGAAGCTGCAACACAAAAAGTTCCACTTAAATATAAGAAAAAACTATTTCCCTGTTCAGGTGAGGGAGCCCTGGCACAGGCTGCCCAGAGGGGTTGTGGAGTCTCCTTCCTTGGAGGTCTTCAAGACTCACCTGGACATGTTCCTATGCTTCTGCAGGGGGGTTGGACTAGATGATCTCTAAAGGTCCCTTCCAAGACCTACCATTCTATGATTCAAAATCCAGTTTTGGGGATTTGACTAAGTGAGAAGCTAGATGTTCTCACTTTCACTTACAAAGTATTTCTGTGTATGTTTAATTTTCCTATGTAATCAGGTTTGACACTAAACTGTATACTACTGCTTGGCCAGATCAGGACATTTTTATACAACTAAAATCTAAGCACCAGTTTGGCTTACCAAGTTGAGACTGCATTTCCAAAGGGGCCTATCTGCATAGAAACCAACTACATCTTTACACATGAATGGGCCTTCACACATATAGACACTGTATACTCTCTTATCATCACATTTTCTCCAGTATTTCTGTTTACAACTTCCTAACAATGAAAAAAAATTCATCGTGAACCTGAAATTAAAACTCCACAGACTTCTGTCTGAATATTCAGTTGGTAAGCTTTTAACTTAGGCATGCTTGTAAAGACTCTCTCTAGTTTTTTCCTGATCTGTTTATAATTTCCATTTAAAAAAATCTTCACTTCCTTCTTGTGTGTTATTTAACAAAGCAATTCTCGTTTGGTTTGTTCTTCTTCTTTATCACGACTGAGTAAGTTGCCCTTGAGATGGCTTCTTTGTATACTTGCTCAGGTCAATATAGGCCAAATTTATAAACTTGAATCTAAAATTTGGGAAAATTTGGATCAGAGAGGTGCCTTTGTTTAGTCTGGAAGGATTAGTTCTAGCACAGAGTGGGCTGCTCTTTGATAATTGTTGAATTCATGCTTTTTGAACAGGCAGGTCTTCCCAAAGCTTACATAACTAGATATAACTTGTTTTACAAAGTAGTAATGCCAGCTTTGTAGCCTTGACTGTCTGATTTTCCTGTCCTTATGCTAAATATGGGGCATGCTGAGCAACAAGTCCTTTCCAAAAACGACGGATGCTACTAAGAAACAGTGTATCCTTGTTATAGATGTCACACAATCACTTTGGGTTAATTTAGAAGTAAAATGTAGTTAATTTAGTAGTAAAATGTAAAAAAGTTTAAATGTAGATTATTTAAAATGTAAGTTAAATGTATATTCATCTGGAAGGTGTCATCTGTCACTTGTATCTGAAACAGAAGATTTGTTTCAAACTCACTTGTCTGTTCCCCCACTCTCGCTCCAGAGAATGAGAAGAGAATCTTCTATTTCCTTATAACCACATGTTACAGAGAGATCATTTTTTTCTCTTATTAATGATAAGATATTGAATGCCTAGTCTAAATACATTTTAGATAAAATATGCCAGGGGATCCTACATAGAACTTCTTTCCTGTCTCTCTAAAGTGGTGTTCTCATTAGCATCTTTTAATGGGAGAAGGTTGCCTATATTTAGCTGAAGTAAATTTGATGGTAATATATTTTGAGAGCTTTACTGAGATTTATGTAACAGGGTCAAAAGTGATTGGTACGGGCTGCCAGAACAATAATAATCAGAAATACAAACCAAACACCACATGCTCAATTATGCCACCTTGTCTAAAAGAGTAATGTTACTCCAAATCCCAGACAGAACTTATGATTTCAGCCAACTCACATCTGCACAGCTGCTACTGTAGCTAACACATCTTGGATTGCTTAGCATCTGCAAGTTTACAGATAATCCAACTAATTTAGCTATCAAGGCCCTTGAGGAAACGCTGATGAACCTAATTTAACATACATTTTTAAAAAAAGCAACACTGAATCAGCAGGGAAAGGCCAAAACAGAGAGCACATTCTCAAACTGAAGAGTCTTCTTATCTCTGCTTAGCTTTGGGATGGAAGGAGCTGTTACCAAAAGCAAAGTCTGAACCGCTACACCCTTGACCTGACCCATGTTTTGTTTAGTATTTAAACTAATACTAATATGGAGTTCCTCTCTATGGCACAAAGCTAGAAGAGCAGTCAAGACAGATGTTTTTACAAACTACTGTGGTTTTTGTTTCTGTACAGTATGTCTTATCTCAGTATTTTAAAGTCTGGCAAAGGGGTGACTCACTCCTGACAAGTGCCACACACTAGCATGCACAAGAATTGGCCCAAGACATCACTCTTCAAAGCCATTTACAGCACATGGAATGCTGTGGGTGTTCCTCCAATCTAGTAATCCAAGCAAGAGTACTGGACCAAGACATCACTCTTCAAAGCCATTTACAGCACATGGAATGCTGTAGGTGTTCCTCTACCCGGTAATCAGGTAAGAGTATATGAATGCGAGCCCTAGCCTTAGGCACTTGCATTTCATATGTCTGTGGGTTCAAATGTGGAAAGGAAAGCTTTTTTCTGTTGTGTGGCAACTGAAACAAAGACCTCTTGTATGCTATTTCAGCCATTCAAAGCATTTTGTTTCTTATTGGGCAGGAAAGGTTTATTGCGTGAATTCCAGCTGAAGCGTCATACTATTCTTTATTTTTACTGTTAATTATTTATTGCTTCTGAAAGGTATAAAAGAGTTAAAGCTGGCTTTGAATCTAACTGTGATTGAACTATCCCTATTTCAGAGGAGAGGGCTGCTGTAGCAGTCCTGAAGAGGGCTGCTTCTGATCTGTACTGAACTTTAGAAATCACTGGGAGTGAAGAACACTTTGGATAAGTGGTGAGTAGTGCATAGAAGTTGGGGCTTGATACTTTGCAGCAGCATCTTAAATTTGGCAATGTTCTCAAGGGTTTGAGACTGGAGGAGGGAGGAATAGATTTCTTTTGACATAAACCAATTCTGTGAAATCTTCAAAAAAATAATTTCCCATGCTAGTGCAATACTCAGCTTCTATATAAAGCAGTCATTAACTCTGAAATCTCTGTCTTCCACTCCTAGTTAATATATTTCTATGAAAAATAGATTTAATCTTTCCTCAATTTATATTTAAAACAAAATCCCAAACAAAACACTTCATTTTGAAATAGAAATTCAATCTTCCCCCTTCTCAATATATGAGATCAGATTGTGGTTTGTATGAAATACTGAAATCCAGATACAGTACTTCATCATCTTGTAAAGACACTTTCGGACTGATACTACAGATATAGGAAAAAAGAGACATATGCATTTTTTAACCCTGTGTCAATTGATTACTTAAGAGAACGGGTATCTTTGGAAGCTAGGGTACCTACAGTATTTAAGATTAACTCTTGCTAAATGGTTCAGCACCATAGGAGTGCTCTGTGCCAAATTAGTCATGCCACTCTTGACCCTAGCAATGGCATTCTAATATTAGGACTGTTTGACATTTTCCATAAATAGTATAAAAATCATTGACTTGAACAGTCTCATTTGCATCAGAATAGATCTATCTCAACAAATCTTAGAGGAATAAATAATCCCTTCAGTTCTTAATGAAATTCCAGAATATCTATTTTACCCAGACAGTTATGTCACCTATCAGGATCTAGAAAATAAATTGTTCCTGATGTGAGGGACATAGAAACTTCAAGCATGCTGTTCACATTGAAAGTTCTAATTAATCAATCTTTTCCTTAAATGATGGTGGATGTCTTTTTGTGTGAGTGCGTGTGTGTGATTTACAGTACCAGGGAGAGGCGCACTTTCATTGAAGTACATGCCATAGACCAGTGACGGAAGCATCTAGCTTGAAGCACAGGGCAGTCCTCAGCTTCAGTCTGTTTCATTGCAAGGATGGCTCCTTTTCTGAAAGGCATAAGTGCTCACCCTTTGAGAATTTTGGCTGTAGTGGAATGGAAAAAGGGTAACAGCACATGAGCTACAGGACAGGAGTGAGGCTTAAAACTTTTCTCCTCCATCCTCTTTCACTATAGTTTTAGTTTGGAATAAGAACTTTCAAAAAGATCTTCTGGAACACCTATTTCCAGTACAATGCATAGTAAAACCAAAGTACTTAAGTTGGACAATCTTGCCCTCCCAAATGCAAAAAATTATATGGCAGTCTACCATAGCCAAATAGGACATAGTAAGTCTGGGTTATCTTTACACTAACTTGTTTTCCTTTGTGATTCAAAGCCTACTGCAGTGTATTCTCTCTTAATGCTTCTTTTAGCCATTTTCAAAATAAACTAAACTATTCTGTGCTACAGCTGAAAAACGTTTACTTCAAGGAACGCAAAGCAGTCCCTTTCCATCCCTGAGAAGCTATGCTGGTTTATAATTACAAGTAAATTGAAAGCTGGAGGCTGCTCTTCTGACTTCCACATTTTCCCTGTCCATAGTAGTGCAATGTTGACAAAGACATACTCTTACTATAGAGAAAGACTTGTGACACTTTGCACCTGGGACACAGATATGGATGCCCAAGGAGGTGCTAGAGTCACCATCCCTACAGATATTCAAAAGACACATAGATGAGGTGCTAAGGGATATGGTTTAGTTTAGAGACGGGCTTGGCAGTGTGAGGTTAGTGGTTGGACCCAATGATCTTAAAGGTCTTTTCCAATTGTAATGATTCTATTATTCTAAGCCATATATACCATGAGGAATTTGTGTCAGCAGAACCTTTTCTAACACCAATAAACTGCCTGAAGGTTGCTCATGTTGTGCCTTGAAAGGAATGACCAGTGGCTTGGTGTAGGTCCAGATCCATCTGAAACAGATGGTAAATAAGCTCTGACTGGCTGCTGGTCCAAACAATGCTTTTATGCTCAGATTGGAGAAGAAAAAAAATTATCTTTGCAGGTCTTATACTCTTCTTAGTTTGGGGATTTTTTTCTTAAGAATTGCAGCTAATAACTCAGCTTTTCTGAGATGGTCAGCTCCTTGGTGATTTTGTCATCTAACATAACAAACATATCTATTTAAAATTTGAGTTCAACTGAAACTGCTGAAGGGTGAATGTTTGCTTTTTGTGAACATGGCAGCTTTCCGATAACTTCTGTTTTTTCCTGACTTGCAGCCAGTTAATGAATGCTGAGTGTTCAATAGATATTCAGAACCAAACCTAGATTACAGTGGGTTTATTCATACCTCTCTCAAGCCAGCCATAATACTTCTACTCTGAACTGCTGAGTCATCCTTGACAAGGCTAACAATTTGTAGGAGTCAGTTGGATTTTATGTCCCACCAATGAACTCAACTAAATAAACTGCTGGATAAGTAGGTAAGCCAACAGTAGCTCTGATCGTAATGCTGAAATGGAAGGTGCCCTGTGGCCTGACACAAAATGAGCCTTTCCTTATTTGTGGGTCACCTCCTGACTAACTGTACAATCTAGGGAGCAGACAGATCTAATCATAAAGAATGAATTATGAATTAATATTTCTGGATCCACAACTTAAGCAACTTACCTGGTACTGGCAATATGAGCTTCAGGAGGAAGGAATACACTTTTCCACCCCATCTGTTATAACCTTTCAGTGAATGGTCACTAGCAGTGTCAGTACAAATCTCAGACTTTCATTCCCCTAAGTGGAATGTCACTTCTTTAGACTTTGTCAGACACTGCAATCTGAAGATCGGGTTTCTGCTTGCTGTTATCATGTCTCTCTTCTCTGCACACACAAGTCAGTAAGATTGTAAAAGTAACACTAACAAAACCTCATGTGCAAGACTTCCGTGATTTCTACCTCCTCCCCAGTTCAGTTCCCTCATTTTTTTAGTCACATTGGACATCTGTCCTCGATATAGCAGTATTCCCTTTTCTACAGTCAAGTTGTGAAATGGGATTTACTTGAAATATAGAAGGGACACTTCAGTCTGGACATTGTGCTGCCAATGGTTAAACTTTCCAGACACTACAGGTATATCTTAAAAGTGTTTTAAAGATTGCTCAAAGAACAAGAGTAAGAATCAGACATATAAAACCACCTCTATGCAGTGAGGGAAAACAGACAGAGGTTACCCTTGCTAGTAGCTGTGAGGTTGAGTTATGTCTCTAGCCACCTAGCAGGCTGCTTCTGACTGTTTCAGTGCTATGCTCCATATACTCTTTGTCTTGTAAGCTCCTAAATTCTGATTTGATGATACTTTATGCTCTGTCAGAACCTTCATTAATTTAATTATCTACATTATCTGTACCTGAAATACTATATAGCATGTGGGTTCTGTGGCCAGCAAGTCTGAAGTTATTTATGGTATGCATGTTAAATGTGGCATACAACAGGTGAACTGTTTGATAGAGAGATTAAGCATCTCCTATAAAGTGAAATACACTTGCCTTAAAAACTTGTTTTGAAGTGCAGTTCAGCAAGAACTGACTAAGGCCCTTTGCAGCAGAGGAAAGGAGGTGTTTGTAGGTTTTTAGTATTGACTACATTGGGAGGTAGAGAGGGAAGAGGGTGATTTTTCTGGCTTTAGTGCTTACAGGATGCTGTTATATCTCTGGATTCTCCTAAAAGCTCAGTCTGATTTCTTGGAACATCAGTAATGGCCTCAATATAACTTCCACTGCAAGGCATTGTTTCACTAAATGGTACCCCCCCATGTGTTATAGCTCAAAATCTTGTAGACTCTTGACAAGACAACTTGCATTCAAGACCTGATCTGTTGTTACAACAATAATGGCCAAGTAAGGTCTTGAAATGTGTTGTCATATCAAGATGTTGAGAACAGAACCTAGTAATAATCCAAATGAATAGAACAGACTGATGGACTGACCAAGACCATACAATGAAGCATAGTGTAAATAATGGATAATTCATCGTCTCTGAAGCACCAGAAATCAGTTTAGTTTCTTAATAAATTATTATTAAAATGCCCTTTAGCATTATTAAAGCACATGTGAGGATACTCAGACAAGAAACTTCTTGACAGAGCAGTAATTAAAGGGACCCTTGCTTTGCAAATGAGTTCAGACAATGCCCCAGCTAATAAAAGGTTTAATAACCCTTAGAATCTCTCCACCAAGGAACCCAAATGTCCTGGCCACAACCCAGTTACGGTAACGTAGTTCCACCAGAGTAAACTTCTTCTGTAGTTGCAGTGGGTCTGATGCTTCTATTCTTATAGAGACAGCACATCCACTGAAGGGCTCAATGCTGTAGCTTCTTCTCCTTCAGACTTTAGCTGTGGTAGGAAGTGCTACGCTTGCTCCAAAGAGTATATTGCCCTTTGAGTAGACTACTTAAACACAGTTAGCATGGATGTTTTGGTTGCTTTTAAGTACATTCAGTTTGGTGTTGCTACACCTTCCTGGACAAGGATCTGACTTTTGTAGGGAGCAGCTAGGCTTCTTATAGGCTTTTTCAAGTCATTCCTGGGTCAGATTTATTATTTTACTTAAAAAAAAAAATGCTGCCTCAACTGAACAGTACCACAACCTTCCCTCTTTTCTTCCTCAGCTATTATCTAACAAGGTAGGAGAATGGAGAACAGACAACAAAGCAACAGCGAGACAAAGGAAAACAAAGCGGTGAAGAAAAAAATGGTGAGTCAATTCCCCTATTTTCAAGTATGTCTGGCTTTGAACTAGCCAAAGAAACGGTTTAGGCAAACCATTCTGGGCTTACTTGACTTTGGGATAAGTTAAAGTTTCTCTTTTATGGGAGGGACTCTGTCACTGAGGATGGCAGCAACATTTTGGAGGAGAGTCTCTATGCCCTTGAAAGGAAATTTTGGGAGGATGTAATTTGTGCAAAAAAGCTTTTTGTCTCTGACATCTTATAAAAGACTCTGCAAAGCTGTGTACTGCAAAACTGTGAAGAGCAAAATGATACTTCTTTCCTTGAGAATATGGAGATTTGAGTAAGGGGAAGCTGTCAGGATGAAAATTTGTGTGGTATAGAGTAGAACGTGTTTAGTGTCTGTAACTTATGGATGACGAGTGTAAAAGGCCAAAAAATGTGAGCCTGCTCAGATGAGAAAGCATATATGTACTAACCACATGCAGCCATATTTTTTGTATTTGAGGATGAAATGAACTATGTGCACCATGCTACTTAAAATGAAGCTAAATAAAACACAGGTATCTGATTCATCTCAAGTGCATTCCATGTACTTTAGAGGCTTGATTCTCCTAACTTGACACTTGTACTGCTTTGTGACCACTCTAAGAGGTTATAAATGATATCCAGATCATCTGTCTATGCTGACACTTCTCAATCTGTACAATAATTTTACATGTTAATGAGTAGCATTTAGCTTTCTACTCAAAACACTAAGCTTCATCTGAGCCAATGACACTTCAAAGCTGCTGCATCGTAAACTGCTTTCAAACCTACAGTGCTTTATGGCATAACTTATTGTGTCTTTGTGAGCTCTGAGCTAGTTGTGAGCTACGTAGAATGACAGAAGTGGAAACAGCATTGATTTACACCAATGTTAACTGCAGTCATCTGGGAACAGTTACAGATGTACTTCATACTCATCCATTGCCAACTAGAAGGTGTAGCTTAACTCTTAGCGGTTCAAAATCCCCATGTTTGCAAACAGGTACCTTCAAAAATAATAGCTGGAAGCTTTTCTCTTGTCCAGGTAGCATGTCTAACCACGATTCCTTACACAGCAGCCGTGTGGCGTCTGGGATCTAAGGTCCGTAGCCTGTGGGCACATGCCTACGCCGTGCGGTTACCATCTGAATCGTCGACGAGTCTTGCGGTATCTTCACTTTCCATCCTCGCCAAAGCGGGAGGACTCTTCGCCTCCTTACCTTGGCAACTTGCTCACAGAGAGGCAGCCCAGCTTTCCAGCTGCCACTCGGCTGGGTACGGGGGGGGTCCGTGATGAACGCCCACTGGGGCCATTTCCCCGCAGCACGGGGGGGTAAATTCCTGCTGAGAGAAGAGGCCTGCGGGCAGACCGCACGCACGGCGCGGGGCACGCACGCGTGCCTAAGCCCGGCGCTGGCCCTCTCCGGGGGCCGTGTCCTCCGGGGGCCGGCCCGCCGATCCCTCCCGCGGCCGCGCCCCCGCGGCGCCCCGCGCGCTGCCCGGCGGCGATGTGCGGGCTCTGCGCGGGCGCGGCATGGACCGTGCGGAGGGGCGCGAGGCGGCCGCGCTGGTGGCGCGGGGCGGCGGTCGCCGCCGCGCAAGCCGGAGCGTAAGTAGCGCGGGGCGTCCCGTCCCGTCCCGTTCCCCGTCCGCCCCACGCCACGGCGGTGTTTTGTTTTGGAAATGACCGCCGCCGTTTAAGCGGTGGGCGATCGGCGGGGCGGGGGCGAGCCCGGCGGCGCAGGCAGGGAGCTCGGCTTGCGCTGCCCTCGCCTCGGGGACGACTCTCCGAAAAGGGGCGCGATTTCGGTCGTTTACCAGCGTGGTGCGGACGAAGGGAGGGGAGGAAGCGAGGCTGGTGCCCGGTGGCTGTGGCAGCCGGAGCAAGTCCCCGCTGCTGCCGCCAGAGCTCAGGGTGCACAGCGCCGGCGCCGAGCCTTCTCCCTTCTCGGAAAGTTGTTGGTGCCGGTGCAGGGGAAACCAGCGGCAGGCAGGCGCGGGGCAGAGCTAAAAATACCGCAGCGACCGAGCCGGGACTCGGAGGACGGGCGGAAGGCAGCGCCGGCTCAGTGTGCCCCGCACGGGAGAGCCGCGGGTAAAGCGGCGGGAGGATGGGCGCAGGCTGCGAGAGGGCACCGCGTCTGCCCCGACCTCCCCGGCCTGGGGGCAGGGGCAGCCCCGCGGAGAGGGGCCAGGGCGTCCCTTTTCCCGAGGGCACTGACCCGCCGGGACACCAGCCGGCAGCGCCCGGCGGGCACGGCCCCTCTCCCGGCTTCATATTGCTTGCGTGGTCTCCGGAAGCTGGATCTTGTTAGGGGTATCGGATAAGGTGCTCCAAAATCTCAGTATCTCAGAAATTCTTAGCAATATGCATTTAAGAATATTAAAACTTCCTTATGTGTTCATGCAATGTTTGCTGCTTACAGTTGTGTTTCATCTGAGATGGAGGTAACCAAAGCAGAGCAGCCTAAACTGTGTTTTGAAAACTGAAATGCCAACTGCAATGCATTTCTTTTAAAGGCAGTTTAAGACTTATAGCAGCCAGCACAAATGTTACGTTGCATGCTGACCAAGGACAGGAGTAGGAAAAAGCATCCCAGTGCCTTGAGATCTGTGATAAGGCCAAAAATGTGGACAAGTAAGCACTTCTCAGGTATCTCGAGATCTTTGCTCTGAGCTGCCATGGGCCTTTCTGCACTGAACACTTAGTGCCGTGGTGATGGTCACACCTACCTGCCCTGGTGCTGACGGCAGCACAGGAGTGGCGGTGAAGCCAAGGAACGCCTGCCTGCCAGGTGTGCTGCTTGTTTCACGGTCACTGTAAGACATATTGTTTTGTTTGATTGATTGGGGTTTTTTCCTTTCCTTTTGTTAACGCTGACAGAGGTTTCTTTTTTTTTTTTTTCTGAGCAACCGTTTGATTTGTTTAAATTTTTTAAGTTTTTTGTGTTCTTACTTCAATGTGCTTTTGTCTTTTATCTTTTATGGCATTGCTGCAGCCTGAGCAAATATTTAAAATTGTGTACGAGGAGACAGGTCATGGAGAAATTGAAGTTCATGTTCCAAGAACTGTAAAACTCTGAATTGAGTAAGTCTAAGATTTTCTGCAGCAGCCTGAAAATTCTTGGTACTGAGGTAGGCTTTAAACCCAGCAACACTTAAAAAAAAATAAAGTACATGTGGGGTTTTTCATTTGTCAGCACTTCTGTGATTTGTCCTGCATTATCTTCCACTTAGCCTCATGTGCATCTGATTTACCCCAGCTGAAAAGTTTAAGCATTCATTGAAATTTTTAGTAAACACTAGGCCATATGATCCAAATAATTTTCTTTGCAGGGTTTTTCTGATGGGTCTAACATTGTTGGAGTAGAGCCCTTTAGCAGTATTGCACTAAGATTACCACATAGCAGCTGTGAACATGCGCTTATCATTTGTGAACCCTTTTGGAGCAGCCTGGGAGACCTCCAGGAACTCTGAGTTGGGAGTTGATGAGGTAACAGATTATTAGATCAGAGTAGCAGCAATTTCTCCTAAGTGCAGGACACTTCTGCATAGTAGAGAAATAATGGGCACCTACAATGAGGTGTTATTACCAGAAGGTAAATAAAGCCTTATGTCAAAATTTCTGCCTTTTGCCACCAAAGTAATAGTGCAAAGCTGTGTGTGTACGGCAGGTTCATTTTAAGAAGCCAGCTAAGAAAAAGGAATTGTGTTTGGCTTATGTAGTGAACTCAACAGGATATATTTCTTACACAAAGCTTTTTTTCCACCTGTACACTTCCTGACCTGACTGAAAACAAGCTGGTTAATGAGCTGTGTAATCTCTTTAAAAGTTCCCACATTGTGTGAAAGCAGTTAAAACACTCAGCTGTTCCACCGGGTGCATTTTGAGCCCTCAGCAGTGGCAGCCAAGGAGCGTGGCAGACTGGGTATGTATGGAGCATGTGCCGGGTTGTATGCTGCAGCCCGTGCCCTGGCACCCGAGTATCTCACCCTTTCTTCAGGGATCACAGTGAGCCCATGATGACAGCGTGGCAGGTGAGCACGTGCTGACAGCCACGCCTGTGTTCACTTGCCCTGCTGCACTTGAGACTGGTGGAGCTCATTGCAGTCCATTGTCACTGCTGATATGCCATGTGCAAGTTATGTAGACGTGGTTCATGCTCTAAATCTTCATTTTCCAAAGTGAACATACAGCTTTGTGCAGTTGGCAGAGTGCATTGACTCAACCTGTTGGGTCTGCTGTAAGTGAAATAACTGAAGCCAAGTCTTTCTCCTTTTGGAAAGATTGAGGCTTCAATGAGTGATAAGGCTGGGTGTAAAACGTCAGCTGGGCCGGAAATTCTAGATTCTTAGCAGAGTGTGGTTTACCTTTTTAAATTCAAAATGGGTTGAAAAGCCATCCACTTTTAATGTGTTCAAAAGTCAAGGAAGGTGAGTTGTCTTCCATGACCTACAAAAAGACATTCACAACCAACTAGCCACCAAAACACTAACTTTAATTTCTCTTGAGAATGACAACAATTACTTCTACCACTCGTTGTAGTCCAGCAGAAGAACTGAGTGGCAGAAAATAGTATGGGGAAAGGTGGAAAGGACCCTGAAATGCAAAATCTCGCAAATCAAAGCACTCTTACCTTTTCTTCAACAGCTTATGTAGAAGAAGAAATTACTAGCAGAAATGGGTTAAAAACACGATGAGCAGGATGGAGGGAGGAGACCTGAGAAGGGAGAGATATAGGTGTGTCATTTGGGCACAGGAGCACATGGCATCTCCACTGGAGAGAGTGTGGGTGGAAGCAAATTACTGTTGCAGGTTTGTGTTTGATTTAAAAACCCTAGTTTATAGGCATTGTTGGGTTTTTTTTTGGTCACAATTTCAGTAGTTCTCATACTCATGGGGATTAGGCACACACTGTCTCACAGGTTTTCACCTAACTTGAATCTATCCACAGACCTGTTGCATCAAATCCATGCTACTCTTTGCTTTGTTCTATTGGTGGTACGTTGACAACAGTTTCCTTCACTGAGAATATGCTTCTCCAGCATTTTACTTTTCAGTGCGGGGGTTGATGGGATGCTTGCAGCAAAAATCTGTGAGGTTGAAAGAAGTTCAAATGTTTGCTTATGCCTCGGCAAATGTTAGCTGAGATGTCACTTCAAATTTACTGTTCGTCAGATTGCAGCAAGGGGAAGTGTTTCAGGCCATATTCTGGGGCATGGACATCTGCCTGCAAGAGCTACACAAGGTAGCATAGACTTTAAACCTGACCTATGTTAATTTAAAGTATACTAACAATGGCTGCATTTTTGTTTGTTTGTTTTTCAGAATTGGTCTGGGAGTCTAATTGTAGCCTCTTTAACTGGTGCTTTTGGCTCATCTTTTCTTTATGGTTACAATCTCTCCGTGGTGAACGCACCTGCAGTGGTAAGTGACTGACAAAACCGGATTTTACCATCAGTAGAGGGCAGCCTTGTCCAGTTGTTTTGTGCTCCTCAATGTCCTGATGGAGCAGAATAGGTTAAGTCTCATACAATAACTTGCCTTTGCCTGAAAGCTTTCTTCTGCCGTCACATAAGTTCAGTAGCTGTCAGGGACCTAAATGCCTCTGTTGAGGTGAGTGGATGCCTGTGGTTTGCTTCTTATTCTCCCCAAGCTCATACTAATACTGATTTTTCTTGCACACTTTTGTATAATGAAGTAATGTTAATAATCTGCCTTTCTGACTAGTGAGTATCTGGCAGCTCTGTGTACATGTTCAGTAACTTCTATTCACATTGTTCAGTTGAGGAGAGTTGCATAATATTTCATTCCCACAGAACTGATATCATAAATAATGCTTCTGGCTTCCTCTTGAGTAATGAACTGAACTGAAAACCGCTGTGTTGACCATCTTTGGCTGAAACATATGGAATAGATTTGATGAAGAGAGTAATGTGAAATCAGTGTACAGTATTTGGAGTGATTTCATTAAAATATCAGTTTTCACAAATGGAGAGCTGAACATTTGGTTTTTACACTGGCTGTTTAGAGATCTTCCTAATTCACACAAGCACGTAAGTAAGCAATTCAGTGGAGCAGCAAGCAACACTGGTTTGAAAAAGTAGCGAGTAAATTTTGTGAGGTGACTGTGGAAATTCCATTTCAAAATAGTTCCTTTTAAAAGCCAAGCTCCTTCTGCTATGAAAATATCTTACAGAAATGTGTGAGTAGGTTCCCACCTAGACAGGTTGCTCTCATTAAAGATGGATGCAATATTTATGCAAATAATGAAAGACATTTTTTAAAAAAATTCAGTTTCATATGTGTATTCCATTTTTTAAACTGATGACCCAAAGAACTAGGAAGAGACTCACCCTGTAGGAAGTTTTAATTGCGACCTTTGTAACTTCTGGGAATTTTCTTGAAATTCCTGGTACTTATTGTACCAATAATGTGGGGTTAGACTAATTGAGTATTTATTCTAGCATATTGTGTCTGGGCATCATTTCACCTTGCAGTCATCAGAAGGCAAACGTGGCTTAAAAAAATCAACAGGAAGCTGACATTCTGTGAACAGTGGTTGTCCTGATTGTAGACATGGTAGGCATCCTTGCTGCACTGTCTCGGCACTTTCAGCAGAGCAGTGAGAATGATCCAATTTTTAAACATTTAAGTTCCATTTAAAATATAGGGTGTCCTCGTAATCAGGGCTTTCCTGTCATTTTCTGCAGGAGTGAAGGAAAGATAGGATGATGGGACATGCTCCTTGGCAACACTTGAGACAGTTAGACTTAAACAATGTGGAAAAGTTGAAGGTGCAACTGTACCATGGGAAATGCTAAATTCCAGGCACTGCAGTTAGTAACGCTCCCAGGGTTGTCCATTTTTGCTTGAAGTCTTTACTGTTGGTTTTGGACTGAAAGTAGGCACTATGCTCTTGGCTTTGGTCATGCTGTTGACAGGTAGTGGGTGTTTCCGTGTTTGATTGAGAACTTCATGACTGTTTTATTCATGTTAAGTCATACATTATTCATGTAGCACTAAGGAGTAGTCCTACTGACAAGGACTACATAGCTGTGTAGTTCAAGAATAAAATGCCATTATGGCCTCTGGTCCTCTCTCAAGCCCCAGCGTTAATCTGTACCATCCATTTGCCTAGGATAGGCCACCTTCCTATTCTTGTCCCCAGAGGGGCAGTGACCAGGTTGAAAAGAAGAATTTGGGCTTTGCTCTTAGCTGTGGTGGAGAGGAGCAGTGAGCCATACCAAAGCTGTGCTTCTTACAGCACAAGAAAAAGGAACCTTTGCCCCATCTGTTTTCCCCTAGACTTTCACTAAATCTGCTGCAAGGTCACCCTTTTGGATACTGATGTGAGGTGACTGAGGAAAATCAAAGGGGGGCAGCTTACAGCTGTAGGTAAACAGCAGTCTTGCAAGAGGTTATATTAGGAGTGTGATAATTCTTAGAAGTTTCAAGCCAAGTTTTATTTGTGAACTTAGCAGCTTGGTAAGACAGATATTCTGGTGACATGCAGCTTACAGACTGCGTTGCATGAGCATCTCTATGGGATTTCAGATATCTTTTGCCCGTGTTTTCTTGAGTGCAATTCTTTTTTATGTGTACATTTCTCCAACCTTAGAGAAGGACTGTATGAAGCTTCGAGGAATAGTGAAAAAGTACTTGATAATGACTGTTAACTAAAACGTGGGATGTTTCCAGGATCCTAAAAGTGAACACTTCAACATGGTGACTGAGATGGGACAGGGCAGGGGGGACGGGGAGTGAAAGTTCATTTAAGACTGAAGTCTTGAAGAACTGTTGGTAAGTTCTTGTGTAGATTTTATCTTCGTACTGCAAGTTGTGTCAGTTCATCAAACTGTAGGAGAATACCGCTGCACTTTGCAGTGATGAACTTTACTGCAGGTCATCTCATAAGGTGGAGTCAGTCCAACTTCCTTCTTGTTGCAAAGGGGAAATAAACTGCACCAGCTCTGCTCAAAGCAAAGATTGCTTCCCACTTAGTCCTTAAGTGTCCTATGGGAAAGAGCAATGGCTCATCACAGCTCTGCTTCCCACTGCACACAGTGCTTGACTACATGAGGAAACCACAATTAGAAGTCTCCATGGGCTTGTGCAAAGAGTTACCAGAATTTGTTGAAAAACATATGGGGGCATTTGGCAGTAGGAAGACAAATGCTTTAATTGAAGACAAGTTGCAACTGTCTTTTTCTGAGCTGAATTTCTATGGTTCATGTCACAGAGCAATGGTGGGTAAGGGTTGTGGAACAGTGATGTGCTTTGTGCTCTGTGTGGGAAGTACAGTTTCTGCTGCTTACTGGGTAGTGCTTGCCCCCTTCTCATGGGCGGCTGCAGCTCTGCATTTCTGTTGGTACAGGAAAGGGAGACTATTGCAAAAACATACAGCCTGCTGTGTCAGCCAGGTCAATCGTTGTCACTGTGTGTAACCTTTGTAACTATGGGTAAGGCAACATGTTTGTGATACAAAACAGTGATTTAACAAAGTTTGATAGTAAATGTGACTGATTTATAAGACACAACAGCACATATCACTTGATACTTACTGCACAGAGAACAGGGATAGATGAAACTCAGAGATACCCTCCCGTTGAGCCACAAGGTTCAGAAAAGATCCTTTTGCATTCTGATCTCCTTCTTGGAGAGGAGCCTGAGTGCAACTGGATCCACACTTAGTCTCAGACTTGGTCAGTGATTTATGTCCAAAGGGTTATATGTGCACAATCAATACTCACTTGGTCACTTATCACTTAGCTAAGATCCCAAAGTTTCAGCATGCTTAGTCCCAATTCATTTACCGATTATCTGGCACAAAAAGGATTTTCCCAACCTCAAGGAGTATCCTTGAGAGGCATCCCTGCTCAAGGAGAGATGGAGATATGCAGCTGGCTGCTGTGCAGGAAGGCCCAATGGGCTCTTGGCTGTCTACTATTTATGGAGTAAGATAATTGACTTAAAGTCGTATTTGCCTACTAGCTGTATTTTGGGTGGCATATGCTCAACTTAGCCCTCAACTACTGAGCAAGATTTATAGTCTTTGTAGCCTGTGTTGCTATGTGTCAATCCAACTTAAACTAGATGCATCCCTCAGCACCACTGATAGCTGTTGCATTAAGCAGAGAAGGGAGGTGGGAGGAGCACACCACCACACCTTGATGTAAGTTATTTACAGTTAAAGAGACAAGGAAAGGATTTTCTGTGTTTTTTAAATATGTCACATATTTGTAAATATTAAAAACATACATATCCCTTATATTCTCCTTATATTTCTCACCCTAGCACTGCTGCCTTAAGCAACTGAGGCAGCAGAATACAAGAAACTGTTACCAGTCAGTTTCTGTTCCATGTAGGCTTTTGTTAGGGACTAAAATTTTTGTGTACAACTTAATGCTGTTAATGTTCAAATAACTGATTAAAATCTCACAGGAGCAATTCCACAAAATTGAATGAATTCAAATCCAGTGAATTTGTTAGATCAGATTGGTTTTATGTCCAACTCCTCAAAACCTGTATGCATTATTAGTTTGCCACTTATTGGCAATGGAAATCCAGACACAGGTGTGATACATATGCCAGCACATTTCTCTGTTGCTATTGAGTGTTGTAGTTTGTACTTTCTTGTCTTGAATGTTTGCACTTACTTGATGTCTTCTGGTAAATTACAAAGCTATGTTGAAGAAATTAGTCATGACACAAGGGGAGAATAGTTTGTGTACAATTTTTAGCTATTATTATTATCATGAAATGCTAGTATGTTCTGAAAATGTTTTCTCTTAGTATTCATTATTATCAGAAATTAACTTCAAATAAACAACATATCTGAATTTAAATATAACCTGAGTACTTCTTGTAAAGAGATAAGATGTATTACTTGATTTAGTAGCAGATTCATTTGCAAGTTTACCATGAGATTCTTTTAAATGCACTAAGTACCAAATTTAATGGTTGGTTTTGGGGTTTTTCATAGAATCATAGAATGGTAGGGGTTGGAAGGGACCTTTAGAGATCATCTAGTCCAACCCCCCTGCAGAAGCAGGTTCACCTAGATCAGGTCACATAGGAACATGTCCAGGTGGGTCTTGAAGACCTCCAAGGAAGGAGACTCCACAACCCCTCTGGGCAGCCTGTGCCACTGCTCCATCACCCTCACAGTGAAATAGTTTTTTCTTATGTTTAAGTGGAACTTTTTGTGTTCCAGCTTCATCCCATTACCCCTTGTCCTGTTGCTAGGTACAATGGAAAAAAAGGGATGCCCCAACCTCCTGACACCCACCCTTTAGATATTTGTAAATGTTAATAAGATCTCCCCTCGGTCTCCTCTTCTCCAGACTAAACAGCCCCAGTTCCCGCAGCCTTTCCTCATATGAAAGATGTTCTATACCCTTGATCATCTTGATGGCCCTGCATTGGACTCTCTCCAGCAGTTCCCTGTCCCTCTTGAGCTGAGAAGCCCAGAGCTAGACACAGGACTCCAGATGAGGCCTCAGCAGGGCAGAGTAGAGAGGGAGCAGAACCTCCCTTGACCTGCTGGCCACGCTCTTCTTGATGCATCCCAGGATGCCATTGGCCTTCTTGGCCACGAGGGCACACTGCTGGCTCATGGTTAGTTTATTATCAATCAGGACTCCCAGGTCTCTCTCTGCAGAGCTGCTATTCATCAGTTCGACCCCCAGCCTGTACTGGTGCATGGGGTTGTTCCTTCCCAGATACAGGACTCTGCACTTGTCCCTATTGAACCTCAGGAGATTCCTCTCTACCCAACTCTCAAGCCAGTTGAGATCTCACTGAATGGCAGCACAGCCTCTGGGGAATCAGCCAGTCCTCTGAATTTGGTGTCATCAGGGAACTTGCTGAGGGTACACTTTGTCCCCTCATCCAGGTCGTTGATGAAGATGTTGAAGATGTTTTTGTGGTGTTTATGTTTGTACAGAAACATATAAGACAGGATGGGAGAAATATCACCATCCTCCTTTTAATTCAGGGCACAAGAGGCTGACTAGAGACTTGATACAAGGAAGACAATAAGTGGGACATTCTACCTCTACTTTTCTTAGGTACTTTGCAGGTGGGGAGGTGGTATTTCAAACTGAAGTCAGATATCAAATGTGCTCAAGTCCTCCATGTACTGGAATGCCTAAAGTTTGAAATTCCTGGTTTGAACAGGGACAACGTGGTGTTAGGGTTATACTGCCAAATCCTAATTTAGTATCTATGATGAGCTGGAGGAAATCTGAGAAGAAACTGGGGAAAAGACACAGAAGGAGTGAGAACATTACATACGTGTGCTGTGCCCTTCTACAGTAGTGACTGTTTGGTACTGCCTCGTTGCCAGAGCATCGGGCACCACAGTGGCAATGGAGCTTTGCTTCATTACAGATGGGAACAACATAAAAACGGAGAAGCTTGACTAAAAAGAGAGTAAATAGGTGATGTCTCTGCAGGCGATACAAATGCTATGTAAAAATGTCGTATGACATCTATGAAGAAACTTTGGTATAATTAAACATCAGGGAAGGGAAGTTGTTAGAAGGCTTCCTTCAAAAATCTTCAGTTATGCTCATATGAGGAAAGACGAAAATAATATAAACTGGCACATTGAAGGATAAAAAGTTAACTTGTCCTGAAGTTTGGGTACATTCAACACACGTGAAAAAGGACATAAGGCTGATAGATGAAGCTGAAAAAGAGTGGTGAGAAAATGTGAGGACAGAATAAGAAACCTGAATTAATGTTTTAAATTGGAAAATTCCAGATACATCCCATACTGGAACCTTCTTTGTAGGGGTTATGTTAGAGAAGCTGAAATACTGGTAGAGATATGGAATAAAATTAGTGATAATTTTATGTCAGGTTGTGAAAATACCTTAACATTTGTTCAAGACTGAAAAAATAACTCAAAATATAGTCTTCATATCACAGTTCAGCTTATTTTTAAATAGCCTCAGTAACAGAGAGACTGTGAGGATTAATGTCACTTTAAGAAAAAAGTAGTTGTTGGGGGAAAGATTGGAATAGAAATGCTAAGAGTTAATTCTTTAGCTAGCAGAAACTGTAATAGAAAAGTGAGAATTTGGGGAAGAACTGGCATAGCTTTTGGACAGGTGAACTGTGACTCAGGCATGTGTCAGTGTTCCCCAGAGATTCAAGAGACACTTGAACTTTCAAGTGTCTTTCCTTGACACTTCAAGTGACTTCCCTGGAATAGACCTGATGGAAGGGAATTAAGCTGTCATGGGAGAAAAGCTTAGGCCTCAGGATAGCTGAAGAGTTAGGAGATAGGTCTCAGGTTTTCATTTCTTAAGAAAGCCAGCTTGTCTTAGATGTCTGATTTTGTATTTGATACAACTTTCATTACTGAATATAAATTACTTGCTTTGTTTAGCAACCTGAACTTTGTTTCAAAGAGCAGCTTTTGTAAATTTAAAGAGGAGATGCTCCAACATAGTTACAAAAGTGATTTGGAGTTCTTAATTTTAAAGGTGTCAGACACCTAGATCTTTTTGAATTGTACTCTGGTCTTTTTTTACCTCCCACCAGTATCAAACCAATAGGTGTCATCTGTCATGTCACTCCTCTAACAGTTACTTGTCTTGGCTATGGATTCTTTGGGAGAAAAATGTATCTCTCATTGCTTGGCTTAGTAGGTCCCTGATTTTGTATGGCTGCCACATGTATCAGTGTCATAAATAAAATGAAAAAGTGTACATAGCCTCCTCTTTCCCCTCAATTCAAGAATGCTAATTGTTTTCAATTCACTCTGCCTTTTCCATCTAGTGTTCTAAAGAACTGGTAGAATCACTCACTTTTACAACACTAGCCCTTTGGGAAAAAGAGACTAATGAAAGGCACTTAATTTTGAGCAAATCCAACATCTTCATTCTGGGACTGAAATATAAAAATAGAGGTGATAAATTGTTTAATGGTGAGCACAGTCTAGGGTTTTGCCAAAAAGACTTCTATCACATTTGACACATCTGTAAACATTTTCCAGGAAATCAGTTTTCTTAAGTTTCATGTGAACATGCATGATCCTCAAACTTTGATGCTATGTCCTGTATAACAAACCATACTCTAACTTCTTCAAGACATTTTCAGCTCTTGCTACTACTGGAGCCCCCTTCCCTTCCCTTCCCTTCCCTTCCCTTCCCTTCCCTTCCCTTCCCTTCCCTTCCCTTCCCTTCCCTTCCCTTCCCTTCCCTTCCCTTCCCTTCCCTTCCCTTCCCTTCCCTTCCCTTCCCTTCCCTTCCCTTCCCTTCCCTTCCCTTCCCTTCCCTTCCCTTCCCTTCCCTTCCCTTCCCTTCCCCCCCCCTTCCCCCCCCCTTCCCCCCCCTTCTCCCTCCCCTCCCTGATAAAACTCATTAATGCTGTACCAACAACCTCAACGGTAACATCCTTCCTTTATAGGAGTTTCATTTTTAAAAGCCTCTTCTACATATCTACTATGGGTTTTTTTTTCCCACCTTCTTTATGACCGTCATATAGTTAAACATATGTATGCTTTGGGTACTTCAGTTAGTCTCTATTGCAATTGTATCTAGAAGTGAAGCCCTGTTTTTTGGAATACAGAGATAACAGAGCAATGCTGATTCCTGCAAGCAACCTACTGGGTTTTTTTTTTAGTTCTGTTTCTCTCAGTTATGTTCTTAAAGTGTGATTTTTGTTTTACGTGTATTGCTTTGTCTTTTTTTTTCAGTATATCAAGAAGTTTTACAATGAAACTTGGGAAAGAAGGTACGGCTTCTCGGTGGATGAAAGCACACTGACTCTCCTCTGGTCCATAACTGTTTCTATTTTTGCCATTGGTGGCCTTGTGGGTGCCATTATTGTTACTCCAATTGTGAAGTTCTTTGGAAGGTAAGTGTATTGGAAAACCCCGATGCAAATTTAAACATCTTAAAATTATGGAAGCTCATTTCATAGAATCATAGAATGGGAGGGATTGGAAAGGGCCTTTAAAGATCAAGTCCAAGCCTCCTGCCAAAGCACGTCCACTTAGATCAGGTCACACTTGCCCCAGAGGTTACATCAGATCTTCTGACCATCCTTAGGGCTTTTGGGCCCAGTTCCTGCCTCCCTGACCGGAGGTGCACAGCAGGGGATGTTCATCTCGGGCTCCTCAAAAGTCTGGCATGGTCTTTGGCCACCTGGGCCATTGCATGGATGGACACTACCCTGGGCTGCTCACTCGGCCACCCTGGCCAAGACTTGCTGGCCAGTTGTTGCTCGGAGCTTGACTTCACATTTCTGCTTTTTTCTCCCTTTTTTCTCCCTTTTTTCTCCCTTTTTTCTCCCTCTCCCTCTCCCTCTCCCTCTCCCTCTCCCTCTCCCTCTCCCTCTCCCTCTCCCTCTCCCTCTCCCTCTCCCTCTCCCTCTCCCTCTCCTTTTCATTTTTTTTCATTTATTCTTTTCTCTTCTTCTTCATCTACTACTTCTGCTTCCTCTTCTTCTTCCTTGTCTTTTTTTTTCCTTTTTCCTTGCCGTTTTCTTCATCTCCTTCTCTGCTTTCTTCTTTGTTTTCTTCTTTCAAAATCTATTTATGAGAGAAATTCTCCTCTTTTTCACACACACATCCAGGTGAGTTTTGAAAACCTTCAGAGAAGGGAGACTCCACAACCTCCCTGGGCAGCCTGTGCCAGGGCTCCCTCACCTGAATAGTAAAATTTTTGCTTAAGTGGAACTTTTTGTGTTCCAGCTTTTCTCCATTAACCTTAGTCCTGTTACTCAACGCTACAGAAAAAAAAGTGCTGCCCTGTCCTCTTGACATATACCCTTTAAATACTTGTAAATACTGATGAGCTCTCCCCTCAGCCTCCTCTTTTCCAAGCTGAACAGCCCCATTTTCCGTAGCCTTTCCTCATATGGAAGATGCTCCAGTCCCCTGATTGTCTTGATTGCCCCGCACTGGACTCTCTTCAGAAGTTCTCTGTCCCTCTTCAACTGGGGAGCCCAGAAGTGGACACAGGACTCCAGATGATGCCTCACTAGGGCAGAGTAGAGAGGGAGAAGAACCTCCCTCCACCTTGAGGCCATGCTCTTCTTGATGCATCCCAGGATGGCATTGGCCTTCTTGGCCATGAGTGCACATTGCTGGCTCATGTTTACATTATGATCAACCAGAACTGTCAGGTCTGTCTCTGCAGAACTGCTCTCCAGCAGGTCAATCCCCAGCCTGTACTGGTGCATGGGGTTCTTCCTTCCTAGATGCAGTGCTCTGAACTTGTCCTTGTTGAACCTCAGGAGGTTCCTCTGTGCCCAACTCTCAAGCCGGTCGAGATCCTACTGAATGGCAGCACAGCCTTTGGGGAATCAGCCAGTCCTCCCAGTTTGGTGTCATCAGCCAACTTGCTGAGGGTACCCTCAGTCTCCTCATCCAGGTCGTTGATGAAGATGTTGAACAAGACTGGCCCCAGAACCGACCCCTGTGGAACTCCACTCGCCACAGGCCTCCAACTCGATTCTGTGCCAGAATCGAGCCCCTCTGGGCTCTGTCATTGAGCCAGCTCTTGATCCACCTCACTGTCCACTCATCCAAGCCACACTGCCTGAGCTGTCTGATGAGGATCTTATGGGAGACAGTGACAAAAGCCTTGCTGAAGTCAAGGTAGATGACATCTGCTGCTCTCCCCTCATCTAGCCAGCTGGTTATGCACTCATAGAAGGCTATCAGGTTGGTCAGGCAGGATTTCCCCTTGATCTCCCTGATAAACATCTGTTCCTTCACGTGTTTTGAGATAACATTGGGGATGAGCTGTTCCATCACCTTTCCAGGGATGGAGGTGAGACTGACTGGCCTATAGTTTCCCAGGTCCTTCTTCTTGCCTTTTTTGAAGAGTAGAGTGGCATTACCCTTCTTCCAGTCCTCAGACATCTTCCCAGTCCTCCACAATTCCTAAGAGTTACAAATTTCCATGAGTAAAATTAGTAGTTTTCTGTCTGGCCTTACTGTGCGTCATGCAAGTCACAGAAGCCTTTTGCTCTGAACAGGCTGTGGTTTCAATGTCAAAGAAGTTGAATTGTCAAGAGCACAGAAAAGAAATGCCTTAAAGTAGGAAAGATTTCACGAAGGAGTGTAAGATTCTTTTTCCATTAGGCTGAGTATCTTACTGTACACAAAAAAACCATCAACTTGTCTTATTTGCTTTTCAACCAGATTTGTCCATTCTATGGTTCTTTTGTCATGCAGTAATAAAAATTTGCTGTTTTTTGTTTCTTCTTTCTGTCTACTTAAAGTACAGTTTGAGGAACAAAACTAGGGTGAAGTTCATACTTGGTTTACCCCAAGCTTGGAGATGCTGTCCCTGCTCTATGCAATATAGTATTTGACTGAATCTTGACCACAGGCAATATGAGTATTTTAGGAATGTGTGTGCTGGTGTGTGTTTGCTTTTTTGCTGCAGGTACTGACTAAATCGTTGACTAGATATTTCTGTCAATTTTTTGTTTCATACAGTCTTCCAAAAGGAATTTTAGATGTAATTTGTAATTTGCCTATATTTATAACAGCATGAAAAAATAGGCCATTATAGCATGCATCTTAACTTGTCATTTGTGTTTTTCATAATTGTAAATTCTATATAATTTTATAACTTTTTATTCAGCTAAATCTCTGGAGAAAGTCATCACAGAGGCTTAAATATAAGCATCCTTTTTTTTTCTCCTACTTTCCTGTTCTTCATTTTTACTATTTCCGTTGCTTTAGATTGTACTATTTAGATTGTACTATTTCCGTTGCTTTAGATTGCTAGGCCTGTTTGTCATTCTCCCAACTCTTTCATATCAATTTTTTCACCTCAAAGAGAGTATGGTTTTGGATCCTTCCGTTTCCTGCTTACAGCAGGTTGATATTCTCTGTTTTGTAAATATGTTATCTGTTCTTCATTAATATAGTCTGTCCCTTTACTTCATCATTTGATTTTCAATTCTTAAATATTTTTCATAGTCGTATTTTTTATGTTTGCAATTTCTTCTGCAACTTCTTTCACTTTTACACATTTCATAAGTATAGGAAACAATGCCTGACTCAGACTGATTAATTCCCAGAATTTTCCCTGAGTCTGCTTTACTTTATTAAAAATTGATGTAAGAAATGGGTTCATAGAAGGCTTGAATTTTTGGTGAAGAGTAGAATAGTTTTGTGTGCAGATTTGTTAAAGTGGTGGCTGGTCTCAGTCATATATACACAGCACTTTGATGGGAGCAGATCATATTTCCAGGGTAGAGCTTTAAATCTTGAAGACTGTGCCTTTTTTAATTGTATTTATCCCTATCCAGCCGTGGAAACAGCTCTCTTACAGTGTACAAGTACTTGATTCGAGATGGGAAGGGATTGAATCTCTCAGGAACACCGGATAAAGGCTGCTCATCAGTGTGATGCTTGAATTTGCTGTTCACACTGCAGTGTGTTTGTTTGGTCTAGGAAACCTGACTGACATACTGGTGTGGTATTTGAGTAGAACATTATGAAATGTTGACAGAACAATAAAATACTTTGCAGTTAAGTTGTTCAAGTGTAGGTTGGAGGGTTGTATGTATGATGAAGCTGAGCTCCATTTTACGCTGCACAGAATAATGAACTAAGGGGAATCAAAAGCATTAGTCAGAAATAATATAGGATTTTAAGAAGAGCAGTCTTCAATTGTATTGCTATAAGAGTAATAGAAAATCCAAATTACTGAATTCCTAGGCCTTAGTTATTTCAAAAGAGATGTATTTTTTTCAAGAGAGCCTTCATCCACATCCATCAGATGTGGCTTTTACACTCGATAATTTAAATTCTTCTACAGAGAGCAGCGACTGTTGCGTATCCTGAACATCCAGAGCAGTACACTCAGTGGATCGCTCAGGGAGGCATTTGCAGGAGAGGGAAAAGGCCTTCCCTCAAGCACAGTGAATAATTTTGAGTATGAAGTTGATAAAGGGAATTTCTGTGGATTATCTTAGTAATACAGCCACTTTGTTATTCTGAAGTTAGCTACTGTAGTTGAAATGGTGATCCAGTATTCAATCTCTTGCTATGTTTTGTTTAAACACCTAGTTTAAAGAACACACAGCTTGCTATTTAAACACCTAGTTGCCTATTATGCTTTTCGTATAAGGTATATTTTCTTCCAAGTAGAGTCTTTCTTATTACTGAATTCTGAGACAGTAATATTTTTGATGAAACTTTTAATTTCCTTATTTTCCTACTTGTGAGTTTTTGACAAAATTATTATTAATTCAAATCTCTAACTAAAGTTATTGCAGCTGTGAAGAGCACACAGTCACTAGGATTCTGTTCTGGCCTCTGGAATTACCAGATATCATGAAAGCAAATGATAACCTTGAAATCACAAGAGATTGATCATATGTGAATTTGCAAAAAAGCCAAGGGCAATTCTGAGGAAGAGATTCTCAAATGTTTTCAAGATCCAAAATACTTAAAATAGAAAAAGTCAGAAAAACTCCTTAAAGCTTAGCTCTGTTTGTATCTAGTTGATGAGTGACTTGTCTCTCAGCTTACAGAAAATTATTTCTGTGGAGCAGATGGCTCTTCTCATAGGGCTGCTTCAGATTGAGTACAGCATTGGAGGTTACATTCCTGCAGCAGTACGAATAGTCAGCCATACAGAGAATCAATTTTCACATTAAGTTGCAAAACTTACTTTTTGGCTTAGGATTTGGCTGCTGTGTGCTCAATCAGAAGTTTTTTAAATCATCTTCCTTTTGGAGTGCATAAACGCTTTATTTCTTTTGGGTGGAGAGAATTCTGAATTATTTGAATGGAAAAAAGAAAAATCTTTGTCTTTAAATAAGTGCTATGCCACTATTTTTAGTGCAGTAGATGCAGCAGAACCATGTGGGGCTTTGGACTGGAACTTGAGTCCAGGTTCCTTTTCCCAGATCTGACAGTGTTTAATATATTAGCTTTAGTAGTCCATTTTATGATCTATTCTTCTGTTTGCCCACTTATAGAAATAGGGATATTGATGTTCTTCAACCTGTGCTGTGTGAGAACTAGGTATGATATTTATACTTCAGTGGGTTTTCTGTACCACTTGGACAGTTGCTTGATCAGTTTGTGATTTGGAATGTGAGAGAAATTATTTGAGTGACCTTCACATCAGAGTATGTCTTATGGTGGGTCAGCATTGAAGTTTGCACTCTTACACTTTGTAACTGTGGTGAATGGTTATCTGACAAGATTAGTTGCGCTTTCTGAAATGAAAGTGCTGCGGTCTTGGGAGTTTGGAGGGATTTTGCTTTATTTTTTTCTTAGGAACCATAATGAGAAATTGTTCCCACTCTATGTTTGTGGTGGCTTGGCTTCCACTAACAGCCAAGAACTCATCCAGCTGTTCATCACTCCCCAGAAAGGGCAAGGGCAGAAATAAGAGGAGCAAGAGTGAGAAGACTCATGGGTCTTGACACTTGGGTTCTTAGTATGTGCAGAATGGCTAATTGGTATGCCTTTAAAACTCTTTAGTTAACTATAATATGTTTTATTTTAAAGCTATGATATAGATTTGGAACTCTATCCACTTGAGTATAACACTATATTTTGGAACTCCACACGACATCTAAGAGGGCATGTTTGTTAGGCACTTTTTGGTTTTATAGATATTTAAGAACAATAGTTTGCTTTGAATATGACTAGATTTAACTGCTATGATGTTGATATCTGCATAAAATATCTTTTCCTTTTAGGAAATGCACTTTGCTGCTCAATAACGTGTTTGCAGTGACAGCTGCATTGTTGATGTCCCTCTCCTTGTTGGCAGGGTCATTTGAAATGCTTATACTGGGCCGCATTATCATGGGTGTTGATGCAGGTAGGTTGTACCATGCTGTGTGTACCATGCATAGTCTTTCTTTTCTTCCCCTGTTGGATCTTTCTTTACATTTAAGGGGCATTTCAGGGACTAGCCACACTGATTTCAGTGGAACAAAACAGCAGATTAAGGGTTGGAGGATGTTTGGAGAAGACACTGAAATGGATGGTAGCTGCTGCTGTCCACCCAGGTTGTTCCTTCCCTTTCCTCCTCCAGCTCCTATAGAGCATATCTATCTTCATGCCATGAAGATTCTTTAGCTGGGAGGGTGTAATTTATTTATTAAAGCTGCTTGCTGCTTTGTGTTTAGAAGTTGTTGGATCTCATGCTAATATCAGTTGGATTAAGGGGAAGATTTACTTCTAGCAAATTGGTCTCCCTGGGTTAAAAGTAAATCATGGAGGCATTGCTGCACCAAAATAGTCTTGCAGCTAGCAGTGAGATTCTCAGCAACTTCAGAAATTGCTAGATTGTGAGAAATACTTACCTGATACAGAGACAGACTTGATGAAGTAAGATGGTTTCACACTCTCAATGTAATTACGAGACTCTGAACAATGGAAAGTTCTTTGACTTTTGTGTCACTTTGCATCATCTGCCTTTTCTGGCAAGCTTTAGCTATGTTGTTAGTAAGCCCAAACTATGGTACTTTGAAAGTAGATGTGTCCATCACTTACAATGTAAAGTTAATGGGTAATTTTGGTAGTGACTAATTTTTTGTCTCAGATTACAACCATATGACCATTACTGTGGAGATGTGTAAATACTATTAGTGTACCAACCAAGGCCATACATTATTTTCTACTGGCTTTGAACAGCATTCTGCTCCTATATTATGCCTGCTAGTAAGAGTTCATGGCAGATGTAAGCCTGCATTGAGGGAAACACCTGCTAATACCATTTACAGTAAAAATATTTCATCTGACTGTATCTGGTCTCTCTGTGCCTGACACATTGCAGTTGGTTTTTCCTTACCTGCACTGGTGATAACATGATTCTGCTTGCTTTGGGATGAGCAAAGTTAGAACATAAAGTCTGTTCCACTGGTGGTTCTCATCTCTGAGTAATCTGTGGTATTTCTCATCAAATAACAGCCTATGCACATCACTGGAGATCTGTAATAGATAATCAATCCCATGGTTATTAAATGGTGCAAGTGTAATTAGACACGAGAAAAAATAGTTCATATTGTCTGTGGATAGATACAAATCTGTTTTTTGCATGTTTTCATGCCACTCTTGTGAACAGCTTAGCGCTCACACTCCCTTCAGTAGATATTTGGTTTGTACCTGGCATAATGAAAAGGCAATTTGACTTAATATAGGTATTTTCCTTTCTTCCTAGGCATTTCCCTGAGTGCCCTTCCCATGTATTTGAGTGAAATATCTCCTAAGGAAATTCGTGGTTCATTGGGTCAAGTCACAGCAATTTTCATCTGTATTGGTGTTTTCACTGGTCAAGTTTTGGGGCTGCCAGAAATATTTGGGCAAGTAAGTATTTAACAGATGCTTTCTGTGGGAGAACACAAGCATATTTAAAGTATTACATTTTCATATATTGACTGAGTTCCTCACAAAATGGGAAAACAGAAGTATTGGGGTTTTGTTTTGAAGTACCTTGAAACGTAGTTTCTTCCATGTCATTTAGAAGTGTGCACACGTGAGTGAATTTGGTAGATCCGGCAAGCAGCTTGAGCGGCTTGTGCGTGTGCATATGCAAGTTCTCCCCACCATGCCATTTCTCAATGTGCATTTATCTTTCCTGGTTTCCAATGTCTTTGAGTACCGTGGAAATGCTTAAGAGTTTTCACGGGTTTAATTTTCCTATCCAAAGTAGAGCTCAGAAAGGCTTGATTAGAGCTTCTTTGCAGACCTGAGTAGGGAGACTCTTACTCAGTGGTGATAGTCTCCTTGTAATGCATTCCTGCTTTTAGACTAGGAGTTGGAAATGCAGAATTAATATATACCTTTATGGAAAGAGATTACCTATTCTGGTATGAAGTTTTACCTTGCTGTCGTAGGCTGAGATTAACTTTGTGGCCACTGGATGTCGTCATTACTCTTAATAAATGAAATGGGGGTTTATTCAAGCTGTCGTTTAGAAATACTTTTCATCCAGAGATGAATCTTTAAGGCAGTGTGAAGGAAATGTGTGCAGCAGTCCTCTCTCAGTTAAACCTGAGCTAAGAATCCATTTTGGCAGCCAGAAAAAATTGAAACAGTTGAAAAATGAGAACTTGTCCTCCTGTGTCCATCCAAATTCAACTCCTTTGTAGATACATGACACCATCCTCCCTGACACTTTTAGTTTTGTCTGACCAGCTCTCCTATTATGTTCCTTTATCCTTGGGCTCATTTATCTTGTTCAGTTCCCCTCAAGGCAAGTGATTTGATCCCATTTACCCTTTATTGAAGGACAGATTACTGCCCTCACCTACCAAAGCAAATGGCTTTCACTGACCTTCATTGTGTGGCTTCTATAGATGTCCCTTCTCTTGCTCTGAAGAGTGTGTTAAATGTCAAGAGTGATTGAACTGCTTAAGGATATATGTCAAACCTTATGTAGTAGGGTTTTTTGGTTTGAGTTTCTGCTTCTACAACCTACTTTAATATGCAGCTAATTAATATTACATCATTAAATATAGCCATTAATTTATGTAAGATGTAATAGGTTTTATCTGTAGAATTAATTCTTTTCAAGATGAGTAATATCAGTGTGTAAAAGGAGCAAAGCTTTGGCTGCGGTGAATTATCTTATTTCCAGGACAATTATTTGAGCCAGCTTGAAATTTCCAGTTGGGTATGCGGGTGCATTTTTTTAAATGTATTAATAAAATTTAACATTCAGGGTAAACCTCAGGCTGTTTGAAATATGAGTCCCTAGTGCAGTCTCATCCTTCTTGGAACACTTTACCAATATTTCTGTTGGTTTCAGCCAGGATTTTCTTCCCTAATTTCATGTCATTCCCACTGAAGCCAGTAAGGTTTGCACCAGGAACAGCAGTCATTGCCAGAGGATATTCCTGCAGAGGTTATATGTGACGAAATCACTTCTGTTGAAGCTGGGAGGCAGCAAACGTGATGTCCTTCTCCTGAGCGCTTTCCTCTCTCCCCTCCCCAGGAAACACCTTGCACAAATTTCTGTCACTTTATTCAATCAAGTTCAAAAGTAGGCTCAAGACATTGGCTATTTTCTAGTTGTAGGCTTTCCTGATTGATGTCGTTACTTCTGTCCACTAATGAGATAAAAGCTTCTTATCAAATAATTCCCACATTTTAATTTTTTTTCTCCCTTTTTTCTGTTGGAGAAATCTTAGTTGCATTTAAAGTGAGGCCAGTATTCTAAGCAGTGATGGTTTTGAAGAAAGGAGGGGCAAAGACCGAGTTGGATATCTTGCTAGAAAAGACTCTCTGGAACATGAGTGGACATGGGGAGTGCTACAGGCATGACCAAGGTCCTCTCTTCTAAAAGGAAGAGACAGCAACATTGCTTGTGTGGCCAATTAAATTGCAGGATGGGAAAGGAATTGACTGCACCATGTTAACATAAGAAAGACCTGCAGAAGGAATGACTTAATAATGCTACAAGAATAACTTTGTGTAAGTGTTCTTCGAGTAATTGCGTGCTGAAATTCAACAAAGTGATGTTGGGAACAGGCTCTCAGCTGAAGTAGCTTGAGCAGAAAATCTAAATTTAAATTGGTGCTTGATGCATTTATCTGGATTATATGAGGTTGTTGACTTCAGTGATTCTGTAGAAGCCTCTCCACAGAAAAAGACAGTGTTTATGTAGGCTGTGGAGCATGGCCTTACAAGCATTTATTAACAATCTAATCCTCTATTATTGAATGCAACAGTGTTCCTTTAAACATGGAAGTGTGATAAAAATAGCTCTGAAGCTCTGAATATTACTTGTCACAATTCAGAAAGTCCTTACTGATTTTTGTGTCAAGTAGGTTAAGTATTCCCACAGTGAATTTTAGTAATCTTTTCTTTATGAAGACCAGCCCAGATGAAGCATGGGGCAATGTGGGAAGTCACAGGTTAGGTACTGGGGGGCAATGGTTGGCTTTGGCTCTGGTACTGTTGTAAGGCTAGTTGGCTGTTTCCTATTCCTTTAATTTTCCCAAACTTTCTACTGGAACTACTGAGGGTTGACAATCTCTTCGGTTCGTTTTAATATCTTTTCAATGCCAGTTCTATCAACTTATTATTCTTTTGGTCAACTGTTATTTGTCACATAATAGCTTTCTTGCAAAGCAAAGGCCAATGCATTGTCAACTTCAGTTTTGAAAGTTCAAATTTATACTTAGTGTCTTAATGGAATATTGTCTGGTCCAGTTCTAGCACATTCCGTGTCGTCCCGTGTATCTCACTGTTACTAGCTCGTCTAGTTCCTTCTGCATGTAATGTCCTCCAAAGGTTTTTCTTAGAATGGTAACATCTTTTCAACGTTATAGACCACCAGGCTGTCTCTTGTATTGCTTCAGCTTGTTTAGTGAAGGTGGACTTTCATTAAGTGGCTGCCAGCTGCTTCTCTGATCAGAACAGCTATTTGCCATAGGTAGACCAATGGAAAAATAGATTTGGTTTACTTTGGGAGCACTATTTTATAGAGTTCAAGTGTTTCTAAGTAATTTGCCCACAAGCTTGTCTAACTACACTGCAATGTTTCTTAATGGATAGTATGTCATCCTAAAAGCCTTGCATCTTAAGACTTATTAGGGCAACTCTTTCTAGGTAATTGCTATTGCTTCTGTAGGTGTTTCCAGATTTAAAAATAAACTCGAGCAAACAGAAAAACTGTAAAATTCTTCTTGAGTCCCTCTCTTGAATGATGTGAGTAGTTTTTGTCATCCGGCTTTAAAAAGAGTGTAGTTGAGCAATACGAGGTACAGGAGAGAGCAGCAATGATGAGAGACGAGAAGTGGCTTCTTGAGGAGAAAAGGCTGAGTTAAGGCTTGATAGCTCTTATGGGTAAGCCCATGCTGTGAATAAACAGAGCAATGAAAAACAAAGTATACCAGAGAAGACTCAGAATTTGTCTTTAAGTGACACATGGTCTTTGTCTAGATTTTTCTTAATCTTCCTTTAAATACAATTGGAATTTGTCACATTGGTAAAATGTTATGTGATTACGATTACCAACTTAATTAATGGGATGTTGTCTTTGTCATTAAAACAACATGAATTACAGTTCTACATTGCTTTTTTTTTATTTGTTTGTTTACTTTGAGCAGCTTTAACACATATCTGGCTAGAGACTACCTGTTTTTAAAAAAGGAATTGGCTGGAAATAAGTCTGTGATACTGGCCAAACTATCCTCTCTCCACACTGATTTTAGCAAAGAAATTCAGTTATTGAGATAAACATCAATTTCTGCAGCAAAATGAGCTCAACTTAGGAAAGGACTAAGAAACTCCATAAAGACCATACTATATGTCTAGTAAGGAAAATCTCTGTGATGACTGTGAGTGCCTTTCAAGTTAGTTCTTCCTTACAGAAGTGGACCTTACAAACTGAACTAGAAACTTCTGCAGATGCCGTGTCAAACTCAAATTTTCTTTACAAGATCTCTTAAAAAAACCATATTTGAAGTGATAGGTAGCTGTATATTTAGGAAAGTTTATATAGGAATTTTTCATTTTTACAGAATCACTGACAGTGGAATAGATTTTACGATTAAGTCCAACGGTTAACCTAGCGCTGCCATGTCCACGACTAAACCATGCCCCTAAGCACCTGTACATGCTTCATAAGGGAACAAGTGCCCAGAGAACAGTTGGTCTTACTATTAATTCTTGCTTTGCCTCAGTCTTTAAGTACCTCAGCCTTTTCTTCATCCTTTGTCATTATGTTTCCCCTTACATCCAGTAAGGGATAGAAATTCTTCTTAGCCCTTCTTTTGTCGTTAATGTATTTACAGAAACATTTTTTATTTTTATAGTTGTAGCTAATTTTCTCCTTGCGCCACTCCGTAACATCCTTGTAGTCCTCCTGAGCTGCTTGCCCCGTCTTCCAAACATCATAGACCCTTTTGTTTTCTTAATCCCGACTTCAGGCCAAAGTTCTGTGTTCAGCCATGCTGATCTTCCCTCCTGGCTCATCTTTCAGCATATGTGGACAGTCTGCTCCTGTGCCTTCTTGAAGAAAGTCCCACTTTCCTGAACCCCTTTACCTTTCAGAACTGCCTCATGAGGGCCACTCTCAGCCAAACTCCTCAGCAGGCCCAAGCCTGCCCTCCCCAGGTCCAAGGTTGCAGTTCTGCTGATCCCCCTCCTTACGTGTGACAGGATTGAAAAAGCCATCATTTCATGGCTGCAGTGTCCAAGATGGCCGCCAGCCATCCCATCACCCACAGGTGCTTTGCTGCCTGCCAGCAACAGATCAAGCACAATGCCTTCCCTGGTGTCTCAACAGCTGTGTCAGGACGTGATCTCCCTCAAATCCAGGAGCATCCTAGACTGTTTCCTCTCTGCTGTATTGTACTGCCAGCAGACATCTGTTAAGTTGAAATCCCCCATGAGACTATTTTGCTTTACCAAGATCTTTTTTACTCCTTCACTTGCACTAAAATAGACAGTGATGGAATCAGTACTTGTACAGCCTGTGCAATTGGAGACTTTTCTGAAAACTAAGCTTTGCTTTTACATGTTAAAGCTTCGCTTTTAGTGTGGTTTTTTCCTTGATTTTTTTTTAAAACTGATCTTCCTTTAGCCTTTGACTCTGATTCAAGGATTCTTTAAAAACCGTGTAGTAAATTATAGATGAGAAAATAAAGCAATTCAGAATTGCTCTGGGGAACTGCAACCTGCAAGTGGACATTGGTGACAAAATGGTCTGTTGGAAGTGCTCTTGAAATGAGTTTTACACATTAGTATGGTAATACAAAGTGTGAGTCAACCGATTTCCTCATATTTTTCTGTGAGCTCTTTTGTTTTATATGTTTAGCTTCCCCTTGAGCCATGATAGTGACTATAGCTAAAGATAATTATATATATATATATATATATTTAACAGCTTATGCCTCATATATGCATGCTGTTTGCAGAATATAAAAAGGGGTTTGTAGCTTCCATTAGGGCAGGAAGAAGTATCCAGTAGTTAAGTGTTTTCCAGAATCACTTGAATTCCCAAAGTGTCTTATTTGTGATGATTTCAAATATCTGGTTGTGTAGAACAGAAAAGTGCAACATCCTCATCCTGCCTAGATGTATTCTAGAAATATAACAAAGTGAAGCAAAGTCTAGCTGAAGGCCAGTAACTAGCAGTGTACTCCAGGGATCAGTCCTGTTCTGTGTCATCATTAATGACCTGGATGATGATGCAGAGGTCATCCTCAGCAAGTCTTCATAGGATACCAGACTAGACGTAGCTGATGTGCCAGAGTCATGCTGCCATCCAGAGAGACCTCAACATTCTGGAGAAATGAGCTGACAGGAACTTCACGAATTTCAACAAGGATAAGTGCAAAGTTCAGCACCTGAATAGGAAAAACCCCAGGCACCAGTATGTGGTGAGGGCCACCCAGCTGGAAAATGGCTTGACAGGAAAAGACCTATGGTCTTGGTGAACACCAGGTGGAACATGAGCCAGCAATGTGCCATTGGGGCAAAGAAGGCAAATGGGTTCCTGGACTGCAGTAGGAGGAGTACTGCCAGCAGAAAGGTGATTCTTCTCAACTCAGCATTGATGAGACCCCACCTGGAATGCTCTGTCCAGTTCTGGGCTTCCCAGTACAAGAGAGACAAGGAGATATAGAAGACAATCCAGAGAGGGACCACTAAGATAAGGGACTGGAGCACTGAGGAAAGGCTGAGAGAGCTGGGACTATTCAACCTGGAGGAGACTCAGCTCAGGAGGTTCTTATCTATGTATATAAATACCTGAAGGGAGAGTGAAAAGATGACAAAGCCAGGTGGTGCCTAGTGACAGGGCCAGAGGCAATAGACACCAACTAAGTGTACACGGAGTTGTATATAACAATTTACAGTGTAAAGATCTCATTGGATTTATGTTGAACTTTTGAAGAGTGATTTCCTAAGGCTCTCAAACCCGAGCTCAAAGACTTTATCTAAACAGTGTGCCCAAATATGCGAGCAGTCTTGTTAATTTCAATGTGATAGTATTCTTAGAAACATGCTGCTTTGTGGAACTTATTGTAGTATATAAATTGCTAGTTCTTAATAAGATCTTAAGAGCAAATTAGTGTAGAAAATGGGGAAAAAAACCCTAGGAATTTGGTTTATGGGTTCTGCTCCCTAATTTATCCAAGCTATCCTGGTCCCTGCCATTCCTCTGGACTGAAGAGTTTGAACATTGATTCTTAAAATCACAGAAGCAAAGCTTCCTTATATTCATGTAGCAAAATGCAAAACTCTGAGTTAAAGGCTAGAACCTTCCCAGGAGACTGTTTTAAAACTTCTGCTAAGGATATAGGATACGTGTTGGTGTTTGTAAATGACTGCTCAAATCCATAAAGGGATGGTGTCACCTAAGAATAGTTCAGATAAACACCCTTACAAAGAAGGGAACTTCTAAATACAGTCTTTAAAAAAAAAAAAAAAAGAACGAAACAAAAACAGAGCAATAAAATGTTTCAGTGCCTTTTGAGATAATCACCAATTTCAGCAGGTGTTTGTATGTCTTTCTGAGCCTGCATTGGTTGTGTTTATCTAGATGGAAACCTGTCTGTGCTTCCTGCAAACTGGTACCAGACATGCCAATTATGAATTTCTCGAGGTAGTGATTTTGAAGATGGCAATCCTTTTTAAAATATTCTTTGGGTTCCTTTTTTATCTAGCAATGGGGAAATTTCCTTCATCTTTTCACAATAACACATAAGTCACTAAGGTGCTTATTGCAGAAGCAATTTCTGTGTCATTTAGCAAGGTACTCGCACTTAATTACATGCCGTGAGTTGCTATCGGGCTTAGAGGTCACTGCACCCAGTAGTTGATGCAGCCAAGGGAAGCTGCTGTGCAGTCACCAGGCTAGAGATACACAGCCTTGGTCATGCTGTCAAGGGTATAGAAATGCTGCCAGGGCCTTCTGGGTTGGTGCATAGTCATAGTTCAATAGTACCCATGGGAAGAAAAGGTCTGCTCTGTTACACCAGCCCTGTTGGGATGAGGTGGGTGTTGACATATTTGTAATGGGGACATTAAATGAGATATTTTGTTTATATCTATTGTGAACCCGCTGAGAGTATGTGTCAACTGGAGATTATAAATCAACTCTTTATTGGTTCCCCCAGGCAGATACAAAGGTATTTATTCATCCTTTTCTGTACAGAACTCATTAAGTAACAAACAGGAAAACAGCTGCGAGTCTTCATATTTGCAAATGAGATTCAGTTCATTAAAGTTATGCTGTGAGACTGCAATTCCTGAAGTTTTAGAAACAGCACACGGCTGACTGGCAGTGTGGAATAGTCAAGTGTTGAAGTTTTGCACTGGAGAAGGAGAACATCCTGCAGGAGAGGATTTGTGTGAATGTGGAAGTGTGGTTATAGAAGAAAGAGAGTTATGGAAATATATATATTTGTTAATTTTTAGAGATTCCTGAACCATAGGCTTAATGTCAGAGCATCTAACGTTTGGATGAAAATTTATCATCAGTGAGGACTATTTTCTCATAGACACTTGAAACCCACCTAACACTTAACAGGATAAAATTTCTAGGTAACAGTACTCTGTTTGATTAGGTCAGTTTGAAAAGCAGTAGACAAGCTGCCATGGAAAGATAGATGTCCTTCAACAAGTCTGAATTAAGAAATAACTTCAAAATAACCATGCATTTTGAGAGCAGTTGCTTATAATTTGTCAGACTGCTTTCTCCTGATCTACTGAAACATAGTTATCACATATAACTAAACTTAGACCATTTGTTTGTATGGTCTATATATTTAAGTTTTGACTTTTTGCTTCTCTGTCAGACTTGAAAAGGTGGACTTTTTCACTTGTTGTAGTTGAGCTAATAATTAGCAGACAGTATGTATGAACCTCATCCTGTGTTAGTTGGACTACCTAAGAAGTTTATGAGCAAGTAAACATTTTAGATTTGCCTGTCTCCTTAATGCTTGAGTATCTGCTGATATTGCAAAAACATTACTAAGCAGTAAATGTAACATTTTTTGACCTATGACTTCCTTCCCAGTGTACTTCACACGCTGGGTAGATAACTGCGTCATTTAAACTTTTTGAAGGTCTTAGTTGATTAACACTTCAGTTTTACTTTCCATTGCTCTTTGTAAAATCACTCATTATTACAAATTCATGTCCTAATATGTAAATTTGTCTTTTACAAGTTGAATATTAATGATGTGGTAAATTGGTAAAGCATGGTAAGGAAGCATGTAGTAATTGTATTGAGTAGTTGGCTGCATTTTCTAGACTTGTATTTCTTAGTTTGGTTTTGAAATCACAGGCAAAAAGAAAAATCGGGAGGTATATTCTTGATTGGTATTTTGAGAGACTTTTTAAACTTAAAGGAAATATCAAAATCTAAACCAGATCTATCATCATTGAAGAAGTGTCAAATTAAATATTTGACTTTTTCAGTTGTTTTTATAAAAAAATGTGCTTTGGGATTTTTTGTTTTCTTAACCTTAGAATGCCTTAGTCTGACCATTATAACTTCAGTTTGGCAAAATATAATCACACAAAAAAGGAATTGCTTCAACAATTCAGTTCTTTCTTCTAAAATTTTTACATCTATGTGTATATTCTTAGCCTTTTCTGTGTTGAAAGTGTCTTCAAATTTTATCTAAATCTTCCTAATTAGTAAAATGTAACCAATGCCTAAATAGGCCATTGAACTTCAGATGTACCAACAATTCAGCTGTCTGCACTACCTGTTGATATAATCCCTTACTAGTTTGTTTTCCACCTTTTAATTGTTACAGTAAGTTCCACTGGTGATTCTTTGACATGGTAACATTTGCTTTACTGTGTTCCAGTATAGTTTAATCTTGACTTATTTGCATTTCATAAATCTATGTCATGCTTTATCCATTTCCACTGCCCCTCTTTGTATTTTGGCAGCTTTGTACTTTATTTTATCAACCTTTGAATAAGTCTGTGGTTGGCAAACTTGCTCTACTATTTAACTATCATTTGCAAATAGATCAAAGCTGTGTTTTTCATTCACCAGCCTAAGCAAATATCCATAATGTCACAGTTTAAAATAAAATTCTCCCATCTTTACGTGTTATTTTTACCAGTTCTGAGCAGGTGATGAGCCCCCTGTAATAAAAATATTTAATGGTCTTTTCAGTTTTTCCTGAGATAAAATGGGATGTGGTTGTTTTCATTTCTACCAGCAGTGTCTGTATGCATCTCCTTGCTGATGACAAGTGAGCCAAAGTGTTAATGTGTCCTCTAAGTCACATCTACACTGTCTTCTGCCTTTACCTTATTGTTGCTTCTGAGCATTATCCCAGTTTGTATCCTATTTTGTTCTTTCTTAAAGAGAACCCTCCTTTTCCCTGCTTCTTTTAATTCTCATTATAGGGTCTAGTTCAACTTGATTTTCATAGAATCATAGAATGGTAAGGATTGGACGAGACCTTTAGAGATCATCTAGTCCAACCCCCCTGCAGAAGCAGGTCCATCTAGATCAGGTCACACGGGAACACGTCCAGGTGGGTCTTGAAGTCCCCCAAGGAAGGAGACTCCACAACCCCTCTGGGCAGCCTGTGCCAGTGCTCCCTCACCCTCAGTTTTGTACATATCTTTTGAAATAATTTTAGTCCTATTTCTTTTCTGTGTTGAGATGAAGAAATTGAACATGGATAATGTAAATTAAGAGATAAACAAGCGAAATACATGTTCTATAGTACTGAATAGGCAACACCTGAATACTTTTGAGATAAATGCAGAAGCTTCTGTTGACTTCAGTGACTTACTGATCAGCTCATGTTGGCAATGACAAGTGGGAGCATACTTATGAGTGTTTACCTTAAGATTTTCAAAGTTAGCATAATAACAAGTAAATCAGAAACCTTTAATAGAGGAAACAAAGGAACATCAGTGTCTGGTGAAAACAGAGGGCTTTCTATTATATTGTTGGGGACTGTTATTTATTGCAAAGGATAAGTTCAGAGGTTCACTCTCTTTCATGGCTCTTTCAAAATAACACTTTCAGAAGAGTTATTTCAGAGAATTGTGACCAACTCAAAAACCATATATTATGAGAGACTTTAAAAAGTGTGAAAGCTTATTCCAAGTAATTCTCCATAGGCTAGCAGAAAGTTAATAAGAACAATATACAGAGGATACTTTTTTCTTTTCCTTTTAAGAAATGTCCTTGACATTGTAGAAAAAAATGCAGAAAATATGATGTGCTGATCAAGAGTAAGATTCTTATCTGGAAGTGTTGTAAAAAGTTCTAATGCCTTAAAACCCCTTTTACATGGTACATAGTAAGTGTGTATATATTACAAGAAGTTATTTCAGGCAGACGTAGGATGAAACTATAGAATCATGAATTATAGTACCTGTTTTTTAAGTTGTTCTTTACAAACAGATACCTACTTTGATTATGGGACTTGATCCAAGTGGACCTGCTTTGCCAGGAGGGTTGCACTAGATGATCTCTAAAGGTCCCTTCCAACCGCTACCATTCTATGAATCTATGATTAACTATCCTTAAAGTCTTAAACTTAGTTTAATTTTCTTATTTTTAAAATAAGAATCAGGATGATTGTTTATAAACAGATTGTTACCCACTCTTGATCCTCTACGTTAGGTAACTACATTTAGAAAATAATTAAGAATGAAGAAATTATGTCAAAGTTTTGATGGCAATGAATGCTCTTGGGAAGACTAATAACCTCGAGCTTTAAATTGTCTGAAAAAGAATCCCTTCCTCAAGTTATTTTCCCATCTCAGGAGACTAAAAAAACAAACAAACAAAAAAAAATTCTGTCACCTAAAAAGCAAGTGAAAGGTTTCATTAGGAGATATCTCACATATTCTGCCCGAGAGATTTTAGTTATCTCAGACCCCAGTTCAGGTGTGAGACTTTGATTATATCCCATATCGTGCAGTAAATTGTATTTTAGGCATTGCTGAAGTGGGAGAATATAAAATAAAAACTATCTACATAAAACAGTTGGAGGACTTTTGACCTTTGATTTGACTGTGAAAAATTAAATTGAAATAAAATTGATCCATCTCTGTCCAGGAAAATACAGTCTCTGAATGGATAGATTCATTTTGATGGAGAGATGGGACTCAAAGCTGGTGCCTCTCGGAGCAAAATCAGCCAAGATGCACCATAATCTGCCTTTGATCTAGCCAAGCTTCTGGAAATGTGCTAGACATGATGCCTGAACAGTAAGCCTACAGAAATCTTAGCGGGCTTTTCAATTAAGAACCAAGTTGCAGATTAGAAAGCATTCAATTAAATAGATTAATGCTAAACTTGGATAAAATCACAGAAAAAGTTCATCTTGGCATTCAGTTGGAACAGAAGGTATCTTAAGAATACAGACAGATTGAAGGCCATTTTGCAGGAGAAAATAATACTGCTGGCGTCTTTCTCCTTCAGATACTTGAAAGTATCCTATCTTGAGAATAAGCACAGAGAGCTAGCCGAGCTCTCTACTGCCTTTCTCAGCCTTTTCCTGGCAGGGCTCTGTCCATGTCGCCCTCTATAGCTGGCTTTAAATAACAAATGCATTTGAGGATGTTAACAACTTTGTGTCAGTTGATTTCAAACAAAATTATCAAAGTCAAGTTGTATTTGATACCAGCTAGCAGTTGAGTAGATTCATGTAGTGTTGGATAGTGTAACAGCTTTGTGCTCTGCACCTACATGGCAGTGGGGCTCTGGCAGGTTAAAACTGCTTGACTTCTGTATGGGAGACTTGCCAGAGAGGGGTCTTCAGTGCTTTGCTTTGGTGAGGATTCTGCAGAGGACTCTCGTGTTTCAGGTCCTTGCTGGAGACTTCCAGCAGATCAGGTGCAAGACAATAGAAAAAAATATTTCATGGACTTGGGAACAGGGCTGTTGGTGTTTCATTTGAATACCTGAGTTAGATTAGCTAATTCAGAGTGGGAAACAGTATAATGTGTTATTGTTAATTACACTACCATAAAACCAAAGGATTTCTTTAAGGTCCTATGATTTTGGGCAGGAAGATAGATGAAACCCATTTCTTACACTTAAATATGCATGAAGCCAGCTAAAGAGCTAGACTCATTGGCTGCAAGACAAAACATTCATAAAGACAACCTCACACCATTAGCCAGATATCTTTTTATTGCATTAAATGTCTTTCACTCTGGTTGTGTTGAACTGTATATGTCTTCTTTTCTGAAGAGAAATAAAAACTACCCAGCTATGCAGTTGTACCTGCAATGCAAATGTTGTGTTTTGTCAAGGAGAAGAGTCTTGTGATGAGACTTCAGCCCAACTTGGTTCATTCCCACCAGCTGTGAAATGCTGAAGAGTCTGCCTACATGATGAGAACCAAAAAACTGTGCTAAACTACAGCTTAGCTGAAGTGTTACCAGGATTTTACACATATTGTGACAATTAGAAGACAAATACATATATATGTTTTTAGATCAATTACATTAGCCTAAGAGACAACATGCGGGTATATGTGACTCTGTGAAAACAGTGTTATAGTGTTTCTTAAAGCTAGTAAGTGAGTTGGAATGACTTGAATATATATTTGAATATATATTGTATTTTTACATGAATAGCTGTTGATGCTGAAGGAAAAAAATGTGTTATGTGTTGCTCTTTTCCAGCTTCTCAGTTTCTCTCTTTTCATACTCAGTCAGCTGATGGCTTCAATTCTGTCTTCCTTGGCCCTTGAGTAAGGTATCTGAGGAAGAAGTGTTAAAACTGCTTGCTAAGCTCAGGCAAAAGACATCACTCTGCTCCTGGGCACAATATGTCCAATGATGAAAAGTTACAGTGTTTCCCATCAAAGCTGTTCTTCTTCCTAGTAGCACTATGAGAGAGTATTACTGACTTAACGTTTGCATCTGTTTGCAGGAATCTCGGTGGCCTTACTTGTTTGGGGCAATCATTGTTCCTTCATTGATACAAGTTGTGATTCTTCCTTTTCTTCCTGAAAGTCCTCGTTACCTCTTACTTGAAAAACATAACACGGGCAAGGCAGAAAAAGGTACGATGTGTTACTTTATTCCATCATATGATGTTTATTGTAGGGATGCAAGATGGAAAATAATTCTGCTATCATAGTAAAGGAAGGTTATTTCAATAGGAGATACTAGCTTGTCGGTTGTTTTACCCTCACCTTTTTTGTTTGTCTCTGTGTGTGTAAATATAACTGTTGCTTTGGTTATTTTTATAAATTAAATTCTCCAACAACCTATCTGGCATTACACATGGCAATACAAACCTAACCAAATCATCTTGCTGTTGTGCGTTAGCCACTATGTGCAGAGTTCATTTGGAAGTGAAAGGTGATTTCAGCCTTCATGACTCTCCCTTATCTACAGCCTTTGAAGCTTGTCTAATGAAAACACCAACTCTGTTGCTGTTTTGTTTTTTTTTTTTTTTCAGCAGTCACTGTGCTTGACTCTCTGCTTCTGTAACTCAATAACCTTTGTAGGTCTAATAAAAACCTCATACAGCTATTTAGCTGAAAATTTCCAGTGCTTCCTTATGATTTGCTTCATTTTCACAGGCACAGAGCAGAATATTTTGTTCTTACTTTAGGTTTTATGTATAAAAGAATTTGCTTGTGCAATCACAGCTGCTGTATGGTCTGCCCCAGTAAAATTACTGTCAGTCATAAGTTCTAGTATATCATCACATTATGGTCGAGAAAATGTTGAAAATTAGATTTTGCTTATTATGGGGACACAGTAAAAATAGAAGTGTACAAAGAAGGAAGGAGTCTGATTATAATGCCAAAATGTTTGCAGAACATAACTGTGCTTTCAAAATTATTTGTAAAAAACAATTTTGAATATAACCCTTAAGGTTTTCAGTCACTAACTAGTTGCAGGATTACTTGCAAAGTGTGAATCAGTCTCTGAAACTTTAATGATCTTTTAGCACGAAATTAATGCAACTCTCACTATCCTGTTTTTCCTATGAAATGAAAAACTGGTCTTTTTTTGTTCTGATGAGGACGTTGAAACAGAAGAGACGCTAATGAGGAGACTCCCATGTTTGTCTGGTGTTGAATGAAGAATTCTGTAAATGTTCAAGCCTCAGACATTTAGAAATGCAGCTCAGTGTTAAAAAAAAAAAAGTGACATAAAAGGAACAAGGCTTTGGGGAGAGTTATTTAGCTTTACAGAGTCTTAGTAGAGATTTGGTGAGGAAGAGAACAGCTTTTCCAGGGACTGGAAAGGAAAGGGCTTGCTTATCAGCTGTGGTCAGAGCACCCAGCAGAGACACAGTGGTGAGCTGGTTGGGGCTGCTTGTTGAGTAGAAACTTCTACAGCATCATGGCTGGGCTGGGTAGAAATACCTTTGGGTGCCAAGTTTAAACTGGCTCATTTCTACCTGATAAAATTGTAAATGTATTTCCAGAGCTATGGCTGGCAGAGTGTCTGCATCTGCAACATTACTGCTTAGTCTCACACTTGTTATAGGGATCTATTGGAAATGCCTCCACAATAGCTGGAAACCTCAGCACTGACAGTGAAGCTGGGCCTCTCACAGGTAGCATCTGAAAATTGTAAAAAATTGGCAGTAAAATAACACCATCTGCCTCGAAATTCACACCATTGCTGGTAGTGGGACAACTGCAGTCGGGTATGTTTTTAGCATATGTGTTCTGAAGATTATTTAATAGCTAATCAAGAAGCATTTGAGGTAGATTTTGGAGTAGAAAACATCAGGAGGGTAAAATTACACACATCTTAGTAGTTGAAGGCAAATGAGCTTTAGCAATTGGCTTGCTGATTACAAGAAGAGGGCTTTCGTGAACCACCTTAAAGACTATAAATTTATAAACCGCTTATCAATAAAAGCTTTTGGACCTATTTTATCCTAAAAGAAAAAAATTATACCAAGCTATGTTGTAGTACAGAGTGAAACTAATTTTGAGTGTAGTCTACAGAGGTTTCAGAGAAGCTAGGGATCAGTGATTCTAAATAGAGATTTACAAAGGACTGTAGGACAGTGAAGGGTATATATCACTCTGAATTTCTTTCCTGTTCCTTGCCTATCAGGCAACCACGCTCCTAAAATTGACCACTTTGTTGCACAGGCAAGATAGATGTTTCACTGTAGAATATCAGTTGCAAAATAGGTAAGGATGATTCTTTGACATCATTTTGGAGTTCATAAAATCCACTTGTATGGCAGCAAAGATCATGTAATCTTATACTTCTGTGTTATTAAGTATTACATGCCTTATTATGAAGCATGTTAGGAACACAAGCAATTCTCTTACACTTACATGACCTTCATAACCTTCCCTCCCCTACTGCAGGTTTGCAAGTGAGAGTGTTTTCAGATCTCTATTCAGAGTGTGGATAGGTGGGGAAGGAGTTTGGTCATGGAATGACAAGGCAGAGGACACCTGTGATATTAGACCAGCATGAGAGGTTTGGAGCCTTTCTCCCAGCCTCAGGGCATGTGGAGAAATCCAGATTAGGGATGAGCCAAGTTTTGAGTATCTGGAGTGATGCAGTGAAAGAATGAAAGCAGATGGGCAGAAGAATTCACAAAACAGGAAGGTGAATAGAAGAATCATCTGGATATTATCATTATCTTCAGAAATGGGGGAGGAAAAGCCAGAATATTAGGGAGACCAGAGGAGTTTGGAGTTATTAAAAAAACCTAATGCTTGTAAGCCATGTAATGGCAATGCAGTATTCTCCATTTTAATGGTGACCACAGTAATGCTTTTGATTTATTTATCTCTTAGGTTAATCTGCATGGTAATATCAGAAACGCACAAGTCTTTCTTCAAACTAAATTGTTTTTCTTTCTCCTAATGGATCAAGGCTATTCACATGAATACACATTTCACTGTGGATTGTATCTTGTTAGAGCGATATAAAATTGATATTTGTGAAAGATCTGCTGTATTTAAGGCACATGACTATATCAGCCTTTATAAAATACTCTAAAATCTGTGTGTATGTCAAAGCCTCTGAAATAGAGATGACAACGTTAATCTTCCTAATTGTTTTAGAGAAATAAAAAAGACAGTGGTGTAATGCAGATCCTTGAGTTTCCACAACATTCTGCTACTGCTTTTATCCCCTCCTTTGATTCTGACCTCAGGAGATAACCAGGCTATAGCTACCAAAATACAAATGGCTTCATTCTCTTTGTTTTGGCAGAGGTATAAAAGAACATGATGCCTTTAAGTGGAAAATAAGACACTGAAGGAGGGAGAAGGACCAAAATGTATTATGTAAGTTAAAAAAGAGAAGGGATGAGATTAGAGAAGGCAAGCTCTCATCTGTATGAGAGACAAACCATGAGAGAAGCTACTGTGTGAGCACAGTAGTGAGGCCTCAGATGAGCATGGTAATAAGGAGAGGGTAGAACCATCCCAGCTTCTCTCACAGGTCCCATAACTAACATTCTTCTCTCTTGGTGAGAAGAGAAGGGAGAGAAATGGCTAGCATTTAATTGGTGTGATTTTTCTTCATAATGCTCACCAGATATCAGAGGAGTAATGAGTATTTAAAAGGCTGAGGAGAAGGACTTTGGAAGGGGATTGTTATTCGTTTTCTAGATAGCGGTAGGAGTGAAGAGTAACAGGGAGAGAAACAGGAAGAAGATGAAAAACCTGCTGCTATAATTACCAAAGGCAGTTTAACATCCAAACTCAAGAACAGTGAAACAGCAACTTGACATTAGTTGTCTATTAGTTGCATGCCGAGCAGACCCCTAGTCTGTGACTGTGGCAACCATACAATATAAATAAAAACAGTATTAGCAGGGTGATAAACCAGAACATTTTATGACTAACAACATTGGTTATAAATATTTTCAATTTGAGAATTGACATGTCTCATACTACAAGGAGGACACCTGCATTTTTGATGCAGCTACAGTAGCAGATCATGGAGATCACTAATGGAATTCAAATGGTGTCCCAGCTTGCCATAGACCAAGAATATTGCTATGTCTTAAGGGTCAAGTAACTTATAATCAGCAGTAACATCTGTTGGTGATGTACAAAATCTGTTCATCTAGTATGTTCAGTCACACTTTAAAACTCTCATGGTCATGAAAGAAGCATTATGACAGGTATAATGAGAAGTGTAGGTTTAAATTCTTAGAAAGATAGATTAGAGTTGATTCCCTTTGATGTGATAAAAGAGCAAGGCTATTCATAATTTAAAAGAGCAGGTGGCTAATTTTTTACAATGCCTCTCATGGGGCCCACATGGACAGGAGAGATATTAAAACCAAAGTTACGTCAGGAACAAATTACTGCAAATCCAGTGATTTAAATTAAGCTGATAAGACTGACAACCCGGACATGTATTATTTATTTTTGCTTATCTGTGTTTTTTGTCTGCCTCTAAGCTTTTTAAGCTATGCTTACTGGAAAGGAAGAGACAAGCAGGACTAGTACACTTGCTGGCTTATGGTAGAGGCTCCATCTTAGATGATTGCTGACTGCTGAAGGCTGGTGTTATTGTGGTGTGTCTGTTTTGGTTTTAGACTTTTTGTAAACCTCCTGTATGTAACAAAGAGTATTTGGTTCACTAGACCTTTGATAACTCAATTTAGCAATTCTTGTGTCCCTTTAAGGTGGCACGTGGAGATTTTCTTTTACCTGCACATCTTGCCTTGTTCCAAGGGAACCTGAACAGGCCTATTTTGTATTGATGGTCTGTGAAACCAGACATAAGCACAGGTAAAGATGTCATCCCAGACCAGTTTGAAAACTCACGGAAGATCTGTGTGTTCCTTTACTTAGAAGGAGAAAGAGGTGACACACAGGAAAAGTCTAAAGCCTTTGCTTGCAATTACATTTACTGAATTGGAATATCAAATTTGAGGTTTATTCTTAAACTTTGCTGTGCTACATGTTAATAAATAATCAGTATTTTGCTAGATTTAAAAAGCCATTTAAATCTCTCTAGCAAGATGTGTGTAAATTATACTTCCAGCTATTTAGTACTCTAATAAATTTAGTGGTATATGAAAATACCTGGGTTTATATTTTATCAGAGGTTTTTGTGTTGACATGATGTTACTACAGAGAAATTATTACATACTCAATTCAGAAGCATTGAAGTTGGATGAACTTTTTGCAAGCATTGAGGCAAAGGGTGAGGCACCCCATATGTCTACTGCCATTCAGAACAGCATTAGCAGGAGACGCTTGACTGGGACCATGCAGCCCTGTATTCTGTCTCCCACAGTGGCCAAAGATTGTGCTGTTTAAGCAGAGCTTAGACAAAGCTTTGTTTTAAGACACTGGTTTTAATATACTTTATCTTTAGTGAATTGAAGCTGAATGTATGTGTGGGAAACATATGACAATAATACTCATGCAGTTTTGTTTTGTTTTTAATTAGCTTTCAAAGGCTTAAGCCCAAACTACTACCTGTGACCACTTCCCTATTTTTCTGCCTTCTTTTGCCTGGGAATGGATTTATTCTGTAAACCATGAAAAAGTATTTTGATCCTTTAAAAATATCTTCCCAAAGTTTACATGCTAATTCAGTCTTTATGGTAACAACCACTTTCTTTGCAGTTCTGGAAGTGCTACATTGGAAGAAAAATTAGTAATTCCCCATGTAGTTGAATTCTTGGGTGTCCATCTTCAGTTAATTTAAAAGACTGATTGCTTTTAAGGACAATACCAACTGATTTTGTCTAGACCTTGGAACCACTTTCAAATGTTTCATCTTCACTTAGCTGAACTGAATAAAAAGTGGTGGTGTAAATGTAAGGATTTCCTAGCTCCTTTCCCCTTGACTGGAACCATCCACTTCTTGAGCTATTTAAAAAGGCCTTGTACCAACATCGGAAAGCTGAGCATCTAGGACTTTCCTATCCAAGGGAATTAAAAAGAATGGCCTGTAAGAACTGCAACTTCTTAGATTATTTTAATCAAGACATGAAAATAAGGACTTCCCTGTAGAGAGAAGCAGCCAGTCATAGAGGAAAGTGAGTCATTTCAGTGAGGAGAGGAATGACTGCTGTGCTTCTCAGTGCCAATAATGCAGGGGTTTAAAATATAAGATGGATAGAATTGAACATCACATGTTGAAAGACCTTTGAGTTTTCTGGTCTCTCTCCTAATGAAGAATTTATTTCCACATTAATTATGTATGAAATTATGATTCTTACAGTACTGAAAAACTGTTAATGGAAGAGAGTTGAAGACGTGTTGAGCAGCAGAAAAATGTGTTTTTCCAAGACTGAGAGTTGTCTACTCGAAACTATTTTTCTTTCTTACCATTTCTTGACTTGTTCATAATTTTAATTATCTGCTGAAGTTTCTTGGTGACATTTACATCTGTGATCCCAATACCAGGGAGGGAAGAAAAAGAAAATAGATGATTTTTTTTTTTTTTACCTTGTATTTGGTAATTTTAGTAGTTGGTAGTTGCAGATTTGTACTTCCCATCCTTCTAGAAAGATAGCGAGCTCCCTTGTGCAAAAAAGACAGATTGCTTTCTTTTTACTTGACTGCACCTACATTTTTTACTTATGTGCCCTACAGTAATGCCAAGGATTCTAAGGACAAGAAAAATAAAGGAAATTGTGCACTGACCTAATTTACACTGATAAACCAGATGCTTAAAAATCTTTTCAAAGAAGAATGTAGTGATGTATGTCTGATTGTTCTCAGCTTTATCTGAATTTTTCTTTATCAATGCTCTGATAATACTGAGGAAAGTGTAATTTAGTTCCTGTAATTGACTTTAACATACTGTAGGCACACATTGTTCTCATTTTACATTCCTTATTAGTGTCTTTAAATACCTCACACTCATTTTAATGAGAATTTAGCATGTCATTTAATAATAAGCAGGCAACAGCACAAGGGCAAAACTAAGCAGCTTAAAGTCTGAGGTCCAAATTTGTTAACTCATTTCTTGATTATAAGACCTATGTGAAAAGATAAATCTAATGCTGTTTGTGAGGAATTTAAAAATTCTAACCTATCCTATCCCAGAAGAGAAATGGGGTGTCAGAATAAATGAATGTTATGAACTGACTCAACACCCAGAGGTGGTCAGCATTCATCCCTCTAAAAATCATCCTTCTTCTAAAGCAAAGTCACGTAGGCCCATTAAAATGCAACAGAAATGCTAACTGGCTCTGAAAATCTTCCCCCAAACCACCAGTTAGTTCCCTGGAAACCAGACAGAGTATGCAGCGTTGCACATTCACCAAAGGGATGCTTCGGGAAGGCTACTGGTTTGTTTGTGTGACCTGTCACTGACAACATTGAAGTGCCACTACTTGGCCTTTTCACCTACTGGGTAAAGTAAAAATTGTGTAATTTCAAAACCTAAATGGAGCCTTGCATTTTAACTGTGATGAGTCAGTGTCTCTTGGCTTTTTTTGACCATCCAATTCCTTTCTATGATCTGAAAGAATGTATACTTACTGAAAAAATGCAAAGCTGTTTTATTTTTAGGCAGTACTATGCAAAGCTGTGGATAAAAGAAGAGTTGATTTGGTTCTTAGGAGAACTTAATCAACATGTTCACTTAATAAAAATCACAATTTTAAATGACCTGCTGGGTGAAGGATTATTTCTAGAGTTAGTATCCTACTGGGTTGTAAAGCTGTGTTACGAAGGTATGTGTAATGTAATTGTTTCTCTGCAGTCATTCCAAGATGATGAGCATTTTAAACATCTCTTTAAAATCCAACCCCTGGGTTGTGTTTGTAAGATTGTGACAAAACTGTCATCAACATATATCTGTAAAACAAGACTGGTGGAGATATACCACCTCCTTTAGGAGTTCTCTGTTTGTAGTATCTCTTGGAGGAGGATGTGTGAGATGGAAAGCTGCTGTTATTCACAGTGAAAGGATATCTCAGTAATAGATGTGCAACAATATGATACCAAATGGTGTTTTTTTCTAGGGAGATGAGATTGGTTGTTTGCTTACGTTTACCAGGAAAATTCACTCCCATGTTTCCAGTGTTGACAAAGAGAAAGTCTTGAAGTGCTCTGGATAATTCTTTCTAATATTAATCATCTTGACAAAGTGGATTCTTGTCTATCTGCTAGTAAAAACAAGAGATAATATGACTAGTAATAGCTATTCCTTTCAAATATCTGCCTTTTCTTGGTTTATAAGACTTACATATGTTTTTACATCTTATTATTTTTCTATCCAATCTGTCTCCAGCAATGAAATCTGTTGTATTGTTAGGCTGCTAAAGTAGACAAGTCAAATAATGTTTATAACTGCCTTACTATTAAACTATTTTTTTTCTTTTCAGATTACACAGATTTTTAATTTGGCACTGGACCTCAGGGTATATTATATGTGAAATAATCATATAAGGAGAGATATTCTAGGGTGCTAAAGAATGTATATTCTTTCATTTTCTGAGACCAGTTTCAGGGATGAGTCAGATCATACCCACAGCACAATGATACTCTTGGCTGAAGAATAATTAAGTTACAGCCCATATATGTCTTTCATTTGTGTCGCACATTTCCTATTCTATGAAACAAGTCTATTACAAATGCACATATTCTGGCCTAAAGGACATGTCTTCTCTTTGCAGCTTTTCAGACTTTCCTTGGGAAAGATGATGTGTCTCATGAAGTAGAAGAAGTTTTGGCAGAGTCTCGAGTCCAGAGAAACACCAAGTTAGTGTCGATAGCTCAGCTCCTCAGAACCCGCGCTATGCGATGGCAAGTCATTACCGTGGTTGTCACCATGGGCTGCTACCAGCTCTGTGGCCTCAATGCTGTAAGTGTCCTTTGTCAGATCATGACATCTACTGGGGTGCTCCTTTCTTTCTCTTTAATACAGAGTTTGTGCTATACCATTCAGCAACCTATGACTTATGTTTTTGTCTGTTTCTTATTAGTAGTGCTTTTGTTACATGTGGGAAAGTTCACGGAGATCTTTATCCTTTGTTTTGGGATATTTTTTAACAAAAAAAAGAGAAGCCATCTTGTGTTAACTTTGAAGGAATACATGAAAAGGTAGCATAGATCAGTGAAGAAGGAGTGTGCAGTTAAGAGCTGGTCAGTTAAGAATTGGTCTGATATGCTCAATATTTATGCATATTGGGTAAATGTGTCTTTTCCTTAGATATTTTTCCTTGGATTAATTAAGTTCTATACTTACAGAAGTCATCAGAAGTTCCTGTAAGTTATTTCAAGAAGTTGCACAGAATTTTTTATGTTGTTTCATATGATTTGAAGAATAAACTATGCTTCAATATGTCTTGGAAGGTCGAGCAAAAGAGGGAAAAATCACAAAACGGTCATTAGCAAGAAGTCCTATTGACCTAATAGGCTAATGCATATCAGTCTCCTTTTCCACCTGTCTGAGCCTATTGCATCACCTAGGGGATAGTCACGTGGCAATTTGGTTTGGAAGGGATCTTTGGAGGTCATCTGGTCTACACCCTTGCCAGAGCAGGACTAACTGGTTGGCTCAGGCTCCTGAGGGCATTTTGCATCTGAGTTTTAAAATATGTCCAAGGGTGAAGTTTCCACAACATCCTTGGGCAGCCTGTGCTAGGTCCTTTCACTGCTTACACTGTGCAAAGCATTTTCTTTATATCCAGCCAGAATTTTTGTTGCTGCAGCTTGAGCCGTCTGGCTTACACACCTCATGTTGCACAACATGAACATTTTCATGAAAAACCTCAAAGGGAAAGGAGTCATAGTTCAAAGGTATTCATTTCTTGCATATGTATGAAAAGCAATAGTATTGCTGCTGAAGGGAGCTCTCACTGTGGCTTTGTGCATTACAGAGTACTTCAGCTAGGTTCTTTTTTCCCAGGGATAATCAATGATAGTAAGTATAAATGCTTCTGATATCTAAGACAACTAGTTCGGACTTATGTGGGGTATCTCTATCACTTTAAAACTCTTAATACAAAATAATTTGTCCAAGATCATATCAAAGATAAATGCAATTAAACCTCTTCTATCCAAAAGTTTTTAACAAAATACTAGGAGAGAACTAGATTTTTTCATACTGTGGGGTGAACTATAAGAATGTTTGTATAGGTGATGTTTCCTTCTAATTGTAGGATTTCAGTGCTAATGACAGGCTATTTTGTTCTTCATTGTGGATAGTTTTTTAAGAAAATAAATGGAATTATCTTGTCATCCAGTCTTTCTAAGATTTATCAATGCTTAAGTGAAAAAATGACATTTATACAAAGAAACAGACTGTTCAAATAATGAATCACATTGCCTAAGGGGAAAAAAAGGAAATTTTCAGGGGAAATAGAAGAGTTTTGTGGCTTTGAGGATATTTACTAACTGACAAAAGTTGTCCAGTATTCTGTGGCAGAACAAAGCCACACTGTCTTAGCTTGAATGGGGATGTGGGGGAATAGTGACACGTGTCCAGTCCAAAATAGATGCCAGAGTTGTTTTAAAATGACATTGGGTGGCCAGTTTCTGAAAATATGCCTCAGAAAAACTCTGTGTCAGGAAACCTGCGTGTCCAGTTGGCTTTTTCAGGACTTACCTTTTTTTTTAATTATTGCTTTGTTTCTCCTCATATGCAGTGCTGCTAAATGTGAAAAAAAAATTACACAAAATTTGAATTCTGAAATGGACCATTTAAATAGCTAATGGTAATAGTTAATAGTGAAAACAAGCAAACTATAAAAAAGGTTGAGTGAAGTAGTAGAACCACTTGATCAAGAGACCAGGTTTCAATTTCTTGTCTCTTTTTCATAACTTTCCTGACGTCTTTGTTTAAGTTACCTGAAGCTCAGAGATTAGAGGACAGGTACAGATGTGACAGATGCTGGTAAACCTGGATCTTGGTTTCCCTGATTGCATCTGAACTAATCTGGTGGGTGCAAACCAGCATCAACAAAGTTTAACTGTCCACAACTACTTCCTTCTAGCTCACAGCTCCCATCATGTGCTGATGTAGTGCCCTGTTAATCTGATCTTTTCCAGAGCTACCATCTGCGCAAGGCATATGGTAAAGCTGGGCTCCTTTCAGGCAAAAGTCTCAGGTCACTCTTGGGAAATTACCAACTGGCAGACGTCTGTAATCATCCTGCTGGTATCTGAGAACACTTGCTTCCTTTTAAGGCTTTTCCTTTACAGTAAAAATGAGATTTGCCTAAAAACAGTACATTTATCAGTTTTCACATGGAACAGAAATCATGATGAAGCCATGATCATATTAATATGTTTGATACCAGTATGACCTGTTTTGACATAAGTAAATGAATTCAAATTGGTCTATTTTCATTCGATAAAATGTATCTGTGATACATATCATCCATAATAAATTTATTGATCTCTCACCATTGTATCTCAGTTCTAAAGACACAAAACTACAGTGAAGTTCTAATCAGTGAGCTTTGTCATTTTTCACATCAAGAAACATACTGTATGTCATATTGCTTTGAGTCATGCCCAAAGAGGGATCCCAAGGCTTCTGTGGGGTCTGTCCTTAAGGTAGAGGGCTGTATTTCAAATGGCAAGAACTCATGCTGGGGATGGGGGCTATGCAGCCATGCATGATTTCAGTATGCAACTATCATGGTGTGTTCTTTACACTTGGTAGAAGACTTGACATCAGGTGGTGAAGGAAGAGACAAATATGCAATGTGCAACACAGTATGTCTTCGTTGTTGCCCATCTTTTTTTTTTGTTGCTTTCTTTTCCTGTTGAAGAGTTGAATTTCTTAGGAAGAAATGTATATAGAGACCTGGATGAGAAATAAAAAGACTGGAAAATTGAGTCAATGCTAGAGGGATCAATGGTGTTAGAAAGTTTAGAAAAACCACTGATAACCTATACTGCATGCCACTTCAAGCTAAGAGTTTGTAGGAGTCAAAGCTTAGGATAAGCAGAGAAAGCAACTTTAATGCAGCTAACTAATCTACAGGTCTGAATGCTAAAATGTCACCTCCAGACTCACAGAAAACAGACTGCAGATACAGCTGTTCCTCATGGCAACTGTTTAACTGACAAAGTGGTGAAGTTTTGCTTCAGCTTGTGAAGAAACAGCAGCAAACCATGGATGTGGAAGTCAGACATCTTTTTGTTGATTTGGACTCGACAGCAGTTGTTTCCAAGGTTTTGGACCTTCTGCTCCTTTTTTCATAGCATTTTTATTCCAAAACTTTTAGCCCAATCATAAGCTAGTTCTGTTAGTCAACAAAATTCTTAGCTAACAAAAATCATGTTAGAAAATAGGTTAGTTGTCATTAGTTTTTAGTCATTGGTGTTTTATTTTGCTTTTGTTTTATGTAAGATGAGTTGGATTTTCTTTTTTGATCTGGTACAGCCAGGTTTGATGAAAGGCTAGCTGGGAATTTAGAATTTCTCAGAATCACAGAATGATAGGGGTTGGAAGGGACCTCTAGAGATCATCCAGTCCAACCCTCATGCTAAAGCAAGTCCACCTAGATCAGGTCACATAGAAACACATCCAGGCAGGTTTTGAGTGTCTCCAGAGAAGGAGACTCCACACCTTCCTTGTGTAGCCTGTGCCAGGGCTCCCTCACCCACACAGTGAATAGTTTTTCCTTATGTTTAAATGGAACTTCTACATTCCAGCTTCTTTCCATTACCCTTTGTTCTGTCAACCTCCTGACATCCATCCATCATATAGATATTTGTAAATATTGACGACATCCCCTACAGCCTCCTCTTATCCAGACTAAACAGTCCCATTTCTTTTATTTCTTTTACAAAGCTCCTGATTTAGTAGCTTGATGAACAGATGTAGCATGTGCCTAATATGCTGCCAGGCAGCAAGGTTTTTCTAATACAATCGAAACACTGTTTCATCAGACAAGCCTTTTCTTTAGAGGTGGTTGCCTTGTTAGGGAATGTCCAATTGAGAGCATATGAGAAAAATATCACTGTTATTTTTATTTTGGTGCCATCATTATCTCTGTCTTTCAGTTTTCTTGTCACAGGTAATCAACTGTAGTTTAGAACTTTTACTTTCCCCTGATTCAGTTGTTTCAGTTGTTTTTCATCTTCTCTAGTAAATTACTTTTTCTCTCTCCAAGGCTGTCTCTCCTTGTTGCATGCTTTTGGCAGCCAAAACCTTTGGCTACTTCTTTGTTGTCGCTTTGAGTCCATTATATGCTTTTCAGACTTTATGATGTGAATGAGGTGCTGATACTTACTAGACTTGCTATTTTAGAGTGTTATCACTATGTATTCTTTGTCCAGATATTGTCGCCACTGGATATGGTTTTATTGACCAAACCAGAATGACTTCCCCCAAGCTAGAAACTCTGTGTTTCCTGTTTCTGTCCGTTAGTGACAGCTCCCTGTAGCCAATGTTTAATTTCATCCTAAAGTAGCTTTTTACTTTTCAACAAGTAACTCTCACTTTAAAAGCAGCTTTTCTTTCTGTTGATAATAGAGATTAGAGTGATGGGATGACTGCAGATGTCCATGCTGTATTGAGGTTAAAGTGAGATAAATTTCATATCTTCTGTCCAAAAACAAGCAGTTTCTGTAGTGCCTCTTATCATCTCTTTCCTGATCTCCCTTTTGTTGTTACATGCCATTGAAGTATTCCATAAAGCCCCTCAAACCTGCTTTTTAAGCAGTGTGGCTCAGCCACACAAAAAACCTATTTGTATGCTCTTGTTCAAGCTTAAAGTGAGTTTCTTTGATTTACTCCTAAAGTGAATTAAGCTAAATCGAGTCAAAACTGCTTGTAATTCTGCCTGGGTCTGCAAGCAGAAGTACAGCAGTGTTGTGTGTAATTTGGTTGAAATCTTCACCTTCCCTTCACTTGTTGTCCTTCCCAGCCCTTGGTTGTTTGGTAGTGGTCAGTGTTTTAACAAGTCTGGTCTCTGGCAGATCGGATGTTTGAACTGAATACTGATACATTACAGTTCAAGGCAAAATGGTTAATAACTCCTTTTCTTCGCTCTGCTACAGATCTGGTACTACACAAACAACATCTTTAGTGAAGCTGGGATCAATCATGACACAATCCCCTATGTTACTTTAAGTACTGGTGCTGTTGAGACTCTGGCTGCTGTGTTTTCTGTGAGTATGGTTATAAAAATCCATTAATGTGCTTGATATTTAACGTACTCATTTAATCTTCTTATACAGGTTAAAATAAAACCAAAATAGTATATTGAGGATTAAATGTAATGGTTGATATGCAACTGAAAATGTTATTTCTAGATTTAATCCTGAACCCAGTTTTGTGACTTAGGCTTTTTTTTAAAAAGATGTTCTCTAGTTTTAGTTGCACAAAAATAGCATAAAAAGTGGATGTATCCTGAGGTGTTTCATATGAGTGAAGAGGAGGAAGGTAAGAAGAAGAGTGTGGCCAGCAGGTCAAGGGAGGTTCTTCTCCCCCTTTCCTCTGTCCTGGTGAGGCCTCATCTGGAGTCCTGTGTCCAGTTCTGGGCTCCTCAGCTCAAGAGGGACAGGGCACTGCTGGAGAGAGTCCAGCGCAGGGCCACCAAGATGATCAGGGGACTGGAACATCTTTCGTACGAGGAAAAGCTGCAGGAACTGGGGCTGCTTAGTCTGGAGAAGAGGAGACTGAGGGGAGATCTTATTAACATTTATAAATATCTAAAGAGTGAGTGTCAGGAGGTTGGGACATCCCTCTTTTTTCTATAGTAGCTAGCAACAGGACAAGGGGTAATGGGATGAAGCTGGAACACAAAAAGTTCCACTTAAACATAAGAAAAAACTATTTCACTGTTGAGGTGAGGGAGCCCTGGCACAGGCTGCCCAGAGGGGTTGTGGAGTCTCTTTCCTTGGAGGTCTTCAAGACCCGCCTGGACATGTTCCTATGCGACCTGATCTAGATTGACCTGTTTCTGCAGGGGGGTTGGACTATATGATCTCTAAAGATGCATTCCAACCCCTACCATTCTATGATTCTATGATTAAGAAAGTAAAAACATCAAGGCCTGTAGCATATTAAGTAAAAGCTCATGAAATATTTTGCCTGGTAGAATGACTTTAACTGGCGGCAGTTTATTCACATCTTAGAATCTTCTCATGTGCCTTCCCTAGCAGCTTATGAGCAGTGAAGAAATTCTTCAGCCATTTAAAAATATGGGAGTCAATGTTTGTAACCGGGTTCAGCTTGATGAAAAAGTAAGCCACCATGCTAGAGCAAGGTTGTCTTCTGTTGTATTCAATTCTACTCAGATTCACTGAGGGTAAGCAGGCATCCTTTTATAATATGTGAGCTCCTGCTATGCACTGAACATAGAGAAAGATATTAATAGAAAAAAATTACCCACAAACTTTTTTTCTTCCTTTCCTGTTCCAAAATTGAAAAAATTTACTGTGAAAAAAATAGTAAATGAGCAAACTGAACCTGAAAGATTTGTAGGTGAATAGACAGTTAATTGCTGAAGGAAATAAATTTCTGTTTGCACTGCAATAGATAAGAAACAATGGAAGAGGTCTTTGGAATGGAATGTTGCAATCAAGCAAGTACTCCTTTCTTTATTAGATTTTTTTCCTTACTGTCATAAATTCTGCAGAAACTGTATTTGCATAGTACTGGACACACCAGATAGGCATTTTTAAATGTCAGAAGAATGGTTTTGGAAAAAAAGTCCTTTCCAGTGGCAGAGCAACTGCTTATGACCTATAAAATGTTACACTAAATCTAGCTATCAAGTATATTTTCTTATAGTCTAGGACGTAAGGACTCTCAGAGATCACAAAGATCTTTAGGGTGGAAATAGTGAAGTATGGATATACCTCTCTCTTGCAATTTCTTTTCTGTAATAGTGCAGAAATTCTTCTTTGTTTAAGATATTAAAAAAATAATAATGATTATTATTACACCAAAGATTTAGGTGAAGAATACACCGCTGGTTTGTTTTGGGTTTTTTTTTGTGGAAACAGATGAAAATTTCATGGAGATGTTACTATGATATTAAAGCCACTCCATAAATAGATTCTGTCATCTTTTCAGTTCCTTCTGCTCCAGCAGTTTGTGGGGCTTATTCAGAGCACACAGTTCATAAATAATGAGATAGATGCTTCTCCTTTGGTTCCTGGTATGTGTGGTATCTTTTTTTTTATACCCATGAGGAATGTTTTTAATACTTTTTCTGTTCAAGCTACTTGTTGTGCCTCTGTAAATGCTGATTTATTGATATCTCTGTTCCCTTCACATTTGCTCTTTCAGTTCAAGAGAAATGCTCCTTTAGAACCTTAACTTTATTTCAGTAATCTTTAGAAATGTTTCATTGATGCTGTTTAAGGAACAGCAATATGAATTTGGTCTTTCAGTTGAGGATTTTGCAGCTTCTCCTTTGTACAAGTAACTTATGCTATTTTTTTTTTCATGGGATTTCCTTCCATGACCAACTTCTTATGTGTTCTTTTTGCCCTTTTTAAACAAACAAAACAAAAATCTATTTGACAGCATTAAATATTAAGTCAGGTGCATATATATTATGTACAACTCTTGGGGAAGGAGGGAAGAAGCAGGAGATAACAAGGAAAGAACTTAATTTTCCTGCTAGTTTTTTTATTTTTTTCATATCGTACTTGCTAGAAGAAACCACATTTTTCCTAACAATACATTCCAGGATTTCAGTAGATATACCTAAACAGTAATAAAAGTAGAGGTTTTTTCTTGCAAATGAAATAACCATGAGAGGGGTCCGCAATGAAATCATGTATCATCTCTGATCAGCAAGTTGGCTGATGACACCAAACTGGGAGCACTGGCTGATTCCCCAGAGGCTGTGCTGCCATTCAGTGGGATCTCGGCTGGCTTGAGAGTTGGGCAGGGAGGAACCTCATGAGGTTCAACAAGGACAAGTGCAGAGTCCTGCATCTGGGGAGGAACAACCCCATGCACCAGCACAGGCTGGGGTCGAACTGCTGAAGAGCAGCTCTGCAGAGAGAGACCTGGGAGTCCTGATTGATAATAAACTAACCATGAGCCAGCAGTGTGCCCTCGTGGCCAAGAAGGCCAATGGCATCCTGGGATGCATCAAGAAGACTGTGGCCAGCAGGTCAAGGGAGGTTTTTCTCCCCCTCTCCTCTGTCCTGGTGAGGCCTCATCTGGAGTCCTGTGTCCAGCGCTGGGCTCCTCAGCTCAAGAGGGACAGAGAACTTCTGGAGAGAGACCAGCGCAGGGCCACCAAGATGATCAGGGGACTGGAGCATCTTTCATACAAGGAAAGGCTGCGGGAACTGGGGCTGTTTAGTCTGGAGAAGAGGAGATTGAGGGGAGATCTTATTAACATTTATAGATATCTAAAGGGTGGGTGTCAAGAGGTTGGGAAATCACTTTTTTCTATAGTAGCTAGCAACAGGACAAGGGGTAATGGGATGAAGCTGGAACACAAAAAGTTCCATTTAAACATAAGAAAAAACTGTTTCACTGTGAGTGTGAGGGAGCCCTGGCACAGGCTGCCCAGAGGAGTTGTGGAGTCTCTTTCCTTGGAGGTCTTCAAGACTCGCCTGGACATGTTCCTATGCGACTTGATCTAGGTGGACCTGTTTCTGCAGGGGAGTTGGACTAGATGATCTCTAAAGGTCCCTTCCAACCCCTACCATTCTATGATTATGTATGTTAGGTGGTCATGAGACTGTGAGCCTCAGTAAGAATAATTTAGATATTGGTGAGCTTCATTGATGAGCCCCATCTGAATGTAAGATTGATTACTCTGTCTTCTTTTGGTAACTTCTAGTAATTGAAATTTAATTTCTGTAATACTCTTAGTGGACAGAAAGAACAATTTACTAGCACCTTTCTTTGTCAAGATAACGGGCTGAATTGAAAGAGAAACAGAAGTAAATATGTGAAAAGATTCCTCCCCCACTCCATAAAACCAGCATAGAGTAAAATGGAATGTTATTCAAATTAGACATCCCACATCCAATTTTGCCATCTGTGGCACCACATTTGTTCTTTATATAATGTTCACAGAAAGAGACTGGCTATGACTGTATTGAAAAGATTATGCCTTAAGCATTTCCCATGAGGTGATGCATCAAGGTGTTACTAATGTGCCTTCCAAATCCTGTGACAAATTGTGCAAAGCCTGAAATGAGTTAAATTATAATTCAGTAGTAGATCATAAAAAATTCTAGGAAATCCTTTGCAGTGTCACACAGAAGACAAGGAAGCCAGCTTTCTCAGGTGAGATGATGTTATTCTGCTGTGGATGTTATGAGAAAGGGCTCATAGTCTTCTTCTGTGTTTCTTTTAATGTCAGTAGATCTTAATATACAAGAAGGGATTCCTTTCTCAGGGCATGGCACATCTTAAAACAAAGGTACCCCAGACATTTCAGTAGATGTTCTCATCCCTTACACATTGCCTCCATGGTATCCAAGGGAAATGCAAGATAACTTCATTGAAGCTGTGACTGCTCTGGGGTCAGAAGAGGAAGAAATATGTTCTAATGACAGCCAGTTGTAGCAAGTGGGAAAAATGGAGTGAGAAATACTTCAGTCTCAAGAGTTCTTAGGTAGTTTTGCTCTAAGCAGATTTTTAGTAAGACTTTTAATGCACTCTCATGTAGCATTGTTTGCACTAGGTCAGAATCAATCCTTCATCTACCCATAAGCCCCAAAAGGCTGTAAGTAGAGTGCAGGAATGGGGCAAACATGGTATTTTCCCCTTTTACATCCCTTACTCTTACAAACTGTTGCTCAAGAAGCAGCAGAATGAAAAGGTATTATCCTGGCCTGTAATGACTTGGATAGGATTTTTTCATAGAATGGTAGAATGTTAGGGGTTGGAAGGGACCTTTAGAGATCATCTAATCCAATCCCCTTGCAGAAGCAGGTTTTCTTTGAATGTGTCTTGTTACTTTTCAACTTTATATGTTTTTGGAACCCATGGCATCCTAAAGCAGTGAATTTCACAGTTTTTCATACATGATGAATGAAGAAGTCCATCATGTTGAGATTAGAAAATATAAAATACAGTGAGTGTAGGATGGATTGAATAATAACAGTGTGGGTACTCAGCTAACTGCAAAATTGTTCTTAGAGAGTATTTACCAACATTTTATTGTCATATAAATAAATATCAAGTGAGATTCTGCACTGGTTGTCCTGGGAGAAGTATCAAAGTGCCTTTTATAATGACTATGTCATTGAAATTCTCCAAAGGTAAAAACTCAAAAGTCATGTATCAGGCAAAATATAATCAGAAAGAATCAGCAGTAAAAAAGAGATGCTGACCAAGCAGCTTCCCAGACCATGGTGTTGATGGCTGGAGCGCACATGGGCACATTCTCACTGCAAGGTGCATTGCAGAGTATGACTGTGTTCATGCATTCTGCCTCAATCCACAAGTGGTCAACGAGATCGCTTTTAGACAAAGACATTATTCTTTCTCAATCATTTAATTGCACTTCAGATTTTGGATAGAAAAAGATCACATATGTTGTGATGTGTTCTGTGAGAAAAAGTCTCCTTGTGAAGGTCTACCTTACACTGTCACTCCTAAAACCCAAGGAATAGTGGGTTAAAGACTGCATTTATGTAGCACAAACCCTTCTGCAGGATATCTTCAGAAATGGAAAGTTTTAAAGGTGTATCTCTTTCTGTTGAGCGTTTAAAAAGAATAAAAAAGGTTTTGAGTGATTTTTTTCCTCATCTATTCAAGTTGATCTGCATCAGGACATTCAAATACCATCATTAGGAAACAATGCACCAACGACAATAATCTGTCATAGATCAAGGTCAAGATCTAGTCTAGCTTTTAGAACATGAACCTGACACAGGAGAAAACTTAGTGCTTTTAACAAATAAATTAACAGAAGAAGGTTTACTTAAAAAATAGCTGTAATTTACTGAAGGGGCATAATAGAATAAGGTAATGTCAGAGGTTATGCTGCCCAACCAGAACAAAGGCCTGGATAGACTGTGTCTTTTTCGTGCTGATCCAGCAGGCATTAAATATGGAGACCTTTAGTGAATGGGAAATTTCACTGCCAGGTGAAACTGATTAAGGGTGCTTTACTGCAAAATAGTTCAGACTAAGCTTAGAAAATTCCACCCTTTGCTGATAGTAATCCCTAGCCTGGTACCTATAGAAGATGTGTAGGATCTTATGCTGTCACGGCATTAACACAGATACAGACAAACTAATGTGAGAGTCAAGGCAGGCGCAGATTTATTTAAGGTTTGTGCTTTGTTTGGTCAGACTTGGTGCTAGGCTTCTAAATTCCAGTTTAGGTACTTAAATAAAATAACCTATTTCTTCATTTTACAACTGTAGAATTCATAGACAAATGGAGATACATAAAATTATGAATAAAAAAGACAATTTATGATGCTCAGATTTCTGTTTCTCTCCTTTTCCTGAGTCCAAGGTACTACACATTGTGTCATAAATAGACCTGACAACAACATAAATGTGATTATCCATTTTAACTCTGCTATTTAAAATGGAAATAACACAGAGTTAGCTTGTCACATTAAGTCTGAATCTAGATGCACATTGTTACTCAGACTTATGCCCAAAATACTTGAGAAAAAAAGTGTGGCTACTGTTGACATTATCATATATAATCCAACTTTATGGAGCTGAGACATCAAGAAAATCTGATAGGATTTTCTTGGTAGAATTTAAGGCTAGAGAAATAGCATTAAGTGACCTCCCCTTTGGGCTGTAGAACTCGCTTGCACATTCATTTTATCCAAGAGAAGCTTGCCTGATCTTTTTTTAATGCACTCTGCTTTCATTATGTCAGTCCTGGTACATGCAACTAGCTGATTCAAGTGAAAGACTGACATTTGCTTTTTAAACTTGATTTGTGTTTCCTGCAATAAAAGTTGTGTGAACTGTTAACTTAGTCTGCATGTCAGTTGCCTTATTATCACCAAGTGTTTGCATTGAGAGAATTTTGGTTGTAATATTTTTTTACACGTTTTCAGTAATTTCAGCTGTATTAATTATAGGCTTCTACAAATGCATGTTTATGATCACACAGAAACAAGTATCAGCCTACACAATTTGGCAAATAACTCCATGTGCTATCACAGAAAACAGTTGTAAGATTCTTTTTTTGACTGAACTTGAGCATATACTGAATTTCTTGTTATTTCATTCACTCTACCATATAGTATATTTTGATTTGGTTTAGGTCTTTGGTAGGTAATGGTTACCAGCACATAGCAGTGGAGCATTCAGAACTATAAATACTTTAAAACTGGTGAATCATCTTTGACTTCTTATGAGTCATAAACATCTAGTGGGCTTTGCAAGTTAACAAGTTTTGGTTTTGTATAATCGTAACTAAAAATGAAGTTGTCTGATAATAAATTCAAAACCAGCATTTTACTGTTACAGAAAACAGGTTAAACCTTGCTTTTCATTTATTTGCTGAAACTTAAGAGTTTATCTGAGCTCTTTTTTTCCATCAAGAAAAGGGAATAAATATTAAATATTAAATAAATACCATTGATGAATGCTCAGGAAACCTGGCAGCAGCTTGGGAAAAAACAATGACTGCATGTGATTTTGCTTTATTTTCTTCCCAAATTGTCTCTGAGTTTAAAACAAAAAAAGGGTTTTAAATATATTAGAAACTACTGTTTTCTTCTGGAACCCACAAATCTCCTGTAACTGTATCTGTGCTTGGGTAGTCTTAGTTAAAAGTGCCTCACCAACCCACCTAGATTTAACCAAATACGTCCAACTACTTATTCTTGGTGTACATAGACTCAAGTGTGTACACGTCTTGTTATAGGACTTAGTCCAATTGTCCTCCATTACTGAGATTTGCTTTGCTTTAACTTTCCATCCAACTATCTATCACTTTTTTTCCTATGTTCTGCTCTGTATAAGAAGCTTCTATGAACCTTTTTCTCTCTAAGAAAAACATTCATCTTTTACTCCATTTTAATACAAAAATCTACCACCAGCTAGTGTAACACTGAGAATGTTTCATCATGACTACCAGTCCAGAATTGATAAAAAATAAGGGAAATTGCCTGGCATGTCAAATTACATGTGCAACACCTATTGCTGAATGCCTGATTCATATCAAATTACATGTGAAGCACCTATTGCAGAACTCTCTGTCTTCTTACAGACCCATCAGGTAACTTTTCATCCCTCAGACCCTTAAAAGATGTCTCTTAGTGAAGTGCATGTGTGGCCATATGTGTTTGCAAGATGGATTCATTAGTCATAGTGGAAAATAGCTGGCATCTTGTAGAGGCTTTTACAATGCAGCACTTGCACTTTTGGAACATTTGGACCCCGTGAGAACAATGTGAAATGTTAATAACATCAGTGCGGGTCTATTTTAAACACAACTCTGAAATAAATTCTATTATGGAAGCTGTGGAAACTGTCAAAACGAGTATATTTCCTCATTTAAAGAAATAAAAAATGCTAAAGCTTGCCTGAGAGCTCCTTTACTTGTTCTGGAGCATCACAGTGTGCATCTCTGGTGTGGGAAGTCCAGCTCAGCAGATTTTGAGGTCAGCGTGTTTTGAAACCTGTCCTTAAATCTGATGGTGAACCCAATGCTGTGGGAGAACCACTTGCTAAGCAAGACATTTCTTCCCTGGCTGACTTTGTGCTTTCATTTAACATATTTCTTCTAGACACTCACAGTGAAATGGTGTGCATTATCTCTCAGAATTGAGAGTGTTGCTCCAGATTTCGTTTTAGTTGCTCATTTTGTCTTTTGCTCAAAGCAAGAATGGAAGAAGGGTTTCAATCTCCCTTAAATAACAATGTAGCAAACAGTTGTGTGATTCTGACTAACTTGTTTGAAGTAGTATGTTTTGGGCTTTCTAAAATTGTTTTATCCTTCTCCCAAGATAGTGAACTGTAATTAGTAATTATAGTAGTTGTTAGCAAGGATGGTACATCAGCTGTTATGACCTAAAATACATATTAGTCTATTTCATGAGTCAGATTAGCAAAGGCAGTTTCATGTTAACAGCTTTTCAAGAAACTCTTCATTATGTTCTTCTCACAAGTAAGTATTCAGACTTCGTGATTGCTTTTACGGGAGCTGATTTATCTTCAGGTGTTAAATATAAACTCTAAATATGCTGTTATTTACTAGGAGAACATATTACATGGCCTTTGTTCCTCAGTATCACTTTTGTTTTCCAGGGCTTAGTTATTGAACGGCTGGGACGCAGACCCCTTCTCATTGGAGGCTTTGGGTTGATGGTTGTCTTCTTTGGAGTACTTACTATCTCTCTGACTTTACAGGTAACACCACGTCCACTACATGTTTTTACTCTCTCCTTTGCCTATTTTAGACACGATGTGCTCAATACCAGTTTGCCTAGGCATTCCTATATAAGCCAGTCCTTTTAATCAATTTGGCATAAGGTTTCGAAGGTCTGCCTTTTGCTTATTTATGGATCTGTTGGTTTCAAGTAATATTGTTATCATAGCAGCTTTTGCACTAAAAAGCCGTAGAGGCTTTGTCACATTGGGTTTCTTCAACTTAAATATTCATACATGTCCTGAAGACAGTTTTACCCACAGTTGGGTAAATAGTTTACCCATATTCCATGTTTTTGTCTTTGTTTGTAATGCAGTCCTTTTGAGATGTCTTCCATACTTGGTCATCCTTCTTGAGTGATTTTATTTTTTTAGTAGTGAAGAATTTCTGTTTAATGCTTCTTTCAAGTTACATTTCTGATATTTTTAGAGTAAATACAAAGACTTTGCCTTTGCAGAACATTTGCACTTAAGTTCTGAAATGTTATTAGCAGCCAGTTCTGCAGCTGTTTCAAATAGTCAGAGGAAGATTATCAAACCATTCTAAATACTGACCCTGAGTAATTTTTCCTCGTTTAGCTTCCATTTACACAATGATGCAGTTTCTTTCTGTTCCTGAGGGCTTTTGAGAAGTAAAACTGACATCTGAAATGACACAGTTTTGGGTGATCTTTCATCAAGTTGTTTTCCTGCTGTCATTGATTCCTATGTCTCGCCATTAATCTGACTTTCAAATCTTGTTTCTTGATTGCACAGAGTCATTTAGTCAGTTTCACTGGTGGGTGTATGCCACCACTGCAAAGTTTTATTTGACTTAACCTGTACATACAGCACAATAAAGCTTTACTCCACATACATGACAACTGTAAGACATCTCTCCAGAAGGGAGATGTTACTGCAAGTTTTGTATGCTGAGTGAAAAATTCTTTTAAAACCTAGTTTGATGTGTAAGGACCTTCAACTATTGTAAATCTCTGAAGTTGGAGTGCCTTTCAGTTTTACTTACCCCCAGAAGTGTCTCAGTCTCTTACATGTTAGAGATTAATTGTTGCTTTGAACAAAGGACCAAGGTACCAGTAGGCTTGATCTCAGAGGAATTTATATCTACTCCGTATTTGCAATGTCACTGTCCCAGTGCCTTTAGAGACCTTGGGTTTGTGTTCAGACAAGAACACGAGAATGTGTAATTTTGGTAGATCTGCAAGTCTCTTGGTTAATGTTAATGCCTAGGAGACCATGTTTTCCACATAACTGAAGGAATGACTCAGACTGGGAGAGAAAAAGCTTTGGAAAACAAGGGTCTTTATTTAACACTGAAATAATTACCAATTTTAGTAAGTGTATTTTTGCAGTAGCACCCAAGGTGATATTTTGTCTACAAAATATCTACTAATACAGATCTTAACCAACTTTGCAAAAATAGTAAAATTCTAATAAAAATTCCATTCACACTTTGCTGATAGAAGAAAGCCCACTGATGAAGAGAGAGAGAAATGAGAATCCATCAGGCTTTCCCATCTATTGTTATTATCAAGCATTCACAAACAGGATTAAAAAATGTTGTCTTGGAAACTCAGTAGAAATTGCTCATATTATTTCAAGTTTCTATCATTAGAGGTCCAAATAAAGAAAAATATACTTAAAAGTAGAAAAAAGATGGCATTCTGAGGAAAACAGGTAATTCTATTTACATTTCCCTTAGAGAATGATTTACAGTTTGTTCTCTTTTCCCCTATTCCTGTTGTTTGCACACATGGCCATCCTTGTCTGCAAAATCAGATTATGGCTAAAAATCCTTGAGCTGTGGCATTCACATGCTTTACTAGGGTTCAGCTACAGCTGTCCGACCAAAAGGCAGACTGACATGTCTGGACTTCAGCCCAGCCTTTAACTGATAAACTTTGAATCTGCATGGGGCATCGTGGATGCTCTTTTTAAGCATGGCTGATATGCCTGAGGAGGATGAAGCCACCAAATATGTTCAATAGAAGGAAAAACTTCTTTTCTGGGTTAGCTTGAACTTCAGCATAAGAAGTTGTAAACTTTCAAAGTTGTGACTTCTGTGGTGCAAGAGCTTGTTTGCTTTTTCTCTATAAGATTTCCAAATACAGAAACTTTTAATACAAGTCATCTATTAAAGTTCTACAGAAATACTGTCATTTTCTAAAGTAATCCGAGACTAAATTCTAAGATAGTGTTTTTCATGATTTTTTCTTATCTGTGATTTTATTTAATATTGGTGATACATATGATATACTTAAGGTGACTCTTACTATACTTTGTCTTTTATCTACCCAGAAAACCGTACACTGGCTTCCTTACCTCAGTATATTTTGCATCCTTGCAATCATTGCATCATTCTGCAGTGGGCCAGGTATGTCTATAGTTTTTCAGGTTTCTTTGTATATCACGCCACAAGTATTTTTACACTGGCACTGTGTTAACAAGTCACTTGTAGGGAGCTTCATTTTACCCTTATCTGAAGACCACAAGGAGTCCAAGACAATAAAAGGTGATAGCAACATAAAGTTGTCAGTGTTCTTGATAAAGACCCACAAACACATGCATTCCCACTTAGGTGTCAGCATAATTGAGAACTAGTGCCTAAATTGCAGTCTGTACCATTGTAGCTGTTGTTGTGGAATTGCTATGATTTTGTAAATCTATAGAAAACACTCAGATGAATGTTTTATATATCAATGCTTGTGTTAGCAGTTCAGTGCTGGTAGGATGCAAATAGGACACAGGTGGAGGAGGAGGAAGGGGACAGTTGTGTGTGTTCCTTTCTTCTCCTCCTTTCCTAAGACAGAGAATTGTACGAGAGTGTTTACACATACTCTCTTCAGGAAAATTATAGAAAAAGCACGTGTCCTCATGGTGGAGCTGCTTCTTGTCTCTCAGTCTTCTACTGATTGTATGCATTTCAGATTTGGTGCCCTCAAGTAACTGGTTTTGTAGGATGTAATGAGTTTATCTGAGCTTTTTTCCTAACCTAGTTTTGATTATTTAGAGAGGGACACAGCCTTGTAGGCAATCTAGAGTTGACAGGTTGTAATTTTTGTATTTTATTTTATTTTACAAAGAACATGCTTAAGATATAAAAAAGTAACAAAGCCAGACCTTGCTCAGAGATGTAGAGCTAAAAGACAAGAGCAACAGTCAAGTCTCAGCAAGAGCAGTTCTGACTGGATAGAAGAGAAAATATTTTATACTGAGAGTGGTTAAGCATTGGAAGACATAGCTTGAAAAAAATATGAAATATGTCCATCCTTAGAGCTGTTCAAAACTCAAATGGATAAGTTCATGAGCAACTCGCCCTGCTGATTCCAGAAGTCCCTTCCAATCTAATTTATGCTATGATTCTAATCATGTCATATATTTGAAAAACATATTTTAGTAGATATCCATAATATGCAAATATTTGACTGAGATGTTACATTTCACTAAACAGTATTACTCTAGCCTTCAGATACCTGATCAGCACCAGATCCTGCAGTGATCAAACAATGAAATGTTGACAAAAATTATTTGCAGATGGATGAAGAAGAGTTTAATCCAAATTCAATTCACTTATAGAATAAGCTGTCAAAACACTGCTTAAATTTTCAAAGGTCCTCTTACAAGCTGTTCTCCACAAAAAGGGGAAATTCATTGGCTTTTTAACTTTTTCACAGTGCTTCAGCTGTAACCCTAAAGTAAGACTTCTGTTCCCCTGAGTTCTTGGTTTTTTCATGCACTATTTATTGCCTCTAGAGTTCGACATTAAACATTAGTCAACTGTTTGTTTATTCACCACTGATGTGGTCTAATTAATTGATTGTGGCTTGTTTGGAGAAAGATGAAGTTGCTGATGTTTTGTGTGACTAATGAAACATTGCTGTAATTCTGTAGATTCTCTTTTGGAAAAGCTGAAGAAAAATTATAATGCTTTAGAGAAAAATGCGGAAAAGATCAAAATATTCCTTTTCCCTATGCTTCTGGGAAAATCGTTTGTCACTAATTTCTGTGCTTATTTTTTTGCATATGGTAGCTGACTGGAAGGTGGAAGAATCAAATATGCTTGACTAGGGTCATTAATGTGCCTAATGTTGTATTACAGGTACCCTTCTACATAAGATCTCTCCTTCCTCATCTCCAGCTCTTCTTGCAAAAGAAGTACTGCAAAAAATCTTGCAATCCCTTTGTCTTTCTGTAAGGACAAATCTCAGGTTTAGCCAAGTCCTTAGTGACGTGTGCTTCTTAGGCTGAGATATTTTTTTTCTCTTCAAGAGAAGAATTCTGTGGAATAGAACTGCTCTTGCATTTTGAATACATAAGGAAAGTAAAATTTTTACATGAAACTACTTGAAAACTTCCAGTGTTTTAAGTAGCTCAAACAATTTAAGTGCAGCTACTTGACACATCTACCTTTTTCAACTGTATTGAAAAAAACTTGTAATTTTTTTCTAGATTACACACGTTCCACTGATTATTTAGAACTTGCAGATGAATATATTCTTACATGTTATATTTTCAGCGTTTTAAGATTAATCCTCTACATTTCTCCTTCACCTCACCATTCTTCAGAAAGGGTACTGGTTTTCTTCATTTAGCTTCTTTACCAATGCTATTCAGGATTTTTTATCACATTTTGCACTCTCTTTGGAGCAGATACTTGCTTTCTACAGAAATTCTTGGTAGTTAAATCTTTTGTGGTTTTCACTGTTCTTGCTGCTTTTAATGCCAAAGAACATTAATACTGTACCAGCAGCTACTTATTTGGCCTCTCCGCTTTTCCTGTGTATGTTCAAAAATCCATAATGCCTGATAATAGTGGAAATATGTCAATGGCATTGAACATTCTTTTATTTCACAATTCTGTAGTCTGGTGGAAAATCTGTGTTTCTGGATTTTCCTAAATAAGGCAATACTACTCATGAGCAATTAGTAATTGATTTTAAATTGTCTTTGCTTTGTTCACAAATCTACTGTGGCAGTTACATGTGACCGTGACATACACATGTACATATCTTACATATACTAAGGAAATTAGTCTTATCTAAGGGAAGTCTGCGATGCCAGTGAAGTATCACAGTATGCAAAACCATCATTTCTTTTAATGGGAAAGTCATTGCTGAAAATGAACGTAATTATAGAATTGTTTCGATTCAAAAAATTTTTAAGATCATCAAGTCCAACCACTAACTGGCACAGCAAAGCCCATCCCTAAACCACGTCCCTCAGCACCTCATCCATGTGTCTTTTAAATATCTCCTGGGATGGTGACTCCACATCCTCCCTGGGCAGCCCGTTCTGTTCAGGAATAACTTCCTCATGTTTCTGGTCAGTCAAAGTTTTCTCACCACAAGGATATTATTGCGAATTCTTTAAAGTTGCAGATTTTTAATGTTTTGCAGAAGCTGCGATTGTTATTTGTTTGCATTGCTTAAACACACACTATTGTCATGGTATTGCTAACATTCAGTATCTTATTTAATTGCTTCTGTAGTTATTTAAAGCATTTCAGCATTCTTCAGAGTAAGTCCTACATGTTTTGTAATGCTTTTATAGATACATCTCTCAATCTAGGATGAATTCAGTTTACGTTCATTGAGCTACTTGTACATGGAATAGTTATCCCATCTGAAAATAATGAATAACATGAGGGACTGAGTTTATAAAAAACTGCTATAACTTTCTAGGGTATAAAATTGTCCTTAAAAAATATAATATTATCTCTCGTGTGAGAACATCTGATCCTTGTTTGATAGCATAGATGTTGTGGGGTCTCCCAGTTTCTGATAGCATATGGATAAGCCCCATCTGCTCCTTTACGGCTAGGATCAGCTGTTTCTGTAAACTGTGGGGTGATTTTGTTTGTTCCATTTTTCTGAACTCGGCTTTGCAACTTGAAAGTGTTTTTTAGGCATATTGCTAGGGACTGAAACAGTAGTGCTAATAGGGTATGTTCAGGCCTGTGCACATGATTTGATACTTCTTTATTTCTCTCAAAAAAACTGTGGAAAGCTTTCATTTACTAAAAATTAAAGAGACCCTTATCTTGATCATAATCAATCTATGTTCTGAAAGAAAAATCCCTTCAAAAATTGCTTATTGTTTTATAGATCAGGGAGCCATGCTGTTCTGGATAGTTGCTTCATTATGCCTGCTTGGTTAATTATACATGAGTGAAGGTTGCTCAGAAATATACTACTTTCTAGTATTACTTTTGATTATGAGAAGATGTGGCACTTTTCACATCAAGAAAAAGGCAGAAGCTTCAAGGAAATATTTTTCATGGTCAAGCATTTGACCTGAAATAAATGTAGAGTATATTTCAACTGAAGAATTGTTACCCAGCAAAGAGTAAATAGGAAGAATTGAAGGGGTTGGTTCTGACTCCTAAGGAAGACAACAAGGAAAAGACCAAAAATCAGTAGAGAAAACAAATAAAAGAAAAATAGTAAGAGAAAAATTTCTGTATCTCCATAGAGCATTAGTGCTGTTTAGATTAGGAATCACGAGGGAATGCATTGATTTGAGATGCCTTTACTGAGTGGGAAAATAATGTGCAACTTCTTGGAAATTCCAATAATGGTAGGTGGGCTTAGGTACATGTGAAATATCTTCTTTCTTTAACTTTATCTTAGCTATTGTTCAAAGAAAAAGGAAAAGCTAAAAGCGGTTATCCCTAATTTCACAGTTAAACCTCTATGGCTGCCTCTTCATGTTCACTGAACTTCATGGCGTGTTGAACTGTGCTTTGTTGGAAAAGCACACTAAAATATGGCTTAACAGAAAAAGTATAGTTTCTGCTTATTTTTGTCTGTTTACTTGAATTCCCAATTCACCCATTGTGCCTTTGCAACACTTGCTGTGCCAAGAAGTGATTCTTGATTTTGCTGGGTGAATAGCAAATTGGATGATTGGAGACAGTTTTATAAAGCCGATAGAGATTGGCCCCTTTTTATCTACTGCCAAAAAACCAACAAGAACAACTGGCTCAGATTGTGTACAGTCCAGTTTCCTTATTTGCCTGCACGGATGTGTCCCCACTTGTCAGGGATCCCATCACATGTTTTGAGATGAGGAGCTTGCGGTCTTTGTTTCTGATGCTTTTTCAATTTGTGTGAAACAATTACATGTTCATTCTCTGAACCACAGAATGGCTCTTCTGCAGTGAGTCAAGAGATTATCCCCAGATGGTGGATCATAGAGCAGGGGGGGAGGGAGAAATCCCAAACTGATTAGTTGAGTATTACAACAATGTTGGCATGGACTTACAAATAACCTTCCCAGTGGAAATAAGCATGACAAAAACACAGTCAGACCTTGATTTGTGTCACATGAAACTTGGCATAAAGCATTTCTATGCATTATTTTTGTATGAAGAGATTTATTGATGTTTCTTCCTTAGAAAAATGTTTTGTTTAAGTGTAAAACCTTTCTATCCAGTTTTGATAAATGGAAAAGGCAATGCTGAAGAGAAAAAAAAAGGAAACTATGGTGGAGGAGCTTAGGTATGATGCCTGTCTTTCATTAAGTGAAAGAGTGGGTGGAATTGCACTGTTTTAATATCATACCTGGCTTTGAAGTAATTCTTCCTTTATCACGTTCTTTCAGAAATTGAAGAAGTGTTGTTTCTTTCAAATCAAATCTTTGCAAATTTGGTGACTCTGGAAACACAGTGAACTGGAGCGCTGAACTTATTTTACCATTGGGAATAAATAGAAATAACCCAAGACCCTATTGTTTCAGTAAGATCTGTAAAAGATATTTGATTAGCTCAAGTGTGCTGCCCTTCCTTTGACCACTGTAGCTAGGAGAGAGGTCAGCTACATGTGTGCACAGGCAGGAGTGCAATAACATTCCTTCTTCCACAGAATCACAGAATCTTAAGGGTTGGAAGGGACCTCAAAAGATCACCTAGTCCAACCCCCCTGCCAGAGCACGACCACCTAGAGTAGGTCACACAGGAACTCACCCAGGTGGGTTTTGAATGTCCCCAGAGAAGAAGACTCAACAACCCACCTGGACAGCCTGTTCCAGAGCTCACTCACCCTCCATTGAACATATCCCAGGAGTTACTTGGTACTTTGGAAGAAAAAAAAACAAAAAAACCCCCCAAAAAACAACAAAAAAATATCAGCCTTTATTACAACAAGCAGTAATACTAGAAGTTCCACAAATTGGAAGAGTTGCTTTTGCATCCATTGTATGATTATGATAACTCAAGCTATCTTTGTGCTGGAAATTTGTGTTATTTTGGTGGCATTTCAAGTTTTATGTTAGTGATTTCACTGAAATCTCACTTCATTGTTCACATTTTACCCATTAATAATAGGACTTGTATAACTGCATGCAGTTGGAGAGAAAGAGAGGCCTAAAAACTCAGCAACAGGATGAGAATTTAAGGATGTCATAAAATGCCAGTTAGCTAAGGGAGAATAGAAGAACAGTATTCGTATCACATGGAAGACTTCTTTATAGCTCTTTGTGTTCCATCTAGGTCACTTGAAAGACTGTTTTATATTAATAGTTTGTGCTCATTTTTTTACATATTTTCTCAGAGATTTAATGCAGCATTGTCATGCATTGTCTCTCTGTATTGTAATGTGAAAAATGCTCATTGTGTTGTCATGTGTCATGTCGTTGTGTTTGAGATGGTGACTTAGAGCTGAGTGCTGGAGCACTAAACTGCTCATGCAGCAGTTAACACAGGAAAACTGCAAAGAAGTACTACTGTGAAGGTGAATAGATGTTTATGTGAAAATATATATGAATAACTTCATAGCATCTAACAGAAAAGACTGAAAATATTTTGCTTTCAAACACATGGACAAAAGGGAAAATAACACTGAGAATGGAGAATAAGCTGAAGGGAAACGCTGCAAACAAAGACTCAAACTTAGGTGCTAGCTAGCCACGAATAAATTTGAAATAGAAATTGGAAGAAAACTCCTGGCCACTAGAGGCACTGAGTTCTGTACCAGCTTCTTGACAGAAACCGCAAAATGAGAAACCAAACAAACAAGGTTTACAAATTAAATAACTGCTTGACACGTGAGGGTTGAATTTAAACCAGGTGATCCAGGCTGACCCTGGGTTCCATTGTCCCCAAGGCCTGTGTTCATTCTTTATCCCTAAGTGAGATGCTTGATTCTCTATATAGTTTCTCTTTGTTTCCATGTGTCAAAAAGCCCATGTGTCTGCAAAGATGAGCATGTTCCCCAAGATTTACTAGCTGGTCTTTACGTAGAGCATGCAGCCCCTGACTTAATTTACATCAGTAGTAGCTATTGTTAAATCAATGGCACTATAGTGAGAAAAAAGCAGGAGTCTGGTTACACAGAGGCTTCAGGGCCTCTGACTTTACTGTCTTATGCTGTGTAACATTTTAGAAGTAGTTATGTTGGTCCTCAATCCTGTCTGTAGTTCTGTGGATGAGTAGCACTTTCCTTCAGAAGAGGTCCTGCTGCTTCAGTGGAGGTTGTGTAAGGCTACATTTAGTGTAAGTAGGATCAAACATGAATTGGCATGATTTTACTTCAATTCCTACTTTTAAAATAAGTTCTCATTTGTTAAGCATAAGGATGATAAAATCAGATCCAGTGGTGTGTTTCAAGTCATGCTCTCATCACAGAAAAGGGAATCAATAAAATTCACACTGATGGAATTTTAAAAAATAGTAATTTTATGGTAGTGAGATCTTCACTTTGACTATTGCATTTTATAGGAATTGCATTTTAGACTCAGCTAAGAAACATGAACAAACCAAACCATTTCGGTAAAATTTTTTACTTTCTGTCTCTTTTTTTGAGAGTTTTGTCTTTGAATATTTGTCATTGTTTATGAAATGTGAGTGAAGTCTTTCCTAGCACAGCTGAATCCAGACACAGTAGATACACGAAAATGATATATTCAGCATATGTTAAATTGACATTATCAAGCCAACAAAAGAAAACTCAGAGGAAATTATTGCTGTGCCCTGAGGTATATCAAAGATATTTTTGTATTTTAAACTTTAAATTGGTCTGTGCTCTTATTCTGGATGCCAAAGTGCAGCTGTGTTGGCAGCACAGCCGCTGTCATAAAAGGGTCACTTTGAAAGTCATGAGGATTGTTCAATCTGAAATGCCATGAGGGAAGAAAAAACATCTCTTGGATGTGAAACACAAAGAAAGGTGTGATTGCACATCTGTAGACATAAAAGTACAGAAATGAATGCAGTATCAGTATTATTGCCTAAAACAAGCATTTACAGAGCTTTGTGTGATGTTCTTTTAGCTTCTCTATTTAGGGTAGGATGTAAGAATGTCTAATACTCATGATCTCCTACAGAGCCATACTTAGACTACTTTCTTTTAGTCTACTTGAAGAAAGAGTTTGGAGCTTGCTTGAGTGGAAAAAAACTGTTCGTACTAGGCAAGTGTATGATGTTAAAAATAAACAAATAACCTGATGTTGGTATATATTTAATTAAAAAGTGGTAGATTTGAAAGTTTAAGTTACTTTTGAACATTCCTTTAATTCTGTAAACTAGAAGCCTTTACAGTATCTCCAGCAGAAAAACATCCTTTGATAATGTCAAATAGTTGCTGCATCAGATGTGCAGAGTATTTGTGCAGAAATAACTTTTAGTTTTCCTGGATATGAAAGAAAAACTTGATTTGTGGGCACAACAGTAGATTTAAAACATGATGCACTAAAAGCAGTTAAATATTCCAAATATTAGTTATAATTCATTTGAGAAACTTATGTAATAATCTGGAGATATGTAGTGGCTATGCAGTACGTACCAATCTCAGTTGAAGATTTGCTGAGGGATCTCTGGCCTCCATCCTCTGCCCCATTGTACTACTCCATTGCTTCAGGCTGCCATCCATCCAACTCCTCATGATTGGCATTTTATCATCCCAGCTGCCAACTGTCACAGCCTGCCATACTGATGCCGTTGCTTTAATTAATGTGGGCTGTAAATCAGCATATCTTAAGTTACCTTTTCTGGTTTTCTCTAACAATGGAAAAAGCTCCTGCCCACACTTGGGGGCAGAAGAATTTTCAGCTACTTCTATTAAGTCAAGGAGATGAACAGATGGGAAGCTTAAGGGCTTCACGTGAGAATTGCTGTTCAGTGGCCAAACTGAGATTTGGGGCATTTAAGAAATAAAGCTAGAATTGCTTTCAATCTGGTGCTGCATCTTCATTGAACTTGGAGGGGGGAGAAGATAACATGTACCTTGAATATATTAAATATAGTGTCATTCAAAATGTGTTTTGCAATTAATACCTGGTTTATGTTTTAATACTGTTTGGAGAGCAGTGTAGAGTAAATGTGTAGCTTTTAACAATCTGTTACAGAAGTTATTTGAATTATTTATAATTATTGGAACTTCTAAAGAAAAATGAACCATTAGTATTTGAAAGATAACCATATCTGTTGGATAAAGAAATTGCTAGAAATGAGACATGGACTTTTTAGCATCAGGAAAACTTATGACGTTTATCCCTTTAACAATAGATTTTTTAAATTACCTTAATTGAAGCTTTCAGAATGTGAATGCTTTGACAGTTTAGGGCACTCCTCTTACCTGAACTAGCATGTTTTCCTGAATGATCGTTAATTACTTGCTGATGGCTCACAATTCCAACACTCAAGAAATTTACTGCTTGGAAAATGCACCTGTGTATTTTAGAGTTTCGTGTAACTGTGAAAAATGTATTTACAGAAAAGCTATGTAAGTGACTCAGGTACATTGGTCAGATTACTGGGGACTGGATATGGAAAGCCTAGTAAAAAAAATGTGGTTTCTTCTGTGAAATAGTATAAGATATTTATACTTACAAAAATGCAATGTAATAAATATATAGAACAGTAAATGTAGAACTAATGAATGTAAGACTAGATTTTTTTTTTTCCCTGTGCTCAGGCACAGTGCAAAGTGAAGCAAAATTCTGCGACCGTTTAATCTATTTTTGGCTAAACTCCATGGCTAGCATTTAAATACAAATGTTTACTAATTTCATGTTGCAATTAAAGTTGTTTTAGAGTCTAGAGAGTGTTTCTTTATAGCCAACCTACTACATAGAAAGCTAAATAAACAGCAGTAAGAGACTTCCAGGGAAAAAAATAGGTGAGAAATAAAATTGCATGAACTAAGGTAGTCAGATGGTGTCAGTTTGATCGAGTAAGCAGTTGGTTCCTTTGAATATCCAGACGTTATCTGTCATACTCAAGAAACTTCAGGGCTTTGGGAACATGCAGTTACATCTTTGATAACTTCTTTTTTCTGAATTTCATCAGAAAGTTTTATGTGTGTCATCACAGCAAGACTGTCAGTATCTTCCATAAAGCTGGTACTTCTAGTCAAAAGGGCACCCTCTAGTACTCTCTTAATTTTCCTTTCTGTTTGGTAACAAACACATATTACTGTTTGCTGTATCTATCTTGGTTATCAGCCATAGTAAAGAAATTAAAAATGTTGTTCTACATTTAGTGCTCTCCATACCTTGTCTGTCATCTTGGAGCAGCAGCCAACTTCTTAAGTTACTGGCATTTGAGGCCTCATGTCGTAAAGACTACAGTTTCCAGAAATCATAAACAGTGAAGAAATGTTCTGTTGCTTATCTTAAACAGGAGAAGGAGGACAAGTAGAGATTTTCCAATCCACTATTTTTATTGTTCGAGTCCATCAGGATCAATGCAGCTATCCAGTTATGTAATTGTGCACTGCTACTATGATTAATTTGTTCATTAAAATATTTCAAAAGGAAAGGCTGACATGTTATATGGAGTTTTCAAGACTATTAGCTTGCATAGGTTCATAACCAGCATCATTTTGTGCTCATGGACTGTCAACCTGAATTCCTGACAAGGGAAATCATGTCTAAAGACTTTCTGGTTTTTTTTCAGTTGAGTATTGGAGAAGTAATAAGCCTAGACTAGATAGAATTTGGGGTTTTTTCTGTTTCCAGTCCTGTCATAGTGATGACTGTGTGAATATTTCACTTACCTAGGACTGAACACACTTGTGAGTCTTTAGTTCAGGTATTTCCAAGATACTGCCATCTCTATAGTGGATGAAAATCTAAATGATAGTTCTGTGCTTTTATTAACGTAAAAACAGTCTCATCATTGAACTCATCATTGAGATAATTGTTTTTAACAATGTAACATTAACAGTTAATCAGTAATCATAAATGTTACTGAGAATAATTATAAAATTCATTATAGCATAAAGGCTCTTAGTCATAGTTCAGCAAAGAAATTTTTTATTCACATTCAAATAGAAGAATAGAAAGTCAGGCTATAATTAGGATTCTGATATGATAGAATGAATATGAAAATATAGCAGAAATGTTAAAAAGACTCAATATACAGTTAAAACTGTATTTTAAAAGTGTATTTTTGTAATTAAAAGTATGCAGAACTATAATTGTGAAGCAAAAAGGAATATTGCTAAGTACTGTTGCTAAGTAGAAATTTAATGATGATCAGTTTTTAAGAAGAAAAAAATAGCATATACACACACAAAAAACCAAACAATGGCAAAAAATAAATCACAGAATACCCCACCAGATAGAAAGTGTTACCAAAACACACCAAAAATGGATATTTTGGATTTGTACAGCAGTTGGCAGAATGGCCTATATCTGGACCGATGGTTTCTATTACAATTTAAAAGGAAAAAAAGGAAAAGCTATATAAAAAAATAAGATATTGCTCAGGCTTCCAGGAAATAGTTGTACTTAAAAGGAATTTATATAATTTATGTAAAGACCAATATCTTAAAAGTACTGAAATTATTGGGGTTCATCAATTATCTAGTAAGTATTTTGCCTTCACTAAACAAATTTTCAGAGAAAAATGATTGTCAGTAAATGTTCATAAAATTCTGCTAGAGAATGCTCCCTTATGGAACTGAAAATTGCAGGAAAATGCAACTAATTGTTATACAAGACGGGGAGAATTTCACTGAAGAAGAAATTATCAGATGATTCAGATAAGGGTATTCTTAAGTCTTTTTCATTACAAAATTAAATGGAATATCTGCTTTAAAAATAGTTGCCAAAATGGAAGTAGAAGGAATATTGTGTGGCATCCGTGTTAGCTAATAGCTTTGTTATTGTTTGCCAATCATTTTAGTGTAAATTACTTGTGAACCAAAGATTAATATTTTAACTAAGGATGTTGCAACATAGTATATCAGTGTTTTTATTCAGGGCCATTGCTTAGTTTGTTTGTTTACCCTAAATGATGTGGGTTACCTTGCACCAACAAAGTTCAGAATGCCTCCAGAACTGGCTTTTCATATGCTGTTAAGATAAACAGGTTTTGTAGATGCTAAACCAAAGGCCAGTTAATCAGTGCAAAAATCCTTTCCACACAGTATTATATTAAAAACTAGACTATTAATAACTAGAGGTACTAGTTATTGAGTTTGGGCAGGTTTTGTATTATTATGGTGTTACCATAGAATAGTAGAATCATAGAATGGTAGGGGTTGGAAGGGACCTTTAGAGATCATCTAGTCCAACCCCCCTGCAGAAGCAGGGTCACCTAGATCAGGTCACATAGGAACATGTCCAGGCGGGTCTTGAAGATCTCCAAAGAAGGAGACTCCACAACCCCTCTGGGCAGCCTGTGCCAGGGCTCCCTCACCCTCAGAGTGAAATAGGTTTTCCTTATGTTTCAATGGAACTTTTTGTGTTCCAGCTTCATCCCCTCAACCCCTTGTCCTGTGGCTAGATACTATAGAGAAAATGCTCCAACCGTCTGACATCCACCATTTATATACTTGTAAATATTAATGAGTTATGGCTTGCACTTTTGGTTTGCACTTTTCTAAGGCAGAAAAGACTGCTCTTCAAATGCTACAAATTAATGTTGTTAATGAACTATACTCTTTTATACAGGCAAAGTGTCTGTTTTTCTTAATTCTGTTGAGATCAATAGATCTTGATGAGATCAAAAGTCCTCCTGTGGAGAAGAGATGGAGCCGTACCAGAATCTACAGCCTGAAGCTGTGACTTGGTACACCCCATCATACATTCTGCCTCTGGTTCTCTCAACAGGATTAGCTGGGTAATACAGATATCATACCAGACTCAGTAACGTTGTTATTTGGTGGGATATTAATCTGCCAAATACTATGTACAAGTTAGAATAATCTCATGGGTTACAAAACACCTCTTTAAAGACTGAGATATGTATTTTGCAAAATTCTTATGTAAGCTATGGACCCATGGAGATGGAAGAAACTCAGTAGTTACACTGCATCCCTCATCAGCAGTACTCCTGCAGTATGTTTTCCCATGGACTTTGGTGGGGGTTTTTATGGTCGTTTGCAGTAGGTTGGTTGGTTGAGTTTTTTAGCTAAGATTTGGGTAGAAACTAACAGCCTTTTGCTTTATCTCTGAAGACTATTAGGTTGATTTTGCAGCAGTTCTCTTCAAAGATCTTTGTCTCGCTTCCATTACTTCTCTCCCACAGCTGCCCTCTGGATTGTTCTTTGCCCCTTGAATTGCAAACATTTTATTGAGATAGTTATCTCCCAACCCTATCAGGATCTATCAGTCTTCTCTACTTGCCTTGCCTTACAGTCAAAAGCTTGTTTACTTGATCTTGTCTATATTTTTTTTCCCAAAACAGAATGTTGTTGCAAAGCAATTGTCTATTTTCTCAAAATGTCTGTCTTTGAAGATTCCTCCTCTTAAAGTATGTAGATGGGAAGTCTGGGAGCTCTTGTCCTAACCAGAGCTCTCAGGATTTACAGACTCCCTCCTGGATGGGCAAAATTTGGAGTGATGCGTCAAGTAGGAGGCGACAAGTCTGTGTGGCCATGGGTGGCCTAGACACAGTTTTCTCTTGAATCTGGATTGAAAGATGAGCTGATGGCTCAGGGAGTGAGTTCCTTTCTCTTTACTGGTTCTTAGGGCATAAAATTTCCTTTGTTTTTAGAGGTGAGTTACCAATGTAATAAATATCCCTCATTTGTATTAGGCATTTATTATTTTAATAGTCTAATTTAATAAGTAATATGTATAGTTATTACTTCAGCTCCCAGATAGGTACTGTATAAAAACAGAACAAAGATCCTGGTATTTTTCTTCCTTTTTCATATTTTCTGTATTCAGATTTTTGCACTGAATCATGTAAATTCTGCTAACCAGTATTTATTTGTAATTGCTCACTGAACAAAACAGTAAATATATGTACTTTGTTTTTCATATGAAAACATGTTGATACTTGTTTAAATTTAAATATTTGTTTGAAAATCTCTAGCATGTATACCAAGAATAGGATTTCTGTTCTAGCATTCCAACTTCATACATGAAAGACTGTTGAGTTGAGATTCTGTGTGTTCACCAGCACATGATGTTAAGTGCATCTGGACTAATTACAGAGGGAAATGAGTAAAATGCATAGATACAGAAGTAGTGTTGCATGTGTAATTCTGTCATCTGGGCTTCATCTATTTTTGTTAAACAGCCATTGATAAGTCCTGCAATAAGAGATATGTAGTTTGCAATAGTTGTAACATACCAACGGTATAATCTTTCATTAATGGCACTGCAGTATGTTAAGAGCTTCTTCCATTATGTTTACTGCAATGCTGAAATGAATGAAGTATTACAAATGAATCACTATCATTATTGTGCTCAATGCATTACCTCTTTAAATTCATGTTCAGAAGCTTCCCTGCTGAAAAACTGCTACAGGAAATCCTAATATACATTTTTTATTTTATCATCATATGTAAATAAAGCTGTTTAATTGTGAAAATTTTGTGCAAAATCTTCCAAGGGAAATGCTAATGCCAGGTTCATCCCTCATGAGAAAAAAAAAATCAGTTAGCTTTTTGGCAAAATTATTTCAACCACGTTCAAAAATGTATTGCAAGGAGGCTGACTGTAGGAAATGGTTGATGACACATCATCATACAGTGAGCTCCACAGTTCAGATACAACTGACCTAATCAAAGCTTACTACAGCTTTCTTCAACCCCAGGCAACCAGATTTCTCTCAAAAGAAAACAGGTTCCAGGAGAAAAGGATTCTTTCAGCACACCTCTGACACCTTGAAATGACTTGAGGATGAACTCCTGGGTCTATAGGTTCAACTGATCTCAAGTGCCTCCTCTTTTTGTGTCTTAAGGCTTGACGTTTTTCCTTCAAGTTCCTCAAATTTCTTTTTCACTTCACTCAGTTGTAGTGTGTTCTTCACAGTGGTATGGCTCTTGGCAGGCTTTTGCATCTCCTACTCTGCATCCTAGTAAGGTTCATGTCTCTGCTATTCCAGGCATATAACAATATGCAGCAGTGACCTGGCTTCATTTAGTTTCTCAAGTTTCTAGACCTGGCCTGTCTTTCACATACCTTACCTATTGCTTTTAAGGTTCCTTGGTTCCTCACTCTAATTTCTCCCAAGTCATCATTTACAGAAACTGGCTTTCTCTGTTTTGTAATGGAGATCCTTGTCTATGCCACAAGAAAGTCTGGAAGTCTGTCAGTGCCACCTTTCCCATTCCTTTACAGAACATTTGAAAGAGCACAGGGGAACTGCTATTTTTTTTTGTTTCAGATATTGCAAAATACTATTTTTACCATCACTAGATTAATTGATTATTTTTCAAATTAGATTGAAGAACTTTTGTGGCAAGTATGACTAAGAATAAATTTCAGCAATGATTAATATGTATCTAGAAATTACATTTGAATTTCAAGGAGCTTTTTTTCCTTGAAATAGAATGCCCATGCATTTTTATTTCCATAACATTTATACTTTCTGATATGTTTCTGTTATTTTGGGGTGTTTTTTTTGTCTTTTCTTGCCTCTGGCTTTTTTCGTCTCATGTACAATGTGTGTTTTCCCAAATGGATCTCAAACAGCCTTTTTCATTATACTGACAAGAGCAGCAACACTTCTGTAGATTGTCCTACAGCAAAGACATGATAGAATAAATGATCATAAATAAATCATCTTACATGATTTCTGTGTTTCCAGTCCTTCCTTGCCTCCCACCTCTGCCGAGGGGCAAGTGTCCTGGCAAACCACTGCCTCACAAGGCATTTCAGACTTGAAACATATGCTGATAGAAAAGATTTGGTTGTTGTTTTGCCTGCTGTATCATAGGATTTGAACCCAAATCCCAGTGCTTGGATTTTGTTGTTATGCGTGTTCAGCTGTTTATTAAACCTGTTCAAAATGCTATTGGTCACAGAATTCAGATACTACATATGGCCTGTAGACAGACACTAACCTGCAGTTTGTATGAAACTGTCCATATCTCAGTTTTCTGTATTTATAAAGTAGGAATAACCAAATGTATTTGTTCTGTACTTTTTTGGGAGCAATTTATACTGGCAGTCTTAGGGACAGAAGGTTCAGTTGAAGCCTTTGCCACAATTGTAGGTATATTGTCCCAAAAAGTCACATTAGCTAATGATGGAGAGTGATGCTTACCAATATATATAACTTTGCAGCATCACATTGCCTTTCTTTTATGCACATATTCATGGTCTCTGCATCTTAAAGGTCTGGAAAGGAGAAATATCTGATAACATGTGACATCTGCATGTCCTGTTATATGTTCACAAGTTCCTATCTCGTACTGCTCATAGTACAGCTTCTGGTGTATATGTTTAAGTGTAGTGCCCTTGAGCGTAAGGAGGTACATGACGAATCATCATTGTAAAGCCCTTAAAGATGAATTCACAGCTGTCCAAGAGTAAGAGTGGTGCAGAAGATAACCACGTAGATCAAGCAAAGACGTGCAAGAAGATCTCATGGATGGATAGGTCTTTGGTGGTATTTTAATATATATATCTTTTGGAAGTCAGGATTATTATAGAGGTCTTTGAAAGGAAGTGTGTCTATTGATATGTTTTGATTTTTCACACTAGCTTATTAAAGTGCTTAAAACAGAGAAAGGACTTGCGTAGTACATGTGTACATGGATCTCACCTACAAAGCTAAGTGGTAAGGCATGTAATACCAGTGCACATGGTAACCTAGGGGTAGAAATCGGTAGTGCCAGAATATTGAACACCTGCTTGGTGTTGTTGGCTTTACATTTCTCTAAACAGATGAAATAATTCTGCAAGTAGATGCATATCTAATGTGCAACATTAGCTGAAATGTGTAGCCAATCAATAAATGCAATCCATGTTTTAATCTATAAAAACAGAACTATTTCTATAGAAATATCCTGTTGGAATGAAGGAAGCCAAAGATCATAAATTAGGACTTTCAGCTACTAGACAGTTATTTCCCAGGAGTTGTTGTCAGTGCTATACAAATAGTCTACTGCTTAAGAGGAAGGAAACACGACTGACAAATGTGGTATTCAGCTGAGCTTATTATTACATAGATCCTTGGCTAATGGCAGAAACAACTTGCCAGAGTACCAGCAGTATCTCTCATAAGGAAATGTATTAAGTAAGCATTAATGAAAAGTATGTTCATAGAGAGAGAAGTTAATGTTTTGTCTTTTTTATTGCTGAAATAAAATGAGTAATAATTGTGTAAAAAATACTGTTTAATATCTTATGAGCCAACTTTTCAACCATCAAGGTCTAAAAGTATTTTGGAGTATTTCTGAATTTTTGTAATTTCAAATATTTTAGTAGAAGTAATCATTCCTATTTATAATAAAAAGCTCATCACATAGTACTCTGCAAGCTGTCGTGTGGCTTCACTGCTCTGTTACCAGCTTGCCATCACTGAAAGAGGAGATGCAGTGGCATGGAAGTGTCGCTTCTCTGAAATATGATTTACTGTTCAGATGAGGGAGCCCTGGCACAGGCTACCCAGGGAGAGTGTGGGGGCTCCTTCTCTGGAGGTTTTCAAAATCTGCCTGGATACATTCCTGTGTGATTTCATCTAGAGGGACTTCCTTTAGCAAGGGGTGTGTACTAGATATCTCTAAAGGTCCCTTCCAACCCCAACCGTTCTGTCGTTCTGTGATTTTGACAAATGACATTTTACTGGCTCAGAAGACCCTGCATGTACACCTGAGCAGAGAGCTGTAGAGCAGTGCTAGTCGCTGAGGTGTGCAACACAGACCATGTTCATCTCTGTAAGTGAAACAGCTGCTGGCAGAAATTTACTAAAACCACTGACTCGTTGGACCCTGTTTCAGGTGGGATTCCGTTTGTCCTCACTGGGGAGCTTTTCCAGCAGTCGCAGAGGCCAGCCGCGTTCATGATAGCTGGGACGGTCAACTGGCTCTCCAACTTCGCAGTCGGCCTGCTCTTCCCTTTCATCCAGGTACCCAACATCCTCAATAATCAATATACTATTATATAGTTGGTATAGTGTGATATGTGATGTTTGAATACAACTTTCACATTATAACAAATATCTTTTTATTGAAGTGGATGAAATTCCCACCATGTTTGTGATACAGGTCAGTTGTGCTTACCCACACGTCTCCTTGTTTGAATGTCTCAGAGGAAATTGTTCTGCAATAGAAAAATTAACTGTGGGCAACCTTATATGGCAAATTCCCTGCAGAAGTGCTTTAGCAATGCAATCTGATGGCTGTGTCTGGAGTTCACGGCCACTGATGGTGATTGCCATTGCCTTTTTCTTCAACCTTTAGGCTACTCATTTTCTGGTTTACCCTATGCTTTCAGAATCCTTATTAGTCTCATTGGGGAACAGATGCTCTCTGCTCCCTTCTCAGTCTGAGCTTGGCTTCACAGCTGTCTCTCTGGTTAGTCTTTTATCTTCTTCAGCTGGTTCTTTCCTGCTGTAGCCTAGATGCTGCACACCAGATTCCCCAGGCTCCCAAAAGCTTCACATTTAGTGGATTGCTTTGTTTCCTTGGCTGAGCTAGTTGCATGGAAGACAGAGATCAGTTTCAATACTAACTGGTATTAGTATTTTAAGAAGATATGTTTATTTTCTTTAAAAAATGAAAAGTACAATGCAAAGTGCAACATAAAACAGAATTTTTGCCCTCTGATTCTTAAGAACACTTCATCACTGTTGATGTGTCTTTGTATGGCAAAGAGGCTTCAAGCTCCTTCCTATTCAAAATTACACCGAGGTCCTTTTCCTGACCATGAGCATCTCCCAGTGACCATCTGCACTTTCTGGAGCTCACACAGGAGCTGACTATCTCAGGAGCTGAAAGACAGCTGCTCTTGACTGACCATCTCCAAACTCTTTATAGAGCCATTCTTCTCCACTGATAACAGTTTGAGAGTAAAGCCCACAACTACAGGACAAAATGAAGAAGTCATTACTTTTTGTAAATGCACTGAGGAAAATACTAGTGGCATAGGGAAAGGGCACAGCAAGAATTGAGCCCTCCAGTCTACTTGCAGGCCCTCACACACAGGAAACAGATTTTGGATTACTCTTCAAATCAGAGTAAGCAGATTTCAAAGCAGAGTAAGAGATTTGAATAACAGACAAGGAAGTGTTACTGCTGTTCCTGTCTTCTTACATCTAAAAGTTAAATGATATTGCAGTATCCTTTGCATAACAGTACTTGCAGATACTGTAAAATTATATCGTACTGTAAGACTTTATTCATTTTCATTTGACAAGTATAACTGCTTTTACTAAGCAGTACTGTTTAAAATTACCCGTATGAGATAGTTTATGGGAAAACTTAAAAGCCTTATAAAGTCTGATCCTTAATCTAAGTTAGATACTTAATTTAAAATCTGTTATAAAACGAAAAAGTCTCTAGTAGTTGTGATTACTTGGATCACCTTCAAAAGTCCATATGAGTATAAAGGCTGTCATCCTTCCAAACTCTGTGCTAATAGTAACTTCAATTAAACTGCACAGAGCTGTAAGTCTTAAGAGCTTGTTTTAATACTGAAATCAGTGAGTGTTTTTCACCAGTTTCAGAGTGTTTTCACCAGCTTCAGTTCCAGGTTAGACATTTAAGGTGAGATTTTCAAAAGCAGGTAGAGACACAATTCTTTTTCTACTGAGGTAATTAGAACATCTACCAAATAACAGAAAGAATGAGACGATTCCCTTGCATTTTTGAAAACCTAACTTTAGTCATGAGTATCAGTATGGTCCAGGAGTCAGCCATGAGCTCATCCAGCAAATGGATGCTTCTGTGTGATTTAATAGCTGTTTCTCCAAGAAGATATGGGCTGCCTGTTTAAGCAGTATTTGATACTACCTTCCATGCTGACTGGCCAGGCACTAGTGGTCCCACTGCCTGCCTCTGTGGCATCTGGGCAGGTGGAAGTGAACAAGGTCTCAAATCCAGAGGCTCATAATCAAGACACTTTTTTTTGTTAAGTTTTTAAATTACCCAGAGTCATTTAAGGAATAATTACATTCCTCGAATATTGTGGCTTCTTCCTTCTGCACAAAGCTGGAGAGTTACCTGAGCATTGGCTGGCTGTAGGATCTGGATTCATGCAATGCAGATCTCTCTCTTCTGGTCCTGCTAATCCCATCTGAGAGATCATCTGATGGGAAGGAACTGTTTAAAAAGACCCTCAGTAAATTCAAAGTAAAACGTGAACTACATTCTCTAACTTCTCATATGCACATTAAAGCTTTCAGAGTGATTTAGTGAGAATCCATATGAAGCTTGCTGTAGCTTTGGGGAATTTGTCATTTTGTGTCATAAAAATTTCCCATTGTGTGATTACAAAATTACCGGTTTAGTTTTCATGAAGGTAAATTATATTTCCACCTTGCAGAGTTTTTGGTTTTCACTTCTTTAAAAAGTAATAAAGAGAAAAATCTTTGAGTTCGTACCTCATTATCCAAGTAGTGACTTAGACTTTGATTTTTAAAGCTTTTTCAAAAGATCAACTGTAAGCTTACTTCTTTCCCTAACTTTCACTTCTTTTCTATTTCAGTCAAACTTCTTAAAATTCAGCTTGTGAGTCACTTGTTTCTTACAAAAAGGCAATAACCTCTGCTTAGCTCATTTTTGTAAGTCTAAAACAGGGGGAAAAAATCTTTTAAATGCCTTCACAGAACACTTGCATAATTTCTTCTGTGTATAAAAATAGTAACCTGATTGCTTGAGCAGCAGCAGACACTTTTTTGATCTACAGAATTATCCCAGACATTTGGAAACAAATACGTTAACTACAGAGTTACTCCAAAAATCAGCCAGTAGTTAGTTCTCAAATGTCCCCAATTAACTGATTTGAAAGCCTGGATTTTCTCCCCTCAACCATCTGTATATATATATAATAGAATAAAAACACTGACTTGAGTCATACATTAAAATGTATGGATGAGATTGAAAAGCCAGTATACAAATCAATGTTTTGCAAATGAAAAAAGAGTTTAAATGTGGCTACTGTTCCAGCCCTCATCACTGCCTATTTGAGAAATTTGTTTGTGTGAAGGACTGGAACTGACGTTACATGGATACTAAATTGAATCCACAAGTACATTTGATTTGGTGTGATTACGAGGAGGTGTCAACACATGAGAATTTAAAAAATCTTTTATTTAGTGCCAAATAAAGTATTTGAAGAAGGATTATTGCATATGAACTTGGAACATAATGAGAAATTATAAGAGATTTGGGTTTAGGTCTGAAGGTATTTCAGGCTTGTGTTTAATGTGGGGCTAGAGCTTGTGAAATGTCGAACATGTCACCTTGAGAGAGGCTCAACCGTTATCTCCTTCCCAGTGCCATCACTTGAGAAGGAAGGCATGACACTTTTATGAACAAGGTGTTAAGAGACACAGACATCTTTGATAAGCCAGTAGACTAGAAATGCATGAAACAGTTCATAAAGACATGGTGATCCCTCCTTTCAAAGTGTTTCAGTGCTGCTACAGGTGCTACAACTGTGTTGTAATCCTCTGTTGTTTAGGTGTCAAATCTCAAAATTCTCATTCCTGCATTCCTGAGTATTTGGTATAACTGAGTAAGCACTTCATCCCTCTGCCCTCTCCTCTGCCTTTGGAGTAAAAGTTTTGGGCAACTGTGGATTTAATTATAGAATATATCCTGCTGGAATGGACAACAGGGGGTCTTTGGTCCAGCCTCTTGCTCAAAGAGGTTCAACTGTGAGACTAGACCAAGTTCCTCAGGAACTTGTCCAGTGTGTCTTAAAAACCTCAAAATTTTGGTACTTCTATGTTAGTATACTTTTAAATTCAGAGGATTCAGTAATCAAAACTGATGATTAGCTAAAATGCAACCAGAAGTTGGCTGTTTTCTGAGAATAGTTCTAATCTCAGTATTAAAAAAACAAATATTAATGACTGTCAAGCTTGAGTTGGAATAAAACTCAGTGAGATGTTGGAAAAGAAATTGAGACATCCTGCTGCTCACCAATATATTTTATAGGGTAAACCATGACAAATGTTTCATTCTGTCTTAACAATTGGATACTTTTTTATGAGAGCACAAATGTTGTTGATGCTGCTGTTATCTCCTGTAGGAGTAAGCCATTGGGAAGATCTTTTCCTGCTGGGAGTAGAACTGGCACTGCCACCAACTCAGTGAGCAGGAGGCCCACCTTCACCAAGCCATGCTTTACATGAGGATCTTCCTTATCACTAGAGGTTTCCTCTTTAAATGCCTTGGTTCTGCCTCTGTTCTAATCTCATTGATGACAATATATAACTAAACCACACCTCCAGATAACAAATTTGAATATGTCTGATTTTCTAGTTAAATCCACTGACTGGAATGGATGGCACTAGCAGAATAACTAGTACTTCATTCCATATTTATTTTAGCCAAAGGAAATTCTAGGGGGAATTCTTGGTGAATATGTAAGTTTTATAAAGTAAGTAATTCTGGATATTTCAGTACATTCAACTGCATCCTTAGACAGAAACATTCTTTTCAAAAATTACATTGTGAGGTATTTTATAAACCCTGTAGGTTGCTAAGAAGCTTAATACATGATATCAATTACTCTTCAACTAGAATTCTCAAAGAGATTTAAAAAAAGAGGCAATCTTTTTACACAAGGAGCAAAAGCATACCTGTTTCTAAGCAGCATAAAGGAGAATTTTAGAGGTCTTTTCTTTTTGTTCTGCCTGCTTTCTTGCTGGTAATATGCATTTTTAATTTAGATTTGCATTTGCAGTACTTTTAGCATGAGATTAATTATAGCAGTGGTTATATGGCTTCTAGTTTTCCCAAGAGAATAGGTGATGTGGAGAATACTTTGCTAACTGTTGTTCCAAAATACAGATCCTGACAGACATCAATTCTTAATTTTCTTTCCTAGAAAGAGACTTCACACTATGAAAGTGTGAATGTTTGTATAGTAGGCATGAGAATAAGTTTTCTTTAAGGTCAAGTCAGTTAAGAGCATCTTCTTCACTGTCAGTGGGAAGGATGTTGGTCTGGAAAATATGCAAAGCTATTTTCTTGTACCAAGCTACTTGATAACTAAATACAGATACACTAGGAACAATATTAGTGCCTGTTTTCATGTTAGTACTGCACAATCTCCAGCAACAATGTGTTATCTCTCCCTACTTGTCCACAGCTCAGAACAAACTGGGATTGTATTTGAACCTAAACCTCTGCTCAGAAAAGGGTCTTGAAGCATGAGAAACTTAGATTCACATCCCTGCTTATTTGGAAACTGTGTTTCACTTTCAACATGGCACTTGAAATCAGCTTCATAGGTAGTAGTTTACTGATCCAGTAGAATGTTCTGAGCAATCTTACTAATGTAATCAAGAGCTGCGTTGCCAAATGTTGATACACGCCTTTATCTGCAAGACTGATCATAAAGTACCCAATGATAGATGAGACCATACACTCAAAAAAATCAGGTGATTGCAGTGGTGGTTGCTCTTAGTTGAGGTTATATAGAAAGAATAAAGCACTTAAGAGACTATGGTACATGTTTTTAAAAAGAGGATGCTGTTTTACTGCCATCTGCACCGTGTCCAGCAGCCTGGTCAGAGCTGAATAGTAATGTCAGTTAGAGGATTCAGCTCCTCAGCTGCACATGTCCCCAGCCCAGGTGGCTTTTGCCTGTCAGATAGGAGCAGAGACTTGCTTTTCAGGTTTCTGAAGCCATCATGAGGCATAATAAAACAGTTTAATCAAAATCTATTGGAATTGATTATTTTATGGGTTGATCCAATAAATGTGAAGTTAGCATTTAATGAGGTCCAGCAAAAGGTCCTCTGCAGTAACTGAGCATCACAAAGAGTTGGTTCAGATAGCAGGTCTAGCACTTTGATACCCAGCTTAGTTTAGAAAAGCTTCCAGTCATGCCAGACCCACTTGCATTTTCTTCCCCGTTCTTTATTTCTCTTGAGTCCAGGCTTGTTTCTGTTCACTGATTTCACCAGCAAGAAGGGTGGTGAAGCAGAGATGATACATGTTGTATTTTCAGATAACTTCGTCAGGAAGGATATTAGGAAACCTTTTAATCATGAGGATAGTGTAACTGTAATGATGTGTGGAGAAATTGTAGTTTGTCCACTATGAGAAATCTATAAAGACAAGCAGACAGATGTTTGTCAAGAACTGAAGCTGCCTTGGTTGCAGAATTGACTGGCTGACATCTGTGTTCCTGGTTTTCTGTGAGTTTATTGACATTTTGAAGCTTTAAGAGCAGAAAACATCTCTCATTAAGTGTACACACAGCATGTGGCTCCTTTACAGGTCCTTCAAGCTTGTTTTGTTTGTTACTGTGATACATCACCATCACTGCAAGAGGAACTGCTGCAGGCTATGATGGCAGGAGAATCCTGTCAAAAAAAATTAGAAAACAATTGCAATTACTCCTCTCCTTGTGGCACAGAAAGAATATTGTGATGATACTTTGGGATAAATCTTGAAAAATGCAGAAAAAATAAGAGTAAGAAACAGCAAAAATTTCAGTGAACTTGGAGAGGAAGAAAGCAAACCTAAAAATACTCTGTCTGGAGAAAAAGATTTGAGAAAGGCCAGCTGCAAACAAATGACGAGGGAGAAAAGTTCACTACTTTTTTTCGGTTCAAAGCATTAAACTTCTCTGACAAATCAGAGAAAACCTTGTGAATTTCAGAACAGCTTGAGCAAAAAATCAAGCATCCATGAAATCTCTAACCTGAAGGCCTTCAAGGTTATATTAGTCATCCCTCTGTAAGCTCTGCTACCATTTCATATATTCCTTCCTCTATGGATAATGAGAGGAAACAGGTCATTTTCCCTTTGGCAGTAGTGACTCATTATAAAAAAAACCTCAGCAACTATGACCAGAGGAACCTATATATTCTTGTCTGGTTTAAGGTGCATTCTATAAAGTATCACTTCTGCATTAGTATTTCCTAATTGCACTAGAGTATATCTCATGTGTACAGTACTCACCACTGAAGATTTCATACCTCTTAATAAGGTATTGGTTGATTCAGTTAAATTTAAAACAGAAAAAGAAACATTTCTAACTTCATCCTTCAACCATCAGATACTTTATTTCCTGCAAAAAGTTTGTTTGTTTAATCTTCTGTTGAGGAGAACAAAGTGGGGGGTTTGATATACTTTTAATGGTTGGCTGAAGAGTTCCTGTGAAAATATTTCATGCAGTGGAGTTTCTCACAAACCATAAGGAATTCGTCATCCCACAGGATATTTCTTCCAGTCCTTGATTTAAAGAAAAACTTCATAAAAGAAAGAATAATGTATGGCTAAATAACATATGAAACAAATATGCTTGCTTGTCCATAAGCCTCCTGCCTTCTCTTTCTCACAGGCACACATAGAACCCATTTCCTAAGCACTCAAATGAACAAAACGCAAACCTTGTCAATGTGTACATACACAAATGGATATAGACGCACCCTTGTTAATTTAGCCAGACTCAAATTGTTACTTGTGGACGTTGTTTGGCATTGCCTCCTTGATTTTGTGTTTTCATTTTTATGTCGCTGGAAACAAAATCTGCAGCCTTGCCTGACTTTGCTGGAGCTTGCCATCAAAAAATCTGTTTCAAAGAGTGAGTGATAGCTGATAGAAATTGGTATGCTGAGGAGGTGCTGGAGCGTGGAGAGCAGTGATACTTGGTAAATTGGAAACAGGAGTGTATGGATGTGTGGAAATAGGTGCAGTGAGCCTCAAACAGGTTGAGGGGACAACAAACTACAGCAGCAGAAATGCATAATCTAAATGGCTTGAAAACCTCTGTCGCAAAAGAATAGGCTTGTGTTAAGCTGTTACTCTTCAGTAAGTCCACAGGGACAGACTTCTGTGTTCCAGTGGTGTAGCAGGATCTGAAATTACCTGTTACCTAGAAAAATTTAAGAGATATATTAATTTGCTATTTATTTTATTGAAATTGGAATCTTAGTACGGATATACTAAACTACACTGTAGAAAAGCATGCTTTGCCTTTCCAGTGGCAAACTAGAACCAGATGTAAGCATGAGAGGAAATTAGTAATTTTTATCCACTGTGAATATTCTTGAGGTTTCATCCTTGGTTCGGTAAACATCTCTTGTATTACCTTTGCCCACTGTTGCTCTGTTGCCTCATGTGCATCCCACCTCTCACTGGGTTATGGTGATAGCAGCTGGCTGAGCATATGTCTACCTCTGCTTTGTACTCTTCTTTACAGCCCCTGTGCTCTCCTCATTCAACTGGCCTTCAGTTTGATGATTGTGCTTCAGCAGAGAGATCCATCTCAGCACAACTGTTCCATCTCAACAACCAAAACTGACTGCCCAGAGCCCTCCTTTTCCACCTTTCTGCCCTGCAGAGAGCAGCTGCATCTTTAATACTTCTCCAGTTCCCTCTCTATCTCATCAGCAGTTTTCCAGAACAATTCATCTTTGGGCTTTCCTCTTATTACAAAAGTTTGGCAGAGAAATACCTAGTTATGATTACAGGACCACTGAGTGAAAAGCTGTTTTTACTCCTCTCTGGGGTTTAACTTTTAACTTTGACACCATGGGCTACAACTCTACAGTAAGAAGAGGATGAGTTTTGAAATTCTTAGAAGGACTGGGGAAGTGATCAATGGAGGTCTTCAAATCTCTCCACATGGTTGTACTATAAAATTATGTACCCCTCTATCGAATTGACAAAGAACTGTATTGCTGCTATGGTTTCCAAGGAAAAAGAAAGGACTCAGGTGACGTTCATTTAGAACCTGTGCCTGTATCTTTTATTGTTAACATTTACAAATACCTAAAGGGTGAGTGTCAGGAGGTTGGGACATCCCTTTTTTCTATAGTAGCTAGCAACAGGACAAGGGATAATGGGATGAAGCTGGAACACAAAAAGTTGCACTTAAATATAACAAAAAAATATTTCACTGTGAGAGTGATGGAGCAGTGGCACAGGCTGCCAGAGGGGTTGTGGAGTCTCCTTCCTTGGAGGTCTTCAAGACCCACCTGGACATGTTCCTATGTGACCTGATCTAGGTGAACCTGCTTCTGCAGGGAGGTTGGACGAGATGATCTCTAAAGGTCCCTTCCAACCCCTACCATTCTGTGATTCTATGAAATGCGAAGAACCTCTTTTTCATCTTGGCAGGCCAACATATAGTTCCTGAGGAGTGCAGAGTATGTTTTTCCCCTCTTTTAATTTTTCCACAGGAGAAACTTGTGTTATCTCGAAATGAGATACAAAGGCATAGTTTTCTTACAGCATTTTTGCAGTAAGACTGAAGCAATGACAGTAATAAACTGTGAAATATTTTGCAGCACTCTGGCAGAGCAGTAGCCTAGATTATCTCAGTTTTGCAAGGACTGATTAAAGTCACTGTGCAGATTGAACGTTTTGTCCGGCTATAAAAAGACAGCTTGATTTTATAAAGCCAAAATAGTTATATATCGTGTCATCTCTTTTTTTTTTTTTTGTATTGTTTCTCTGTAGTTGGAAATCACAATACATTGATAAAGCAGATATATGTTGTTCTATAAGTTCCAAAAATGAACACTGAGACCTTAGTGAATACTTGCATAAAAAGCTTAAGTTATAGATAGGTGCCTGGTTCTTCAGGGTGAGAAACCAGGCAAGTGATAGATGTTACCTCTGTAATTCTCTTCTGATTCACTGGCAATGAAAAAATGAAGTGCATTTTTTGATGGACGAACAAGTCACTTGATTTGTGTCAGGCTTCAATAACATCTGAGAAACTGATGGAAAGTTTTGGGGCTGTCCTGTCGCACCCCATCGATGTCTCTCCCACACTCATGTGTGTTTTCACAGGAAGGTTCAGCCAAAAGGTGATAGTGTATTCTGAGGGATGGCAAACATTAGGAAAACCTTGAAAATAACTTTAAAAATTATATTAATGTTTTTGTTTTCAGAAAATTAGAACAATGGACAGTGTAAGGTCATGCACAAAGAAGGATATGAAGGAGATTATAAAGTAAAAAGACAGTGTGGGACAAAAGATCAATTTTAAATGTTTATTATGAAAAGCTGCCTGTATCCTCTGTAGTTGTGATTAGGAAACACCTTTTCAATGGAGAAATCCTTGGCATTCAGTGCTGCGGTTTGCCTAACCTTTCAGCATAAGGGCAATAAAATGAGGAGACAGCTCCAGATGTGCAGCTCTGCAGCCTGTCATAGATTGCGCCATTTCTGAGATGGTATGTGGAGGTCTAATTCTGCTGCCCTCGCATAGAAGGTCAGGGTTGGCACTTTGATTGCCAGATAATGACACTGAGAGGCAGAGGCAGAACAAACAGCTGTGTGGACATCGTGCTTTAGTGAGTGCTTTTATTAGCAGGGGTTTTTAATGAGATGCTCAGAGACAACACCTTGAATTTTCATGTCTCTTCTTCGTATAACCATTTTACTTACATTAGGATAGAAGACATGTGCAAGTAGTAAAGTACAAATTGTAACTAGCTAGAAATGGGGTAAACTTTCATTTTCTTTTATTTTTGGCTCTTTAAAGTATCTTGAAAAATAACTTGCTTGGATCTGTGATCCAGATGAAGCTCAGTATGCCATAGGATACAGATGCTACAACACTTATAGCCTTAGTTCAGATTGCTTACTAGTATGATGAAAAGACCTATAAGTGTGTTTATTTTCTTCCTTTCAGAAACTAATTTATTTCTGCCTGTGAAGTAATATTTCTGAGTCATCATACTTCTTACTGGAGGCTCTCCTGCACTTCAGCTCTGAACCTTCCTTACTTTTACTCTTGAGATTTTCCTTCTTTTGCATCAAGATTCATTTACCCAGCAAGACTGCATTTTGATTTTTTTATTTATTTCCTTACCATGTAATAATACCCCTTGACTTTTTCTATTATACAGTACAAGAATTTCTATTACAAAGGTGTACCCAGAAGCCTATACATAGATTCCCTCAGCCAAACTGTTTTAGGCTTTTGCAAATACATCTCATATTTTAAAAAAGAATAGTGCCCTTGTATTAAAGGAAAATGGCTAAAGTTCCCCTCAGAGATGAGAAAATGAAATGTAGACTTATCAGAAGATTAGATATGAGAAAAAATGCTCTTAATTAGAAGCATCCCACTTGAAGTATAAAATACAAGGATGTGTTAACTTTTTTATGAGGAAGTAGTGTGAGGGTTGAGATTGAAACTGGAGTTCGTGTCTGGAAATGTCTCTATTTTTGCTTAAGAAATATGTTTCGTGCTCTCTCTCCTTAATTGTCGTGCTGAACTTCAGATTATATCTGAAACTGCAGAAGGACAAGGAGTAATGGACACAAACTTTCTCATCCATTTGATTCCATGACTTCTATTAACTTGAAGAAAAGTGAATAAATTCAAATGTCTGCTTAAATAACTGGTTCACTGTCGATCGTTTTAGTAAGATATCTAACCATTATTATTTGACCTCACCGCTTCAAAATCCAGTTTGACCCCCATCTAATGACTCATGGCAACTTCGCAATGCAAGCACCCATTGCCAGTGTAAGGGAGCTTTGCAAGATCAGAATTTAGAATCACATTTTTGCTGGGAGGAACCAAAAGTTCTGGTTTTAAAGTATTTTTTTGTTGAACTGGCTAAATCTGATTCAGCATTTGTTCATTTTCTCGTTTATTTTGCTGTATCTCCCCTAGAATATTTGTTTTCCTGTTTTCAGTATCACAGTCCTGTTTAGAATTTAACTTCTGCCACAGACAGCGTTGTCAGTAAGCAGCCATTGTTAAATAGCATGTGATGATGTTCCGCTCAACTACTTTTACCATTTTCCACACCATGGTGTTCACAGCGTGTAAGCTATTAGCAGGAGGACTGTTCTCAGCTAGCAGACTTCAGAAGTGTCAAATTGTTAATTTTTTTTTTATCAAAAACAGAAATTTGATCATCTCAGTACCAAGTTTTTTATTTGTTTCAGTTTATATTTTAGCTTGAAGAAACAACCTCTTCTGCGCATTCATTCTGGACACATTAAGTCTGTTTATAATGGTAAAACTTAAGTATTGTTTTCCATCTTTAAAAGGAGTGGAGGAAATGCCTGTACATTCTGCCTAATATGTATAGCAGCCCGATGCAAGCAGGGAATATGCTTGTTAACCTCTTTGCTTAAGGAAGTGTGGCTGAGCTGCACCAATTTATTCATGCACCTTGCTTATGCACCTACATCTCATCTGCAACATCATGTTTTGACTGCTTGCTATGCCTGCGATCTGATCTGGGAGAATTGCTTCAGTCTTTTGACTTATCTTTTTTTTTTGTGGTAGTTGCATTCGAGTCTTAGGTGAACCATTTCCTGGTTTTCCTTTTTTTGACAAATACAGAACTTTGATCAGATGCAGAAAAGAGAAGATAAAAATGAGTAAGTCAGGATTCAGCTGGCAGGACATTTTCAGAAATGCTGTTTTAAATAGCCTCCTTAGAAAGCGGGTATGAAAATAGAAGGTGATGTGTTTAGAAGTTCATGTTTGACTTTTAAATATCCTGTAAAGCAATAGCCCTCACCGGCTTTGTAAAAAATCCAGTGTAAAACTTGCTTTGAAGAGATTTTATTAGCCTGCTGACTATCTAGGAAAAGGCTGTAGGTATCCAAGGTACTTTCCTCTAGAGATTGCATCAAAAAGTGTGTCTACTAATTGCTTGCCTTCCCCTGGGAGGGCAGATAACCTTCAGTAACCCACAGAAAGCCTAGTCTTTCTTCTGAACAAGTATCTGTGAGTCTATCAATAGATAGTGTGTTGTTATTTAGGGAGCCACCTGAAACTTTGGGCAACTTTGAGTCTTGGATGTTCATGCAGGAGGATGTACTGAAGAAATGTTAGGGGAAATCATGGCTTCAAATACTGTTAAAGAAGTGTTTTCCTAGCTCTGGCAAGCCTACATGGAGTTGGAGGAGGAGAAGTGCCTTTGTGAAGGTGGCAGCTTGTTCTGAACCTGCGCAGTGCATGCAGGCAGTCTGAGGAGACTTCCCTGAGCAGATGTGGCAGTGGGGTATGGATGAGGCTTGTTCTGTGCCTCCTGCGAAGCCAGAGTTGCTGCTGTTAGGAGCTGAGTGTAAGGAAGTAACGTGGCCTTACACGATAAAGCTGAGAAGTAGTAGAAACCTTTTCTTGAATCTGTTCTGTATTTATGTAGAGTTTCCATTCAGAATTGGCTTGCTTTTGCTTCTTCATCCTTCCCTTCCTCTTTTAATCCTCCCCTCCAGCTGTTTGGATTTGGTATTTTTTCAGAAGAGTCAAAATACTCTTCAGGCAGCTACAAGTACTCAGTTTTTTAAGTGAGGTTTTGATGCTTCTGTCCCAGGTAGTTAATGAAATAAAAGTCAAAAAATATAGAAAAATATTCACCTTTTCAAATTTTATCATGTATAATGTTATTTTTTAATTATTGCGAATGCACATATCAGTAAAGTATCTTCAGACTTTATTCATTGGGCCAAATGTACAAAGCTGCAGAGTATCTGTTTTGCCACCAAAGACTATAACTCAAGTTTTTCCTCAGTTTTTTTGCTTTCACTATAGCCCAAGATAAGCAAAACTCTTGAGTTCTACTTCTAGAGTGCCAGCAGCAGAGTCTTTATAGATGCCTTATCTTCAATAAGTTGAAAGGAGTAAAACAAAGGGGGACCATAAATTTGGAGATTACAAATGTCGTAAATGAGAGAGGTTTCATGGGCATGATATAGTATAATATAATATAAATTAAGATAAAGGATGGTGATTTCATGGAACAAAGATACAGATCCATTTTCCTGTCAGATCCGTCTATCAGTATCATTTCTATAGTAGCCATCATTCGGTAACTCAACATTTCTCCATTTCCCAGCACATTATCCTACCTCCTGGATCCCTTGATGAGCCCATCAGATATGCTGTGGCCAATCTATTAATTGTTGCATGCCTCAGGTCTTGCCTCCAGCACCAGGCAATCCAGAATACATTAAAAATGGATGGAAGTGAATGAACATCTTGACTGATCTGTACCCCATCCATATCCCACTAAGAGTTTCTGTTAAGTTACAGTTTGAGATTAAATATTTTCCTTCTGCTTTATACTTTCCTACTGTGCTACATCCTTTTTCAGTGTGAGGTACAGGTAGAAGGTTTTGTGCTTATAACAAGTAATTTGATTCACATGTGAAATTCTTCTGTGCCAAATGTACAGGTTTGGTAGATATGAGTTGAAATCTGATTGAGTTAGGAATACAAATGTTTGTTTTTCCTGTGAGTGTAAAATAATAACCAGCTTTAAGGAAATATTATGGCTGAAGACTAGGTGGTGAGAAAAGGGTATTCTGAGATTACCCTGCAGTGTTTTCATGCAGGAATAATAGCTCTGTTGTGTTAATCCTGCTGAACTCAAGGAGTGCAAATCCTTTGTCACTTCCCACAGTTCCATTTGTAGGTTTTATAACAAAATGAAGTTTTTAGCTTATTCTCTGTGGGACTTCAGTTGAAGGTCCTTAAGGGCTACTTCTAAAGGGATCTGCAGAAATTAAGGAGAGCAGGTTTATTACCAATAACTATATTATGTAAAACAGTTGCAAATAAAAGATGACTCATGAGTTCAGTTCAATTAAAAAAGATTTAAGGAAACATAAATCAAAAAAGAAAAGGTTTAAGAAGACATGAATCAAAGAAGATACTAAATGCTAATTTACATCATGGACAGCAAAGAAATAAAATAGGAGTAAGACAGGTGGGACAAAGTTGTGGCTGTACCACGAATAGATACAGGTAGGTTGTGGTATCTGATTGGCCGGCTTATTCATACTGGGCATTAATGGTTTGTTTTCTTCACTGAGGAGATGTAGTTTAATGAAGATTTTTAAAAGAAAAAGCATGAGTCCAGATTGGAGCTTTGTCATTTGTCTGAACATTTTCAAATGCAGAAGATCCAGATGTAAAATTTGAATTCTTAACATGGCAGGGGGACTTAAGAGACACTGTGAAATTATTTTTTCCTGTCTACTAAATCCACTTGTTTCTGCCTCTGTATAAGCTTTAATGTCATATCAATTCCACCCCATTACCGATGCTCTCTGACTTGTGATTGTCAGGTTGCTCAGGAGTTGATTCTCCTAGGAATTAACAAAAAAAGCACTGATGATCTCAGGAGTCCACAGTCTTGAGTTCAAGGGCTGAACTAGGTAATGAATTATCCATTGTGACTAGGCAGGGTGAAAATCAGCCATGGTATTAAAAAACTCTTTTCTGCAGCTGCTTTTTCATCTTTTTTTCTTGTTCCATACATATTCATATTCAAATTCATATTTTTCTTCTACATCATATATGATGTATACTGAGAAAGTGAAGCGTAAAAATAATCCTAGGAATTATGTACACCCAGAGACCCCAAAGCAGGGAGCAAGACACCACAGAAAGGTGATTTCATTCAGCCTTGTTAATAAAAACAAGTAAAAAACGTGAGTTAATTTGGACTTTTAGTTCCAAGACACAGTGAGGTAAATCAATAAAGGAGGAATGGAAGTTTCCTCAAGGCTTGCAGTGGCTTCACTGAAGCCACAATACCAAACCTCTGCCTAGTTCAACAAAGTACATCTGGTAATACTGTTAATTGTCTAATGTTTTTCAAAACTATACCGTTGAAATATAACTGGATGGTATTAAATGATCTAATAATCACCAAGCAAGAAATGTTTCATTTCAGTGAAGTGCAGCTCCTCTTAGTTGGTTGCAGCTTTTGTAATCAGATTATAAATTAACTTTGTTGTGTCTATACTCTTTTTGTACAGTGAAGTAGAACACCATTCAAATATGGCCTGTATTTCATTTTCAGTTAATTCTTGCACTAGTTTCTATCATGAAAGAAGTGCATTGTATGGATTTCTTTTCCTGCTGTAAGCTTCTGACACCTTAGAAATTATAGAAATGTCTGCCATTTGGGGTTTTTCCCTTGTTTATCTTGTGAATCTCAAAGCTGGTAACTACTGTGATGCAGATGCCCCTGGCTATAACAGGTTTCCCATGTGTGGTGTACAAGTGCACGATATTGCAAAAGCGTGCTTCATTTTTTCTGCCCAGAAACTGTGAGGCAGTGTGCAGAACAATCTGGTGAAACAGCTGCCTCCTTTGCAGAGCTCCGGCGGCGATGGCATAGGGCTGACTGAAGAGATAAGGATCCATGCATTTTTATGAACTAGGCACTCCTGACTTGCAATGGATGCAAGCACTTACTGTACTTCGTTAAAAATTGCTCCATACCACCTGTTTTTTTCTTTCAGACCATTCCTGATGTTGCTTTTCTTCTGAATTTATCCCTTTTTTAATGACCATCTCATTTGTTTTCTCTTTGCAGAGTGGTTTACAGACCTACTGCTTCCTAGTGTTTGCTGCCATTTGCCTTGCAGGAGCTACTTACCTGTTTTTTGTCCTCCCTGAAACAAAAAATAAGACATTTCATGAAATCAGCCAGGCTTTTGCCAAAAGGAATAAAGTATGTTTAGAAATACAAGAAATGAACCACCACCCGGGGGAGAGAAAATCAAGTGCAGAACAAGAATCGAACTTCACATCTCCAGTTAACAACGGGGAAACAAAACAAGGGATTGTGTAAATCCAGAATGCTCTTTTGGGGAACTTGGGGAAAACGTGCTCTTTCATTCAGTACATTTATACCAGCGCACAACTTGTATTTTTTTGTGTGACAGCATGAACTCCTTACCCTTTGACTGTGTTTTAAGTGAGTACAAGTGAATCTTTTAGCAGCTAGGGTGATGGTTGAAGGAACGAGAGGCAGGAGTAGCAACACTTGATTAAATAAATAAAAGCTGGATTTTTCATGGGCATCAGTGAAATAGATGCTGTGGTGAGGGAGGTGGGGAATACGGACTCAGAAAAGTGAAGTGTGGTGATGGGGAGCTGGGGTTGGAAGCAGCAGCTGGCTGAGCACCCCATGTGCTCACAGGGAGATGTGCATGCAGTCCCTGGAGAGGAGGAGGCTGGGAAAAGGGAAGAGATCCCACCAGGCTTCTGCTGAGAATCAATGAAAATGAACCTGAAATGATACCAGCTCCCATTTCTCCACATTTCCCAAAATGTCATTCAACTTGTATGTGAGAGCTGAGGACTTGGACAAAGACTTGTGACACTCCTCACCCTCCCCTTCCTTTTCCAGCTGTTTTGACTTTCAGTTGCTTTGCCTGAACATCTCCCACCTTCCCACAAATGGGGAGCTCCCGATCCTGGTAGGTTTCCTTGTCTCTCCTGAAAGTCCTGATCAACTAGTAATGTAGTTGCCTCTATTTAATGGGTTTGCTGGCACTGCATTTCTGTGGAGATATATATATATTTATATGATTTTATTTTTTAAGAATAGCTATAGAAGCTTTATTATGAAAACAAAACTAAACCTCATGGTGAAGTCAGAGAACTCTCATGGTACATGTAGGGTGTAGCATTAAAAAAAAAACAAACACCAAGTGTTGCAAGGGTTGGGATTTTTTTGAGGTTGGTTTTTTTTTGCTTTTCAAGTTCCTTTTAAAACAAGTCTTAGGAGTCAAAATTTCCCTGAGACACAAAAAATGTCATTTCTTAACATACAGATCTCTCCGAAGGGATTTGGGTGCCTGTTTCTTATTTAAACGCTAATTTTCATTTGGGCATTAGATTCTGAAGCTCCAGACCTAGTTCACATAGGTAAGTTTATAAGTTATTTAGTGCTTTGTAAAACTGTCCTCAGAGTCTGCTCTAATTTTGTGATAGGAAGACTTGGTGAGTTGTCAGGGGTTAGTGACCCATTCCTTTTCATATGAAACGTGTACTTTATGAACATCATCTTTCCAGTGTGGAATTTCAGTAGTAGTTTTTCCTGATCCTTCTAGGTACCTGGATGCTGATGGCATAATAAGCACTTTTAAATTAAATAGTTACCTGTTTAATAAATCGTTACCTATTTTATATGAAAACTCAATAAGTCTTAGAGCTGCTTCCAGTTAGGAGTAAGGCACAAGAAGCAAGTATAACATGTAGGTAAAGGCAGCTACTTCCACAAGTTACATTTACTAACCCAGAAGTTCATATGTTTGAAGCATTTGGGGAGAAAAAATGCATATATATTCATATATATACATATATTAACATATATGTATAAATGAATAGGTATATTCAAAATATCTAAATGTGTATTAGTATTTATATTCATGTACATACACAATGGAGAATTGTTTTCCAATATTTGAGGGTTTTCAGATTTCCCCAAATGACAAGCTCTTTATTGTTTTGTTCTACACTTTAAATTATACTGTAAATTAAAATCAAAGATCCCAACATTCAGCTATTACTACTTAATTATGTGTATTATTTTATACTGTGATTTATTTATATGTGGCATATTTACTGCACACATTGTAAGCTGACCTAATAGGGCAAATTCACCACCGGGCTATAGAAGAAAAACTGATCTGAGCCTTTATGCTAGAATTTGTGCTTTTTGACTGGGATAGAGGTGCAGCAGCAAGTAATAAAATGAAAATATATATGAGCCAGAGAATTGAGAATGAAATATCAAATTTGTGATATTGGTGCTACTGTTAAAAAATAAGAGTGAATTAGTACTATACCAACAATAGAGATAGATAGATAGATAGATAGATAGATAGATGATAGATAGATAGATAGATAGATACTCATCAAATCCTATGGAGAAAAGTGAAGAAAAATGTTTCCTAATAACTACTTGTAAAATTATATATGTAACAAATGAATGTCATCTTTTGCTGGCTTTATTTGTCTATTCCATGTATTAGATGAGGCTTGCCAGGTGAATAGCAATGTAAAAATCAAATTGGAATGCCCCTTCTCCAGACAATTTCAGGAGGAAATTCTTCCTCTTCTTTCTCCATAGCGAGACAGGCAAATTCTGACCTTCTCGTTCAGATTGAGGATTACTTTACCTTGTGGTTAGAGTCACTAAATAATTAATATGGTATGATGTGACCTGATTTGAGTTGAGGTGACAAAATTGGAAACCATTATTAGAATTAGGGGAATTTAGCACTTGGTGCTGTCCATTAATGTCCATTACAGACAGTACTTGATAACGTTACCATTTCATAACTCCAATATCACGGTCTGATGGGCAATTGTATTGGACTTCTGCAGCAAGATAAAATCATCTTGCAGTTGCATTTGGAGCCCAGTTCTGAACGTGTTGGTAAAGAGATGTCTGGAAAAAAAGATACTGTTACAGCTTAGGGGGTCATACAAGCATGAACAACAGAGGATTGGGTTTTCCTCTTCTCCACCTTTGTCTGCTCATCTCTTGCCCCACCTGAGAGAGGTGTTTTCTGTGTGGCTGCAGAGAGGTGCTACAGGCAGAGTAGGCCATGGGACAGTGGCCACACATCTCACCGGCTATGGACCAGGTCAAAAGCAATTCCAGTCTCCAGACTTGAATGTGTGCAGGTGCTTTGTTCTATGACCAGAGAAGGTGGCTGCAGTCTCCTCTGCCTTGAGTTTTGGGAGTTTCTGAGGAAACCTTCGATGTGCTGGTACTGCATTGACTGTCTCATCTGTGACCCTAAGGAGAGTTTTGTGTTGTTCTTCAAATTGTTCTGTAACTAGGTTTTTCCCATTGTTATGCTGCTATAGCTTCTCCAGCAACGAGAGGACAAAGAGGAAAATATCAGCAATTTATCATTTGGTTTTTCTTGTTGAACGTATCAACTTGTCTACAGCCCATGTGTTTCTCAGTGAGTGCTGTGTGGTACCATATTCTCTTTTCCTGTCTGTGACATTGGGATTAGGTACTGTGGGGTGATATTTGTATGAGTAGTGCAAGTGACCTGTGTGTGTGTGATCAACTATGTCTATGCACAGTGACTGCAAAATAAAACTTTGGAATTAAACTGAAATGATTTAGATTTTGTAGAATTTGTTCTGGGTAAATCTGAATCTCTATAGGTGTACAAGTTTTTGTTGTACTGTTCCCTGGGGTTTTATATGTCTGGGTACAAGACTGTATAATCCTGTGTCTGGATCACCCAAGTCGTTGTGGATTCTACAGTTGGGTGGCTGAGAGTTAGGAGGAAGAAAAGAATCCCTGAAACTGACTGTTTTTGTTAAGCATTACTTACATTTGCTTTTCACAGATTACACACTTAATTCTTTCATACGTTTGTACTGGGCTTTAGAAATAAAAATAGAGACATCAGTGAGAGGCAAACGATTAAAACTGGATAGTAGTAGTAATAACTGTGCACAAGAACTATTGAATCTGGTGAGCTTTTTTGCAGGAAGTTGTCATTTGCAATGGATGATTGACTTGCTAAAGCTCTACTTTCCAATGAGAAATTCAATCAAATGTCTCTTTCTGCTTCAAAGATATGCAAAACCTGAGATCTGAAATATGTATAAAAAACCAGAATTTCATACTTCAGCTTCTGAAGCCAATTTTCATTCCACAAGGGTCTGCTTTCTACTGAGGGAAGATGTGAGTAGTTCAGCCATATGGGACAATTTTCATCTTCAGAGTAAAATGAAAAAAAAATGAAGAAAATGGAAAAAAAAAGTCACACCAAAGTTAACTCTTTCAAATTTGCCCTCTTCCCTGTGACTATTTTTATGTGCTTTTCCATACAAAAATCACTATATAAACTATTAGATCTTCCATGATCTCACACAGCAGGAAGAACAAAACTGAATAAAGCATTCTTAGGAAACACCTGTGGTCTTTTCCTTTCAGCTTGACTCCTGAAAATGAAGTTCTGATAGAATCTGGAAACCTGAAGCAGGTTTGTTAATGCAAATATTCAAGCGGATAAAAAAATTCAGGTTTGGGACCATACTTAATCCTCTTTGTAAGTGATTTTATTTGAGAGTGAACCCTGTAAAAAGGTGAATTTCATAGCAAAAGCTTGGTACTTGGGCTCCTAATCAAGTTATCACAGCTCAATAAGCAATCATGCATAACCTGAATCACCACAACCCTCTTCCTTGCAAGCTGAGCCACATTAACCTTGCTTTTTCCGTGACCTAAGAGAAACACAGGCAGTGCATGGTTGAGCTCTTAAGAAGTTTCTGCTAAAGCTGCACTACAGTCAAATTCACCTAAACCTAAGATTTCAATTTTTAAAAAGCATAGAAGAAAAGCTTTCAGGAGGCTTTTATACCATGATTAGTGAAGTCCACAGGAGTCTCTTCCAGTGCCCTCAACTGTACATGTACCCCAGAAAGGCATGGTATGCATAAAGGGGTTCTAAGCTTAAGAAATCCTGCACATTTTAATCTTTAGCTAGTAAACCAATGGCTTGCTTTCTCAGCCTGGGAGAACAATATGATTATTCAGATACTAAAAAAGCATTGATCTGATGCTTTCCTTCTAAGTTTGCAGGCAGGAGTTCATCGGTCAATTGGTGATTTGTGGGGGTTTTTTATTGAAGTGGGAGCACTGGAGGTCTGGTTCATGAACCAAAGAAGTATATCAAGCATGAGACTGCTGGAGTTGCTGACGGTCTTGAGATCATATGACTCTCAGACCTCTGGAATACAATACATTAAGAGCATGATCTTGTAAGTATATGAGGTAATTTGTCTTCTTTTATTTAAGGTGCCATGCAGAGACATTGATTTTTGCTTCATTTTCTCTTGTTTCAGTTTAAAAAATTAGTCAAGCTAAATGCAATGCTCACCTCATTACATTTCTTGTTCCACATAATTATGTAAATAATTTTACAATTCAGATTTGGAAACAGGAAAGCAATAGTTGCTTAGGAAAAGCAAACATGCCAAATATAAAAAGAAGAAATATAATGTTCTCTAGAGGCTGACATTTTCAAAGATGAACTCAGAATCAGAAATCATTGAAATCCAACTTTCATATCACTTCAATCCTTTAAATTAAACTCTGCAGACTATATAGATGCATATATATAGAGACACTTTTATGTTATCCCATGGAAAAAGATCCGCAGTTTTAATTCTCATACATAAAAGAAACCGATTTGTTTGGATATTATTTTGACTTCAACTCTTTTGGTGCCCAGTTACTTGCATTATCAAACTTAGTGCTAAGTTTTCATGAGCTTAGGTTTGGAAAAGTTGTCTGGCAAGGCTGTCTCTTTTTGGCCAACCTTAGATTTTTCTCTTTACAGTTTTCTAAATTACCAGTTGGAGACTACTCTGTTTTTATAGATATCTATATATAGAGAGATATATATATGTATGTACACACAAAATATATGTACAAAAATAAAGTGTTAGATATATAATTTGTTTGTATTTCTGTGTATATGCTAATAAATATTAAAATAGATGAAATTTTATGTATAGATAGTATTATAACGTATAATTTATTTTCCTCAAAGGAAAGACAAAGGCCTTTTTCTGTGTGCAAATGCATTTTGTTAAACAAATGTGAGGTAAACAGCTAATATAAGAAATTATAAATTGTTTGAACACAACACTGCAAAAAAACAAGGTTAGACAGTTTATATTCTGTCACTGACTGGCTGAAGCCTTATCTTCCTAATCAATACACTCACTGAGCTGTGATAGACCAATCATCTGGATACCTAAGAGTCAACATCAGATTTCATGTCCTTGCTGCACAGCAGCAGGATGCAAAGCGGAGGGCAATACTTCTCAGGGTAGCTCTGGTTCTGGACATTGATGCTAAAATAATTGCCAACATGTTGTAAGAGAACCAATTTCCTGTCATCAAATAGGCTTTAGTATGAATTCTACTATAAATTACTATAAAACATACAGGAAAGAATCTCAAGTATCACTGTGAGCTAGTGATAAAAGCACTGCTTGCTTTGCAATAGTAATCAAAGAAAACAGAAGGCTGAAGAGATAGCAAAGGCCATCACAAAGATCTGCTGGGACATTTCAGGGAGAAAGCAGACATCTAGGAGAGGTGGAAACAAAGTCTGATTTCTTGGGAAATCTATAGGAACATTGCCAGAGCATGCAGGGGTGCAACTAGGAAGGCTAAAGCCTTCCTGTAAGGAAAAGAAGACAAGAAGGGGTTTTTCAGGTACAGCAGCAGCAAAAGGAAGATTAGGGGGAATGTGAGCCTGCTGCTGAACACAGGGTGCTCTGGTGACTGAGGATGCAGAGAAGGCCGAACTACTGAATGCCGCCTTTGCTCCAGTCTTTACGGCCAAGGCCAGCCCTCAGGAAGCCCAGTCCAGCAAGGATTGTAGGATGGCCTGGACAGCAGGGGACTTGCCCTGAGTGGAAGTGGAAGAGGTTAAAGACTTGTTGGCCAAGCTTAAGGTTCATAAGTCAATGGGACCTGATGGGATGCATCCTAGAGTGCTGAGAGAGCTGGCTGATGTGATTGCTAAGCCTCTCTCCATCATTTTTGAACAATCATGGAGGACAGGCGAGGTGCCTGAGGACTGCAGGAGGCCAAATGTCACTCCAGTCTTCAAACAGGGTAAGAAAGGACAACCCAGGTAACTACAGGTCAGTTAGTCTCAGCTCCATCCCTGGAAAAGTGATAGAAAAACTCATTCTGAATGTTGCCACTGAACATATGAAGGATAAGATGGTTATCAGGGGGAGTCAACATGGATTCACCAAAGGGAAATCCTGTTTGACCAACCTGATAGCCTTCTATGAGTGCATAACCGGCTGGCTAGATGAGGGGAGAGCAGCGGATGTCATCTACCTTGATTTCAGCAAGTCTCCCTAACGTCCTCATCAGAAAGCTCAGGCAGTGTGGCTTGGATGAGTGGACAGTGAGGTGGATCGAGAGCTGGCTGAATGACAGTGCCCAGAGGGTGGTGATCAATGGCACAGAATTGAGTTGGAGGCCTGTGGCCAGTGGAGTTCCACAGGGATTGATTCTGGGACCAGTCTTGTTCAACATCTTCATCAACGACCTAGATGAGGGGACAGAGTGTACCCTCAGCAAGTTGGCTGATGACACCAAGCTGGGAGGACTGGCTGATTCCCCAGAAGGCTGTGCTGCCATTTAGCAGGATCTCAATTGGCTTGAGAGTTGGGCAGAGAGGAACCTCCTGAGGTTCAACAAGGGCAAGTGCAGAGTCCTGCATCTGGGGAGGAACAACCCCATGCACCAGCACAGGCTGGGGATTCACCTGCTAAAGAGCAGCTCTGCAGAGAGAGACCTGGGAGTCCTGATTGATAATCAACCGAACATGAGCCAGCAGTGTGCCCTCGTGGCCAAGAAGGCCAATGGCATCCTGGGATGCATCAAGAAGACTGTGGCCAGCAGGTCAAGGGAGGTTCTTCTCCCCCTCTACTCTGCCCTGGTGAGGCCTCATCTGGAGTCCTGTGCCCAGTTCTGGGCTCCTCAGCTCAGAAGGACAGAGAACTTCTGGAGAGAGTCCAGCACAGGGCCACCAAGATGATCAAGTGACTGGAACATCTTCCTTATAAGGAAAGGCTGTGGGAACTGGGGCTGTTCAGCCTGGAGGAGAGGAAACTGAGGGGGGATCTCTTTATAAGTATATAAATGGTGGATGTCAGGAGGTTGAGACATCCCTTTTTTTCTATTGTATCTAGCAACAGGACAAGGGGTAATGAGATGAAGCTGGAACATAAAAAGTTTCATTTAAACATAAGGAAAAACTGTTTCACTGTGAGGGTGAGGGAGCCCTGGCACAGGCTGCCCAGAGGGGTTGTGGAGTCTCCTTCTCTGGACGTTTTCAAAACCCACTTGGATGTGTTCCTATGTGACCTGATCTAGGTGAACCTGCTTCTGCAGAGGGGTTGGACTAGATGATCTTTAAAGGTCCCTTCTAACCCCTACTATTTTATGATTACAAATCTGGCCCACTCTCTACAAAAGAGCATAGGAGGAGGCAGCTATTTGAGGTTTTCTAACAGAAAATGAGAGTTTAAAAAGTTAAGAAGCAGCACAGCTGAGGAAAACAGGATGCAAGATGGATGGATGGTTTGTTTTTACAGTACGTGTCACAGGACCTATTCAATGAGCAATTAAATGTAGGCGGAATTGAAAAATTTAGAAATGCATAACTGAAGCTGCAGCATTCACTGGCACAAATTAAAATGAATGAATTTTTACAGGATTAGATATTTAAATTTATGACAACTTTCAAATTTAAATTAGGCAACAGAAAGAGAAAAGGGAAAAGCTACAGCTAATAGGAGATAAGAAATTTCTCTAAGGAGATGAGTAGCCTATAATCAACCATTAGATCATTATTTCACCTTCTTTTGAGATGTACAGGTAATTTATGGAAACAAGATGATGTGCTATCTGGATCATGGCTCAGACATGTTGTCATAATTCGTACAGGTTGCAGCGAGTACTATGAGCTGACCCAGAAGGGGGGAAATCCCAGCACTACACAATAAACAAGTCAATAAAACTCTGAGTCTCATAATTGCTTAAAAAAAACCCCAAACCTGAAGTTTTTCTCCATACAAGAGAGCTTTTCAGATTAAAATTGGATCGTTGTGCCTAGTGATAATCACTGGGAAATTGTATGCTGAAGTCTCTTTGCACTTCCAAGACCTTTGCTACATTTTATTAAGTCAGCTTCACAAAGCTGTTATATGGTATTCAGCCTCTTCTGATGGCTAATAAGGATTAGAAATGAGTGTTAGTAAGACAGAAAAAAGGGTAATAATTCAATAACTGTAGAAGAATCAGCATGTCTGGCAAGCTTGTGTATATTCTATGAACCAGGACAGCTGGCTTTCATTATTTAAAGTTTTAAAAGCCTATTAAGTAGGTTTCTTATCTCTAAAGGTCTCTTCCATCCCTCTCATTCTATGGTTCTATGATTCTATATTGGTAAATGGGGTCAGCTTTGCAGTCCAAATTAACGGCTTGAGGAAATGGAGTCTAAAAGAAGTGAGTGATATTGGCACACAGGATGTAGAAGGTACTGAAAAGATGATCACTCCAGAAGGCAAAAATCATTCACAGTTCTAACTCTTTTTTTTTAAATTTAGAAGTGATGGTAAATTGTAACAGATCATACACACTTTCACTGTCATTAAGCTACTCAAGACTACTTCAAAAATAAGATTTTGAAAGAAGATATTTCTTTTATCTCTTGAATGAAAGGTGTTGACAATTCTTTCTTCTATACATATATACATATATTTACAACCCTACCATTCTATGATTCTATGATTTACATATATATATTATATATACATACACAATTAGATCATGAATGGCCACTTTCGATCAATTATACCATGAACAGCTCCACCAGATGAACAGCAGAAAGCTCTTTCCAGCCCCACATGGTCATGTGTTTTAGGATGCTCCTAATTCACGATCCAAGAAAAAAATGACAAAATAGTCAAGTATAAAAGCCATACAGCTCTGGAGTTCCAGGCCACAGTTCCCTGAGAGATTTTGCTGTTAAATATTATAGATGGGATCTGAGGTAGGTATTGTCGGGCATTATCCGGAAGGCAACTTACTGGCATTTTACCCTTCCCTTCCATTGCAGGTCAGGATTTACTGCAAGCCTTCTATACAGCATTGAACATTCACATCAATGTTTGCAGCAGTGAGAAAATGATTGATTGCCAACATATATGAGGGCTGATCAAAAGGTTAAAAATCAGCAGGACTGGGTCCTTGTTCAGTAAACAACAGATTTAGCAGATATTAACTATCTCCCTCTTCTGTGGTCCTATAGATTTATTATGGAGTGAACTTATAGATTTACTGTGAACCACTATCACCTAAGAAAAGTGAAATTAAAACTGCCTCTACAATTTGCTTTCTACTTTGAGAAACTGCTCTGTAGCAATTAGTACAATGAATGGATTTTCCCTGAGTGTTTATCCGTAGTAGCTCATCTGACCTACATACACCGTTTGACCAGCACACGATCTGCCCTGCTTACAACAGAGCTGCACTGAGTTCCTACACATTATCAGTGCTGGCAGCAGACCTGAGATCCAATCCCTCTCCCTCAGCTTGGCAGAAGTAGTTGGTTTAGTCCGTTAACAGTTACTTAAAGGACAAAAACTTTACAACTTACTGACACAATCCATGATAAATAGTTAATCTACTCAATGACCTTTTGTGCTTCAAGAGCTGCTTTATTCTCTATTTTGTGGTGGCCCCTTCATTTGTGTATGTGTCTTTCATAGCAAAACAAATCCAGCCCTTGCCTCTTTCTAAGCTGCAGACACCTGGGAAGTCAGATTCTCTTGCATTATAAAACAACAACAAACTTTGCATAGTATTTATTAATTACCTCATCCAATAACATCTTCACAAACCCTTCCAAAGCCCATGTTTCTGACATATGGATTTAGCTGAGAGAGTATTAAAAAACAAGGATGAGGCAGCATAGGAACAAATGTCATAAAGGTCCACTAAGGTCTTGAGGCTGGAAGGGTCTCTCTCCCTCCAGCTGCCTCTGTCCTGGAAAGAGTCAGCTCACCTCTCACCTGAAGGAAAACTTTGAGGGCCATAAAGCTACTACCATGTCAGAAGAAGCAGCATCATCTTGCTGCATTTTGCTTATGTTTCCAACAGCTTCTCAAGCAAAAACCGACCTGTGAAAAGGATGTGAGGAACAGAAATGGCAGCTAAATGCCAAACTCTGACTAGCCAGGCTCTGCCAGCTGACCCTCTGACCTAAGGCTGGTCCTTAGCACATTAGGCCTAACACATAGCATAAATGCCTAAAAACATTTCTAACTCAAGGAAAAATCACTGCTTGAAAAAAAATGCACAATGGTCAGAAGTTTATTTTCAGTTGTCCACTGACAATGACACTGTGATTGTACAGCAGTTTGGTTAGACCTCAGTCACTGTAGTGACTGATGGCTCTGCATCAGATGCATCCTGATGCAAAACAGAAGGCTAAACATGTATTAGACAGCTGAGTGTTAGTTATTCCTTGTATATGTTCAGTGGAGTATGAAGAATGCTTATGAATTTTAAATGCTTTCTGCTGTTCTGGTGGTAGTTGATGTAGTTGATAATTCATTATTTTCAGATAATTACTATTGCCAGATATTTCATCTGCAATATATTCAAATATTAGTTAAGCACAGAGAATTGTGCATCTTAGACACAAGAAAAGTCCAGCTCTTGGTTTAATAGTGTGGCTCTGGGATTAACACCTAAAACTGAAGTGCAGAGATGTTTTTATTCAAAACAGAACATATGTACAAAAGTGGCCTGTCATTGTAGTAATTCTGTTCAGTTACCAGATCCACTCCCAGAATAATGGAAACTGGGGTAATAATTATACATGTATTTTCATATGCAGAGTTCTTTATATATATATATGTATATATATAAATATACAGCTTTATATATACCCTATAAGATTTTTTAAAAATAAATGTCTATATTCTAAGAGCAGTAATTCATAAAATTCAGTAAAATTTATCTCCTTGAACACATTGGATTACGTATAACTATGAAATTGCATGAATCAACAGCTTCTTCAGACTAGTTCAGAGATTTTTAAATGAAATTATATATTTGTCAAGAATTGGGTTATTTGATTTCTTTAGTTAGAAAGGAGAATTATAAATTGGCATAGTTCTAATCCTTGAAATATAGAATCACAGAACCATAGAATCATTTTAGTTGGAAAAGACCTTTAAGATCATCAAGACCAACCAGTAACCTCACACTGTCAAATCCATCACTAAACTGAACCATGTCTCTCAGCACCTCATATATGCATCTTTTGAATATCTCTAGGGATGGTGACTTCACCACCTCCCTGGGCAGCCTGTTGCAATGCTTAATAACCCTCTCAGTGAAAAAGTTCTTCCTGATGTCCAATCTGAACCTCCCCTGGCACAACTTGAACCCATTTCCTCTTGTCTTATTATGCATTACGCAAGAGAAGATACTAACCCCCACCTCACTACAAGCTCCTTCCAGGTAGCTGTAGAGAGTGATCATGTTTTCTCTCAGCCTCCTCTTCTCTAGGTGAAACATCCCCGGTCCCCTCAGCCATTCCTCATCATACTTGTTCTACAGACTCTTCACCAGCTTCTTTGTCCATCTCTGGACACGGTCCCACACTTCATATGCACCACTTAAGTGCAACTGGGAACAATTAGTGAACAGAGATTGCAGTTCCCTACTGGTTTGGATTTTTTTACATACTTTGTCAGTTATTGATGCAAAGTTTATAACTATCAATGTATTTCCATGTGAGATGTTTGTGCAGATCTAAAGCCAAATAATAATAGGCTGCAAATTATAACTCTTGCTGAACTTAGAGCAGCTCAAAAAGACACTAAAAATAAGTTTTCATTAGTTATTTTCAGTCTAGTTCTACATAAAGCATGTTTGGAAATTCTCACCCAGCTTTACTAGCCACTTTGAATGGTTCATGAATTTTTATTATCTTGTTAATACTGAAATAGTGATGTTTTTTCTGTACTGCTTAGTTTATATTGGCAGTAGAATGAGGACTTGTGTTAATCTATTGATGCCTGCATCTTTTTATATACTCTAGCACAATGTTTATAGAAACAAAGGTGGGTGATAACTTCAGAGTCTTTGGAGGTTGAAAGCTAAAGCCTTGGTTTGCACACGACTAGATGGCTCAGGTACAGTAAAACAATTTGTAACATATTCCTCCAAAGCAAAATCCATCTTTTTTTTATGCAAACTGTAAAAGTTCTCCATGTTTGTACTGGCCAAACAGCTTTACAGCTGCCCAGCAGGTGCTCATGCCCAGCAGTGCCCAGCCTGCTGCCCCATGGCAAAACCCCTGGTCTCATAGATATTTTCAGACGAATCACTAAGGATGTGGAAGGGAAAATTGCATTATTCAGTCTACCTGTTGATTCCATTTGAAAATGACACCAACTTGCTGGGAATATCTTTCTCCTTAGTCTCAGCTTCAACTTTTAAGCATGATTCCCTTGGCACCTTCACTCCTCACACACTTCCAGCTCTCTCCTCATAGTATGTCACTTGCAGTGTTTTCTGCTTTCTGGCACCTTATATACTGTTGATGCAAATGGTTGTTTTTCAGGCCTGCAGTCCTGCCAAAATTTGGTGAGAATTTGTAATTTATACATTTTTCACTCACACTTCAAGCCCACCACATGTGTTCGAGCCACTGTTTAGGGTTCACAGTGAGTTGCAGTTCAGGCTGGCAGTTCACAAAACAAAGCTGCACTGACATGAAATGAAATCAATACCTGGGTCTTGAGATACAAGGTTTTGTGATGCTGGCAGACATCACTTTCTAAAGAAAGAATGAAAAAAACAGGGCTCAGCATAAAGTCACTACACTGAGAAAACCCATATATATAAGAGGCTACTGCAGAAAGGGAGGCTATAAACTGTGCTCTTGCTGAATGGAACAAGAACGAGTAGGGTGCAAGTGCAATTTAGATTTTTTTACAACAGTTAAGGGAGTACAACAACAGAGTAGATGGCAATGGGAGCTAGGGATGGCTCTCTGGGCTATGCTAAGGAATAAATTGAAAAAAGGTGGTTTAAATGCAATTACTCCCTCTTACTCTTCAAAGTGCCCCCGAATCTCTGCGGCCCTGGACAGGAGAGAGCTTCAAGGAGGCAATGTTCAAGCCATGGATCAGACACAGACATTTCTGATTCCATGTGGAATAATCCATGTTTCAGCTCCTTTAATCTTACATCCTTTTCTCTTTTTCCACACTATAATCAAAGCCTTCCAGCACAATTTTCTTAACTGACAGGATACAAGAGATAATTGTTCACTTTTTTTTTAAAGTGACTAGAGCCAGAAAAGCTTCTCTTATGTTAATCCATATATTTCTGTCTTCAGTGGGAATAGATTGTAAGGATGATCTTTTTTTTTTTTGTTTATTCTGAACTTATTTTACCCTGAAGTTGTTTTACAATGCATCAGAGGAAAAGTTAGCCACAGTCAGGCTGATTGTATCACTTCTGGCTACTGCTGCCTCAAACACGGCTAGCTGCTCTCATCATATGATATCCACACAGACAGAGTTCAATAGTGTTCCTCTTGCCTATGATGGAAAGAGTCAAAAAGAAGAAATTAAATGGGAACAGGAAAAATGTGTTTAATTAGCAGCTAAAATTTAAATTAGCAGGTAAATTTTAAAATGCTGAACAAACCGATGTGGAAAGTCCCTAACAATTACATCTGAACCTTCCAACTCAGGAATGTCACAAAACTCAACTACACTGTGTTTTAAAGCCATGTGGCAAAAAAAAAAACAATGCTGCTGAATCATTTTATTCTTGGCTCCACTTTTGTGGAAGCAGCAATTTGTGTTGATATTCTGGTGTGCGAGTTTCCAATCTGTGTCATTTACATAGGACCAGCAGGTGCTGTAAATGTGCTCCTCATTAAGGCAGTGGGGCTAGATAAAGGAGCAAACTCTATCATTAACTATCAAGAACTTTCAAGGCATCTTGCTGTGTGCTAGAAACTTGGTAGGCAAAGTTTAATCTTCCCAAATGAGCCATAATAATATACACTCCAGCAACAAACACCATACTGAAAATAAACACAAAATGTAGTCTTTTCAATATATATTCCAAATCCCCACATGTACTCCACGATAAATATACACTGCACACTTGAAGAATATTAGTCCTTTAACTAGGAGAGGTAATCAACTTCCAATAGCTATCTGCTCAGTGGTTACATAGTACCTTACCTTAAAGAGCTCTCTTTTGGAAGAGAGACACCCTGTAAAACACATTTTAAAGATCATCCTTCAACAGCAGGCTTACATCAACTTAGTAATAGTTATAATGTCTGTATAAGGGGTCAGTCATGGCCCACGACCTCTCTCAGGCATCACCGTGGCTCTGGCTAACAGCACACGACAAGCAGTGGAGTGATGCTGACACAAGAGTTGATGCTGAAATGTGCCTACAGGGATGCTGTAAAGCTCAGGCACCCATCTTCAGACCCTGCTTGAGCTCCTGTGAGAACAGAGCAGTGATACTCCTGAAGAGTACTCTCGTCTCTTCTCATCATCTTCTCAAGGTCAGAGGCACCAGGGGATCTGATGACTCTTTCCCTTACAAAGACTGTCAGTGAGAGGGAGAGGAGGCATGGAAGCTGGCCATGCCTATCACAAAGTAAATCAGTGTGCTTCTAAGCAGCAGGATAAAACCAAATGCAACTCCGTCTGCTCCGTGTTAGTAGTGGCTTGAGGCACAAAGGACTATGCACAGTTCTGCCCTCACTCTTAAATGGGAGCATAGCACCTCACCAGGGCACACACAAATTGAGAGGAAAGACCTCTAACTTCACTTTTTGCCAGTTAAATTGCACCATAATCTGACAGCTGCTCAAATATCTGAATGATCAAACAACCTCAGAAAAAAAACAAACAAAAAAACCCAACAAAATTTTGGCAGTATAATGAAAATAGAGGACTTAAATCTACCCATAAATTTAGGGCAGCACCCTCAGTTTTACTGCTCATAAAGTCTAAAGCCTTTCTTTTGACAGTATAAGAAAAAGTGAAGGCTAGTTTTAAAACTCTTCCACCCACCCAGAGCCCCAGACTTACTGTTGGACATACACTTCTTGTACCCGTTTCATCCAATGCTCACAGACTGACACTAGCACCCAGAAATGTTTAATTTGTTGGATTTTTTATGTTTAAAATATTAGTGATAAAGGATGGGCTTTTCTAGAGATCTTGAAATGCATTTGAGCCACTTCTAGTGGCTGGATTTTGACATGAAATGAGTATGGCAGGTCGGGCCATGAGCTTTTTTGAGAAAAGGCTCCCCTGCCAGCACCTGGGAAAAGATCTGGCCCCAGTGCTGCAAGCAGAGAGATTTTGAACTTTATCTATTTCAAATTATTCAAAACAATTTAAAAATGTCGTGGTTTGAGCTGGTCTTTAAGGAAGTAAACTCAAGGGTCAGCTTTTTGCAAAAAAAAAGTTCATGCAGAGACCAAATCTGCCTCAGCCAAATTCCTGTCCAATCGCTCAGTAATCTAATGAACATATTCCTATTTAAGAGGTTACACAAATTAATTTTAAATAGAAAGGTAAGACAGATGGAGAGAAATTAACCTATGAATTATCTGAAGTCTTCTTTCCCTGTCTATCTTGACATTGTCTATTTTGTCAGATAGCAGGGTGTTGATGTCACACTTTTAATCACTTTTTGCCAGGAATATCAGCCTTCATAATGGAGAAATGTGTGCAGTTTCAGGAAGACTGAGAAAAATAAGTAATATCTGGATACCATGGTGATAAGTGAATTATAGCATTAGATTACTTTCCATCAAAACCATTGCCCCACCTGTAACCACGCTGGATATGCCGGGCTTTGTTTCCACAGTCACATAATTAAATTTTAGATCAATAAGCTGAAAAAAATAGTATTTTCCTGAAGTAAAAATAATCTCCTAAATTCTGGTGAGACTCTGACTGCTACTGTGCCTATGTAAGTTTGCATACATTGGTCTTGGGTTTATGTCACTGTAATGGTGATAAAATCCCGGTCCTTTGCACTCTCTAGAAGAAATGTAAATTTTATGCTAGGATGAGATCTGAAAGATTGAAGCCTGAGGCACAAGACGTGCACAGAGCACAGCAAAACTTTTTAGCTGTGGCAAATTGTCAGCAGTGTAGATTATCAGAGGTGCCCTTTGTAAATATTTCTGTATTATTTTATATAGCATACATTATTTTATATGACATGTACATTCAGTGCACTGCCTAATGCCACTCTAGGGGGAGCTAACCAAAGTTTTCTTTTCAAGCACAGTGTGAAAGGCTACAATGAAGAAAACAAGACCATTACTGCATTTTTCCCCTTTGCAATTTACTTTAATTAGTAGTCATTTCATGGCTAGAGATGCTGTGTTAATGTTATTACGACTATTCATAGCATACAATCAATCTACATACATGGCTTCTTCTGATGGTAATGTACAAATAGCATGTCTTATTTTTTGAAAATCATTTGACTTAATTTGTACAGTATTTGCAGATGGAAAAGATGTTATAAATATAAACTATTGTTTCCATGTACTGTTTTCTTCAAATAAATATAAAGTTTATCTATACTCCATTTTTTTTTTCTTCCTGGAACTTTCTGTTGGTTCTGAAGCTTAATCAAACTCTGTTGATTCTGTCAAAGGCAGACACTAAAGTGTGATGGTAATTACTGACATTACAGGCACAGATGATCAGACAAGTGCACAAGTTTTGTGCTTTTTAGAAAAAAAAAAAAACACTCCTTCTACATAAGACACTCAGAGGCTGGTGTCACCAACACAACTTTGGGTTTTTCAACCACAGTAAAATTTTTGTAACACCAGCTCTAGTGACAGATGGAGTTCATCTGTCTCAAAGGTGGGGAAGGATCCTTGTGAACGAGTTAGGGGGGCTCACAGGAAGGGCTTTAAACTAATTTTGAAGGGGATAAAACCAGGCCTACTAGAGTTGAGCCTAAGGGTGGCAAGACAGTGTCAGGGGTCCTATGAGACAAGGTATTAGAGGATAAAGGGGCCCAAGATAGTTGGTCTGTATTCAGGGATCACTTTTTCCAAGCTCAGGATCAGAGCATCCCGGTGGGTAGGAAATCAAGAAAGGGAGCCAGGATGCCTACGTGGTTAAACAGGGAACTGTTGGGCAAACTCAAATGGAAGAAGAGTCTATAGATCATGGAAGAAAGGGATGGCCACTTGGGATGAATATAAGACTGTTGTCAGAGGATGTAGGGAGCCAACTAGGAAAGCTAAAGCCTAGTTGCTGTTGTGCTGTTGAGGTCAAAGACAACAAGAAGGGCTTCTTCAAACACACTGAAGACAAAACTAATACTAGAGACAATGCAGACCCACTGTTGAATGAGGCAGGTGCCCTGGTGACAGATGATTCAGAGAAGGCAGAGTTACTGAACGCCTTCTTTGCCTCTGTCTATACTGCTACAGACTGTTCTCAGGAGGCTCAGACTCCAGGGGAAGTCAGGTTAAAGGAAAAGTTCTGTTTGGTTGATGGGGACTGGGTTAAGGACCAGTTGAGCAGTCTGGATGTACATAAATCCATGGGGCCTGATGGGATGCATCCACAAGTGCTGAGGGACCTGGTGTGAGACATTGCTAAACCACTCTCCATCATCTTCAGTAAGTCATGGAGAAGAGGAGAGGTGCCTGAGGACTGGAAAAAAGCAAGCATCACTTGTCTTCAAAAAGTGCAAGAAGAGGGAGCTGGGTAACTACAGACCGGTCAGCCTCACCTCCATCTCTGGAAAGGTGACGGAACAACTTATCCTGGGTGCTGTATCCAGGCACAAGAAGGTCATTAGGAGCAGTCAATATGGTTTTACCACTGGGAAATCATGTTTGACCTACCTGAGAGCCTTTTATGAAAATGTAACCAGGTGGATAGATGGTGGTGGTGCAGTGGATGTGGTTTATCTTGCTTTCAGTAAAGCTGACCACAGCATCCTGGCAGCAAAACTGAGAAGGTGTGGGCTGGATGATCAGGTAGTGAGGTGGATTGTTAACTGGTTGAAGGAAAGAAGGCAGAGAGTTGTGATCAATGGGGCAGGGTCTAGTTGGAGGCCTGTGTCTAGTGGAGTCCCTCAGGGGTTGGTGCTGGGATCATTACTGTTCTATATACTCATTAGTGACCTTGATGAGGGAACAGAGGCACTGTCGGCAAGTTTGCTGATGATACTAAACTGAGGAGAGTGGGTGACACACCAGAAGGCTGTGCTGCCATTCAACCAGACCTGGACAGACTGGAGGGTTGGGCAGGGAGAAATCTAATGAAATTCAACAAGGGTAAGTGTAGAGTCTTGCATCTGGGAAAGAACAACTCCAGGTGCCAGTACAGACTGGGGAATGAACTCTTAGAGAGTGGTGTAGGGGAAAGGGACCTGGGGGTGCTGGTGGGCAGCAGGATGAGCATGAGCCAGCAATGTGCTCTCGTGGCCAAGAAGGCCAACGGCATCCTGGGGTGTATGAGAAGGGCTGTGGGTAGTAGGTTGAGAGAGGTTCTCCTCCCCCTCTACTCTGCCATCATGAGACCGCATCTGGAATATTGTGTCCTCTTCTGGGCCCCTCAGTTCAAGGAGGACAGGGAGCTGCTGGAAAGAGTTCAGCACAGGGCCAGAAAGATGCTGAAAGGAGTGGAGCATCTCCCTTCTGATGAAAGGCTGAGGGAGCTGGGGGTCTTCAGCTTGGAGGAGACTGAGGGGTGATCTCATTAGTATTTACAAAGACATAAAAGGTGGATGTCAGGAGGATGGAGCCAGGCTCTTCTCAGTGATGTCCAATGATAGGACAAGAGGCAACAGGTACAAGATGGAACAGATGAGGTTCCATAGAAACACAAAGAAAAATTTCTTCATTGTGAGGGAGCACTGGAACAGACTGCCCAGATGGGTTGTGGAGTCTCCTTCTCTGAAGACATTCAAAGCCAACCTGAACAAGTTCCTGTGTGACCTACTGTAGGTTGCCCTGCTCTGGTAGGGGGGGTCTTTCAAGGTCCCTTCCAACCCTTAAGATTCTGTGATTTTGTGACACTGATATAAATCTACTTTTAAAATACTTCAGCAATGGAATAGCAAATATTGTTCTTACAGATAGCAAATTTTCTATTATTACTCTGATTTTCAGTGAGCATTAATAAATAAGAATGAAAACAAGCAAAATATTTCTGTGTATTAGGTTAGAACATGTCAACATATCTAGCTAATAGAGTTGGAATTTGTGGGATCAGCCCCTATAAACCTGTATTGGCTCAGTGCCTTCTCCTTCTGTCTTCTATCTCTGCAGAAAATCACTTGTAAATTTTTTGTAATAATTTCCTCAAAGTTGAAAAAATCAAGTATCTTTAATATATTTTCAGATTAAAACCCACAATAAAAGGCAGCATTTTGTTGCTGAAGAGTAATTTAGTCATTGCAAAACTTTCTCACTTGCAGGTGCGTTCAGTCATCAATCATCCCTTGGACTATAGATGCACAGCACTAGGTACACTATTTGTAATGAGCTGTTTTTTTGGGAGGACAAGAGAGACAGTATTGGTATTAGTGCTGTACTGGTATTCCCGGGAGTAAGTCAGCCTAAGTCCTGACCCCTATTTACATCCGCACAGCATCACATCAAAATTCTGGGACCCTGGTGCGCTGGGCCTGGAATACCAGCATTCAAATACTTCAGAGCTAAAGTCTTTTTCAGAGCTAAAGACTTTTAAAAAAATAAGGTACACATTAAATACAAGTAAACAAAAGCTCTGAGCCACCTGGAATAAATTGACGTCTCTCTATTTCCAGATATAACTTCAGATGTAACAGCCAGATACATGGAACTGATTTAATTGTAATATTACAGTTGACATATGACACTTTATAGGTTGTAATCAATGTGCATTAAATTCCAGTCTCTTACTTACAATGGCTTGAATCCAACTTCTGAAATACACCCTCTTACTGTATAATGTGGTACAACCCACTTCTGGAATCACTCACATGTTCTTTAGGATTAAATTTAATGTTAGTACATTCGTACATGATTCAAAACAAAAACCTGTGTAAAAGATGGTGAATGCTGCACTTTGGCCCAAGACCAACAGTGAAATAACTAACCAAAGCAAAATTCAGTATTTCTTACTCTCTCATCCAAAGCCCAACATTCATGAAGATCTATGTGCAGGCCCTGTTTATTTGTACCCTTCCTGCAGAGCCACAATTTGCCTTTCAAATGAAATTCTCAGAGGTGTGATGTTTATATTAGCTGCCTGGTCTCTAGTGGAATGTCCGGCCTTACATCGCAGCAAACTGGCTGCTCCTCCATATGGTTCCACCATGTAGCTGCTGATGGGATCAAGGGAGTGTCCAGAGCTGCTTCCTCTGGCAAGCCACTGGTGCTCCTGGTCTGTGGTGGGGAAACTTCCCACCTGTACAGCCCCATGCACACAAACAGTCCCGTGCCACTTTCACAGATATTCTCCTGAAGATATTATACAGGTTGAGGGGAGAGAGTTGGCCACAGTTTGAACAGTATTCATCTTGGTGATGACACCAGAAGTCCAAAAACTAATTTTTCCCTGTGATCTCTGACAGTTAAGTCTCAGTCTGTAAATCAGAAAGGAACATGCTTGGACAATTTAACCTTACAGTTGTCTATAATGTTAATTCACTAAAGATGTTCCTGAGTCAGTTTTGATCCATGTCTGGCATGTCTCCCAAAAATTTCCCAAGCAGAGTCTAGGAGTTGGAATGAGCCAAAGATCATTCCTGATGAGCAGTTTCTCATTAATCTGTCATTTCTTATTGTAGAGCACTGTGACGAGTTCAGGCAACTTAAATGGTGGATGTGAGGAGGTTAGGACATCCCTTTTTCCAATGGTATCTAGTGACAGGACAAGGGATAAGGGGACGAAGCTGGAACACAAAAAGTTCCATTTAAACATAAGGAAAGAACTATTTTACTATGAGGGTGAGGGAGTCCTGGCACAGGCTGCCCAGGGAGGGTGTGGAGTCTCCTTCCTTGGAGGTCTTCAAGACCTGTCTGGTTGCGTTCCTGCACAACCTGATCTAGGTTGACCTGCCTCTGCAGGGGGGTTGGACAAGATGATCTCTAAAAGTCCCTCCCAAATCCCTACTATTTTATGCTTCTATGGACTTGCAATAAGTCCAATTTCACCACTTTTTGGAGGCATCACTTGTGCATAGCATCACTATCTCAGTAAAATATTATGGAAAACTTTCTGGCTATGGGGTTTGGTTTTTCTCAAATATGGAGTGGGATAACACAAAAAACAGCTTCCAGGTTCACATGTGTTCAGGTTTTTCGATTTTTTGGACCTATTTCCACTGGCTACACAGGCTCCTGTATGAGGCAAAGCCTATTGACAATAAAATTACTTCTCTTCAACACTTCCATGTATTTCCAAGTAACAGCCAGTGCTCCAGTGACAAGGCACAGGGCAAAGCCATTTATTGAAGCACTTCTAGGCAGAGGAAAGCTACCCTTCAGTCACAATATTTTTCAGAGTTCCCTAAAATAACACAGTTGTCTTAATCCCTTGTGATTGTCAAGGTGGCAGAAGGTTACTCATTTTGAGCTAGCAACATTCCAAGAGAGAAAGAGAATGTTAAAGTTCAAGTTTAGCACTCCAAAAATTACTTTCAATTTGACAAGTATGAGTGGAAAGTTCTTCACCAGAATCTGAACTGCAGCTCTGCTTAGCTCAGGAGCTGCAAAGTGCAAGTCAGACCAATGAGATATGCAACAGAGAGGAAAACAGAGAATACTGACAATTTATTTGCCTTCACAGAAGGAAAGAAATCATTCTGACATAAATCTAAAAAGTCTAATGAGTGTTTTGTTCTCAACTGTAAGGAGGAGTGGATATAATTATTAAAAACTGTGCAATGCCCCAGGAGGAATCTGGAAGACTCTCAGAGGACCTCCTGTACATAGAAACATGAAACACTGAAGCAACTACAATATCATTAAAGAAATTCCCTGGGAATTTCACAAGTATACAATTCAGGCTGATCCCTAGGAATAAAGCTATTGTCATTCTCCAGAGAACCCCCAGTGGGGCATAAATCAAAAGCCTGAAAGCAAAAAGAGATGATTCATTTCAGACAGGTACCCATCTTGCCACGAACAATGCAGAGTATTGGAAATAATACAATACTCTGTGTTAAAGCTCTGAAGAAGGTAATCAGGGGAATCGGGGATTTCTAAGTAACCCATCACCAGCTAAAGATACTGGCTTGTGACAGTAAAGTTTTCTACAGCTTGTAAGATTCAATATATGCTAAAACTCTTAATCAAATTATTGCATCCATACATTTCTGAAAGCCATGACATGGCCTCATCGCACTTCTCAGAACATTTACCTGTTTGACACGGGATTTTTCTTTGGTAAAGAAAAATCAACTTTCCTAGAGAGGTCAGATGGTTTGCACTGTTGAGAGGGTTGCATTACTGGTGGAGTGTAGTAAATAAAAGCAGTCACATTTTGGGCAGAAGCAACCACAGCTTTAGAAAAGAAATGTAACTCAACAGCCTTCAGCTTTGCTGCATACACTTTCTGTACCACAACAAGACCAAAAGAACAAGATGTGGATAAATTTATAGTTATCTGTAACATAAAAGAAGTTGACAGCATGTACATGAAAAGCTATAACTAGAATTAAATAATAAATATAGTTTATTTGCTCTCTGGGTGTTTTCATTTTCACTTATGTTGTTGTTTAGGCCCACCAAGAGACAAAAGATCACAATTAGACTCAAGTACCACAGACTTGAGAATTCCTTCAGACTGCACTTCAGCAGCATATCTCACACCTCTCAGCTATGGTGTATTTCATTCTGTAGAGCAAAAATCCCAGACACAGCTCAATAAAATTGCATCCTGTAGAGAGTGTCCTAATGGCCAGTACCTGAGAGTAAAATATTAAGGCTAGCCAGAAGTGAGCACCCAAGCAGGAAAGTCACACCTGAACTGCTTGAATATTCAGACTACTGAATGACCTCAATGTCTCCAAGTGACACATGTTGGCCTCCAGATTGAAGCACAAAGGCATAGGCAGGTGTCCAGCTCTCATATTGTGTGAGGGATCCTCAAAAGGGGTACCCAAAAAGTCTCCAGCACACTGGAAAGAGTTGTCAAGAACTAGCACTAAACATAGGGTATTGGAGTGGAGCTTGGGCCTCCAAGACAGGAGGATGAGCTTTCAACTCATGGGGCTCAGAGACTGAGGTCTGCTTGGAAGATCTGCTCCTCTGAGCTGGTTCTTTTCTCTATCACTCACCTGCCTGATGGTTCAAGTACAGCAAGGCACAGACTCAGATTTACTGCTTTTGTTTTGTCTGGGATGGGATGTTCAAACTCCAGCTTCACAGAACAAATCTAGCCAAAGCAGTTAAGCCTTTCTGCAACATTTCTCAGGCTTCTGGGGACATGCTCCAGGTGTCTTTGTGATCTTTGCCTCTTTGAATTAGAGTAAAAATTGTCTGTTTTTCTAGCCATAACTTGGAATTTTGTGTCGACAGCTCTGTGGTTCAGATTATGACTCAAACCTACCAATCCATGAGTCAGAGAAATCATCTTCTAGTCTAGAGGGAGTCAGGAAGGGAAAAAAAAGAAATCAAATTTTGTTACTAGTCTTTGTAGCTATTTCACATCCCTTTCTCACATAGCTGTGATAACTGTTAATGTACTTCCTTGCTAGGTGCCCAGATGGGAGAGTTTCATTTTATTCCCTTCAAAGGAAAATAATGCTAATTTTCAATTACTCACTTGATTAGTTTCTTTCTTAGTCTTTCACTTCCAGTGTGCAAATATCCTCTCCAGATATCCAATGTGTAAATATCCTCTCCCCTATTTTATCTCCATACTTTTCCTTGCCTGCAAGTGAGTCCCTTCCCAATGCTAATCCCACTGTGAGATCTTCAGCCAAAGGCCGCTTCTCTCCCATTCCTCCCTCTTGCTTCTGGTACCGCTTCACCAGCCCTCACTGTCCATGGGTACATCACTAATTTATAGTGAAGATACATGAAGGGAGAAGAATCATACTGGTTCCCCAAGCCATAGATAGTATTCTGCTGTCCCAAACAGCAGCTGTGCCTGCAGACACAGGACTGGGATCAGGGTGATGGTGTTCATGTAAAATTACAGATGAGCAGGAGTGTTCACAAACCTCAACTTTAGGGTGATATCCTGCAATTTCTTCCATTCTTTAAAAATTCCTGCCATTGAACAAGATCTTTTTTTTTTTTTTTATGTAGAATCCTGAAAAGAGTTGACATGAATGAAAAATGAATGAGTTTTTCTATCCTGGCTGCTTCTTCTCAGTAGTTTATTGAGAACTGGGATAGGATTTACTAGATATGTACAAGGTGTGTGTAGTCCACCTCCTGCTTGCACTTCACTGACAAGCTGGATGATTGTACAAGATTTCTGATGCACTGCACACCATGTCAGATCATCTAGTCCAATTCCCCTGCTCAAGCAGGTCCGCTTAGATCAGATCACACAGGAACACATCCAGGTGGGTTTTGAAAACTTCCAGGAGTCTCCACAACCTCCCTGAGCAGCCTGTGCCAGGGCTCCCTCACTTGAACAGTGAAATAGTTTTTCCTTATGTTTGAAATGTCACCTCTACCCCTGGTACTACACTAACACACATGTCCCTCAGCTCCTCTGCTGTTCTGTAAATTCACCCACAGTGATTGCTACAAAGTGACCAACAGGCAGGGGAACAAGAGTATCATCAGGGGAGCAGTCAAAATAGACAAACATCACCTGGAAACTTGGCTGCTTTTGTCAGCTCATGTCGTTTTTAGCTGAATTTGAAAGAAAATCATAAAAAAGAATTTTTGGCTTGGATTGAAAATGAATGTCAGAAAAATAGCTTCAAAATAAGAATAAATGTAGTTTAACAGAATGGTGAATCAAGTTGCTGGAAGAAAAAGAGAGAAGATTTCTTTTTATTACAGTAATGATAATTCCACTGGAATAACATATCTCTGTGCATGATTGAAGGTAATACTCAAATGAACAAATGTCTGAATCATTAGAGACATAATAATCACCATAAATTTGGAGTACATTCAAAAAACTGAATTTCATCAGGTCATCCATGCAAAAAGCAGATTCTTCAAATCAGTCTGCCTTCATCTTGCTGTTTAGACCTACAGAAGGCACTAGGCATCCATCAGCTATTCCTCTTCTCACTTTTTTTCCTCTCTTTAAAGCAAGTTTGTAGGTCTGTTAGGCAACTGGGCTAACTTCAGATACACTGTGGGAGGGCCATTATTGCCCAGAAAGAACCTGTAGGGAGCAAGTTTCAGTAGCTCACTGTAAGAGGCCTTGTGTCCTGCCCTCCCCCACCACAGCTGCCTGTGCCTGGGGATGGGCAGAAAGTCCTACAAGCCCACTGATATCATAAAGCTGACTGGACTTAGGACCATCCTACACAGCTGCAGCTCCAATCCAGCCCTAATGAATTTTCTTTCACTGTTCTTTGATTTGTAACAGACTGTGCCTGTCAGAAGTCTCCTATAATTGCCTTTATTACTATTACTTCCATTGCAATTTTTTCTCAGTTTTGCAAGCAAGATCTTATTTTCCTCTGCTTGAGTAATTTTTCCCTTGTATTTAAAAGCATCCACAGAAAAAGCAGGAAAAGCTGTGGAACCTGAGACTGTTTAGCCTACAGAAGACTAAAGGGGGATCTCATTAATACAAGTATTTAAAAGGTGCACATCAAGAAGATGGGGCAGCACTTTCTTCTGCTGTCTCAACAGGACAAGGGGTAACGGACATAAGCCAGAACACAAAAAGCTCCACGAAAACATAGATAAAATATTTCTTTACTCTAAGAGTGAGGGAGCCCTGGCACAGGCTGCCCAGGGAGGGTGTGGAGTCTCCTTCTCTGGAGGTTTTCAAAATCTGTCTGGATGCATTCCTATGTGACCTGATCTAGGTGGACCTGCTTGAGTAGGGGGGTTGGACTAGATGATCTCTAGAGGTCCATTCCAACCCTCACCATGTTGGGATTCTGTAATTCTAAAAGGTTACACTGGCCAGCATATTGAAACAACATGGTCATGGTGCTTCATTGCTGGCTGGGGAAAACACAACAGTGCTCCCTTTGGTGACCTTACACTGAAGTAGATGAAGCACTGGGAAGATTTTACACTGAGTCACATGATGATCTAGAAGCAGAAACAAAACTGTCCCTCAGTATGATGGGGAAAGAGAAAGGGAAGAGCAATAGTGTGAAAACTTGTGGGTTAAGATAAAAATCATTTAATAAGCAAAGTTTAATAAGCAAAGGATGGAAGAAAGAACAAGCAAAGCCAGTAACATAAAGGCAGTCACTTACTATTTGTGTGAACCAATGGTCAGCCAGTTCCTGACCAAAAGACAGTTAACCTACCTAATCTCACTCCTCTCTTGTTCGTTGCTGAGAATGACATTATACAAAATGGACTATTTCTCGAGTTTGCTCAGATCACCTGCCTTTGTGTCTCCTCACAACCTCTTGCATGTTCCCAAGCTGTTCAGTGGGAGGACAGAGTGAGAAGCAGAGGTAGCCTTGATGCTGCGAAAACACTCTTCAGCAAAAGCTAAAACATTGGTGTGCCATCATCAGAGTTGTTCTGGACACAAACTTAACACAGGGCACCATACAGGCTGCTAGGAAGAAAACCAACTCCACTCCATACAGCCAGCATAGAAGAACTGATTTTCAGATGAGCCGTGCAGCTCTGGCTGTAAATGGTCACATTAACAATACAGGATTCATAGCCAGAAGCTGATCATATTTTTGCTGTATTTATCCAAATCGGCTCTGCATCTTCAAAGGCAGGTTTAATGTAGTTGAGTGAGCTGGCCACTGGAAATCTTATGAACACAACACTAAATTTGATATCAGAATTGTTCATGTAGCAGGGATTGTAGAGTTTTTATATGGACATGGAGTTTGTTTTCTTTCTGCAGAGAATGTAATGATACTTCTCAAACTGCACCTAGCAGCCTTGTTTTTTGTGGGGGAGGAAAAGCACTAGGCGAAATAAAATATTGCTGATAGAGTTTCCTTACAATTTGGCAATCAATCAGAGAAATACAAATTACTTTAAATGTATCTGAGTGAAATATTTTGACTTGAATCCACATATTTCAATTTCTTGTTTGTTGTTATGTCTTAGGTTGGGAAGGGAGAGAATCAAACTAGTGAACTTCTAGAGTCAGCTAATCTTGGCTGTCAATTGCACCTCAAAATCTGTTTATGCATGACAAGTCTGCTTTCTTTATACATTATCAGCTTTAGAATCAGATTTGTCCTAAGAAGGCTATAAAAATGACAAACCCTTGGTTACAGAACCACTCGATTACTCCTGCTAGTGCAGAATGCTGCAGACATGCTTTTATTGTTGTAGTTAACTAAAATGTGAAAGCCTATTTATTTCAGCGTTAAAATTTGGAGGTGTGGGAATAAAAGCAACAGCTGGCCTTTGCAGGCAGCCCCACTCCCTCGCTCCTGCCATACACATACGGCTCCTGTCACTGCTGCCACTCACACACCCACAAATGCAGGACTGGGGCTCCCATAAAACACTGTCTACTGCACGTTCCATCTCTTAAAAGCATGATGTGTAATTATAAAAATAACTTGAATGTTTTCCCAGACTTGTACAGGGCAAGATAGTTACTTTCAACAGACAAACAGAAAACTGTAGCAGACAGAAAATACATGGAAGAAAAAGATGACTTTGTCAAATGTATCTACGAGTTGCACCAATGAGTCAAACTCTGTCTGAACCATGCTCCCTGCTTCACTGGTTTTTTTTGAGTTTTGTGTTTCTTCTGGCTACTTTGTTATCAAATGATGATTCCTGACTATCTATTGCAAATTTACCCCATACTCTTACTGATATAATGCATTAAAATGTTGTAAAAGTGTCATAATTCAGTTATAAATCAGGCCTAGAGTAGTTACAGGACACTTTACATAACTAGGGAGGCGGAACTGTAGTAGGGCAGAGGTTTTGCACAAGAACTATAAGGTCATAAACAATTCCCCTGTAAAGTGTAACTAAAAATCTTGGAACCATTCACCTTAAAAGCATATAAGTTCTCAAATAAACTGGGAGGTTTTGTTAGCTTTGTCATGTGATGGAAAAAATAAGGAGGCATTACATGAAACAGAGGCAGCAAATCAAAAGCTGATCAAAGGAACCAGTTTTTCCAACACTGTTTGATATCCTCAGATTTGAAAGTGAAACTGGAGTGAAGTTCTAAGACCAAGTTGGATATTTACATAATCTTCAGTAATATATAAAGTTAGTTAAAGTTATAGAAGTGCTCATCAAGGCTACAAGAACGGTACTATTTGTAGCAGATGGCAATATCTTTTATTGTCCTCTATGAGGATAAACACAGAGACTTTCAAGCACATGCACTTTGCTTCCTTAGATACAGAGGCAAAACACTTCAGACCTAAAGAAGTATGACTATTTATGGTATCAGTTAAATATGTGACATTACAGCTTTCTCAGGATTTATAATAGCCAATGACAGTAAAAATCAGGGACGGAGTATAAAATATCATGTCTCAGACACCAGTATTTTAAGCACAATTTAGCAAGGAACAGCTACAGCAAAAAAACCACATTCATTTTGAGTTGCAATGTTTGAAAGAGTTAGAAACTGTCACACCTGGTAAGATGCATACATGGTTTGTCTTTCTCCTTGGATTTCAGGGCAACATCTTCCTGAAGACTTCATCAACCTCCCTCCCTGCTCCCGGAAAGAGTTATTGGCTCATTTTCAAATATCTCCAATAACAGACAGGTAAACATAAACTTTCTTAATGGTGGAAGAGGTTAAATCTAACAATTTGCACATCCATATTAGGGCTTATTAAAAGTTTGCAAGAGACATTTAAGACACTTAGTGCACTTCCTCCTATGGGAAGAACTTGGTACTGTGGGAGTACAACGGTTTATCTTGCACAGGTCACTCAATGGGCTTCATTGATCCCGTAACTACCAAACAAATCTGTTCTAAGCAGAGGCCAAACACAGAGATGCTTTGTACAATCTGCCTTCTAGATATCTTCTGCTGCTGTATTTACTAAGCATTTACTAAGAGCCGGAAGCAACTGAGGCTGAGAAGTCAGAAAGCATTCCAATTACTGCTCACTAACCCTAGACATTTTTTGTTGGTTTTTTTGTTTAATTTTTTTAAGCGTAGGTTTATTGAGCTGGACATCACATCCTTCTAATCAGATTCAGAGGTTTACCAGTGGGGAACAAACTAAGCTAGTAGTGTGGCAAAATATGGGTCACAGCACAAAAGACAAAGGGTAGAAAATAATTTCCAACTTCTCTCTAGCTCTCAGTTTTGGAAAATCCAAAGTGAGTGGAAGGTATAGGATGGGAATACCATCTAATTTTATCAAGGACCTTTTGATCTGGACTGGGCCTTTGAACAGGTGAAGACTGTATCTGGGCTAAGCTTTCAAAGCACATTGTTTACTCCAGGACCAGACCTTCTGAGCTCTGCCCATTGGGAGAGAAAAATTGGCCTGAGAAATGCTGCCAATGTAAGCCTAAGCAAATCTGCCCTTGTTGGAGGGAGGTGTAGCCAGTTCATGAAAAGCTAGTCGTTCAGGGGATGCTGGGACCATGAACTGTAAGCTTTTGTGTAGCTATTCACTTTGTCTTGTATTTTATCCTTCTTTCCTGTATTATTTTCTTATGTACATATATTCTGACTCATAAAAAATGAAGACTGGTCATGGAATCATAGAATGGTAGGATTGGAAGGGACCTTTAGATATCAACCCCCCTGCGGAAGCAGGTCAACCTAGATCAGGTCGCAACATGTCCAAGGAAGGAGATTCTACAATGCCTCTGGGCAGCCTGTTCCACTGGTCATAGTAGTTGCTCATCCTGTACAGAAGGCACAAAAGTGGCACACATGAAGACCATTTACACTGTTCAAAGCCTCAACAAATACAATGTCAGTCTGAAGTGCTGCCAGCTAAGGTTGGTGCAGGTCCCACCGCCTATAACAGAATCAGGGATTTAATAGCTGAGAATAGCAGGAACTTCATAACCTGACACAAGCATCAAATGAGACCTCCAAGGACTTAGGAAAGTGTGCATCTCTTCTCAAAGGAGAGTAGATTCTCAGAGATAGCCTGGCTCCAGTACTACTGACTCGATACACCTCTCTGATGGAGGTTGAATGATCCATCTACTTCAGACACAGGTCAGCTGCAGGTAAGCTAGAAGCCCAGTTCTAGTCTGGCTGAAGATCATCACCTCTTGCTGGCTAGGAAGGCTGCATACAACCAAAGAAGTATTTTGATATGACCTGAAAGCCACTGATTTCAGCACAGAATGAGGTATGTAGAAATTAGTCTCCTCTGGATTTGAAGCTCCTCCAATGGGAAAAAGAAACGAGAGTTTGTGAGTGACAGTTTCTAGCATATAATTCTAGCTGTTGTAGGTGAAAGAAAGAACTGAAATCATGAACATTAACAGGCTGCAGATAACTGGTATTGAGGAGCACTGTCTCAAATCAAAACTTTTGACCTCTTAAGCAGAAGCTTGTTGCTGCAACCAACACAAAAAGGTAAATTTTGGTAAAACCTGGACTGAATTGAAATAGTATATCCTGAATCCTTCAGTAATATAGAGGTGTGAGACAATCACCAGTTAGGAGGCTGATCATGCAATGTGCTTCTCTGTGCAGAGATCATGTGGTGCTTGAGGTTCTGGAAAGGAGAGGAGGTGAAAAAAGTAGGGTTCCCAAAAAGAAGTTGTCATCTTGGAAAGAAGAAGGGAGCCCAGAAAGAAGGAAGTCAAGATCTTAGCTAGAGGAAAGGTCTGGAAAGTAGGTTTTCTGCAGCTATTGATTATCAGCTCCCCAAGAAGACTATCAGACACTTTTAGGACAATTTATTCTATCTAATAAAATAGAAAACAAATTTTCCTCCTGTGCCATATGACTTTTTCTAGTACTCCAGCTAATATGCTAGGAAATTATGGAGAGGAGAGACAACAAAAGAGAGTTTTTGAATAGCAGTCATCTTTTTTAAATCATCTTCACCACTGAATGATCTGTCCTAGTAGATTAAAGTTACAAAGTTTGCATTGCTGCCATCACTGAATTCATTGCATTTGCTTTTATACACAAAGCACTGAGGCATACTATTTTTTAAAAAAAGCATCTGAAAATAACCTGTGCCTCTTTGAGCTACAAAATAATGCTCTCAGCCCAGAAACATGAAGTTAAGAGTATCCTTTAGCCTTCCAGAGGCTGCCTAAATGTGCAAAGAGGCACGGATGTAGCCCAGGCCACTGTCTGACCGGCCTGAGCTGGGGGGCCCATCCTATAGGATGGTCCTCACTTTACATCCATTGGTCCTAGTGCTGCAGAATCTTGCTCTAGGGTGTTTTAATCGCTCCCGTATATGAACAGCTGCAGTAGCATGTGTGAACCAGTGGTTTGCTTCAGCTCAGAGTGAGAGAATATAAAGAAGATGCTGAACCAAGCAATGGTCACAAGTAAAAAGGTGTGATCCTGCTTAATTTGTGTTTGCAAAGCCATTCAGGTTACATACTTCTACGTCGCATTTCAAAATCTGTCCAGCTGGGATCCAGATTCATTTGCAACACGTACAGGTCTACATGAGTTAAAACATCTGTAACTAGAAAGTATTAAAATGTTTACATTTCCATTTAAATGGAATATAGATGCCTGCTTCCACACCCAGTTGATTTTTAAGGCAGTATTGTCTGCAAGTGCCTAAATCTGTACACATACACCCTACTGGCCCTCATTTTTGCTAAAACATCTTCCCACCAATGATGGAGGGGTGGCACCTGGAGATTCAGTATTCCTGCATTGCTGCTACTTGCTTGGTTTAGCAAGCACACTCAGAGTCTGCCATATCAGAGTGCAGTCTTTACCTTGACTCAGAAACATAGCCAGTAAGGACAGTATTTGCAAGGCAGAATCACAGAATCATAGAATTGCTCTGGATGGAAAAGACCTTTGATAGAATCATACAATGGTAGGGGTTGGAAAATCATTTAAGATCATGGAGTCCAACCACTAAACTAATACTGCCAAACCACATCCCTCAGCACCTCATCTACATGATTTTTCAGTATCTTCAGAGATGAAGACTCCACGCCCTCCCTGAGCAGCCTGTTCCCATGTCTAACAATCCTCTCAGTGAAAAGGTTCTTCCTAACATCCAATCTATATCTCCCTTGTGCAACTTGAGGCCATTTCCTCTTGTCCTATCATTTGTTACTGGAAAGAAGAGACCAACTCCCACCTTACTACAACCTCCTTTCAGGTAGTCATTCACCTTCTCCAGACTAAACAACTCCAGTTCCCTCAACTGCTGCTCATAAGACTTGTTCTCTGAGCCCTTCACCAGCTTCGTTGTCCATCTCTGGACACAGTCTAGAATTTCAGTGGCTTTCTTGTAGTGAAAGGCCCAGAATTGAACACAGCACTTGAAGTGTAGCCTCATCGGCACCGAGTACAGGGGGACAATCACTCTCCTGGTCCTGCTGGTCACTTTATTTCTGATACAAGCCAGGATGCCATTGGCCTTCTTGGCGGCCTGGGCATACTACTGGCTCATATTCAGACACCTGATAACAACCCCAGATTCTTTGCCGCAAGACAGCTCTCAAGCCACTCTGCCTCAAGCCTGTAGCGTAGCATGGGGTTGCTGTGGCTTCAGTTTAGGAGCTGGCACTTGGCCTTGTTAAACCTCATACATTTGGACAGGCTGGATTGTTGGGCTGAGGCCAAGTCCCTCTGAAGAGCCTTCCTGTCCTCAAGCAGGTCTATGCTCCTGCTCACCTTGGTGTCATCAGCAAACTTACTGAGGGTGCACTCAATCTCCTCATCCAAAGAGTCAATAAAGACGTTAAACAGAACAGGCCCCAGCACTGAACCCTGAGGAACATCACTGGTAACCAGCCATCAACTGGATTTAACTCCATTCACCACCACTCTCTGGGCCCAGCCATCCAGCAAGTTTTCCATCCAACAAAAAGAATGAAGAGTACATCCATTCAAGCCATGTTTATCACAATTTAAGGGTTAGAGACTCTGCTGAAAACAGAAGTTGAGATTCTGCAGCCTTCAAGGAGAGCTGCTGTGTGAGCACAGGAACTGTCTCCCCCTTCTCAAACCTGGGATACTGTCGGGCCAAGACTGTGTTGTGCACAGATCTGGAGGGAGGGTGGATATGAGAGATTGAGCTTTACCTGGTGCAAGTCTTTGTGTTAACATGATGAATACATTCAAGTAGATGTATTGTCACTTCTCAGCCAAACAATACATAAGCATTTACATTTAAACTTACATTTACATTTAAACATAAGCAATTACATTTAAACTTTGGAGTTTACTCTGCAGACCACTACCATCATCTAGATATCCCGACAGAAGACACTAAAAGTTAAAAAGATAAGCATTCTGCAAGGAATGAGCATGAGCTTTCTATAATACAGAACTGAATATAACACAGACCTGAATTCAGCCAGCTGTATATGAGCCAGCAGTGTGCCCAGAGGAAGGCCAATAGCATCCTGGCTTGTATCAGAAATAGTGTGACCAGTAGGACCAAGGAAGGGATTGTTCCCCTGTATTCAGCACTGGTGAGGCCACACATTGAATACTGTGTTCAGTTTTGGGCCCCTCACTACAATCACATTTTGGTGCTTGAGCAGGTGCAGAGATGGTCAACAAAGCTGGTGAAGGGTCTGGAGAACAGGTCTGATGAGAAGTGGCTGAGAGAGATGGGGACGTTTAGCCTAAAGAAGAGAAGGTTAAGAAGAGATATGATCACTCTCTACATCTACCCAAAAGAGGGTTGTAGTGAGATGGGTGTCAATCTCTTCTCTCCAGTAAGGAACGATAGGACAAGAGAAAATGGGCTCAAAGTTGCACCAGGAGAGGCTTAGTTTGGACCCTAGGAAGAACTTTTTCACTGAGAGGGTTGTTAATCATTGGAACAGGCTGCCCAGGAGGTGATAAAGATGCATAGATGAGTTGCTGAGGGATATGGTTTAGTTTAGTGATGGGCCTGGCAGTTTTAGGTTAGTGGTTGCATTAGATGATCTTAAAGGTCTTTTCTAACAATAATGATTCTATGATTTTCCTATTAGGTATTACACACAGATATTTGTTTATGAAGTTAAGCTTTCTGTCTCATAAGCTGATGCTCAACTGTCCTATCACTCTACTAAAGTATCCGTACTCAATAGTTAACCAACAGTAGAAGTTGGTACCTTTGTATTTGAAAAAAATATTGCTTGAAGCAATCCAACAGAACCAGAACAAATGTCTAAAGTACCATGCCATTGCACAAGAAAAACAGTACTATATAGTACAGTGGGAAAATTACCTCAGAGCCCTCTTTCCTTTCCCCTCCTTGTAATTTTTCCTTGCAGAATGATGTAGGGTATTGCTGTGGAAGTTATTTTCCAAACAGAATGGAATAAATATGACAGCTCTTTGTCTGCTGCACAGTAAATTGACCCTTGAATTGTACCCATGTAAATAACAAAATGAAGAAGCAATACTGAAGCTATTCAGAAGTAGTAGGTGGAACTGCACAGAACAGGAGCATCTGTGGATCCTGGGAGGGGAATGGGTGGCTGAGTTGTCCACTCCTAGCCTGCTCTGTCAATTTCCTCACATAAATCTCATCCACCTCTGTATGGCCTCTCAGAGTCCCAAGAACCCTAAGAGCTTACTGCCCAAACCCCATTCTGACCCCTTCCAGTTGCCTTTCATGCACTTGCTCCAAAATATACTGACCTCAGTTATTATTTTTAAGACAAGCACATTACATGAATTTTCAAAGTAGCTGTTTAATAGAGAAAATATTTCTACCTAAGATGCCATTTAAAATTCAGACACTGTGTTTCCTAAATTGGATGTTTTGAAGGGTTATGCAATACACTTTATCTTCTGATGAAGCAGAAACTTTGAACACTGTCAAGAAGTTTGCAGCTTTGTTTCACCAAATCAGAAAGACAGATGCATTAATATCCGTCATTGAGAAATATCCAAGATGTATTTCTAAAATCATCTCTTCCTGCTCTTTGTCTCAAAATGCTTATACATAAAGATCAGTTAGCAAATGCTTTAAATATAAAATAGTCAAGAGAAAGAACTGCATATGCTCTCCCTCACTGCACAATTTGAGTTTGGATTTTCAAAGATCACCAACTGTAAAAAGCCAAAATGCATTTTGAGCACCTAGGAAGTCTGTCTATTTGTATTTTATTGACATGATGAAAGAATAACAGTAACATTTTAAGATCTTACTTGATTCTGTATGAATTTGCCCATTTTGTTTTTATAGAGAAAAAACATATAGTTACTCTGTAAATATGATGAAATCCATATATTTGTGTTTGTATATATATATAAAAGAACACATGCATGCAAGTGTATAAAATCAAATGTATATTCTCTTCACTACAAGAACACCCAGTCTTTATTTCTATAAAAACCCAAAAATTAAACCTCTTGTAGAAAAACTTCTGTTTATCTCTATGCCTAATACCAATCCATTCTCATTTTGTGTAATCAAGTAAAATCCCTAAGAGTTTTCAAAAAAAAGTCTATTTATGCTTGTCCTCTAAATTATCTTTCTGGTAAATAATCTCTTGTTGAGGAGGGAAATGCTGTTGCTTGGAAAAAAAAACCAAAGAAACAACAAAAAAAAAAGAGCTAAAAGATTCCCTTTGGGCTGGAGACATGATGTAATTTAAGTGTAGCTTGCGGTAGTTCCAGATTTGGTAACGACGAGGTACTCAAGCAGCTAACTCCATGCCAGGAGCTTCTGTTCACCGAAGTAGACTAATTATATGAAGTTAATAGAGGAAGCAAAAGGTCAAGGCCAAAGATTAGAAATGTAGATTTTTTTGTCTTACTGAAAACCTTTCAGATTGGAAAAATGAGGTTAAAGGGCAGAGGAGGGCATGCCGAAATTCCTTATTAATATTTCACTCAGGAGATACTTTCAAAACTGCAGCAAGTCAGCTGCAAGACTAGACTTCTCCAATGTCCTTGAAAGCAGCCAAACTCAGGTTGCAGTTGAGGCTCATCTCTGCTCTGAAACAACCAGACTCCTGAGGGGCTCTGGAAAAACTGTATAACTTAAGACTTCTTCAGCTCAATAGTAGGCCCCTAAACTAGGACACACATGCAGTTCAGATACTGAAAACCCAAGCAGCTATCGTAGTCACATCCATTCAAGCACTAACGAGGCAGCACCTAAAACAGTAAGGCTACACTAACCAGACATCAGTTGCAACCCACTTTTTCCAGAGCATGACCTCAAAAAAGAAAACTCTGGTTTCTCCTCCATTTTGCAAAGAAAAGTTGGAGCAGTTGCTAAAAACTTCAGAATTCCTAAGCATTACATGTTGATTTTGAACACTCACCTTGGAAGTAACAGGTCTGACACATAGCCAAGGTCTAGGGAGTCAGTGTTTGTGGTCGAGGCTGAGGTGCTGGCACATCAGCAATGGCTCACTGCAGTTGTGCAGTCCCCTCCTTGGGCTGGCTGGCACTAGACCAATTTCATGCAAACTGAACCTATCCATATGTTTCTGCTATTTCTTTCCTTATTTTTCAGACCTTCCCTCAGATGTGAATCAGCAGATTATTGGTGTCAGGTTCATAGCATTACAGCTTCTTCTGGCAGCAATGAGAGTGCAGTACAAGATACAAACAAGTATTTGTTCTTAAGAGCGGGGAATAATTCATAGGACAAAATAGTTTTCATGGATTGGATTTTAATTATTTTTTTTATGGTTACTTTGTTGTCGTTTGGAAACTTCACAAATGTGATGGCTATGACAAATTACTAAGTAAAAAAAAAAGTTTATATTCCCTAAACAACTATCTGTCCACTATGAATATTATTGAACATTATCTCCAGTCACAACTGAGAATGGATTTAGACATATAGCAAGATAAGGTCATCCTGTAAGTTTTCTATTAAACTAAACTCTTCCAGGAGAGATGGCAGGCTCTCTGGAAGAAACAATCCATCATCTACTTCAGATGATAATATTTGTATTTCCACTCTTTACACCCCCAATCCCATTATTGCTCACTTCAATCTTACACTGCTACAATAAACAAAAGGAGAAGAAAAAGGCATGTCTTTGGTGGCCCATTAATAATGGAAATGTTTTCATTTATAGGTATTTTTCTGCACATCGGTGCTTTTAGACCAATAGTATACCCTCATCTTTGAAAACATCAGCTTAAACTTAGAGAGGCATAATTCTGTTCATGAAAGCATAGTGCAATATACAGTTACCAGGGCACTAAAAATGCAACCAGTGTTTGCTGATCTGAGGTACGATCAAAGTGGAGGAAGCTCTCTGTGGACTTTGTGAAGCTCCTGGAAAGTTTGAAGTCTTCCAGAGTTTGAAAACAGTTAAGAAAATCTGAATAAAGTAATTATTTCTGCATATCAGTTGGTGAAATACTTTGCTCACCATGCCAAATTTAACATGTCATCATCCACTAGCAGTGAATACAAGTAGTAATATTCATAAGAAGCCAAGAGAAATAATTTCATTGCTCTGCAACCCAAGCCCACATCCATCACCGAGGGCTTCTACTGATTTAAACAGGCATTGCATAATTTTAAAGATTTGATGAAGTCAATTAAATGGTAATGAAGATAGCCTTAGAGGAAAGGAGAAGCTCTGCCTAATTATCAACATCGACATAGGTGCATACTCTGCCTTCTGTGTGACAGTGACAAAAATGCCCTCCATGTTGAGAGTGCTGATTCTGGCACTGAGCTGAGGGACTTGTGGCCTCCCAAACCTCCAGCATGATGCAGGTTCTTTACAATGCCTTTGGTCTTGTCAGTCTACCGGTTGCTGAGTTTATACATGATTGATTCTTAAATGGTGCAAGAACGTGCCAAGCGTCATTTGTACAAGAAGCCTTCCTAATTTTGAAGCCCTTTTTTTGTTACACGTTACAAAAATGCAGAAGTTCTCTGTAGGGAGCCTGCTTGCAGACACCTATCAGACATGGCTGGCAAAAGTAAAAGCACAATGAAAGCAAAGGGATGAAGTACCAAAATTACAAAAAAATATTGCAGCCATTTTTCTCCTCTTGGAAAGTGTTTTGTTTGCATTCACCTCTGAGAAAGTCATCTATATTTCTTTAGCTTGAGGGAAAAAAAGCAACACTATACAATCCACCACCCCTTGTTGAAGCCAGAGCTGTTAAAAGCTCTCTGGGGAGTTGAATAGTGAAACTGTCTTCACGGTTTGCAGCATTTGACATAAAACACTGTACTTTCGTGTTCTCCATGTCTCAGCTTCTTAAAAATAAACTAAGATACCTGTTTTTTCACTGGAACAAACTTCTCTGACAAAAAACATACATACTACCTATATACTGACTCTCCTTTGGCATGGAGTTATCCAGTACTAATAGAATAGAGTCGAAATGGATGATTTGGCTGGTAAAGAAGTAATACAACTATAGACACATACTGCAAGGTAAGATTTCTAAACAATAACACAAGCTAGAAACTGAAAATAATCTGAGACCTTGAAGGTCAGCCACCAGTCAGGACTAGGTTAAGTAATGATGACTCAAAGCCAAAGTGGACTGTACATCTGAATCATTTAACTACAAAGGACAAAAAAGAAAGAAATCCAAAAACGAGTTAGCAATAAGTAATTGTGCTTAATTAAGGACTAAAATGCATGATGAGAGCAAAGTGACTTTCACTAAGAAAACATGTTGATGGGAGGCACAAAACCACTGGCACAGATGAGTTCCAGAGTGACACCACAAGGATTTGAGGATTATAAAAACCTGCTTGCACTTCTAATGAACTCGGCTCTACAGCTAGGCAGATGCATTAGTCCTGAAGAGGGAAACCATTAAAAAAGTAGGGCAGTAGTTTCATCTGAGAGAAACAAGTTAAAACAATCCTTTCTGAGGACATTTTCATTGAAATGGTCTGCTCCTTTTTATAGTTTGAGGCAAGATATATATCTCTTTCAAAAGTTTGTATTAGTAACTCTCAGTGCACTAGCTTTGTCAGGGGTAAATAATTAAGACACATTAAAAAGCAACAAATTTTCCCTATGTTATGAGTCAAGAAAAAGGTTTTCTTTCAGATCCGTAAGGTCAGTCTGTGCTTCCAGCATAAAAAAGTACCTTCTCTCTCTTTTGAAGCAGAAACATTTCCTTTCTGATGCTTCCTGGGCTGCAAAGAGTGAAGCTCCCTGACCAGTACATATTTAAAGGAGAAAGATTACATCACAGAGCCACCATCAGAAATAGTCTAGTCAAAAACTAAAGAGTAGCAATAGAAAGTGGCAATTTGGCCAGTTTTCTGTATTGTGCTAATCATATTCCCATATTCTAGGGGCAGGCTTAAAAAATGCCTTCCTTCATATCCAAAATATTACTGTTTCTAATGTTCTGTGCAAAGCTGTTACATAAACCCACTAATGCAGATGCCATCTTCTTGCATCCCCGTGTTGTCCCATCCTCTTATTCCTGAAACCCAGGCAAGTAAAGCCTCAATGAGGCGAAAAGCAGCTGTGCTAAGCATCTTCTTGTACACATCTACCCCTCCACCACACCTGCAGGGAACTGGATCCAAGGCAACTGCCACACCACCAGCACAGGAATTATTCTGAAGGGGAAAGGCTTCTTGCGGGATGGTGGGGTGGGTGTAGGGGGGAGTGCACTGTGCACTGCTGCTATTGAAACTTCTGCTGCTGGATGCTGCACCACACTGCACAACTTGTTGGCACACATGTGAGAGATCATGTCCCCCCTCCTCATTTCCCTGGGCTGTTTCTGATCTGCTATCGACAACTGGATGAAATAAAGGCATTGACTGGGAGCTGGAATCAGCACTAGGTGCTTGCACCTCTTTAATCTGGGTATTATAGGATTTTGGCACAGATCTGCTAAGCTAACATGTTGTTCTAGCCTTAAAATTTGAGCAGTAACTAGAAAATGCAAATCCTAAATTTTGTTTGGGATAATTCATCACTGCATCATGAGAAGCAGCTTCTTTCATTTTTATTTGGGAAAACTATTTTCTTCTGGGACAGTTTATCCAACCATCAAGGCAAGAACTAGGGTTAACTCCTAGCAACATACAATTGCTTTAGTAGAGAAATGACAACTTACTCACCCTCAATGTCAAGCTATTAGTAGGGTGAACCTAGTTCTGCACATGGGTTTTCTGTTTTTGAAGCTCACTATACCAGTCACAATATCCTTTTCTGAGGACAATGATAAAGGAATATTACATTGAGATTAAAGGAATCACTCAGCAACATGTGACAAGCAGTTGAAAAGACAATCCCAAACGACTACATAACCAATTAATATTAAAATCTACACAGAAAAAACATTGCTTACCGAGAAAAGCGGATTGTGGCACATGTAACCACATAACTCTTGTGCTTCTTCCACCTCTTATCCTAAGGGGAGGTAAGACATTTCCCCAGCCAGCATTAGGGGTTTGACTTCCAAAGAGGCTCAGTCCTAACCACCTAACACTCACAAACCCCAGCAGCTACTTAACTAACTTCCCTTAAAGCATGCTGACTACTGCAGATCTTATATTTTTTTCCCCCCCCTTATATCATATAGGGGCCTCCAGTTCCCAGTTAGGCAGTATGGGGAGACCACAGGTGAGTCTGGTCAGGACCATTAGGAGGGAGTACTGCCATCACCTGCAACTCAATTTAAATCTGCTCAGCTCATGGCAGAGATATTTTTAAAGCATAAAATAATTCAAATGTTGTTCATTTTGTGAGCCAAAACTTGAGATGATATTGGTATTGCTTTTCCTACCCTTGATCATTTGTCTTGGAAATAAGTTCATTTTTTATTTCTGTGCTGAAAGCTTATGAACATTCTTAAATACAATATTCCATTTGGTGCAAATGTTTCAATAGAAACAGAGCTTAAAATACTTTTTACAGTTTTTAAAGATGGTTTAAAATGTCATGTAGAGTTAAAGCACTTCCAGGCTATTTAAGCTTCAGTTAATAAGTAAATAAACACAAAAATACATCATCAGTTTTTTCTTTTCTTGGTTTGAATGAGCTCTCTAATGTCTACACTGGGAATGCAGATTATTAGCATCATTTTCAAACACAGTTACCAGGTTTAGACACATTCAGCTCCTAATTCTATCACCAAACTCTTCTCATTAATAGTATCTTCAAAAAATTAAGTTCAAGTATAGAATTAAGTGGAAACCTCTAATAGCTTGCAGATGTGTATACTTGATATTCTTAGCTGCAGAGAGGGATAGCATCAATGATAAGATTAAGAAGAAAAACAGGCAAAAATCAATGTCAGTAGAGCCACATAAAAGAGTTCATTTAAGTCAATCATTCCTATGAGCCTTGCTTTTATTCAAAAATTGTATTTTCTATACAAACTACTTTGCTTTTAAAATAATAGAGTTTAGCTGTTAGTCACTCTAACTCTTCAAATAGGAATGTTAAAGTTTGAATACTTGTAAACATTTCAGGGTGATAGATGAAAGATAATAACCCCTTGATCACTGTAACTTTTATTTATTCATTTGGGAACATGGCAAGGATATCACAGGCAACAATGCCACCTAGAACATGGATTTCACATAAACTGTTTTGGCATAAAAATGCATTTAAATAATCATCCAAATCACCACCTCACTGTTTTCATCTTTAAAACAAAACAAACAAACAAACAAACAAAATCAACCAAAAAACAACAGAGAAAAATAAACATTAGATCTGAACAAGCGAACAGCGTGGAATTTTATTCTATTCAATCTCTGTGCCACATCTGTCCCTGATTTTAGGAGTTGTAACACTCAGCACTGATGATGGCACCTTTAATTTGCAAATACATTACAAACATGAACTGATTGTAATTATACCACCACAGCTAATGAACGGTGGACTGCCCAGCCTGCTCTCAGCCTGGGGAAGTGCTGAACCAAGTTTGTGCTGCCAGCTCCCTGCACGAGCGTCTTCATTCTGCAACGTGCTGCACGTAGGAGTCTAATGAAGTGACTGACCAAACTAGAGAATAAAATCAAGCAGGTTTTTCCACTCAGTGCTAATATTTTATTTATAATCCAAGAAGATCTGATGAGGGCAGGATGCAAGTTAATGTAAACCATTTGGAGTGAAAGGTATTATTTTGCCTAGTGAAATCTCCCTCTCACAGTCCAGCTCACAGACTGAGTCAGTGGCAATCTCATGGTCAGGGGAGATCTGGGACATCCTATCAAAGAGGTCCTCACGATTTTCCTCACCTTCAACCACATTTGGGATCATGTTAACATAAGCAGTCACTATCTCCTTATGGAAAAGGGTGTCCTGATTGTAAGAGATCAGCTCATTGCTTATATTAACAGTCTCCACTGCAGTACTGGAGCAAAACTGACCACATCCCAGGAGGCTGGAGAAGACTTTTCTAAAGTCAGCATTGAAGGCATAGATGATGGGGTTGAGAGAGGAATTGGCCCAACCAAACCAGACAAAGATATTAAAGGTAGTCTCACTGACGCAGGGAAGGCCAGCATGGGGGTCACTGGGTGGACTCTCGCAGAAGGGAACCATGCAGTTCAAAATGAAGAACGGCAACCAGCAGCAAACAAAGACGCCCATGATGACAGAGAGAGTCTTCAACACCTTGGTCTCCTTCCTGATGGAGGACTTGAGGCTTGTGTGATGGTGGCAGTCAACATGGCTGCTCCGGCAGCTCTGCGCGTGCTCAGCTGCCCTCTCCAGGGAAGAGATACGACGGATCTGCACTTGGGCAATGCGGTAGATTCGAGTGTAGGTAACTATCATGATAGCCACTGGGATATAAAAACTGATCAAGGAGGAGGAAATAGCGTAAGTCCTGTTGAGGCTGGAGTCACAGCTCTCTGATGATCCAGCAAGGGTCTCATTGCTGTCCGAGGTCTGATCAGAGGGACTCATAGCTGCTAACGCCACCCATGTGGTGCTCATGTCTTCTGCCCAGGTGGTAACAGCACTGGCTGCCACCCAGCCAATGCCATCTCCAATATTACCGGTGGCACGAACATCCCCACCTTTGTGCCAGTTGAGCTGGACGGGGATGAAGGAGATGAGCACTGACAAAGCCCACGCCACGCTGATCATCACTAGGGCCAACCGCTGGGTCATCTTCCTCTCATAGCGGAAAGGGCTCGAAATAGCCCAGTACCTGTCCACGCTGATCACGCACAGGTTCAGGATGGAGGCTGTGGAGCACATGATATCGAAGGCCACCCACACATTGCAGAAAGCCCCAAAGGGCCAGTACCCCGCCACCTCAGCCACCGCCTTCCAAGGCATGACCAGCAGAGCCACCAGCAAGTCCGAGACAGCCAGGGACACGATGAAGATGTTGGTTACCTTGCTCCTCAGGTGTCGGTAGCGGACGATGGCCGCGCACACCAGCACGTTCCCAAAGAGGGTCCAGAGGATGAGCAGGGCCAGCAGGCTGCCCGCCGCCACTTGCGCCGCTCCGGGGGTGGCCGTCGGGCCCCGCGCCCCGCCGGGGGACCCCGCAGCCGGCGGCCCCGCGCTCCGGCCGCCCCGCAGCATGGCCGGCGGCTCCCGGGGCGCGCCGAGCTGCCAGCGCCGCCCCGCCGCCCGGCCCCATGGGGCCGCTGCCCCGCCGCCACCCCTCTGCCGGATGCCCCCTCGCCTCTCCCCGGCCCGCCGGCACCGCTCTGCGGCTCCGCGCCGAGCGGGGCCCCTGTCCCGCGCTCCGCGTCTGGGCGCGGGTCCCCCTGCTCGAGGTCTCTGCCCCGCCGCCCTTGGCTGGGCTCCCCGCTCCGCGGCTCGCCGCGTTCCCCTGCTCCGTTCCGTGAATCCCGGCTTCGCTCGCCGCCCCGCGTCCTCTCGCTTGCGCTCCCCGCCCCGCGCTTCGGGCGAGCAGCCTGCCTGGGTCCCCGCTCCGCGCCCGCCCCTCGCGGTGGCCGCTGCGAGTGGCTCCCGGCTGAGCTGCCGTCTCCGCCCGCCCCGCGCCCGCCGGGACTCCCGGCGCTGCGGTGCGGCTCCGCCGCCGCTCCCCGGCTCCCCCGCCGCCCGCTCCCCGGGCTGGCCCGCCCGCCCCCGCCGCCCTCTGAGCATGCTCCGGCGCCAGGGACGCCCCGTCTGGGACGGCGGGGAGCGGGATGGGACGGGTTGGAGAGCACAGCGGGAGCAGGTGCCCCACGGCACCCTTTTCCTCCCTCCCGAAACCAAGTCATCCTCGCAATTTTTCGCAGCCGTCGTCGGTTTTGCGCGGGGTTTCCTCACAGATGGAGGGAAGAGCGCGGTCCCACCGCGGGGAGCGGGGCAGTCTACCCCGCAGCATCCCCGGGAGCAAACGGGATGTCAGGGGTGGCTACGGCCACAGTTCGCTCGGCTCCTGGCTAGAGGCGAGCGGGACCGAAAGTTGCCATGAGGGGGAGCGGGACGGGCTGGGGTTCTCCCATAGGGTTAAGAAATGGTGGTTGTTCCAAAGGGTTCCGCTGGACGACTGAGGTGTGTTACAGGTAAAAAAAACTCAGCATACGGAACCCGTTTCTCTCTATACAGCTCTTTCAGGGGATGAATCGTCCCTCTCAGTAGGGTCCTAGCACAGCTAGATAATGGAGTTGTGAGCCTGTGCAGTGGAGGGGTGAACACTGTGCTGTTAGACTTGCTGTGCACTGATACCATACTTGTGTTCCAGACAACATGCTTTACTGATTTTTACTCAAAATAATATAGATAAATATCTCCAAAATAATTCTTTTTTAAAACCATTGACAAGAGATCAAAGCCATTCTTGACTGAGCAACCCATTGGGGTACTAAAAGGGCTGAGAAAGCTGCTCGCTCTTTAGGGGCCGTGCAGCTTCTTATCCAGGCAGGTGGGAAAGGACAAGACTCGTTCTACCTTGCTGGATCTGCAGTAATATGAAGGGAAATGAAATGTTAAGAGTTACTAAATACAGAGTAATAAATAAATAAATAAATAAGCTCTGCAACCTTTTAGGCAATTTTCTAAAATTGTCACGAGAAAAACTGGAGCTTCACTTTAGCTCTCGCTTAAGAAATTGGCACTACTTTTCCACATTTAAGCAGAGTTATATTTGATACTGGAAGGAGTATTTAGCTTTTGTCACCAGCGAATTCTAAACACCATGACTAAAGCTGTGATGCTGAGGCAATGTGTTGCTTGCACAAACTCTGCCTTGCAAAGCAATGCCTCCTACCATTGCTATAAACGAAGGACCGAATCGTACCAGCACTTGTACACATGCCTGTTGAAGCTGCTGGGCCAGAAATGCGGATAAGCAATGATCTGATTTACTTGTTTGGCTTATATTCACAGCTTCGCCAATGTAGAGGTGTGTGCATATACATGCAAATCCATCAGCACAGGTGATGGATATATATAGCGCTATATATAGCTATATATATAAAATATGCAAATATAGGCATGTATGTATTTATATCATAGACTCATAGAATGGTAGGGGTTAGAAGGGACCTTTAGAGATCATCTAGTCAAACTCCCCTGCAGAAGCAGGTTCACTTAAATCAGTTTGCATAGGAACATGTCCAGGCAGGTCCTGAAGACCTCCAAGGAGAGAGACTCCACAACCCCTCTGGGCAGCCTGTTCCAATGCTCCCTCACCCTCACAGTGAAATAGTTTTTTCTTATGTTTAAGTGGAACTTTTTGTGTTCCAGCTTCATCCCATTACCCCTTGTCCTGTTGCTAGCTACTATAGAAAAAAAGGGATGTTCCAACCTCCTGCCAACCACCCTTTAGATATTTGTAAATGTTAATAAGATCTCCCCTCAATCTCCTCTTCTCCAGATGAGGGCACATTGCTGGCTCATATTTAGCTTATTATCAATCAGGACTCCCAGGTCTCTCTCTGCAGAGCTGCTCTTCAGCAGTTTGACTCCAGCCTGTACTGGTGCGTGGGGTTGTTCCTTCTCAGATGCAGGACTGCACTTGTCCTTGTTGAACCTCAGAAGGTTCCTCTCTCCCCAACTCTCAAGCTGGTCGAGATCCCACCAAATGGCAGCACAGCCTTCTGCTGAATCAGCCAATCCTCCCAGTTTGGTGTCATCAGGGAACTTGCTGAGGGTACACTCTGTCCGCTCATCCAGGTCGTTGATGAAGATGTTGAACAAGACTGGCCCCAGAACCGATCCCTGTGGAACTCCACAGGCCACAGGCCTTCAACTCGACTCTGTGCCATTGATCACCACCCTCTGGGCTCTGTCATTCAGCCAGATCTCAATCCACCTCACTGTCCACTCATCCAAGCCACACTGCTTGAGCTTTCTGATGAGGACGTTAGGGAGACTTGCTGAAATCAAGGTAGATGACATCCGCTGCTTTCCCCTCATCTAGCCAGCAGGTTATGCACTCATAGAAGGCTATCCGGTTGGTCAAACAGGATTTCCCTTTGGTGAAGCCATGTTGGCTCCCCCTGATAACCATCTTATCCTTCATATGTTCAGTGATAACATTCAGGATGAGTTGTTCTATCACTTTTCCAGGGATGGAGGTGAGGCTGATCGGTCTGTAGTTTCCTGGGTTGTCCTTCTTGCCATTTTTTAAGACTGGCGTGACATTGGCCTTTCTCCAGTCCTCAGGCACCTCACCTGTCCTCCATGATTGTTCAAAAATGATGGAGAGAGGCTTAGCAATCACATCAGCCAGCTCCCTCAGCACTCTAGGATGCATCCCATCAGGACCCATTGACTTATGAGCCTTAAGCTTGGCCAACAAGTCTTTAACCTCATCATCTTCCACTGAGGGCAAGCCCTCTGCTGTCCTGGCCATCCTGTTATCCTTGCCTGACTGGGCTTCCTGAGGATCAGCCTTGGCTGTAAAGACTGAAGCAAAGAAGGCATTCAGTACTTCGGCCTTCTCTGCATCCTCAGATACCAGGGCACCCTCAGTGTTTAGCAGCGGGCCCACATTCCCCCTCACCATCCTTCTGCTGCTGATGTACTTGAAAAATGCCTTATTACTGTCTTTAGCATCCCTGGCTAAATTTAATTCTAGAAGGGCTTTGGCCTTCCTAGTTGCACCCCTGAATGCCCTGGCCATGTTCCTATACTCTTCCCAAGAAGCCAGCCCCTGTTTCCACCTCTCATAGATGGCTGCTTTCTGCCTGAGTTATCCCAGCAGATCCTTGCTCATCCATGGAGGCCTCCTACCTCCTTTTCCTCCTTTCTTGTGCATTGGGACACACTGATCCTGGGCTTGGAGGAAGTGGTGCTTGAAGATTGACCAGCTCTCATTGGCACTTCTACCATCTAGAATCATACCCCATGAGATCCGTCCAAGTGGATCTTTGAAGAGGCCAAAGTCGGCTCGTCTGAAATCCAGGGTCACGGTCCTGCTTTGTGGCCTGCCTCTTCCACACAGGAACTTGAACTCTCCCATCTCATGGTCACTGCAGCCGAGGTTGCCTCCAACCTTCACATCCCCAGCCAGGCCCTCTCTATTTGTCAGTACCAGGTCCAGCAGCACACCCCTCCTTGTTGGTTCCTCGACCATCTGTGACAGGAATTTGTCGTCAACAATCTGCAGGAACCTCCTGGACTGCGTGTGCTTGGCTGTGTGGCTATCCCAGCAAATATCAGGGTGGCTGAAGTCCCCCATGAGGAGCAGGGACTGTGATCGTGAGGCAGCTCCCAGCTGTTTGTAGAAGGCCTCATCCACATCCTCCTCCTGATCAGGTGGCCTGTAGCAAACTCCTACAACAATATCACCTGCCTTGCCCTGCCCATTAAATTTTACCCCTAAGCACTCTACCTGCTCCTCATCCCCACCCAGGCACAGTTCAGTACACATTAATTGCTCTCTCACACAGAGAGCAACTCCACCTCCACGCCTTGTCAGTCTGTCTTTCCTGAACAATACATAACCCTCCATGGCTGTGCTCCAGTCATGGCAGCTGTCCCACCACATCTCTGTGACCGCAATGAGGTCGTAGCCCCCCATCTGCACCCACATCTCCAGCCCCTCCTGCTTTTTCCCCAGGCTGCGTGCATTGGTGTAGAGGCAGCGCAGGGGCTTACTCAAACACACGGGTTTCCCTGGACGGATGCAGGAGGTTCCTCCCCCATTTGGCTCTTTCTCAGGGTGGTCAGCCTTCTGTATCTCAGCCCAGTGTGCAGGTGAAGTGCACATGCATGTAGTCAATATGCACTAGCTATTTAAATAAACATATGTGTAGGTATCAGTCTGATTAATAATAGCAGTAAACCAATTAAAAATATGGTCTGCTCACAAACAGCCACATGCTGATGGGCTGATGGCTTGGTTCAAATCAGCCCCAGCATTGGATGTGAAGTGGATGGGAGAGTGGTTGTGCTCTGCCTCTTGCCATTTCTGCCTGCGTGCTGGAGTCAGACAGAGAGAAGATGCAAGCAGCTGGGAAAGATGCCTTAGTCCATTGAAACAAAAATTGTTAGAGCTCACTTGTCAGACATCTAAAGAAAGAAATTTTACTATGCTTTCTATAATACTGTCTGCAACAGGCGGGTCTGAAGTAGAGAGGAGTTTTGAAAGTATCCCATTTATCAGCCAAGTGTTGCATATGGCTGTCTGGCTCCTGTGTAATTCAGGATTTAGAGGATGTAATATCGTCTCCCACTATTTCAGATGTTCTTTAGCATGTTCTTAAACATCTTTAGCAAATGTTCTTGAATTTCAGCTGGTGTGAAATGAAGTTACTTACCAGAGTTTCCCACAGAAAAAGACCTATTGTAGAGCTGGGGAAGTTTCATCAGCCAAAGATGCACCCGTACCTGTACCTATAAGTGATGCAGACTCCAACATTGAACCAACATTTCATGCACACTCAAAAGTTTCTTTCAAGTCACAGGCATACATTAGATCAGCAATATTTTCAATGGTAGTACAAAAAATCCTGATTTGTGGCAAATGAGATTAGGATCCTCACGCTAATAGAACACAGTGAGCTGGGAAGAGGTGGAGCATGAGCCCTTGTAGCCAAGAAGGCCAATGGCATTCTGGGATATATTAAGAAGGGTGTGACCAGCAGGTCAAGGTATGTTCTGCTCCCCCTCTACTCTGCCTTAGTGAGGCCTCATCTGGAGTCCTGTGTGTAGTGCTGAGCTTCTCAGCTCAAGAGGTACAGAGAACTTCTGGAAGGAGCCCAGCGCAGGGCCACCAGGATGATCAGAGTACTAGAGCATCTTCCTTATTAGGAAAGGCTGTGGGAACTGGGGCTGTTTTGTCTAGAGAAAAGGAGACTGAGGGGGGACCTCATTAATATGTATAAGTATATAAATTGTGGATGTCAGGAGGTTGGGGCATCCCTTTTTTCTATTTTATCTAGCAACAGGTCAAGGGGTAATAGAAAGAAGCTTGAAAACAAAAAAGTTCCATTTAAACATAAGGAAAAACTGTTTCACTGTGTGGAGGACAGAGCACTGGCACAGGCACAGGGAGGATGTGGAGTCTCCTTCCTTGGAGATTTTCAAAATCTGCCTAGATGCATTCCTGTGTGACCTGATCTAGGTGAACCTGCTTCTGCAGGGGGGTTGGACTAGATGATCTCTAAAGGTCCCTTCCAACCCCTACCATTCTATGATTCTATGAGAGGGCAACAGGTCAACTGCTCTTGTGCAGTGCTTGTACCAGATTGCTCATGATGGCACAGGTCAGAGCAGCAGTCGTGTAGTGGGGACAGTTATGGCATGTTATAATATTCCATCCATTGCCATCAATATTATTCAAGCCTGAGATAAAAATGTTTAACATTTATAGGTTATCAGCATTCTTTGAGTTTTTTTTTATTTCTGAGGGCAGTTTGCATATAAATCTCATTTTAAGAACAGTCCATTAAAACCACAGCTGTCACTTGCTGAGAGATTTAGGGTTGGTTTTTTTTTCATCCTGAAATCATCTTTGTAATGGCTTTTGTGCTTTTCCCTCAGAGCTTTGTCTCATTTTTCTATTTTTTATTCACCTGTTAAAATTGCACCTCTCTCTCACAGCTGGCAGACTGGAAGTAATGGACTTTAACTGCAATTGCAATGGTTCTGAGCAATAAAAAAAATCTTTGCAGTTCCTCTTTTTAGAAATGTATGTTTTGTTAGCTCTTTCTCTTCATTGCCACATATTCTATTTCCATTTCAAAATACACAGACCCACTGTTCTGCCAAGTGATATTTATTTCAAGTAAACACTCAGAAATTCAAACATTTTCTCATCTAAGAGATTCTCCATGTAAAGAGATGAAAAATAATTAACATCAAAAGGAATTTAAAAGGTATAGACACAGATGTATCACAGAAGTACCACTAAGGTTTAGGCTATAAAATCATCCCATCAAAACCTCCTGTTACAATCAGGCTCTAAAACAGGGAAGAAGAGGTAGCAGTTGAGGGGGAAGGGGCTGGAAGTCACTGTACATTAGGGCAATTCAGCAAAGGAGTTGAACATATTCTTCACTGTTGAAGTACATTCAAGTGGAGCTATATTTAGGAGCATGGTAGAACGTAAGCTTAAGGTCCATCAGTTTTACTCGCTGAAGCTTAATTGCTTTACTGCATGGGGATGGCAAAGGTGCAGATGTATATACAGCCACATGAAAATATTGAAGAAAGAAGGGAGAGAACTGGTGTTATCAATTTATTCAACACAGAAAAATCCTTGCAGACTAGGTTGGGTTCTACTCTTCGTGTTTCAAATAAGAATAAATATGAGCACCTGGAAAATGATCAGAAAAGGACCAGGAATTCTGTCTGGGAAACTTCCTCAGTTCAGCAGAAGGCAGCAGAAGGGTTAGAAAGAGCTGGTGATGTCTTACAGGTGGAAAAGTTTTTTGATAATAGATGACTTTTAATCTTGCAGGTTAAGGTTATAAAAACTGCAGTGGCTAGAAATGGAATCTATGAGAAATCAGGGTAGAGGTAAGGTGCACATTTTAACAGTGAGGATGATTAATGACCAATGCAATTGATTTGGGGTTTGCCCAAAAATAGATTTGCTATCATTTGCAGTCTAAAAGCCAAGGCTGAATGCATTTCTTAGAAACTATGCCTCAGCTCATCCCTCAGCTCTGTCTTGATTCAGATGGTACCAAACAACATCCTGTAGCCTGTGTTGTGGGAAAAGTAATTTTAGACAGTAACAGTTATCCCCGCTGGCCTTAAAACCTGTTTTTGTCGAATTGGGACTGTGATGGATAGTGTTAATTAACCATATATAACAGAATGAACTGTTATATATAGTCCCTGTATCTTCACTGTTTTTTTTCTCTGTAATGAGTGGGATATGTTTCCTACATCAGGTATTGGTCACTCTCTAGGTGAAATCAGAAAATAATTGATGCTACCAGAAGAGATTTCCACAAATTTTCCTTCTCCTTTTTTCATCATTCATACCGAGCCTGACTTTGTTTAAACCAACAGTAAAAGATGAGTGCTAGCCAAGACCAAAATCAAATGGAAGAGAATTTTTGTAAATACCATTTCCCAGTGGACTTAGTTCAGTTTGTAGCTTTTGTCTTATTAAATATTATCTTGTATTTTTGATAGTCACAATTATATAATAAAAATGAGTATAATTTTTAATGTATCAAGAGCTAACATGAGGAATAACTACTAAAGATCAGTGACATTTGAAGCAAGATAAAGGAAAGAAAAATTTTGAAATCCTGATCTATACAACAGTAAAATTTGGATGTGTTATTTGTATTCTCTACATTTGCATGGCTACATCCCAGGTGAACATCTCTCCTGAGAAAATTATCAAGACAAAAAAAGTTATTTTAATTTTCTAACGCTGAAAATTTCAAGGTTTTTACTTTGTCTTTTGTCAACTATAGTGCCCAACTGCAAATAAAAATCAAGTGGGCTGAATTCCCAAGGAAACTGCTGTAATTAAATATTTTAACAATTTGCCTTATGGAGTAATTTTATAACAAATTTCTTTCCAGTGTTCTGATTTCTCCATTTCTCTAACCTGCTGTATATTAACAGAACTTATGATTTTTAGATTGAAAATATTAATTTTTTGTAAATTACAGGTTTTCTTAGTCAATATTTTTATTGGAAAACTTGCAATTAACATAATTTATCTTGGGATTTTATCTTATCCATTAAGTGAATGTGAGATATCTTCCACAAAATGAGTAGGAAAACCAAAACCCTTGTGGAATCAAACAAACAGTAATTTTCTTAATGAAAACAGGTGCCCTGATGAAGACTAGTAAGTGTGATAGAAAAAGGGGACTCAGAAGATGTAAGTCTTGGCCTCTCAAAGAAGACAGGTGATGTCTCATAGGGTCAAACAGCAACTCATCGTTGGGCTTCCCTTCCAAAAGACAGCTACTGGATAGAAGAGAATGGGGTAGGGAAGAGGGACCTCTGAACCTGGGCTGCTTGGCTGGCACTGTGGGGCAGGTGTATCCTCAAGGACAACCTGTTGCAAATGCTAATCAGAAAAGTACAATGCAAGGGGATTTTACAAGTGTGTCATTAGAGCTGATTGGTTTTTTGATCTGTGTTTTTAAGAATTGATAGGATCAGGGCTAGATTTTGTAGTTTTGTCTGGGAGAAGAAATCCCAATTAAAATATTTAAACACTAGTGGCAAGAATGAACAACTTTGTCACTTTGAGATAAACATTAGGCTTTACTTAGTCCTGTTCTTTTTTCCCAAAGTGAGGCTTAAAATGTTCCTTTAGAAACAAGTCTCATTCAACTCCATAGCAGAATATCAGCAATAGGGATTAGAAAGTTCTTCATTAAATACCTATTGCAGTAATCCTTAGGACTATTAGTGCTATCACAGAACACAGAGGAACAACTGATGGAGACATAATCTACTGACACAAGAGTTGCACTGGAGCTGACAAAGAAAAGCTAAAATGTATTCTTCTGTCCACCTGTGAGAGAGCAATAGTTATTTATTCTGAATTTTGAATAGCCTTCTGCATGCTGAGCAGTGGCATTTCATCCTACATTGGGTCTTGATTTCTCATCCTTTTGGATCTCCTTCTCCAATACACGTAAGGAGGGTCAAAGAAGAAATATACACTTTTTCAAGTGCAGAGAGCATCAAGCACCCTCTGTAATGCCTTTACAACCCCCATTCTTCTGGCTGACACATTGCAAATCAAAGGAAGGAAGCTACATTTTGCAAAGCTTATGCTTCAATAAATCAAGACAAATACCACAAATTCAGCAAAAGGCCATAGCCACAGTGGATTGGTGCAGTGTGCAGCCTTTGAACAAAAATCACCATTGAAAAGGAAGGAGATAGGACTCTGACTGCATCGTATAAGGAAGGCCCAAGATCTGATCAGTCCCAGTAAACTGGTCAGCCTGGAGTTCCCTGAGGGAGCAGCATGGTTCTGCACCTATCTCAGGGGAGGCTTCTGTTAAACAGCACAATGGGACCTGAGCAGTGGCTGTGATATTTATTAGGGGCCAATAGTTTGTCCCAGTGATCCTTGGGTTGGTAAACCAGTAACTCTATCCAGTGAAATCTTCTGCACATTATTTTGGCAGGGTTGGCAATCAGAAGACTTTCATATATATTAACTTTCAAGGAATGTTAAAAGACTATTTCTGTCTTGAGGATTCAGCAGACATGACTATACACAGGTCAGTCTTCATGTGAATGGCTTCATGTGAAGGCTTCACACTTCATGTGAATTCATCTGAGACTAAAAGAGCTGCTCTAGGGAGCAGCACATTCCCAAATGTCAGAGCAGAAAACAAAGCCAAGGACAGAAACTATCAATTGAGATATTGCTTAGCTGCTTCCATCAAAGAAAACATTGCAGATCAAATTATCTGATATTTTGTGAATGGTTTATCGCACATAGGCTGTACTGATTGCACTAATTTCCTGCAATAATGAGAGCAAGCTCTGGATCTGAATTTTAATTTAAAAATAATTTTCAACTACTTATTGTTGCTACCATGGTTAAAAACCTAATGCAATTCCTTTTAGTCCTATTGACCAAGATTTGTGGTCTGAAGAGGGACAGACTATTTTATTTTATCTGTAGCTCTAATAAAAAATAATAAGTACAAAACATTCTTCTCTGTTGCAACAAAATATGAGGTAATTTCCTTCCTTAGGTGTTTAATCTATTAATTATGCCATACTAATTTGTGTTGTGGCAGTGTTAGGTCCCCACCTGGCAGTGTGTGGACTGGCTTGCCCCTGTCAGGTCTGAGCAGTACTCGACAGTCACATCTCACAGGTTCAGTGCCAGGGCCACATCTACAGGCAGAACAGACGTCAAATGCAGGCACAGTTGTCTGTTCTCGCTAGAATGAATTTTGGGTTCTTGACTCTTATGCACCAGAAAGGCTTTCCAATATAGTGAGCAAAGAAAATCAGATTAAGGGTTTGGAGAGAAGAAAAATACTTTGATGCTTGGAAAAGGACGCAAGAATGCTTTCAAAAGTATGCTTGGTTAGTGTTATATCTGATTAAAGTATTCCTTGGTGATGAAGCTATTTGATTCAAGCAGACAATGGTGGAAAATCTCACCTGGGGAGCACTGCAGAAATGCTTGTCATACCTGGGGGAGGAACAATGGGAGGAATGAAGAAGGAGGTTAGTGTAACCAGCGGCCATTAAGGCATTGCTATGAAGATATTGCTTACTACCACACAGCTCTTAGTCACTGCCTTCCTACAAAGGTCATTGCCTGTTAGAGGCCAAATGACTAAATTCAGAAGATGAATTCACACTCAAGTGTGAACCAAACACCAAGTATGTAAATTTGGCTCTAGACATGAATTGTTTCCATGCATTTATTAAAATATTCTGATCTTCAATTAAGCCTGGAAAATATTTGACTACAGAATAAGTTAAAATAAAGACGTTACAATATCCTTGATAATTCTGACTATATGAACAAAAGCTGTTCTTCACTCTGCTGTGATTAGAGCGCTGAGGTGGTTCCCTGGAATTAACAAATCTATGTGTACTTTTCACTAACTGGCTTTTAATTCCAAGTGTGTTGTGGTGACATTCAAGCAAAGATTTATTAGAACATAAACGTGAAGCATCCACTGCTTCTGCAAGCTTTGATAGAAAAGGTTGTGTGAAGATAATAAATTGTGTTTATTGCAAATGAAGGAGAGAGACGGCAAATGGCTTTCTTGACATCCCTGTTCTTTTACAAATTCCCATCTTTATTTGATAACATGTTCTTACACCTGAACTGTGGTCCATTTGCTTCTGGCAAGAACTACAAAATGTCTTAGTAAAGATATTATCAAAAGATCCATTGATAAGGATGAAACTCAGTTCTGTTTAAGATGAAGAATAGTAGCAGAGGGAGAACACATGCCACAGAGAGCTGCAGGCTTTGCTTTAAATCTCAGCTGAAGGAATACTATGGGACAGAATACTCCTCCAAATTAGGAAAAAAAAAAAAAGGACCCAAACCATCGAGTATTAACATTGAAGTGAGATTCCCAACTATTAACTTCAAGATGAAATTCATTCTTTAAAGCTAATAGAGCCAGTCCTGGTTTTTAAGGTTCCCAATAACAATTGCAACTACTTCAACTACCTTTAAATCAGATCTCATTTTATTCATGCATGCACTGAATGAGGCCAAATCTTTTGGGACGTGAGTCTCCACAAACCAAGTCAGCCAGCTGTACACACATCATCTCGTCCACAGAGTGAGGTCAGAAAATGTTTTAAATCACTCTTTGTATCAAAATCTTGAAGTTTGGGGATCTTTTTTCTTGCATAGATTTTATGTTAAATTTAATGAGTGCATGTTTGGTTTTCATAATACATCATGTATGGAAAACGGTGTCCACCAACTCATTTTTCAGATCCAGAAACAGACAGTAATAATAAATTAATAATTTAAGAGTATTTGTACATTGCCATACACAGATACTCCTATCTCCATTCAACAAGTGTTTTGTGTACTGTTGTGCCACATAGAGAATAAATAACGCTCAAGTAGCACTCCTTAGTTCTGCCAGGCTGCTTTCCAACCTGCCTTACTAAAACCTCAATAGGGCAGTCGCAAGGCCTCCACAGAGACAAGTAAAGAAGTGATGTTAGCTATTAAATTGAAAGTGCCATTTGTAAAATCACGGTCTAGTAGTGTTCAGAAACCCCAACTTAGAGAAAACTCTGAAGGACTACCCTTTTCAAAAGCTTTTTTCTCTTTATCCTTGCAAATGTGATTTCTAAGCATTTCTTAATCCTGTTAAGTAATAAACTAAATTAAAATTCATATTGGCTACACAAAACAGGGTAATCATAGAATCATAGTAATCAAATTTACAAGTAAGTTATCCTGATCACAATATTATGATTGAAATTTGCACTTTTCAGCTAGAAACAGCTCCAGCAAACAACAAAGTCTACAACTTACCAAAAGTACTATATCTTAAATTTTCTTTTTAACTGAATCCTGCTTTGTTCAAAGCTTTTTCAGGAAAACGGAGAATAATACAAGCAGGATATACCATGTGCCCCTGCTTAAGAAAGAGCAGACTAGATCTTGAAGGATTTATTACATGCTGCTCAATGGAAGAGAAAGTCAGCTTTTTTAAACAAAAATAAACTAGTTATCCTAATAAGGACCTTAAATTCCCTAGTCAGTGGAAAGAAGCTTGTACTTAAATTATTTGGATAATTTCTCTGTCTGCTGAACTCTGGAACTGTCTACTTCTCTGCACTGATATAGTCCACTCAAAGTCTATGGACCACAAGAGGACCATACAACACAGGAATATTTCCAAACTTATCCAAATGATCGTTGGAATATTTTTTTCAAGTGATTAGCAAAGGAAATTCAAATACTAGTAAACACTAGCAAAAGGATTTGAGTTCTTTTAGAGAGACTCAACCATGACTCCATCTTCTTCCATCTTAGTTTTAGTGTCCCTAGAGATCTCAAAGTAGACAAACTGTGTCCTGGAGGTACCTCAGGAACAGAACAAAGAACAGCTGTTAGACCTCTCTCCTGGTCTCTTCTGCCTCCTGTCCCATGCTTGAGCAGATAGGTAGGCAGAAACAGGGTAACTTCTTGCTATTTCTTAGATTTTAAAACCTGTGATAAATTCATATTGTCAATAAATGCTCAAGAGAAACAAAAGACAGAGGCTTGAAAGCAGTTAGCTGGGAAAGCCCAGGCTTAGCCCTGATAATAGAACAGAAGTCACACTACATTAAACAATCTATTGCTCCTGGTCCAAAAATCCAGGTTTCTTAAAAATCTACATTTCTAAAGTGCTCACAACTTCATGACTCACTATTACATCAAGAGTAGTGAAACTAATGTCCACTTTCATAAAATATTCTGCATTTGGATTAAACAGTCTTTTTCTTTTTAAAGAAGTCCTGGAGTGGAAACCTCTTAAGCTTCTCAGGCTAAAATCAAGTCTCTTGGCCTGAAACAAAACCATTTAAGTCAGTAGGTATCATCAGCGCAGCTCAGAATAGAATCTGCCCCTTAGCATGTTTAAAGCATTTGCTTGCTACCAGTGTGCTGCCTTAATTCACTTTTCTGAATAAAACTCCATTTCAGCACTCAAAATCAATTTAATATTTGGACAAATTAAATTATTTCAGTAGTAATGTTAAGAAACAGAAAGGGCTAAGCAATTGCAGATGAAATATAACTAAATAAAGATTTTATTTACTTTTGAAACTTCCAAGTGGGTGCTACATGTTTGTAATAGAGCATATGACCTCTTCCTGGCCCTGCAGATTAGCTGGCTCTGCTTCAGTTGAACATAAATGTTGTGAATCAGTTAAAAAGCACCAGTTCTAGTTGAAGAATGACATGGGACTCATCCCACAGCAGAGAAAGAAGAAATAGGCTTTCTCTAGCCATCTTTATTAGAATCACAGAATTACACAACAGTAGGGATTAGAAAGGACCTCTTGAGATCATCTAGTCTAACCCCTCTGCTAAAACAGGTCCACAGGGACACGTCCAGATGGGTTTTGAAAAAAACACATAATGAGCACATAAAGGATAAAGTGAAATTTGCAGGCTCCCTAGTGAAATGATTTTTTTTTTCTGATATCAGAATTAGCTGAAGAGATGGTTGAAGAACTGGTAACTGGCCACTAACTGGTTTTGACTCCATTCACCACAACTCTCTGGGCACGGCCATCCAGCCAGTTTTCCACCTGTCATAGAGTGGGTCCATCAAAGCCACAGACAGCCAGTTTCTCCAGGGCAATACTATAGAGACTGTGTTGAAGGCCTTATGGAAGTCCAGGAAGACCACATCCACAGCCTTTCTCCCATCCACTAAGCATGTCACCTTTTCATAGAAGGAGACCAGGTTGGTCAAGTAGGACCTGCCTTTCACAAAGCCATGCTGACTGAGCCTGAACCCTTGATTGGCCTGTAGTTGTCTTACAGTGGCCCTCAGGATGATCTGCTCCATAACCTTTCCCAGCACTAAGGTCAGGCTAACAGACCTGTAGTTCCCAGCATCCTCCTTCCAGCCTTTCTTGTAGATCAGTGTCACATTTGCCAACCTCTAGTCCAGTGGAACCCCCCTGGTGAGTCAGGACTGCTGGTATACAATGGAGTGTAGCTCAGTAAGCACTTCCATCAGCTCCCTCAACACCCTCAGGTTGATCCCATCCAGCCCCATAGACCTGTGTGCATCAAGGAGGAGCAGCAGGGTCCCATACCATTTCTCCTTGGACTATGGGAACTTCATTCTGTCCCTTTTTCTGGCTCAGGGGGGCACATATCCAGAGAACAGATGGTTAAAGATCGTTGAAGAGTTGATTTGGAAGGAAGATTAAAGCTTTATTTGATTTTCTAGATGGCCCTATTCACTCTACTTAAAAGTGAACCAGTCTGAGAGACAATCAAGTGGTTAGAGCTGGTACTTGCATGGACGTAGGTGGGATCAAGCTACTGCATTCAAGGGAAAAGACAGAAAATGTTACTACCTAGACTTAATATAGGAACTACTAGAGAGATGATAACAGATATCCCTAGATAAAGCAGAGATTACAGCAATGTGATCAGATATGGTGACTCTTTTTAAAAACACTTAAAATTCGACAACTGAAATTGCTTTGCAGGCACATTGCAGGAGCTATGCTCAGCCTGTCTGATGGTTCATCTAATTCAAACTTAAAACTTCATGAAGGCTGTTTTACTTGATCTGAGTTTTGCAATAGGTAAAGAAGGTAGCAAAAATTGGTAGGCAAGTGTGGCTGTGTGTACCACAAAATAGAACTGAAGATTAATAATGATGTGAAACAACTCCTAGGAGGCATCAGGTAATTTATCGAATGGTCTGTGTCTGCCATCTAGTGGTAAAAGATGTTTTGTTCTCTTCTGATGTGTGAGAGCAGACAAGACAGCTGAAACCTTCTGTCTCAGCAGTACTCTTCCATGCAGAAATACAACTGTAGATGGTGATGACAAATGTATAACTGTCCTTTCAGAAACTAGGGACAGAAATTTTACGTCCCTTGACCCACCAGACCTTAGACTAGATGATTAATGAGTTAGCAAGTGTTATCCAATAATTGATCTGTCACTCCACTGCAGTATTCTCATTATTGCTCTAGTCTTTCAATGTTTTAGGAGCAGATTCTAAGAATATTCAGATATCTAATGTTTCACTGCTTTCTGTCAGAATTCAAGCAACTAAATATCCTAGGAATTTGAGATTGTGTTCTAACAGCTCATAAACCATGCTTATAAAACCCTCAGCCAAGAGCTCTCCAGATTTCTTACTGGAGATTTCTTATTCCCTGTACAGGGAATATATACCATTCTAGTATAAGAACATACATACCTAAACATACCTAAACATGAATAAGAACATACATACCTAAACATAAGCTGTAAGATTAGTTTTCTCTCTCAAAACATTTCAAAGATATGTGAGTAAAGAAGTAAACCAATTTTTTCTCAGTTCAAATACTAAATACAAGATAAAGAAGATGATTTAATAGAAATTTATTTATAAGAGGAAATTATATACATGATTCCTAACTATACATGTTATTTACCTGGATTTTTTTGCTATATAGTTAAGAAAATAATGATTACATATTGATTTATTATCAGTTTAAAGTAATTCACATATCCCAACTAAATAGCAAACGTTTTCAGGTTTTACTATAAAAACATAGCTAGGAATCAAGAGTTGGAGTTCTCAATCGTATCGCTGTGATCCCAGGAACATTACTCACTTTAGTTGTTTCTGGGACTTTTCCTACTTTCCACAAGCCACAATGAATGAAAAACAAAGCAATACAAATTATATAGAGTAAAAATCCCACACGACTAGTCCAAAGATAAATCAGATTGAATGAAGTAGTGCTAATCATTATTGATAATCATATTAATCATAAGATTCTGAATAACAGACCTATACAATAACACCACATATATAACAAAATATATGGAAACAAAATTTAGAGAAATTACATGCTATTATCTATGATCCCTTCATTAAAAAAAATACTTACTGAATCTTCTATTTATTGAGCAGCTGTCGCTACATTCATTCATTTATTTGTCCATTCATTCAACTGGTATTTATTTAATTAATTATTCAATCAATTGTTCACTGAGGGACCACACATGATCTATGTTTTACAATTGACCTCAAAGAGTGAGGCAGCTGAATGCATCCGATAGAAAATAGAAAAAGGCATTGCAAGGTTGACAACAATTATCCAGGGTTCAAAGCCAAAAACTATTTCTTCCAGTCCATTGTCATATTCTGGGCGGCACCCGAATGCTGGTGGTATCCACAGCTGCAAGGAAAGAAGGCAAGGCCAGTATTAATCACCAGTGATGGGACTCACTAGCCCTTAATGACTGTGACCCCATCAAATTGCAAAGTAGCTTCAGAAATCCCTTTGAAAATCCTCCCTGTTGCTACTGGGGTATACTGGTGGAAAAGTGTTTCAGCTTCTGCTACAGTTTTTTTAACTGTGACTAAAACAAGCTTAGGCTCACAGATTCCACATTTAAATCAACTTTGTTCCCCAAAGGTATATTCACTTATTCTTCCAGAAGATGTAAAATTTACTTGCTACAAACTATAGAAGTGACATTCAAAATGTCTTACCGAAAGGTTGCAGAGGAATAAAAATGCAGCGATGTTCTTCAGAATCCTCCTCTTGTTGTTAGTGACTGAGTTTCTACTGTAAAATGAGAAATCTGAGGCAGAATGCATGACTGAACTATTTTCCTGACTCATTTCTTCTTTGGCACCACCACCACCATTTTCTCTCCCACAGACACTGCCCTTAAACAGGCAGGGTACCTCTCCACTGCCACGAGTGGCTCTGCCATTGTAAATCTCTTTGTACGAGGGGGTAAGTGACAAAGTGCTCCCCCGAGATATAGTCACTATTCGAAGGGTTTTAATATCATCGTTCACCTTCTCCTGCTCACGGTGTATGGATTCAATGATAAAGAGGTTCTGAATGTATTTCTCAATAATAACCAGGATGGAGTAGGGCAGGTTATACCACGTGTATTTGGGATGAGCTTGGGCACAGATAATGGCGAGGATCGAGCCCCATGAGAGGAGCCAGGAACCTGCAGCTGTGCCCACCAGAAGCTCTGCATCAAGTTTTCTAGCAGGATTTTTTGAATTATCCAACGATCTATCTTCCAGTCTGTAGATGAGAAGGGCAACGATTCCAGCTGTACACATGAGAGCCAACACAAAGATAGCGTGCAAGTAAAACATAGTCAGTGCTAACTCGCTTTTGATTTTCGAACGTCCAATCTGAATTAAATACACAACAACTATGGCTATTGTGCTCGTCAACACAATTAACCCAAAAATCATTCCAACAGTTATGCGTTGGAATTTGAACGGAGTTTTGTGTTGCTGGTGGTGCTCGATTTGGCGGCCAATGTTCTTCCACAAGACGTAGAGCATGGTGGATGCTAGGATGTGGTACTCTATGTTAAAGGGGTATAGGTAATATATTCCTTGAGAAAATATGGAGCAGAGAGTTGTTGTTGTGCAATTGCATTGAGGTGCATGATCATCTAAAACTAAGGAAAGGGAGAGATTAGTTATGTGCTTTGTAAAGATTTCTTATTTCAATTGAATAAATAAAACAACAAAATATAAGGTTTCAGTCAAATAACACATCATGTCACTCAGCCACCTAAGAAAAGATCTCACATTAAAGTCATTAACCTAGTAAAGCTTTTGCATGTTCATTGAAGTATTATCTCTGGCTTCACTGCCCAGCCACTGAGCAGTCATCCCATCGTTAGCAAATGCTGCACTGAAGTGCACCAAACTTCAGCAGGGTCTTGTTAAAATACTCTTTTAGAACACAAAAATCCAGACCCCAAGGGTTTTGAGTGCTCAGTCCTTAGAAGCTTAGAAGGTTTTTACAGAAGCCTTGGGATCTGTGGATCAGATCAAGAATATAACAAGAAAGGGCTCAGTTTTACTCACATATCTAAAATAAATATATTTAATGTGCCTTTATGACCCAAGGAAATAACATTCAAAAATTTCTACAGGGGTAGGAAAAAAAGATACTTATTTTCTCAAAGTCTTTATTTATGAATAAATAAATATACATGCTAGAGAGTGTATTTTTAGGTGTTGATATTAGAATTGTGCCTGGAAGACTTTTCTTTTGTTTTCTACAATTTTAGGAAAAAAGAGGAGAGGAGAGGAGAGGAGAGGAGAGGAGAGGAGAGGAGAGGAGAGGAGAGGAGAGGAGAGGAGAGGAGAGGAGAGGAGAGGAGAGGAGAGGAGAGGAGAGGAGAGGAGAGGAGAGGAGAGGAGAAAGTTGGTATTGTTTTGGTTCAAGGACGCACTATTAAGAGATGAAAAAAAATTGCCTTTGCAATAGATTGCATGTTAACATCAAGCCTGTCTTGCAGATCACTGTTTCACTCCCCCTTGTTTCAGATGCTATTTCTGACTGTTCATAGTTGTGTAACAGTTCTGCCAGCAGAAATAGTATAAGAAAAATGCTTCTACTTAACAAGTAGAAATACCAAGTGCCACTAACTTGTGATTTGCCTACTCTCTACTAATGCTTCATGATTACAAAAGCTCTGAACTATCAATTCAGATATGTGATTATTGATAGAAACTAGTTAGTTTTCATAGATACATATCAAGGGTAGTAATTACAAATAGATGTACAATTGTGGCCATAATTTTAGACACAGTTATAGTGAAAAGACTATTTTACTGATTTAAGTTGCAGATTTCACTTACATGTGACTTTTGGCAGGAATTCTTAAAAATGCCTAAATTTCTTCTATTTATACAGGTTATAAATAGGAAAAAAAAATGTTCAGGATTTGGCCTTGCAGAGAGAAAATCAGGAGTTTTTAGGATACAGGCACTATTGAATTCACTGGATGGGAAAACATACATTTTCCTCTTCTTTCCAAAAACTGTCCTTTCCTTTGTGAACACAATCAAAACTTACCAGCTCTGCTGACACATTTTCATGGGAAGAAAATTACTTACAGCTACTGAGAACTTTGATTTCCTCTTAAAATTAAGCACTCCTAGCTTCGCCATGCTTTAGTGGCCTCTGAAGGAAAGCATCCCCAGCAGTTAAACTCAGTGTTTGTTGACTACAACTTGTATCATCTTACCAATGGAGAAAATGGTTCATTATAAAGAAAAATTACTACTCAGAGCAAAATCCTTATCTTGTAAAGCAGCACTAATGGAAAACCCTTATTGCTCTGAGCTATCCCACTGAAGACTGTAGGACTACATGCCACTGTAACCACTCTCCTGAGGAGGATCTGAGGAATTGTCCACATTTGTTTTGTATTAATAACTTTGTAACTCTGTTTTAAAATCTGTTATGTTCAATTTATTTCTACAATTTACTAAGAAATGGGTTTCTCAGTGAGGTTATTCCTCAAAAGAAATGATGTTTTTCTATCCATTTGTTTGGAACTTAGAAGAAAACAGTAGCCTGGATCACATATATGATAATGATCAAACATTTTAGTTATAACCTGAGCTGACTATGTATCAGCTCACTACCATTTGCCCGGGAATACCTATGCTAACATAACTGTGAATGAACCAGCTCCATCCTACAAGGACACAGAATTTTGTATAAGTGTGTGTTAGAGCAGGAATTCCAAAATGTTACCAACCCTTTCACTTACCTATTGTTATGTTCCCAAACCCAAGCGTGATTAGTCTTTCCTTATGTTCATTCAGTTGGTGTTTCGACTCTGTTAGCACTCCATTTGTCCACAGGAGTAAATTTGTGAACACGGAATGAATAACTCCAAACCTATAAAATAAGGTAATTAGTGAAGGAACCTGTACTGAGTATACCTCCATATATGTTAAATTAAAATGGATTCATTTCCTGTAGACATGCTACGTGGCATTATTTAGTTGTCAGTGCAGGGACAACAACATCATAACCAATTTCTCTAAAGATGTTCCTCAGTGGAGCAAAATGAATGTTAGAATTCAAAATTTTATAGAAACACGATGGCAAAATTTTATAGAAACATGATGGCTTAATGTGTTAAACCATTAATAGCATGCTGTTATTTGTTATGCTCTCTTATGCAGCAGTTGTTACTCTTCGGGCTGGACAAGCTTCATGCTAATGACAGTGACTGAACAGTCTGAAGAGGGTTAATTGTTTTGCAGGCCATGTTTCACAGCCTCCTGCAGTACTCCTTCATACTCACTGTGGCTGGTCTTTCTTCACAGATACCATCATCTTCTCTAACTTTTGGTCCATGCACTTTTGTCTCCCAGAGAGAGCTGAAGCCAAGAGAAGGCTTTATCACATTCAGACTACTAGTGCAATGAGGGTAGGTCTGCAGGTGTTTTTCAGACTCCTGGTTTCTGATAAGCCAGGGACTTTTCTCCTGTACCCTAGGCTTGTAAAACTCCTTCACTAAGAAACAGTTCGTTATTACTGCATTGTTCTCACTGATAGACTTGTAGTTAGGGACTTTTTAAATTTTACTTAAAACAAAGCTGATTTCACCAGCCTTCTGTAATCTCTCTCTTCATTGGCAGGAAACTTGAGTATTTACCCAAGAAAGCAAACAAAAAGAGAATCTTCTCCATAAATGATGTTTTGGAGCAAATTTCTTCTCATAAAAACTGCTCATGTAATTTATAATTTGATATGACTATTTTAAAACCTAACAGTTTTGTTTATTTATGTTCTAGCTACAAATAGATAAAGCTACATTAACCCACTTCTGCACAAAACCAAAAATACATCAGAGCTGGCTCTGCTGCCTCAAAGACTGGTCCTCACTTCAACAAGAAATGTATGTATCCAGTTAATTCAGTTACAATGTGAGAACCAAGTTCTAGTATCAGAAATGTGCACAACCCTTGTTGGTTTCAGCATATGAGATATCACAGGGGAGGTTGTGTTTCCCAGTGAATTTGTATCCAAAAGGTGCTTTCCATAAAAATGAATATAAAATACCTTTGATATATTGCACTGACTGCAGGCTGTTGGTACAGACTCCTCCCTTCCAAAAAAGCAAGTGATACATAGGTGTCATACCTTGCCCATTTCCATCTCTACTTAGAAAAATATACTTATTCTGTGACTGTTGTGTATTATAAAATATAAGCACAGTTTAAATAAGAAAAAAAAAAATCAGACTAATGATTATCTTCTCATTTGGCTGAGTTACTTGGGTAAATGAGGTTACTTTTTGTTTACATCAACACAATTAAGAGGAGAATAAAATCCTGTCATTTTCAGTCGTGCTAAGGTACTCTGCAGACTTACACCTATTAGCATTCCAGATATGGATCAGACCCACTTTACCTTTCAAGTGTTTTGAAAGACTGGATAATATCCTTTGCATGGCACCAAAGAAAGTACACCTAAATGGAAGAAATACAGAGAAATGTTATCACACTGATGAGCATGTGTGACACTCAAAAAGTAACGTGCATCTGTAGATGGAAACACTGAGGATTATATCCTCTAATAATTTAGACCAAGGTAGCTCCATCTCCACACATGTGAAATAACTCATCCCTTCCTCTGATGCTCACCCAGAACCTCTGTGGCATGATGAACCTACGACTTCTCACATACAGTCAGTGGCAGTAGGAAGTCTCAGTATGACTCATCAAAACATATCTTGCATCTTTATCTGGAGAGGCTTTTATTTTAGTGCCAAAGGAAATAAAGCTTACCAGCTGTGGACAGCAGTATGATTGCTGCAGGGTGTGGTGATGCAAAGTTTGAATAATTTGTTAAATATCTGAAATTCTATGTAGGAAGAGAGATAAGTGAAAGGATGCCAGATTTGATTAATAAAACAAACAATGGACACCCAGGAAGCAAAAGTATGTACGATCAGTCTGAGAGACAACCACATTAGGAACACATGCAGTTGCACTCAGGCATGATGCAGAAAGCGCAAGCTGGAGAATAAAAGAGAAAGAGATAACAGTATTGAGTTAGCAAGTAAACGGGAAGGTAGCATTAAAAGTGGGAATCTCTGTTTCTAGGAGGATAATGGAAACCTCGGGTTACAGGTTGTTGCTGATACAAAATCAGTTTCAACTGCTTATAAGTATGAGGAGATTGATCCCAATATTGCTCAGGGATATTAGGGTGAAACAGTGTCCTATTTACTCAGAATAGTTCCTGGGATACTTGACAGCAGGTGAAATATCAGGACAAAAACAGTTCAAAAGGCCTCTCTCAGAAACCTTCCTGGTTTAGTGTTCCAGAAATGGTCTGAAAAGTGCAAAGAACTTTGAGTTCTTCTTCAGCAATCAGAGTAAGCAGAAATCCATTTTACTGGTGTGCCCATTAACATAGGCATCCCTACACCACAGCTGGTGCTGTCCAACACATTCACTATCTGAATTTGGACAAAGCTAAGAAAATGAAGTTCTTTGTGAGTCACTTGCAGCATCCAGCAATAATACATTTATTCATCCCAGTAATCAAGCATTTATCAGAAGGAGGTGTGGGCCACTGCAAAACCCCAGGTGTAGAGACTGCAAGATACCATGCAGCTCTCAAATGAAATCAAGCAAATTAGCAACTTAGTCTTGTCCAATGCCATGCTGTGTTTCCCATTCTGGGATAGATGTAGTGAAATCTAACAGCAAATGTGAAAGCATTCTTCAAAATGTAAGGAAAAAAAAGTTTTTAAGGTCTTTTCAGACATTAGAGTCTGTTAAGTGGAAAGAAATAGGAACAGCAAAGTTAGAATCCACTTCTTGCTCATAGAGCATTCATTGCCTCAAAGGGACTTCTGTCTTGCAAAAGGGCATAATACACAACCCGTCTCAGAAGGGCAAGGTACCTATTAGTTTATTCCTTGCACAGGGACCATATGTATATATTTATTAATTTAATGGCACATATCAGGATGCCTCATTAGAGAAATATACAACAGGATCTGATACATATTCTGTAGAAAACAAATCCTTTTGCTTTTAGATGACATAATTAGAGATGTTCTCTGCTGTAATTTCAACCCATGTTTCAAAGACATGAGATTTATCTCAGGTAAGAGGCATTTGGCAAATTTATTTTTTACTTTTTCTTTGGTTGCTCAGGCTAACACTCAAGATTTCATTAAGCTAAGTAGATGATAAATTCAGCACTATTGGATAATGTAAAATTTAAATTAGAATTCTTGTTCCCTTTGTTCAGCATCCTTATACACCATTTCTTCCACTCCCCAGTTCATGGTAGCTGGAAACCTTGTCAGCTCAGGGTCACTGGATATAATGAAGAATGCTGCATGCAGATCAGCAGGGAAAAAAGGCTTAATTTCTCTTGTAAAGGTAAAGCAAAGAGACATGGAGAGTGGATATTACAGGAATGTGAAATATGGATTACTTTAATCAAATCAGAATTTTACCCTCAGAGAAAAAGTTAGAACAGGCCAGAGAGACTGCTTAAATTTCAATACTTTTTTTCAGTTACAGAGAGCAGAACAATGTAGGTTGTTTAAATGCTTATCTACATGCAACTACAACTGCTAGGAAAATCTTTTCTTTTGGAATGACTTAATAATTTTGGAAAGTGTATTAAATGACCTTGCTATAACAGAATATCATAATTTAGTGCCTTTTTCTTTCAATCTTTGCTAGAAATCTGCTGACAGGTTCTGAGAGGAATTCATGTGATAAACAATCAGCCATGGAATATCACCATACAATACAGATCCAAAAAAATAAACAAGCAGCTGGAATATTTTACCAGAGTCATTGACTGTGTTTGCTCCTGTGCAGCCACTAATAAGCATAACCAAATGTTTCCAGAAAGAAAATCCATGTTCATTTAGTGTAGGAAAGGCGTGTTAATATTTTATGACAAGCTACATACACAGGGAGAGCTTTATCCCCTTGAAGTATCAGATCTCTACTGCTAACTACAATGAGATGTCCGGAAAAGGCAGATTGAATTAGTATGTCAAGTCCTACATATAGAAATAAGAGAAATTTCTTTAGCCAAGATACTCATTTCAGACTGAAAATTCTGAAAGTTACATGTTGGACTAGATGATCTCTAAAAGTCCTTTCTAACTCCTACCATTCTATTATTCTCTGATTCTATGTAATTTGAACTAAAAAAAATAAAAAGCATGTACCTTCAACTATACAAGAGAATTTTTTGATCATTTCTTTTTTGAACCCATGTTGAGTTTTAGAGCTGAGCAGTTTCAGGTTGCAGAGCCTGAATTTACACACAGGAAGGATATATAGGCACAAGAATTTAGCCCTCAAAAGTATTGTGCTTAGAAATGAAATTAGTGTAAGGTTCACTGATGATGAGAAGCTACAAGATATTTTTTGTAAGAAATACATAAAACTGCAACCAGGAACTTTTACCTGTAAGATGGTGTGCACAGCATGTGTAACAGGAAAAATGCCTTCAGTTGGTGATAAACAGTTTGAAAAATCAATATAATATCCAATTTTAAAAGAGTCCAGAATTAAAGTAATCACTGCAAATAAGGTAATTCCACCTACAAATGAAAAAGATATTAGAAAAAGTCAATGTACAGTTATAGTGTCTAGAGACAATCTGTATCAATAACATCTGTTTAGGGAAATAAAAGTCAATCTGTGTTCTTGTTAGGGAAAGAAAAGTAGGTCAATGTTCATGAAGGTAATGGTTCCAGTGTACCAAGTCCCCCTCATCTGTGAAGCCTCTGCCCAGTATATGAGGGAAGCACATCGCTGTGCACACCTTGCACAGTCAGAGTAGAGTAGCCAGTCCAGCAATGGCCAGCACTTTGCAGATGGCTCCCAGCTTCTCCCAAATCAGCCTCTCAAGTAACAGTAGTGCTGATGCAGCCATACAGAGCATGAACTAATGCTCTCTACAGCCACATAGCAAACTATACAGTTCCAGGAAGCTGAACAATCATGTTACAGTCTCCTGGCCCAAAAGCTTGACAGTGGAAAGTAACACAATCACTTGGTATGCCTTCCCCATGGTTCAGGGGGTTACACTTCAACTCAGAGACTACAACTACAATGAGCTGTATGGTTCATTCTCCTAGAAAGAAACCGAAGATTTCATTTCATTTCAGACTGCTTGCTTGGGGTTTTTTGTTTTCTTTTTTCTTCCTTAGGCTTTTATTCAAAAAAGCTTTCACTTAATTTAATTTGGGCTCATTTGGATTAAGACTAGATAAAAATCTATCCATGGACCTTAAGATACAGATCAGCATCTTTGTAACTCCACAAAGCCAACTTTGATAGATATTGATTCTTTATGAGGAACCACAACTTAACTTCCTTATTAGCACCATATGTTTCACTTCACTGGTGTTAATAAAATATTACACTAATTTAATAATTTATTTCTTTAATATTATGTTTATTATTAAAGTTACTTTGGTAAAAATTACAAAGGTATTTCTGTTATTTCATTAATCCTTTAAAAATGAACAAAAATAGACCTCAGAAATGTTTTTATCCAGAAGGGTATGAATTTCAGTAGGATTTTATAATTTTGTTTTACAACTTCTTGCTAATAAAAATGATGTCATATTACTGATGGAGAGTAATTTCAAACAAGAGATAGAAACTTTTGCTTTCCTATTTCAAAATAGAAAACCTTTGCACTTCACACATGTGTATAATCTCATAGATTTTTAATTTATGCTTATTACATCAGCTAACTTGTGTTATTTCTAACACATGTAACAGGACTGGATCCCACATTTAAACAGATATGTCATTTTTCATTATGTATAAAAGTAAATGGCATCACAAAATCAAAAATTCTATGCTATTCTTGAGCTGAAATTATGAGTTTCCTTCCCTTTTACAAGATTTTAGATTATTCTAAAATACATTAGGATTGTTAATCCTTCTGAAATAAGTGTACCTGAGGTAACTGGACCTGCTGTGAGCAAAGTCTTGGACTGGATGACCTTCAGAGATTCCTTCCTACCTAACTTATTCTACAATTGTTTCTGTGATTCATGGTTTATTTAGCAAGTATTCAGATATTTCAGTCTGCTTCCCTGTTTGTCTGAAAGATTGTAATCTTAGGGACTGAACACATATTATAATTGTTTCAATGAGAGGGAAAACGCTACTCTCTGAAGCAAAAATACCATAAAAATCTTCCTCAATTACTCTACAGTGAATTGTTGTGCACATGTTGACTTTGCAGAGTGTTTTAGAAAGGTATTTAATCCCCTAGCTGCAATGTTAGTAAGGTAATTTCCCAATGAATTCATGGTGCAGGATCAAGCCCTGAGGAATTGATTTAGTGAAGTAGTACTGTCCAAACAAAATGGGTGGAAAATGTATTTTATAATGTAAAAGTTCTGCATCTTTGCTTCCATTACTCACGAGAGCGGCTTAGCACATATAGGATCACAAGCGATTTGTTAACTAGAAGAAATGGGAAGAGGGAAGGCAAAGCAAGGCAAGGCAAGGCAAAGGGCTCAGGTTTAAATTCACAAAAATAAAAAGCAAACACAGATTAGTGATTCACCTCCTGCACCCTACATGCATCATGTCTTCACATGGATAACCTTGTAACTGTAGTTACCACTCTGTCTTGCTTCTATTTCACAAGATCGGTATTTCAGTTGTAGAGTTTTACAGTTTTACATCAATGTTCAGCAGGCCACTGAAGGGGAAAAAAACCCCACAACCACAAAACAAAAACCCCACGAAGCTTTTTTCATGTCAGGTATTTTGGTTTATGCCTTAGTATCTCTCTTCATGTTTCCTTTACATCCATCAGATTTGGTGGGCTTCAGTCCATTCCCAACGAATTCAATAGTTTTGTCATTGTTCTCCAGGGATTAGAACACTTTATATGACTCATTTCTTTTAATGTTCTATTATTTCATTTATTCAAATGAATGATATCTAGATGTTTCTGGCAATCATTTGAATGGCCATACTGTAAACATACACAAAGTGTCCAATGTGCATAAATAAGGGGCTTCAAAAGAGAATGTACTAATTTGCTTAATCAAAATTGAAAGCACATCAATAATGACCATACATATGGCATGCTAATGGTTTCCTTGTTAGGTTTTCCAGATGGATACTTCAGTATTATCTACTAATACTAAAGACTAGATACATATCTGTAATTGTAAATAAGGAAGATAATTCCTTATTAGCTTTGCTATTCCTACTTTAAATTTAAGGAAACATAAAATGATTGCTATTGAGCACTGTATTATCAGGAAAATGTATTATCTCAATAAAGTGTACTCAGGGGAATAACACTTGGAATAAGTAAAAAAAATAACTTCCTGAGCTTCCCCATGATTATTTGGGCCAGGGTAACTGTTATTAAAGACAAAGCTCTCCCTGAAACTTTCCCGACATTCAGACTGTAAGAGTTGTTCTTGGTGTACCACACAAATGGGAAGACAACTGTGCTCTAGTTCAAACAGTTGCAAAAATGCTGAAGGAAACCCTTCTGTGAACAGAAAGTAACATAGTAAACTAAACTAAACTAAAAGTAAGCTATTTATCCTTCTAGCATTGTTAATCATGTGAAAGGACTTGGTTGTATGAGGTTTTTGTTAAGACATTCTTTTTCAACATTTACCATAGCAAAACGCTCTAAGCAGCCAGCTACCACTGCATTTCCTAAAATGATACTCACAGTTTGAAGGGAATCAAGAAAATATACTGATTTTATATTGCTTAATGCAAAGACATTTGCTCTCACAATGAACACAAGGAGATACTCTTCAAAAGCAGTTGACAGAGCTAGTCAAAAACTGCAAAGGGCCTTCTGTGTGAAGACTTGATGAAAGTTTGTCCTGTCTCCCTTCTCCTTTTTGGACTTTTAGTCTTTCACATAAAAGACTTCTATGACAAAACCATTGATGCAGAGGAGGGCAAGAGGGATCTTGGCAGAGGAATCACCACCTTAGCTCTAATAAGTTTTCTTTTACCAACAGGGGATAAAGAGGTTGTACAGGCTTGTTGTAACTACAAGAAACTCCTAAGAATAGGGAAGTGTAGGTCTTTCCCTAAGGGCAACTTTGTTGAATTGCAGCCTAGACATCCAAGAGAAGCCGTGGAAGCCACACCACTTGAGAAGTTAGTACAAAGAGGCATCCTGTGCTGGTAAAAGAAATGGATAAGGTAACCTGGTAGTTCATTTCAGTATCTTATTTCTAGGTTTCTGAAACTCCTTATATCCTGTAGGACAAATGAAATGCTGTGAATGCTGTGCCAAAAGAAAAAGGGCAGGGGGTCCTGCTGTACTTACCCTTGTTAACCAGTATTTATTCCACACTTAGCAGGAGAAAGTTACTCTCAGAGTAACAAAAGCACAGCTTGGTCCAAAATAGCATCAAATTAAGCTTTGCGTTAATGAATTTCATACGATCGTAAGCCGTATAAGCTAATAAATGAAAAATGCCTGAGAGCTGAATATCGGTTTGTAAAACAGTGAATAAGCAAGCAGAACAACTGAACAGTTAGTACATGAACTCCATCAGTTTCAGGAAAGGGTCTACATAGCTGTAAAATGTAAGATGTTTTTTTCCTTGGGTAAATCATACACAGCATAATTGTTGATGGTTGCAAAGAGAAAAAAAAGCACAGAAGCACTGAGTCTGAGGCCAAACTAAACTTCCACAACACAACCTTACTTTCCAAAATAATCCAAATAAGCCTGATGGTTTTAGATATTCTTGGAATTTTCATTTAGATGTTTCATTAGCTGCTACTGTTACAATTAACTGTTGTCTCATAGCTAGCAGGACAGAAATATTTTATGGAGAACCTGTATTATAGCGTTCCACTTAAAATGCTCGCTATCGTTTGCAGTGCTGAGACCAGAAAAGAGGTCAGTAAAACTGGGCTTGCCTATTACTCTACACAGCAGTGATGTGGGTCTTTTCTTTTTGGGGAGACCCAGAAACACAGCATTGTTGTCACTATGACTCTCTGATGTGCTCCCCAACCACCTTTTCTCAATATACCTTTACATCCTCACTCCAGTATGCACCTGACTGCTGATGAGGGACATCAGATCCTACTACCACCCAGGCAAACTTGTACACTTTTCCTGCAAGCTAATGCTATATGTACTGATCTACAAACTGATCTGGCTACGGATTCTGTTCTCGTTTAACTCCAGATGTTTCGGAGCCATCACTGCACACATACAAATGGGAATCCCTGATATACATTGGTATAGAGAGCACTTGAGCACCTTTCTGACCCACACTAGCCTAAACTAAGTTGCATTACAATGTCTGGAAAAGGTGGCAATTCCTTCAAAATTCCTTTTGTTGCGTGACACCAACAAAATTGTCTCTTCCATTAGCGGTATTTTAATTTCCAAGTGTTGCCAAACCAGCCTGGTAAGGGAAATAAGGCGCCAGAGCTTTCAGCACTGTAAATGGTAGGCTGGAAAGTGAGGATGTTTAGCAAACAGCTTTCCCATACAATCTCCTCATACATTCAGCTTATGCCTATATTTACTTTAGAGTTCACTGCATGTGCGTACAGTTCGTGAAGAGCAAGATGCCTCCTAGTAGGGATGGAGAGGGTAGGAAAGCGGTAGCAGGGCTGGGTGATGGCACAGATGTCCCAGCACCCTCTGTGCCACCGGCCAGTACTCACACTTCAGCCAGCGGGCTCCGGCGTGTGTGTCCTTGTCCCGGATCAGCCTTCTCTGCGTGCAGCTCCTGCAGAGGTACCACAGCATCCACAGCAGCTGGATGAGCATCAGCGTGATGAGGTAGGAGAGCAAGTGGCTTTTGCTGATGCCCACGGCGTGCACAGCCCAGGCGAAGGTGAGCAGCAGCCCGGCCAGGAAGAGATTGATGCCGTATTGGCTGCTGAGGATCTCAGCGTTTTTCTGCGGGTAGCTGCCGCCCGCGGAGGGGGCTCCGGAACCTTTCTCCATCTCCGCCTCTGACGGCCAAGTGCTGCGAGCAGCCTGCCCTGGAGCCCTGGAGCGCCTGGCCCGTCCCTCGCCGCGGCCGGGGGCGGAGCGGGGCCGCCGGCCCTCGCCGAGCCCCCCGCAGCCGTTGCCGCCGGGCGGGGGCCGGGGCGGGCCCTGCCGCCCCGGGGAGTGCAGGCTGCGGCGGGGGAGGGTTGCCAAGGTCCTGCTTGCCAAAAGCTGGAGGGCTGGGTAAGGGGGAAATTATTTGGGAGGTAAGTCAGGAGGTGGTCATGTGTCTGGGGCAGCGGAGTGACATGTGCCTGCTTGCAGTGAGGGACATGGAGCTTGGTTCATGGAGCTTGGTTCGTATTGACAGATGTTCACAAAGTAACACGTTCCCTAAATGGGGAAATGAGAAAGACTGCGAACGGTGCACAAATTTCCCAGACGTGGCTGCCTGGCAAGCCGAGGAGCGGCCAGCACCGAGGACGTGCTCAGAGACAAGAGGATGTGGCGACAAGTCTGCCCTGCTGCCCGGGGAACCAACAGCTGCTGATGCAGCTCCTTCCTTCGCACCAGAGTGCCAATGGGATCACCTGCCACGCTTTTGTGCTCTGAGCTCCATGGTACACCTTATTTTTTGGCAATTGGTAGTAAACGACCTTGCTTTCCTGGAATTTTATAGATCTTTCAAAGGCAGCAATTTACCTTATTTTCTTCACAAGTCTCATTCTGACAAGAATATTCTAGCTGCAGTAGAATACTCTTGTAGTTGAATAAAATACTCAACTACTGAGCTCAAAAGTACCAAAGATTTCTGCAGGATTTAGTCCACTTCTTAATTATTCATTTGCCCAACTTTTATATACAGAAATTCTAAGTATTGATTGTTTTTAGTTTAAAATGCTTTGTTGTAACCATAACAGATATTTTCTATGGTTCTAAGATATTAAGGCCTGCACACCTCAACATTTGAAGCATCAGCTGATTGCCTACAGGGGTTGAGAGGAATTTAGCCTAGTGAGCACGTGAAATATTTTAAATGGTATTTTACTTGCATACAATAGAAATTCTCTTAATTCTACATATTCAGGTGCCCGGTCATTGCTTGGAGGCCAAATACCAAGATAGACTGGTCCTTGTTCTGGCCAGTCAGGTCTTACATTTTACCCTGTATCCATTGGCAGCATACCAAGTATCCAAAGCACTGTTTTTTACAGAGAGTGACCTATGTCTCACATAAAATTAAGACACTAATTGGGCTACATTCAAGAAAAGACGGATAGCCAGCCCTGTGTTTTCGCCTGGTCCATAACAGTAGTATAAATAAAAGCGTAACAGTTAAGGCTTCAACCACCTCTAGCTCAGAGTTGTATCCACCATTATTGGAAGCTTATGGAAATGTCAAGTCCTACTTTTATCTTATGCAACCTTTAAAGAATAACTACAGGAAATACTTTCCTGTACAGACCTTCTATGGGTACCTGTGATAAATAATGTACATTGTGCAGACTATTTTATTTCAAGATTATTTTAGAGCATCCCTTGTCACATGTGAAGAAATGGTCTTTGATGCTAATACACATTCTCATCCTCAAATGGAATTAATGTAAGCAGGTACAGAAAATACTGATGTTGGTCTGTAGCCAGCTAGTATATTCAAGCTTTGGTAGATGTAGGGGTTCTGACCACCTAATAATTGCTTTTGGGAAACTATTAAGGTACCTCTTTCTCCTGCCCTAAGTTTATTTGCTTGTAAGGAAGGTAAAAAAAGCAAGGATTTCACAGAGCTGGAAGTGGCAGCAGCATTTTCTCAGGTCATTAATTACAGCAAACATTGTTTCAAGTTCTATCAGATTCACTACTTGAGTATTGTATTTGATACTTAGAACAGTTACTGAAAGACTTTGCAGGACTTTTGTACAAGGAGAATCTCTACTTGGGATTTTCAGAGATATCAAAGTAGTCAGAGAGCAAACAAGTCTCCAGAGCTGAAGAGTGTTGCAGGCGCCCGGAAGATCTCGGGCTGTAACGCGAGATGTGGAGAGTACAGAAGACGTGGGTATGGGGTGGAGTGAAAGGAGATGCTTGTGTTAGCAGATAAAAGCACATGGTGTAAACAATTAGTTGGAATAAAGCATCATCCATACTGAGTATGCAGTGATCTTGTCCCCTCAGCGGTCGGTGAGCTGAGTGATCCGTGCAGGCAGCCTGGTGATGTTGCCGGTAGCGGCAACAGAAGAGAATGGTATTACATATTCAATAAGCCCAGCTGAGAGGTCATGAAAGACAAACACACTCTAAGTACAGTAGTTAAAAATCTATGCAAGCATCTGTTTTATAGGCAAAACGATGGGATGGAGTCCCCAAGAAAGGTGGAATTAGACAGTAAAACAATTAAATATTGAACAATAAGTGATCATTTTTATACAAATTTTATTAAGATGTCCGTAAGAATAAATCTGAAAAACTATGTAGTAAATAGTAATTTAAATTCAAGAGTACAAGACAACTTAAATCACCTACAGCATTTATATAGCTGTCAAATAAAAATACAGTGATAAGTACCATCCCTGAGCAAAAGTGCATTTTAAATACTGTTATAAACAAAATTACTCAAATGTACCTGTGTATGCAGATGTAAAATTGTTAAAATTTGTTGAAGTCCTGGAGATAAGCAATTTGCTCTTTTAAGCTATGAAGTACAGCTGCTTTTGGAAAATCTAACATGATATTTAAATGAATCAAGCTGTTAACTTACTCTGCTTAACTACTTAAAGCTACTTAACAGTAGCGAAGTATCTATTTTACTTGGGTTTGACTGATCCTTTGTACTGCAATACTAACAGCAACTTTTTTCCTTAATGAAACAGCAGCTGCTAAATACAATGTCTGTATTTTTCATTACTGAACATTTCACGTATTTTGTGTTCAGCAATGGTGTGAATTTAAAAGTTGGAATAAAGAACACAGTCTCCTCTAACAGTCCGGACTTCCAAGCAACAGTCACAAGGAGTAAATTTTAGGAAGTTTTAATACCCACCTTCTATATTCTCCTATCTTCCAAAAGGTGTGGGTGTCAAAGTGTTTAACGCATAAAAATGGCCTAGCAATTAGATGATGCCCAGGTTTCCAGATACATAAGTATCTCTGTCAAGGTGAACAGACAATGTTACTTTATTTTCCTACCTGTATGTGACTAATAGCATTCAAGTTAATATCAGCCTCTTTATTGCTGAAGGAGAAAAATGGCAACTTCATTAACAGGCACTGCTAAGAATGAAAAGATAATTCACAGGAGAAAACCATCCTGACCACTGAAAAACACTGCATACATCAAAAGCATTTATTTAGTGCTCTTAACTTCTTGTGTAGTGTTGACATTGTTCAACATGGCTGGTTATTCACAGTCTGATCATCCGTCTTTGGCTGTGGACAAACTGGATCAGCACAAGTAGAATCTATTAAATTCATCGATGGCACTGCCAAACGTCAAACAGCTTTCTAGGCCCTTACCCCATCCAACTCTTTCATAAAACACTGCTAGATTTGAAGTCAAGAGATTAGGTAATAAAATATTTCCTATATAACACATGTAACATTAGAAATTTAACAGATCAAGAAATGTCTCCCATGTGATCTATGGATAAATCTACACGTACAAATATTGATTCTAGATAACAATCTTTTATCTGTCAATTCAAATAGAAAGAATAAAGTATTAAAACCCCACTACACTTGAAATGAAGAGTCAATTACTCTCAAATCAAACAACCTTATGGTATTAGAGTAAACAAACTGTATTAGAAATAATAAAAGTACTGGAATGTAACAAAAGTGACATCCACTTTGCAGTTACTCATGTCCTTCACATGAAGCTAAAAGAGAAGAAAAAACAAATCCAGCTTCAACAAAGATCCCGTAAGGTTGTACATATTGCACAGACTGTGTCTCGTATCTTGTACTAATTTGAGATAGATTAGTTAATGTATTAGCATTAATTATTGGCCTAATGCATTATTAGGCCAATAATTATTTGGTCTAATACAGAATGAAGTATAACAGAATTTACTTCACTGTTCACACAGAAAACCAGAAGGTTTTTGTAAGGTTCAGCTGTTCAAGATATCTGTAATTCACTTGTACTTCTTACTTTCTAAGCATAAATGAATGCAGAATGGTTGTTCTAGCCTGTTAATATGATCAACTCTAGCACATTGAAATGTGTCCCTTCCCCACAACCTTCCAGTGCTCAGACAGAACATAGCCGATGACAGAACAAACAAACCTTATTTGAAGAAGTTTGTGTGACTGAAGCTCACATAATACAGTAGTGAGTTTCTGAATTAAGTATTGTATTTTTCAGAAGTCTATAGGTGTTGTCAAAGTATGACCTAACTTAATTGCCTCCTTAAAAAAAAAAATTGTTTCCTGATAGCTAGAAAACGGGGAAAATGCAATGCTAGTTTCAGTTTGTTTCTGCAATGAAAGATCTGTGTTTCAATGTCCCAGCCATTAAATATTTTTTTGCCTACAAATCTGACACTACAAGAGGCTACACTCAAAATCCAGCACTGTCTCATTCTTGCTGCACTCAAAAAAATGCTGAGGGACTTCCTCACTGGAAAGGATTTGTGATGGTGCGCAATACCAAACAGGCTCCCCCACATTCCCTTGAAAAGTACAGCAAACAAGAGCTGATGAAGGAGGCACTTCATTCACTGGATGATGTACACACCTGTGACAGAGGGGACATCCCTTGCCCTATTTACTTAGCTGTCTTTTGATGTCTTCCTTAAGCTTTTTCAGTTTTGCAGGATTCATTTGAACAGTATATCTTAACAAAAGATGTGAAAACCTGATTTCAATGTGGCAGTTATTGAGAATTATTTTTTTCAAGTCAAAACATCTGGCTTTGCCTTTGAATGGTTGTTTTTTAAGGAAGAATAAAGAACTCCTGATATCTGGCAGTTTTCCAGATGGCAAGTTGATCTGAATTGCTCATCACAGAAATTATATCAGCATACTTAAAACCAAAGACTCTGAATTTAAAAAAAAAAACAAAAACAAAAGAGAAGACAGGTGCAGTTAATACCTTCTCCCATTTACTATCAGGTCAAGCAACTTTGCTAAGCTTTCCCAGTCTGGGTAAAAGCTGTAGGTATTTGGCTTGCATGTCCCAAAACCACCCATTCTCAATTGCTTCTTTTTTTTTAGCAATTCTTAATTGTTTCTTTTCAATGTCTAGAACACAGTCCTAAAAAAAGGATATTCTTCCCCTTAGGACACTTGCATGTTTTCCAGTTACTCTATATGCCACAAAATATCAGTATTCTAAAAGTGTACACAAAACAGAGAAGGAATCCTTAAATGGTCTTACGCCTTAACTGTCTACAAAGCAATCCATGCAATAAGATAAATATTTTTACGTGCTTAAACAATTCAGTTTTTTTACCTGAAGGACTTATCCCAGAAGCGAAACGAGCATTACAACACCCATAAACTGAACGAAGAGCAACACAGGTGTGATGAATGACCAGATGGGCCAAAAGGCAACGTTGAAACTGGGAATAAAAGCAGGAAGTTTTGGGTAAGTTCAACTGTCACATCGTGGAAATACCAGCCACACAAAGAAAACATGGTATATGAGGAAATGTGGTTAAATTACTCAACCTGGGAACATACTTATTTATGAAAACAAAACAAAAAGACCAGAGCACCTACTTATAAAATTGGTGATTTAGTTTATTGTTTATTTACTGACAACTTATCCTAGAACTGCTGTAGATTTTACACTGAACGAGTCCAGTCCAAGTCATCGAGGGTAAAGATACTTTTTACTTCCAGAATCTTTGTACATGAAGCACCTGAAAATTAACTACACTTCCTTTTCCATGGGCATACATTATAAATTTGACTAGTTCTAAACTATAGGGAATCTTATCTTCTTCAGACTTCCCCTCTTTTCCCAGCATTGCAACAAATTGACGTTATTCAGATGCAACACCTAAACATGAGAAAACCATTTTTCATGCAGACAGCAAATCATTATACTGGCACACACATATGTAATTTTTTTCATTCACGTGCATATTTGCTCAATTCTGACTCCTATAATCTCATAAATAAAGCAGCTCTTACTCAAAGCACCATTCTCTGCCAAGATATAAATCCTTAAATCTCACGTAACAGTAGTCAGAAGTTTAAATTTCAGTATATGCTTGCTATTTATAATTGTTTTTTATCAAAGAACTCTGTAAAAGGAATTGATCAGGCATGATTTTTCTCAACTAGAGAATACGCCTTTGTCTTAAGTTGTAAACCTCACAAATAGCCGTCAGAGGAAAGCAACTTAAACTGACAAAGCTAAGGACTTCAGTTTTCCCATAAATTTTCAAGACAGAAAAGATCTAGTACATCTACAAGTACACTTAACATACAGTTTTGACAGCTGCAACTATTGCTTTGTGGACGAAAGTGCAAGAAATTATGCTACATAGAACTGGGATTGTCACCAGTGCACTTGGTAAAATTTACTTTTTATAAAATGTGCTCATTAACACAGTTAGACTTGCACAGGTTTAGCAAAAGTTTGCACAGTGTTTCAACTTACCAAATTGCTGCTGCAATAAAGGCAGCTGTTGTGATAGGTATCAGTGCTGGATACTGTGCATCGTAGTCCTTAATTCCACAATACCACTCAAGATACAGAATGCAGTATAAGGCAAGAGATAAACAAGCAGCCAATAAAAAACTGCCAGAGGCAAGCCACCAACTGGGAAGGGGAAAGCATGTTAAAGTATGTTAGGCTCAGTCATATTTGCAGTTTGCACGTTAATCTTCATTCCAGTCTAAAACAGAACAGACAATACCTGTTAATTATAGACACTTGCCTAGACTTCCTGTGGCTTGCTTTCTTAAGTTACTTTTACAAAACACTTTTTGCCCTTCTAAAGATAATACGCTTAACTAATTTTGCAATGCAACATTCCTGGCATTTATTTTCCCCCCAGATATTCTGGAAATGCAAGCAATAGATCTTGTCTATGACCTACTATGCTAACGCATCCGAAATACTTTGTCAGTAATGAAATAAAATAGGCTCCCCTGCAACTGTGCCTCTCACTATAGACTACTGATTTTTGTGCAACACAAACGTTGCAGAAAGCTTTAATAAGATTTTGAGTTTATTGACTCTCAAATTTAACAGACAAGAAGCATGAAGATTTTTCTTTATAGCAGCTGGAGAAATCCAAGATTTCAAACTCAGAATCATAAAAACACTGGATATGTGATTATTTAAGAAGATGCACTTTTGAATCTTTTTGAGGACTTACTTCAAGAGTAAAATGGGAAAGACAACTTCATTAAGAGAGCAGCTGCCATAGTCTACCTAAACAAGTAATACAGGAAGACAGTGTCATGTAGGTAACAGATGGGGCCACCCAAAACTTTAATCACATCCTGTAGTCATCAGTTTTTAGCCACAGCCAACTGAACGCAGGTCGTATCTAGACCAGCCTGGAAGAGCAGCTCCAGAGAATCCCACAGCACTGAATGGGGCCCTGTTCAGTTTTCATATCCTGATACAACAACGACAGTGAGAGAGTTTTAAAAGCACCTCTGGGTGAAGATACCTAAAAATACTCAATACCCATCAATCCCACTGAAAATAATTTAACACTAAAAGAATAGGAATATAAACATAAATTACTTCATTGAAATTATTTCAATGAAATTATTTGAAATCTACTCAAAGAAGTCCAGAGAACTTCTAGAGACATGAATTTTGATATTAAAAGACTAATGTTTTTATTAAAATAAAATCAAAACTCCAACACTTTCAACAAAAAAAAGACAGCAATTTCTTGTACTCAAATGTAAACTTGAAGGTACAGTATTAAAACATGTTACTATTAGAACAAATTTTGCAGGGACACATATGGCTCAGCAGAGCCAATTTTATCAAAATTGTAAGCACTGAATTTACTTATAAATTAGTTTAATAATAACAACTTCGGTGGGCATCTGGTCCAGTCTCCTGCTCAAGCAAGGTCAGCTACAGCAGGTTACTCAGGACTAAGCTTCTGAGTATCTTCAAGGGTGGAAACTACAACCTACCAGGGCAAACCTGTGCTTGATCACCCCCATAGTAAAAAAGAGAAGCGTTTCCTGATGTTCAAAAGGAACTTTCCACGTCTCAGTTTGTGCCCACTGCCTCTGGTCCTATCACTGAACATCACTGAAAAGAGCCTGGCTCTGTCCTCTATGTACCCTCCCTTCAGGTGTTTACGTACATTAAAAAGATCTCCCTGAGCCTTCTCTTCTCCAGGTTGAAAAGTCACAGGTCTCTACTCCTACTGTAGATTTTGTTTATCCAAGACTTAAAACACAGTGTTCAAACTGAATATGACTGTAAGATGAAAACATTACTTTCTTTGTAAGTAAAGGTATTTTACCTATCTGCTTGCAGAGTTTCTTTGACAGCTTTATAAAAATCAAAGTAGTATGTCACAGCAATCGATGACAAAATCCAGAACGCAGAATGAATATTCAGTCTGGTAAGAGGCTTCTTCTTCTCTACAGCTGCAGACTCTTCTGTAAATAAGAACGTGATTATAGCACTAAAGCCAGTCATTAAATGGAGTATGATTATAGTTACACAAACCATAATGCTTTATCCTTTTAATTCACTTATCTTTGGAGATTATTATACTTGGTATAATACACTTTGTATTAGAGAGGAAGTATTCTAAAAAACTCTGAACATTTCCCGAAATAAAAAACAACATACCCTTTGATAAAATGATAAAACAGGGATAAACAGCACATACTGTGTTTGTGTACTCCTTTAGGAAACTAACAGACTAGATTATGAAAGGGTTAGTTATCTAATTAAAAACTTCCTTATTAAAGCATTTTTATTAATCTAGCATATAGAAAATCAGGTTGGTATATTTTTTGTATATTTTTTGTTAGTTTTAATACTTATAGATTCCAGGCATAATTTTTCTTGGATCTAAACTGCAGTTATTTCTCAAGATTTTCAGTTTCAGGAGCTAGCTTGATTCACGCAGCATCCCTTCAGCAGATAAACCAAAACTATCACTATGCAGAAAAGCATCGTTTCTTTTTTCCCCTCATCACCATATACTGCTTTAGAGAAAGCAAAACAGAGCCAGCAGACGTGAAAGGGGAATAGACTAACACAGTACTTATACACAATGTGAAAAAAAACGGTGCCAAAGTTACTTCTGATGTTTCATGCTTTGAACTTTATCACCACAAGTTTTGGGTGGCCTGCGTGCCTCCAGCAGTGCAATGCCTGCTGGCTCCTCCACATGCTCGATCACCAGCCAAAGGCTCTGCCGGAGTTTACAGGCGTTTGTATGTTTTTATTTCCCAGATGCTTCTTCATCTACTAGAGCTTGGGTCTTCATCCCTACCAAGAAACTAGCAGTCGCAAGTCTTTTACGCGATTCTTTCTCCGTGCACCTCGCTGTCAGGACCAGACCCCTGCGGGAAGGTGTGTTCCTCGGTCCTCGCCGAGCGCGGACCCGCTCGGCCCGGCGGGGCGCAGGGCCCGTCCCTTCCCCGCGCCCGCCACGGGGGCGCTAGCGCTGAGGCCGACACTGCTCGGCCCGCCGCCCGCCCGGCTCCGCTCCGCGGGCCCCCATCCCCGGTACCACCCACCGGCCTGCCCTCTGCTCCCTGCGAGAGGCAGCTGCGGGTCGCGGGGCTCTACCCCTTGCTGCAAAGAGCGCCTGAGCCTCAGGAGTCGATCCTCACTGCTACCACCAGCCTCCATCTTGGGCCGCTCCGGCAGTGACGCCAGGGCAGGGGCGGGAAGCGCGGCGGCCGTACGGGCGGTGGCGTGAGGGGCGGCGGCCCCGGGTGCAGGGCGGCCAGAGGGGTCGGGACGTGTTGCTGGGGGTCCCTCGTTGGCGTCAACGCTGGTATAGGTGGTCCTAGCTCTTCTCTTCTCCTAGTCTGGGTTTTGTCGGCAGGCAGGGCTGAGCGACGGGGCCCTGCGGCGGGCAGAGCGCTGGGCGCGGCTGGAGCAAGCGAGGGCCCGGGTCGGGGCCCTGGAATACAATTACAAAGCGGCAGTATCGCAAATCGCATTAATGCCCATTGAAAGCAGCGAACAGTATGTGATATAAGTCCCGAGTAATGAAGTGAGGGCTCCGTTAGGGAAAAAACAGGTGCAAATAAATGTGTTGCTCATCATGTTTTGCAAACTAAATGCTCTTGAGGACAGCTGTTACAATGACCTTGATTTTTGCAACACAAGACAGTGGTTTAAGTGGAACAGGAGTCAAATACAAAGTTGTGAGAGGTTTCAAGAACCATAGGAATGCTATAATTCTGGGTACCGCAACTCGTAATTGAAAGTAGCGATATTTACAAGACAAACTAGGTAAAAGTTAAGCTAATAAAATGGTAAAATAGATGATTTCAGCTCTGTAGCTGAATCCTGCATAGCTAGACATGAAGGCACATCAGCGTGTTTCAGCAACAAAACTTTGAGATGTGTTAGATTAGATTTAGATTAGATTAGATTAGATTAGATTAGAAATGTATGTATTGTTTGTTCACATGGACAAACTCAAAACTACTGAATTATGTTGACAGATTAATCTTGCATCTGGTCATTATAAGAATGCTATGAGTACTGTATTTCTTTGTGAGTGTGTTCATTGAATAGGTAACAGTTTCTAAAATGGAAATTTGCTTGTAATAGTAATGATTTATTAGGCTAATTAGATTATATGTGTGGTGCATAAAAATCCTGTGCTTTCTTAGATAAAATTGTGTGGTTCTCACTAAGGCAAAAATCCCACTGACTGCAGAATGGAAGTGCTTATCTGATATAACACCTGTTATGGATAGCTTTTCTTTATGTATAATTAAATGTATGGATATTCAGTAAAATTCAGAGTTTCGTAAGGTAAATGGAAGGAGAAAATGCAGGTTTGACTTACCAAATCAAGTTTGTAGCCCTTCTAGCTGTATGTAGATTAAAGTTCAAAACACAAATGATTACATGATTATGCTTTTCCTTTTAGAGGGCAAACTGAGTGTTTTGCTTGAAAACAGTGATTATGAGAAATATGTCACATTTTCACTTCATGTCCATTCTTTACATATTGTATGTCATCTGTCTAGCAAAGTTTTGCAGATACTTTGTAGTTTCAGGAAGAGCAAAAAGAATGGAATGTAGGCTGTGGATAAAGAATTATGTATTTTATCAGTAAACCGTTAAAAATGTGGGCTCATCCTAAGGGTACAAACTAGCTGGTAGAAACTAATAAGGGTAAGGGCTGGACTTGTTCTGATGTGCAGTGTTTTTAAGCAGTTCTAAACCTGTTAGGTAACTAATGACCTTATCAGTGCCCTTTGAAATGGGTGGGAAAAAACTTGGAATAAGTATTAATAAAATAATAGCTATTTTGTGTATATAACCTAATTCATACAGTGTTATAGCATGTTTTACTCAGTAGATTTACATCAGTTTAACTGGTATAATGATGAACACTAAAAGTACATAATACTAAGGTTTTTCAACTTTCATTATCATAATTTTTTGTTATATTGGATTTTAATTTTAGGTATTGAAATATAATGGAGAATTTTACTTAATCTGTGCATTCTGCAAATAGAAGAAAAATAGCACTGGCTCTTTATTTGCCATGTAACTTGATATGTTGATACCCAGGGTTGTATGATCTACCTGGAGATGTTATCTTTTCAGTAAAGGAGCTGCTAATAGTCATTTATCAGGGGAAAAAAAAACCCCAAAACTATATTTTACTGAATATCCTATCGTCTGTTTTGTAGATGAGTGAGGTTCTAAGAACAAAGGAAGCAAGAGTTCTGGTTATTCATTTTACTATGCTTTGCATTTTGAGTAAATTCTGCCTGAAAGATACAGGAATTGAACAGTTTTTTAGTCTGTTGGGTATTTTTCTCTGCAGAATTTCATGAGCCATGTCATAGTGATTGTTTTCCCAGCCTTGGAACATATCTTATATAAGGGTCAACCATATCATAGTTCTTAGTGACTACAGTGATTATTTTGAAGTTAACAGCTCGTGGGAGCCTCTGAGCTCTGCTTTCTTAGTAATGAAATAGAGGTTTCTTTGTTTTATTTCCTTTGAGTGAAATGGTTACCTCAGCCTTCACTTTAATGCTAGTGATTCAAATAAGAAACAAAGGAAATCTTCACGCATTTTCTTTGCAAAAGCTATTCATAGGAAATATCATTGATTTAAATGTAGCAATTAAATAAACATATATGCTTGAAGAGGTTAAGATCTGTTGGTGGTGCTGAACTAAAGACTCTTGTTTACCTACAGAGTAGGTATTGTGCAAAGGGCTGAAATAAGAGCTTCCCTCCCTGAGTCACTATTGACCTTAACCTAGACCACTCATGTTCAGTGTTTGTAGAGCTGAGATGTTTTCTGTGATCTTTTCACAGAGCTACTCTGATTCAGAAATTATTAATCTGGTAAAGAGTAGATAGCAATCAGGAGCTGAACTGAGACTGTTACAAAATGAACTACATAACCAATAAAGCATCAAAGCAACGGGCCTGTTATGGGTAATTAATTCTTCAAGTAAAAATTTAAGAATCCCTGCAGAAATGTTCGGAAGTATGTTAAAATTTGTTACTTGATCTATGATAAGCTTAGGTAAGAGATTGTGAAATTAAGTTGTGAATTTGAAGATTCTGTGAAGGAAATGTACAAAAGGTAGAGTTTGCAGCAATGTTTTTATTAAATTGTGTTCCTTGACTTGCATAATGTGAATTCTTCCCATGTTTTCAGAAAGTGACTTCAACAACTTTGCAGTATTTTGTGTAGATAAGAGTGCTTTGTAATTTATTTGAATGTTTGTAAATATTCAGATTTTGCAGAGATAAATGAAAGCTGAATTTTGTAGTCTAGTGAGGTATTTTAAAAATAATTATCATGTTGCTTGCTGAGTATTTGCTATTTATTGAATATTTGTGTTTAAGTTGATTACAGGTAATTCTTAATGACACACACACAAATGGCAGCTTTTTATGTTCCTTGACTGGGTACATATAAATTTTAGAATTAGACTTCCCAGGTAAATTCTCACTTTTAGAAAGTCAAATTAGTTTTCTAGTATTCTAGCAAGTATTCACAACTTTTTCCCCAATACAGGAGTCACTAGCTAAATGAGCCCAAATGTTGTCTGCTCCCACAAGACCTGGTTGGAGTTTTCTTCATTGCTTATCTAAGCAGGGCTGGCTCCTCTCTCCCTATGTTCATTCTGAGCTGAAGGCAGCTGGCTACAGTGTATGGGTATTTCTTATTTTGAAGAATCTTGTGTAATATACTCTGTGCTTTCTGTTCATGAGCTAAGAAGTTGTAAAGTGAGTAGTAACCTGCTGCTCATCATCCTCTATCAAGAGTAAAACAATTGGATAAGTAGAGATTCTCAGTCCTTTCTGGCTGTTGTTCTTGAAGTAAAGCATTGCAAGTCCTCTCTTAAGACTGAGAAAGGAAATGCATTGTCTCAGTCATCTAGGTAAGAAAAAAGCCTTCAATTAATGCTACGATTCTCTTGCTTTCATCTAGCATTCTTTTAATTATTTTAAATTCAATACAATGGGAAAAAATCACCAAAGGACTTCAAAGCACTTGGTATGAATAACTTAATGCAGACCTGAAAAGCAACTGAAGGTTAAAACTCAATCGACTCTGAATGCGGTACATACACAAACTATTGAACTCAAGTTGAATTCTCATGCGAGTATTCAATTACAGTGCAGCCCCAAACTTACCCTTTAGGAAGGAAACAATACATATAATAGTGTGTTTGATACCAAGAATGCACTATATGTAAGCATGAAGCATTTGAGCTTCATGAAGGAAATGAAAGCCGAAAAGACAAAGGCAGTTAAAAAGGTGAAGAGGGCACCTAAGAAAGCAGAAGAAGAACATACCACATAATGTCATCTTATTTATCTAGGAATGTTATTCTTCACCTTGAAAGTTGTCTGCAAATTACAAAAAAAGGAAAAAAGTAGCTGGTCCAAAATATTAATCTGAAGTATCTTTTTCATGAAAGAACATTTCAACACCCTCAATTGTCCTGGTTAAAAATGTTAAGTTGCTTCAATGTTTGACTCTTGCCTTTTGCCATTATTGGCATTAAAAATGAGAAGACTGTTCATTCCAGCTTGGATCTTCAAACATGTAAACAAAAACCGTGAAATAAATTGGGATAAACAATTCCTATAGAAGTTGCTAAGTAAATCTTCCTACTCTCTCTCCTATATAATATCTTGAGTTTAGTTTCACTTGAGTACGTGTACTTTCTTCGGGAGTAAAATGGGTCTCAAAATGTTTTCCTAAGACTACAGTTTAATGATACAAAGCACTTGGCAGCAGCAGTCCAGCTGTAATTGTTTTTGACTACTCAATCCCCAGTAGTGGTATATAATACCTCCTAGTTTGAGGATTTGATCTAGTTTTAAAAGCCTGCAAAAATACAAGGGGGCATGGAGAGATGAAAACAAATGGCCAGATGCAGGAGAGTGGGAGACAGAACACTTGGGAATTACTGGAACTGTTTTCTTTATGGAGGAAAATGTCTGTGCAACCATTGGCATGTTCCAGTATGGCAGGAATGTAATACTGTGGGCATTTAGGAATATCTTAATGGGTGTTTGTGTGTGGTGAGTAATGAAGATCACAGATGTAATTCACACAGGAAAGACTGTGTATCAGTTGTGGGAATGGGCATTCAAGTTTATTATCCATCAAACATTTGTTCCACAAGGGTACTGGTCTCTTTAGGTGTGACACTTTATTTCTGTATTGATAGAGGTTAGCATTTTCTGAGGCTGTGTTAGTGTACTGTTGGTTTGGAGATGGTCTAGTGTCGCTATTGCCTGTGATTTGACTGTTGTAAGGAGGCAGGGACAAAGCTTCTTGGGCACGTTGAACATTACTGCTACAAGATTGGAAAGTACAGATAATTTTCATAATGTGTTCAGTGCGGGAACATCTCACTGATGATAATGTGGAGTTCAGGTCATGCTCTTTGCCTGGATAACTTTTCTGTGGAGTCTTGAAAAAAAAAAAAACCCCAACAAATCAAAGCTCTTACTTCATTCGGGTTTATAACATATTACCATCATCCTTCACAGTCCATTACCACTTATGTATCTTGTAGGGTCTGTTTTTTATATATTTTGATCTGGTATTGTAGTTGGACAACAGAGCTAGAGGGGATGCTGAGAGAGTGCCCTACTGTCAGAAAAGAAGACAGAAAGCTGATGGCTGGTATGAAAATAAAATTCAGCAATACCTGAGTTTGAAATTTTAGCTAGTGTTACTGTTTTGGCTAATCTGTTAATATGAAAAGGTCTTTAAGACATAGACTGAGTTCATATTTTTTTCTTCTCATAGAAAATTTATCTAATGCTAATCTCTGAAACCACTTCTGTTCTGAAAGTTCACCAAAAAGAGATGACTTTCCAAAGGTAGCTGAGACAGAATTGTACCACCAAGAAGAGAAGAGGAAACATATTTCATGGTGTGAGACAAGGAAATTGTAGGAACAAACAGTCCATAAAATATCTTAAAGTAAATGAATAATGGGGAAAAATTAAGAGGTAGCAACCACAGGTTTTGAGCCATCCGCAATGCAGGTGAAATGTTGATGTTATTTTTCAGTTTATCATTTAAATAAGATGTAGTGACCTGAATACTTTCAGATGGATTTCCTGCAGCCTGAGTGGAAGACCTCAGTATGTTTAAAAGTATGCTTTTTCTAATAAAACAAATGCATGTGAGAGTTGAGCTTGACTTTGTAATTAGGCCCCAGTTAGGATTTTGATGATAATTTATTAGTAACACATTCCAGCTAAAAGTTTGAGAAGAGTTGTTTGATGGTAGGCATAGAGAAATACAATTTCTGGTTTTCTGTTACTTTCAAGACATTTTGGGAACCACAAAACTACTTGTGTAGGAGGTCAGTTCTTTTCCTTCTGCTGTAACTCAGATATGGAATTGAGCAGCAAGGCCAGTTTCTGTACAGATGATCTCATGAGAAGGGCATAACACAGTTGCAGAAGACTGGACAATCTTAAGTCTGCTTGAATAGATATTTAAAGGAAAAATAAAAAAAGATATTTAAGATATTTTTGAGAAAGGACTAAGCTGTGTGATCTGCAGTCTTGCAGAAAAAACGTTCAATCTAAGTGAAAAGCTTGAAGGCTTTTCAGCCCTTACTCTGTGAGAGCATAAAAGCATGAGGATTCAGGTGCAGAAGGAATTATATCTCAACAAGTGCAAAGAAAAACACTAGGTTACAGGTGGAAAAGGAATTGTATCTTAACAAGTGCAAAGAAAAGTTACTACTAAAACTTCCTCCAATCCAAGTGAAATTTAGAATTCAATATAAAATAACATTTCCTGTAAAAGTACTAATGGGAAACATGATATACTGCTTTCCTTGGTTGACAGAGCAGAAAAGAAACTTAGAGAACTTATTCCTGTTTTTTTTCTTAAAAGCTAAATTGAGAGGAGAAAGGGATAATATATTGACTGAGATATCTTTTAACCTGTGAATACAGCTCGACATATAGAACAATATGCCTTCTTTTGCTTATCTCACACAAAAAGTTTAATATTTGCTCTCTTATTTCCTTCATAAGGGTGAGTGTTACAGCTTTGAAAGTTTCTGAATGAAATCATCTATTGGGTCTCTGTCTCCTGTGGTCATCAGCTATGAGCCACTGCTCATGTCGGGGTCTGGCTACATTGTACGGATGCAATCGGATTATAGCACCAGGTGGGAGGATCGGTTTTCCGTGGGAGAAAGAAGAATGAAGTCCTCTGATGCACTGGGACAGTGGAGGGCTGAGCACAACAAATGAGTAGCTGTCCTTTGAAGCTTTTTTCTTTCAGTGATTAACCTCCCTCCTTATGCTTTACTTCTCAAGAAAGCCACTATGTTTAAACAGTTTTCCAATTTACAATACTACTTCTTTCCCCCTCTGACCCTCAATTTCCAAGAGAGTATTTTAGAAAGGAAAACTTTAGCCTGAAGGCATATTTTGTTATGGAGATACGTTACGCTGTTTAGAAAATCAACAAAACAAACACATTCTGGAACATATTTTAGTGCTATGTTCCTACTATCTAATGGATTCTCATCAATTTATTGTGACTGCTTACATTAACAATGACTGTTAAACATATCATCATTTGTGGAAAAGAACCTTAAAAAAATAACTTCTGCACAATTTTGTGGATTTGTATTAAATGCTAAGTGAAGCTTTAGGGAAGCATTCTCTTGCATTATTTTTTCAGTGCCCTGACCCGTTTTACTGTAGTTGCAATACTGAGTGAATACAGGAAAAGTGTAAACTGTTAACAGTAATTTTATCCACTTCTTTATCTCAGTTTGAAACAGAACTAGTGTAAAATGTTTACACAGTATTGAATAGTATGGCTTTTTTCATACTGTAACACTTCAGTGCCCAGCTCTTGCTAGTAAAATCAGAGTATTTACATGCTCACTTATTGAGTTCTATCTGTACAAACCATATTAAAATATTAGCTTTAATGGTATAAATTCATGCAGCTAAACTGGGATATGCACAAAAATAGAGTTGACATTTGAGCTACCATATCTCCTTTTTTAAGTTAGGTGATTTTACTGTAGCTTTTCTGCCTCTGCAAGTTTGGAGGGGCTCCTTCTCTTCAGAAGCTAGAGTGGCAGCTGCAAGATAGTAAAGTCCTTTCTGAATATTACTGTTGCTTGATTACAAATGAGAAAAACACACCAAAAGGTGCATACCCATCAGCCATATGATTCTGCCACACTGCAGTATCAACATTAAGCAATGCCTGCTTTGTGCTGAAAGAATGGGGTGGTGGGCAGAGGTGGTGGGGGTGGAAATAATAGTAGGAAAGATGACAATTCTCTAAAAATAACCTTGTCTAAAGAACCTGAAGAGATGCTGATGGCCTTCGGGGTTTTGGGGTTGTTTTTCTGTTTGCTTGGTGTTCAAATACTTAATGCATGTCTCTCTTTAATGACCTGCAAAATACTAGTATTATCTGAACTGCACAGCAAGTTCCTGTACCAAAATGAAGGTTATCGGATTTGGAAAGATGTCAGAAGAAAAAGTAGAAATTATGTAATCCAGCGATTTTGAGGGTCTGCAATGGCTCACCGGTTTCTGGTTTGCTCTTGGGTTTGTGGGTTTTTCTTAATTATTATATGACTGCAATGTGAGATAAATTTTGCAGAATCTCCCAATGTATATAACTGAACTCATTACTCAGATGTGGTTTTGATGGCTTTGTGACCAAATGCTACAAGAAATGAACTCACTGGTTTGTTATATACTGACACAAACCCAGTTCATTGGGCATGCTGTTAAAAGAAAGTCATAGAATCATAGACTGGTAGGGTTGGAAGGGACCTTTAGAGATCATCTAGTCCAACCCCCCTGCAGAAGTCCAATCATAGAATACCACAACTCTTCTGTCAGAAAAATTATTAAAATAACCAGCTTCTTAGTACTGTCATGACATTCTTTTAAATATTTTGTACTTTACATATATTTTTGAAGAGGAGATCTGTAGTGTCTTTGGTAAATGCACCCACAACTTTCCTGTATGTGCATAACCCTAATCGATCTTACTGCTGAGAACATAGCTCAAGGGTGACAAACTTTCTGGTTCATCGTGTGCCAGTTGTCAAATGTATTTAAAATGTCAGTTGTGGATCTTGTCAGCTGAATTTCCATGGACACTAAACATGGCATCAATGGCAACAGCATGCAGAAGTTGATTTAGATGATCACAGATGGCAAAAGGGAAGGATGGCGGTCATGCTATCAGTATGTGCACAATACCCAAAACTATCACCATTTCTGTAGGCAGATCTTCCTTCTTTGAATACATGTATGGATAGAGGGAGGGATGGATGCCAATACTGTCATTTACTCTTGAATGTGACAGACCACAAAGTGACTCATATGACAGCTTCAGAGTTTTTCAATCAAATGAATCATCTCTTACCTGCTGGACAGCAGCTCTTTGGAGAGGGATGTGGGAGTTCTGGTTGACAGCAAATTAAATATGAACCAGCAATGTGCCATTGTGGCCAAGAAGGCCTGTGGCATTCTGTGGTGTATCAAGAAGAATGTGGCCAGCAGGTCAAGAGAGGTTCTCCTCCCCTTCTACTCTGCCCTGGTGAGGCCTCATCTGGAGTCCTGTGTCCAGTTCTGGGCTCCTCAGCTCAACAGGGACAGGGAACTTCTGGAGAGAGTCCAGTGCAGGGCCACCAAAGATGATCAGGGGACTGGAGCATCTTTCTTATGAGGAAAGCCTGTGGGAACTGGGGCTGTTTAGAGAAGAGGAGACTGAGGGGGGATCTCATTAATATTTACAAATATCTTAAGTGGTGGATGTCAAGAAGTTGGGGCATCCGTTTTCTCTGTTGTATCTAGTGACAGGGGTAATGGAAAGAAGCTGGAACACAAAAAGTTCCATTTAGAGATAAGGAAAAACAATTTCACTGTGATGGTGAAGGGAGGCCTAGCACAGACTGCCCAGGGAAGGTGTGGAGTCTCCTCTGGAGGATTTCAAGAGCCACCTTGGTAAGTTCCTGTGTGACCTGATCTAGGTGGACCTGCTTCTGCAGGGGGTTGGACTAGATGATTTGTAAAGGTCCCTTCTACTATTCTGTGATTCAGTGATCTGACCTGGACGCTGGGAACAGATAATAATGCTTAATGAGCATATTAATTAAACTACAAGCAGGTGTTCAGCAATTTTTCACATTATCACTGTGGGTTGTACTTTGCTGTTATACTGTCTGGAATAATAAGTTTTAAACATGATATGCTCTCTGAATGCAATCGGGTGAAATTATGCTGTTGTGCTCTTGCGTTTGGTAAATCAGATTGTACATCCTCCCCCTGAAAAACAAAAGGGCATGCAAGGTACATAACTTAATTACACAAGATCCATGGTATTTAAAAAAAGCCCATAGTGGTACGTATGTTGCTTAATCACTGAATAAAAATTAGGTAGGTCTTGCTGATTTTCTGTCTTCATGAAATACTATGAATGATCTGCAAGGGATTATGTCTCCCTCTGAAGTGATTACCACTAAATTTGTTAGTTTTAAAGGATAAGGTAACTTCGGTCTGATCAAGACATCATTAGTTGCAAGGAGTAAATTAAAGGTCAAATCTATTGTGAGTGGAAAAGCCAATTCAGCCCTCTGAGGAATCCATTGTCTAATGAAAAAGCACAGAGGTCATTTGGTTGTTGTGTTGGCTTTTTTTTTTACCAGAGCACTGCATGTCAGTGATGTGACTATGCAGGGACTTCAACAGCACTTAAGTCATCTGTAATTGAAGGCATAGACTCATCCACCATCCTGCACTACTTCCAGGAACATTCTACCTACGTAAGGGTGGGAGCATATTGCTTCCCTCACCCTTTCTTTCTGCCCACAGACTAGGAAAAGGTAATACTACAGTCATAATGTACAATGAGGTTAATCTGCTGTAATTGCAATAGGACTTCTTGGCAATAGATGCCACTAGTGACCGTCAATAAAGATTTGGTCCACGTCTGCCAAATCATTAGGGAAAAAAAAAAATGAATGGCAGCTGGTGCTGCTTTGCCCTTTACACAGAGAAGGGAAGAGTAACGTGAAAGAGTCACCTCGCATAGACACAACTGTGGCAATGCACAGGGGAAGTCAGGTGTTCCAACCATTAAGAATCACAACAGTTACTGCAGGAAAAATGCCAAGGTCTAATCCTACTCAGCCAGCTCATCTGCACATTGAGTTGATATAGTATTCCTTATTTTCAGCTTTAGACTGAAGTGTGGCATTTCTGAACATTTAGTCTGCTGCTTCACGTTATTCAGTTCATCAATGAAGTAAGCTTTCAGCATCAGACACCAGAAATGTACAATGACAGGAACCAAGTATCTGGTTATCTGTTGCACTGAGTAATACTGAATGCATTGAACTGTTGTACAACTATCACAAGAACTGAGAATATCAGCAGAAGTTCAGAAAATGTTTCCACACGTGTCAAACGTGCTGTGGTCAACAACAAGGCAAGATGAAAAGAGAATGGCATAATTTGGAATTAATTATAAACAACAAAAAAGAAAACCTCTAATAATTACTGTAAAAACCCTAATAAGGATCTTAATGTAACACTATTTGTTGTGAAAACTCACAGTGAGTAAATTGATTAACAGCATTGGATTAATTTCAATTTCACTAAGAAGGACTTATTCTTTTATGTGACCTTTCCTATATTAAAAAAAAAATTAAAAAAAGAAATCTAAGCTTTTGAACAGTTTTCAAACAACTTCTCAAAGTTTCTCCTTTCTATTTATCTCCAAAACCATTTTCATAAATTAACAACACTTATTAAAGAGATCTTAAATTTATTAGGTATTTTTATTGCAACTTTTATAATAAACAAGACAAATATGTACTTAGAAAAACAGGACCCAGTGTATCAGTTACTTTTTCATATTTTTATTTTTAATGTATACGATATTTATAAAAATTCAGATATTTTCATTATGGAGTTTTATAAAAGTGTATCTGCTTGAAATCATAATGCAATCTTCCAAAACACCAAACCATCCACTCCTAGAAATTTTCACTAGCTTTCTACCAGCTTACTTCATGGTAGGAAACTCCCTATCTAGAAGTATGTTGCAATTGATTAAAACCCTAGAAACCTCAAGTAGATTTCTCCAGGCAACTCTGCCTCTTACATAGAATCGTAAAACCACAGAATGGTAGAGGTTCAAAGGGACCTTGAGAGATCATCTAGTCCAACTCCCCTGCAGAAGCAGGTCCACCTAGATCAGGTCATACATGTAAGATTTCTAGCCTGCCTATGTTGTTTTCGGTGACTGCTTCTTCAATTTTTTTTGTAATTTGTGGATTTATTATACAATCATAAAGTGGCAAGATTTATTATCTTTAAGGTGGTGTTTTCAAGTAATTTATGTCACTAGTCAATTTTTGGTCCATGTGAGTGCTTACACTGAAGTCAGTTGCATAACTAATTAAAGCATTCAGTAGCTATGCATACACAGTCCTTAGACTTTCACCAAATGTGCAATATTACAGACAAACTCAACAAATACTTTAATATGCATTTTACAACACAGAATTAACAGGTTATTAAAGCCTGCATATACTAGCTACAGTACATAAAGGGACTATCAGTCATACCACTTTGAATTTTAGCGTAACAAAACATTTATTCCATAGTGTGTTGTTATGAAAATCCTATTTGCTTTTACAATAGTTTCTGAAAAAAGTCACACAACCCAAGTCCAATAAACATTCACTTCTATAAATTATACCCATTTCACAATTTCAATACAGTAGGCAGCAATTCTTTTCAATGCCTCTTAAACTTGTATCAAAAAATAGATATTTTCCATAAAATTGAAAAATAAAATATCTGAAAATGTTCTGTGATAAAAATAGAAAAAGAGGAATTCAGTCTTAAAAGTTAAATTCTGCTCTCACATCTGCAATTTAAATTGAGACCAACACATAATATTTGTGAGCTGACAGAAGAATTTGACTCAGTCCACATGAATTAAAAAAACAAAGTATGCAAACCTTATTTCAGGAGTTTAACTTTGTCCTTTAAAACTTTAAATTTGGGATTGTTATTCACTTTCTTATTAAATGTGACTAGAATATCCTCTTCTGATTTGTGATGTTCACCAGCTACCGCGTAATACTGAGCTATAACCTGCACAAAGACACAGGAATGGTTTTGAGTTAGTAAAGCTGATCCCACTTTAAGCAATAACATACTAATGTTACTGTATTAGAAGTAGCACATAATCTATTATGCTGTTATTCCTTGGCAGAATTAGCACTCTGAATTTCTTCTGTAGTCCAGAAAGCAATAAAGAACATGTCCTTCATGTGACATTGTCAACTGATACTCTGTTAATGTAATTTTTTTTTGCTTATGTGGGGCAGCAGTTTATGAATGTAAGCATTACAGAAAGAAATTCAGAAGAGTAAAGGAGATTAAAAAAAACCCATACATTGTACAGTACCTTTTTTCTTAGTTTCTTAATTGAGATTTCATTGTCTGGAGCCTGTTTCAGAACAGCTTTGATGGTTCCCTTCCAGTTGAATTTACCTAGAAAATAATAGGGTGTACCACATCATTACTAAAATTTACTATCTCCAGGTCATCTTCAATAGCAGGAACCAGTCTTCCATCTCCTGACTTAAGAACCAGTTTAGCTACTGTAGGAGTTGGTACTTACTGACCCTACAACAGCTAGGTGTCTTAAGCATAGTCAGGCTGTCTGTTTCAAAAGACCATAATAGGACAGATGTGAAGAACCAACGTCCTACTTGAAACAACTAGGGTCAGGATTGCTTTTACTTCTATGTTTCAGCTATTAAGCAGTAACTCCTACATGAGACAGGAAGAGCTGGCAAGCTCCTGCCTTCTCACCCTTGGAGCATAGGTACCCACTTCAGAGGCCATTAATTGGTACTTTCCAAATAAACAGTCCTATGTTCAAGTACAGATATTCCCCAACAGTGATAGTGTGTTGGATAATGGATATAACTAGGTTTATCTAAGCATAAACTAAAGTCCAACACAGCTAAAGTCCAATTTAGCATTCACTAAGCAAAAATGGGGATGTAAGAGATGCAAAGAGATGGACAAGAGTTGTTACTCTTTTTCCTCTGTGTAGGCTGAAGTACATGGCAGCAGGGAAGAGACCCACTGGGATGAAACAAACATGCCAAACTCCTCACTGCCCAGGGAAAACAAGTGTGGCCAAAGGTTGCCAGCTCAGAAGGAACAAATGAGAGAAGTAATGCAGTATCACATGTTAAGTGTAGCACAAGCTACTTATTCTGGAACAGATATCTATACTGAATGTACATACGTATCTGTATACTGAGGCACAATTTATTTCAAGGCTTGCTGCAAAAGCATCATATTTGTATTCCTCTTTAGGTCTTTGGCAGAATAGTTCTGTAACTATCTGAACTCTCCCTTTAAGAATACCTTTGTCTGTTTCCACATTTTCTTCATTGCCATCAGTGTGTTCTGTTTCGATGTCTTCTGAAATGCTTTCAGTTTTCATTCTCTTTGTTCTGATGTGAGGTTCCTCTAGAGATAGAATCAGATAAACATACACAAAAAAATTACAAAACTAGAATAGAGACGTTCTCACATAACCCAAAGCTTCTCTTCTTGTAACATGAGTTTATATTTGCTAAGACATTCAGAGTTTTTAAAAGGACTGTGCAACTGCAGCATTAAAAAACAACCTAATTTGCATATGGAACTGACTGCTTGAAGAATTCTGCTTAGGTATATTATTGAGCTTTAAGGCATTGAGAAAAAGCATCTTGAAAACAAAAAAGAATATAAGCCTTAGGATGGATACCTTCTGCGTGTTTATGTTTGCGTTTCTTTACATTTGTTTCCTCTTCAGTTCCACTCTGATGGCCATTTTCATCTATTTCAAATTCATTCTCCAAGCTCTCCTTTCCTTTTTTGGACTTTTTACTCTTTTTCACTTCTGGCTGGGTTTCTAATTTCAAGTCTTTTTTCTCCTTCTTTGTGTTCTTTTGTCTCTCTTCTTTTCTTTCTCTCTTATTCTTTTTCTTCTCGGTTTTATCATCTGTAATTCCATTTTCTTCTGCCACTGTTTTTTCTCCACTTTCTGCAGACTGCTTCTCTTCCTTCTGTTGTGGTTTGTCTTGTTCGTTTTCATTTGGCATCTTTTGTTGAAAGACAGATTATTACAATTTTCACATGCTTTTTTGACATCACAACTTTTCTCTATTAGATAATTCATGAAGAGCACTAATATCCTGAATTCAGCTAAATCGTTTAACATGTGGTGGCACCAGTTACTTGACAAAGAACACTAAACAGGGTGACTGATCCCTCTTTTAAATTAATAACCTAAGTGTTAATTGCCAGAATATCACAAAAGAAATGTTACCTTACAACAGATATAATTTCCATTTGAAATAATTGTCCATGTAGTGTTTCAACACATTTGCTAAATGTAATTGAGAGACAACTCTTTGATTTACATATACAAAACTACAGTAGGTTGCAGCAAGACATAGAACCTCTTCCCAAACTATAACTGCATGATGTCAACAAAGGCACTGATGATGGTTTCACTGTACTAGCCTCATCTGAAAATATGTTTTTCTTTTAATATATCTGGACTTACAATAATTTTCTTGTAGAAGAATTAATACATTAATGAACATTTTTATATTTAATTTAAACTGATTTTAAGAATTACAAGCGAAATACTTGCTGGGTGTCAGGAGGTTGGGACATCCCTTTTTTCTATAGTAGCTAGCAACAGGACAAGGGGTAATGGGATGAAGCTGGAACACAAAAAGTTCCACTTCAATATAATGAAAAAACTATTTCACTGTGAGGGTGAGGGAGCCCTGGCACAGGCTGCCCAGAGGGGTTGCGGGGTCTCCTTCCTTGGAGGTTTTCAAGACCCACCTGGACATGTTCCTATGCGACCTGATCTAGGTGAACCTGCTTCTGCAGGAGGATTGGACTAGATGATCTCTAAAGATCCCTTCTAACTCTACCATTCTATGATTCTATGATGAATGTATCTATCTATAAAGAGAATACATAGTTTTACAAACAACTTAATACCAACAAAAGAGCAATTTCGATTCAATTTGAATTCCACCTAAGAACTTGCTTTGAGTACACACTTCAAAGAATGTATACACACATACAAGCTGACAAAATAGGTAAACTAGGTGCTGTTTATGTCCCACTCCAATACACCTATATTTGAGGCCAATAAATTTCTGAAAAAAGGTGTTATTCTTTAGTGTGTGTGTGTGTTAAAAGACTGGAACTAAAGGTAGTGTTTTTCCCTCTCCCCATGTACTAATAGCGTAGAATAATAGAATGGTAAAGCATTCTGCTAAAGCAGGTCCACCTAGATCAGGTCATACACGCACGCATCCAGGTAGGTTCTGAAAACCTCCAGAGGAGACTACACACTCTCCCTGGGCAGCTTGTGCCAGGGCTCTCTAACCCTTACAGTAAAGCAGCTTTTCCTGATGTTTAAGTGGAACTTTTGTGCTCCAGCTTATGTCCATTACCCCTTGGTCTTGTCATTTGAGACAACATAAAAAGTGCTACCCCATCCTCTTAACATATCCCTGTATTTTCCAAATACTTCTCAGTTTTAATGAGATCCCCCCGCCAGTCTTCTCTTCTCAGGGCTAGAGTCCCAGATCCCACAGGCTTGCTTCATAAAGAAGATGCTCCAGTCCTCTGATCATCTTGGTGGCCCTCCGCTGGACTCTCTCCAGAAGTTCTCTGTCCCTCTTGAGCTGGGGAGCCCAGAACTGGACATAGGACCCCCCATGAGGCCTCACCAGAACAGAGTAGAGGGGGAACAGAACCTCCCTCAACCTGCTGGCCACACTCTTCTTGATGCTCCCAGAAAGCCATTGGCCTTCTTGGCCACATGGGCACATTGCTGGCTCATGGTTAGTTTGCTTTTCAGCAGAAGTCTCTCTGTAGAGCTAAGAATCAAGTTAAATTAGCTTTCCGGTTAGCGTGTCACTTTGTTTTAATCACAATCTGCCCAATATGGATAACTACTTCTGCAACAGGATGTTCCACAAATTAGCAATTTAGTCTAGGATAATTATAACACAATCCAGTGTAACAATAGGAGACAGTGTTTCTGCTAACATCCACAAAGTGAGTCTGAAATTTTTTCCTTCCAGCATCTCTGACTGCATTCCTTTTATACAATGTTGTACCTCTAACTGAAGTTACCTTTCTGGTTGCTTCAGAGAAAATATCCCACACCTGGTCTTGCAAAGTGCTGTCATTAATTTTCAAACTGTTCTTCATCCAATTCTGTGCAGGAAGAAAAAAAACCAAACCAACAACTGAAAAGGTGCATTTTTTTCTTGACTACCATATATTACAAAGCAGTAAATTTCTATATGCTCCCACTATCAGCAACTGATAAGTTTCAGACATGTAGAATTCTAAGTAAAACCTGATGTAAAGGTTTTTGCATTTCAGTGGAAATCCTAGGAAAGCTGCATTAGTAAATTGAGATGTTTTTGCAGTTCACTGTTTTATCTTCCACTGCAACATATCTCATCAAAAAGAAAGAGGCTTCTTGACAGTATCACTTTCCTTGCCTGCAACATTAATTTTGTATTAAAGTATTCTAACCTTCAGCTCACTAGAAGCAATTTCATTGCAGCTCTATTAGATTCTACTTGAGTACTTTGGAAGCAATCATGATCTCTTAGCCACATAATCTGAGACATAGAACAGAAGGGAAAAAAAAAAACAGCCCAGTTTATGAGTAATTCCTTACTGGTACCACATGAAGCATTTGGAATTTGCTTTTTGCTGTGGTGCAAAGTTTAGTGAAGCAGGCAGTGTGGGAGATTCTGTCAGAATACTAAGCACCAGAAAAACTCTCAAAACAGTATCTTGCCTTTATTAGGAAAAAAACAAAGCCACAGAAACAAAAGTCCTTTAAAAGTATGTCTAAGAATATAGAGACTCAACAGAAATTTCAAATTGAAAAATAGAAAGGTATTAAAAAATACTCACCCCAGGATTAAGCTCAAATGCTAAGTCTATTTTAATTAGTTTATTAAGCCAGAGAGTCCATTTAAACAATGAGAAGTATTTTACAAACACTGCCTATTTGTAACTCAGCTATTACACCATCTATTTACCAATACCCAAATAAGCATTTTGTCCCATCTTTATTAAAAGAGAGTGGCACTAGCTAAGAAAGCCTATTTTTAAGATCACTGCATAGATTTCTACAAATATCTATTAAAATGTACCTGAAACTTCACTTTCTTTCTTGGAATATTATCAAAAGCACGCATTTGCTCCAGAATGCTCCGCACTTTAGGGCTTATGTTTGGCTTCTTCATTATTTCATGAATTTTCTGAATTAAGAAGAACAGAATTAAATCAGCAAAGAAGCATCATGATCAAATGATACATGCAAGTCAGAAATACATTGGACACACATCATCCAGAGTCCACAGACTGTGTAGCCTACTCAATATGCATGGGGAAACCATGAACCTTTGGTTTTACCATAGATCACACGACACATCAGAGTTACCTATATAACTATATATATCTTTGGAGTCAGCAGAGGCAAGCAGGACTGCTCACCAATGCTTTCTGATGTACAAGTTACAACCCGTAATAAAAACACATAGAAGTAAAGTATCACATAGGGGATGCTTGCATGTAAAAAGGGCCTGAAATAAGAAAAGCAATTGTCAATTGATAGGTTTTTTTGTGAACTTTTGGAGTTAGTTGTGAAATTCAGGCTAACTTAGAGGCTGCAGTTTGACATACATTTCTTCTGGCCACAGTGCCAGCCTCAACAACCATTAATCCCTGTGCTCAGCCACATCCCTATGCTATGGGTACTAGTACCAGAGAACAGAGGAGGTCAGGCCAAGGCCTTATGGCAGTTACTTGAACAGCACTGCTGCTTGTGGGGAAAAAAAAGGCTCTGAGCTTCACATCATTTAAAGATGTGAAGAGCATTCCTTTACTTCCGAAAATCTGTTTACTGGAAGGTCTTGTGGATGCTTTACAACTTCCAGAAAAGGATGCCCTGTAACAAACCCTCACTCTTCTGTAGCATAGAAAGTACCTACTATTGACGATGGTTAAAAATTTTCCTAAATCACAGCATTCCCATCATATTGCCTTTGAACAATGTACACAATGTTTAATCTCAACAATGACATGCATCTGTTTACTTCAGTGGTATTATTCACGTGCCTTGAGTATGCATGTAGCTTAGTACTTCATCAGACTGTGTTCTATATAAGACAGAAATCAGCAAATCTGTGGGTAAAGGTCATCTAACTAATTATATCTAATGGAGTTTTAAAAACATGTTTGAGAGTTCCTTCCTAAAACCTTTAAACTACCTGAAGGGTAAGAAAGAAAGGGTAGGAGACATCTCCCTTTGCTCTGAGGCCTCTGCTGTTCGATGTTGTTACAAACTATCTGAAAAACAGGCAGAAAAATGTTCCCGATCATATGAAACTATTCAGGGTGAGGACTGTGAAGAATTCCAGAAATATCAAGAGAATGAAGGACTAGGTAATACAAAAGTGAATTAAATTCAACACAAATTCATGTAAAGCAGCATGCAGAGGACACACCTAAATGGCAAGCTTTAACATGATCGCTGGAGTTTAGACACAAGATCTTGGGGTTAAAATAGCCAATTCCATGGAAATGCCAGCATGATGATCAGCAGCAGTCAAAAAAGTAGATAAACTAACAAAAATCAGTAAGAAAGGAGGGAAGATTTCAGAAGACCAAAGATATAATTTACACAGGAAGAACAACTAAGCAGGGTAAGACATTTCAGCCTGGAACAGAGATGATGAGATGTGGAGGGCTGCCTGACAGAGGTGGCACAACAGAGCATGGACAATGATCAGTGCCTCTTTGTATGCAAGAACCTGGGAACATTACATCAAACTATTGGGGAACAAACTAGTTGAAAACAAATGAAAGGTGTGTTTTTTTACCAGGGTAAGCAATAGACCTACCAAGGAATTGCCAAAACAAAGCCATGTATATCAGGAAAAATAGATCTGTGGTTTGATCCAGTACAGGCTCTCTTGTGTCTTTAACAATTATAAACAAAAGTTATTTAGCGTATCTGTATATAGTACAAACCTTACCTGAATCCACTCCTGTTGCTTAGCATCTCCTTTGTTAGTTTTGGCTTCAAAATCTTTTCCACCATATTTCTGGTCTTCGCTTACACATTTTACGTGTTCCTTATAATCGTCACCCCTGAACACAGGACATATTTAAGTGTAGTTCACTGAAGTAACAGATGACAGCATCTACCAGTTAAAGCTTAACATTTTCAGTGCTTCTATGAGTGAAGTTTGACATGCTTCAAGTACATGCCTGTAAGACTGCTGACATTTCTGTCACTCTACATCCTTCAGTGAGAATTTCTGACTTGCAAAATCAGACCCGAGTTCTCAGCATAGTGCTGCTTTTCTTAATGACTCTAACATGCATATTTGTACATGTAAAGTGTGCACAGCTATTAATGCATATCTTGCACTGACACAACTTAAAATTAGAAAACCAGGTGGAAAATGGTTGCAAAAACCTGATTCCTAAATATGGATATATAAATGTGGTAGTGTAGTTCTGACCAATATGCAAGGGCCCATAAAAATGAATGAATAACATAGATCTTCATCTTTTGTCAGTGAAGTATTGAGAGATATAACCATTATTTGAACACAAACTTATTTTCTTATGCAAATTCATATATTTATGAGTTCAGAGAAGTGAAACCAAATTCAGAACTGTTATTTTACTGTCAATCTCCCTGTCTCTGCAGTAGCAGCATAAGTAACTGTTGATGATGATCAGAAGCTGAAAACACTGTCACTTATAGCTGTAAAAGAAGAAACTGCAACTCTGTATACCATTTGGTGTACTTGTCCGTGTGGTTCAAACTTGCATTATGAAGCTTGATTATGTAAAAATAGGTATAATTTTTCAATACAAACTTTAATTATTCAGAAATTGCTAAATTCAACTCTCAATATGCCACAGGAAAATCCCCTGCAGAGCAAGGCCATTTCCCATCCTTCACCTACCAGAAATCCTTGCCACAATCCATGCAAGAAAGGCACTGACAGTTTCTGCAGATGTTCACATGTTTTTCAACTTGTGCTTTCTTCACAGATTCTCCACAGGCGTTGCACGTGAAAACTACCATGTTGCTGAGTGGCCAGCAGCCTCTATGAAGTGGGTATAGTCTTTTTTCCTCCACACACAAATACGGCCCTAGAAATACATTTACAGCTTGAATATAGCACTTGGATGGCCACAGAGATACAAGGCAAGGTGCATCCACCAACAGAAAGCCCAAGCAGTTTGATTTTGCATTCGCTACAGTTGGGAAGGAAAAACCCATTTCGCCTGACACCTCCAGCACAAGGGCAATCAGAAACAGACCCCTTCACCATCCCACGCCGACACGCTTCGCAGGCAGCCACGACACCGCCCGCTCCTCTGGCCCGCTCCCCTCCGCTTCCCGCCACGACACGGCCCGCTCCCCTCCGCTTCTCGCCAGGACACCCCCCGCTCCTCTGTCGGACTCCTCACCACTTCCCGCCGGCAACCTCCCCACCCTCGCTCCTCCATCCCGTCCGTTCCCCTCCGCTTCCCGCCAGGACCCCGCCGCGGTTCCGTCCCGCTCCGTTCCCCGCAACAGACGTGTCTCGGCGGGCCCAAGCGAACGGCGCCGCTGTGTGGAGCTCGGCCAAGCCGCCTCGCTCCGCTCCTCGGCGCCACCCCTCCCAGGCCCCGCACCTCAGCCGCCGTCCCGTCCCTTCTTGTCCCGCGTGGCACGTGCCGCCCCGCCGCCCCGTCCCTCCCCGGCACCGCCGCTCTGCGCCTGCGCGCCCACCACCCCGCAGCGGAAGCGGAAGGAGCGGCGGCGGAAGCGCTGCCGGAGGCCGGTGGTGGGGCCTGGGCTGCCGCCGGGCGGCCGCGCGGGGATGGAGCTGGGACGCGGCTGGAGCCGGTAAGCTCTGAGCTGAGCGGGGACGGCTCCTTCCCCACAGCCGCTTTACCCGCCTCTGCCAGGCCGCGCAGCGTTTCCCCCGCCGAGGGCTGGGGCCGTGTCTTCCTCCGCCGCGGCGGGTGGGTGCTGGGCCCGCCCTCAGCGCCGTCCGCCTGCGGCGGTGGCTGCTCGCACTCCGCTCCCGCCCCGCTCCTGAGGCGCCCCGCGCCTTCCCGCCGTGCCCGCGCTCAGGGCACAGCCCACCTTCCCCCCTGTGCCCCGTCTGCTGTGGGAAACCCAGTCTCTGTCCCCCTTGCCTGTGCCACACCTGAAGCCTGGGCAAGCCCGAGGAGAACTTGAAGTGGTAGCTTAAGCGTAAATAGCGACTGCTGTTGTTGGAGTTTCTCTTCTTCCAGAGCAACTCAGTGGCACCTGATGGCTGAGACCCTGAATTCACAGGTTATTCAAGTACTTGCAGGGTCCTGTGGTGGGAGGCGTACGCCAAAAAAAGCGATGATCTGGTAAACAGATGTGGTTTCTTTATTTTAAAACTTGGTAAAAGACATCGTAAGAAAAATCGGGGAAAAAGTACAATATAACAGCCCACTCTAATACAGGAAAAGGCAGCGAATCGTAGAGTAACAGAATAGATTAAAATGTGGAGCCTTTAGTAGTCGCGAGAATTGAGAATGGGGGCAACCACTTCTTGTGTTTAACCAGAGGTGCGTTTTTTTGCTTCATTCTTTAGTTAGAAGACTAGAAGTTCTACTTATCCTAATGGTTGGGATTTTCCTTTCCTGTTTACAAGTGTGCAGGGGAGGAGTTTCATCTTTAGTCCATGAATGAAAGTATAGAATGGAGTGTAAATGTGCTGTATGAGAATGTTACTTGTCTCTCCTTCAACTTGTTCAAAGAAGTGGTTTTTAAAAGAGCCTTTACATTGTATTAAACAAAAAAATTGCTGTACTATGGGAAGTATGGGAAGTGTGCTTAGCTACAAGAGCAACAAATGTGACATAAATAATGCTGCTACAGTGTTCTCCTTTTTCAGTTTAAACGCTGAAAGAACAGTTTTTCCTCTACAATTGCTATTGATTTTGTAGGTGTGATATGTTTTTGCCTTAGAATCGAATTCTTGTCAAAGTTGTAGTTATGGAGTTTAATTTATTGGCATTGCCATTAGCACAGTTTTTTCAGCAGCTCTTTGTTATAAGCAGAACTTCATTAAAATCAGTATTTCCTACTTATATTGCTGTATTTCTGCTGGTGACCGATACTGTGCCTCATCTTCAATCAGCCAAATGTCATAGACCACATTGCAGATGTAAACTGAAGTCTGTTTCCTTGGGGAGCTAAAACAAAATGTAAACATGTTCTTAATATTCTAGATTCATTTTGCAATTTAAGATTTAAAATTGATCTGAGAATTTTATTTCGTTGTAGGTAATTTAAATGGTTCTCTAGCATGGACACTGTTGCTAGCCATAGTTGTCATCTTCTCCAGCAGCTACATGAACAGCGCATTCAGGGTCTTCTCTGTGACTGTATGCTGGTGGTAAAAGGTGTCTGCTTCAAAGCACACAAAAATGTATTAGCTGCTTTCAGTCAATATTTCAGGTATGTCCTAGAACTTTCTTCCCTTTTTAAAGTTAAATAAATGCTATTGGTGAGGTTTTTCTCTGAAGTTGGTATTTTTTTTCCTGATAGTTGCAGACTTAAGTAAGTATGGGGAGTGTAAGGAGAGAAGTTAAATTGTTTATCCAGATGGACATCCTTATTTGTTTTCCAGATATACATAGTTAACCACTACACTGTTTGAGTTTGCCATTTTTTTGATCCTCACTTGCATACAGTGCCTCATTTAATGGATTCTAACATGGACTTGCATTCAGTATTTCACTATAAAAGATGCTTACAATGGGCATAGTAGAGTACACGAACAGAGCCAGATAAGAGGTATAATTGATTAGTCAATTCACAGTATCCTTTTTCAGTTAATTAGAAATTAAATATGTTAATACATCTCTTTTTAGAACAGATTCTCAGAGACGCAACATCCGTGTTTTAAAGTGTACGGGTGGCCTATAAAGCCAACTGATTTCTTTCTTCTCTGTATAACCTTCATTGATCCCCCAAATTTTGTGGGATGATGGATCTTTCTTATGAGGAAAGGCTGTTGGGTCTGGGGCTGTTCAGCTTGGAGAAGAGAAGACTGAGGGGTGACCTCGTTACAAGAATTTGAAAGGTGCATGTCAAGAGGATGGGGCAAGACTTTTTTTCTGTAGTGTCCAGTGATAGGAGTCAGAGTAGCAGACAAAAGCTGGAACACAAAAGTTTCCACTTAAGGAAAAACTTCTTTGCTGTGAGGCTGAGGGAGCCCTGGCACAGGCTGCCCAGGGAGGATGTAGAGTCTCCTTCTCTGGAGATTTTCAAAACCAACCTGGACCTGTATGACCTGATCTAAGTGGACCTGCTTTAGCAGGGGAGTTGGACTGGGTGATCTTTAGAGGTCCCTTCCAACCCCTACCATTCTGTTATTCTGTGATCTCCCAACTTAGTGTTTTACATTAGATACAAGTAAGCTGTTCAATCTGGCAGTTTTCAGACCTTGCTTCTTTAAACATCTCTCAATCTTGGCTACCAGTTCCTATGCAAGAAAATAATTTTTAGATTATGAACAAGGAAAAAAGATGAGAAGTTGTTTTCCCTTTTTCTTTTCTACTATAGAAGTGAAATTACATTGAAAGATTGAATCTTTAATGTAGTTAAAAAGAACTAGGCACTCAACTCTTGTCAAAATTCAATAGGATGCAAGTGACAATTTAGACTCTCAACCCAGATCTGTTACTTATAGTTCTTGTTTTAATATAAATAGTCTGGGCTGGATTTATTAAATAATTCAGATGTGGGCACTGCCTCCAGAATAACCTCTGCACTTCCAAAGTTGAAGGCAAGACTCATTTGCTTGAGAGCTCATTGATACTATGCACACCTTTAAACAAAACGTAATTTGAGAGTCAAACTAAGGAAGAGGATTCATGAGGTTCATGAGATTTCCTACTGTAGGAGAAGAGCTACATAGGAGTGACCTGACATATCATCCTTTACTGTGAGAATATGAGGTTAGAGACTGGAAGTTTTAATGGAAGGATGTGAAATTCCTGACTGAGGCAAAGTATAAGCCCGCTTAATCCAGAACTGGTTATGCACATGAAGAGCTACAGCTCTGATGCTAAGGATATTTTACATCAAATATTAAGTCTTGTGAATTCAGACACTTTAAGGATTCAATGACAACTCAGAGGGTATTGGTTGGACTCCTGGTTTAGGCTTATGTACCTGTGCTGTTCATTATTCTTTTGCTTGGTTCTCATCCAATACCAGTAAAAAGTCTTCTGTTTGCATGTGATTAAAAGTAATGCCATCCTCTTCTTTACCATCTTGCCATCTGCTTATGGAGAAAGAACTAACACGAACGACTTTATTAAAGTTTACTGATAAAATTTTATGGATAGGCTCAGTTGTCAGAAGAGAATATTTTACATGACTTTGAGATCCTACTTTATCCTATCATAGAATCGCAGCATGGTAGGGGTTGGAAAGGACCTTTAGAGATCATCTAGTCCAACCCTCACTGCCAAAGCAGGTTCACCAAGATCAGGTCACACAGGAACACATCCAGGCAAACTATACTAGAAAATTTCTCATGTCCTGTTTTATTTGCTGTGACAGAAGGAGAGACACTGTTCTGAGTCAACCAACTTTTGCAAATGGTACATAAATACATAACTGCACATCACATAATGTTGGATGGAAAACCACAAGTATAGGCTATAATTTCTAAATATGAAAAAAATAGAAAGTTATATTTTAAGTGTAGTAATATAGGACCAATGTGCCAGACAAATAATTGAGCCGTTTTGAGGTGTTTATCTGCAAAAATAGCAATCTAAGGCAAGAACGTCCAGTGTAAGTTATTGTTTCATAGCAAGCAATCTGCTTGAGGTGTTTGTGTATTTTTTTATGAAAAGTGCTTGTGAATTATTTGTGTTTTGAGTATTTTCCTTATTTTATCAGGACCCTTTTCCAGAATTCTTCAGGCCAGAAGAATGACGTCTTTCATTTGGACATTAAAAATGTAGGTGGCATAGGCCAGATCTTGGACTTCATGTACACTTCTCACCTGGATCTTAGCCAGGACAATGTACAAGCTATGTTGGATATCGCACAGTGTCTCCAGGTGCAAAATGTGCTCAACATTTGCCACACCTTTTTAAAATCTTCTACAGCTGTAGAGCAAACAGCCAGCATGCCTTGCAATGGTGTCTTTTCGCTGCAGAATACCTTAACTGCAGATACTAGCTGCACTAATGACAGTTATGGAACAAACCTATTGCATGAATGCTCATCTGACACACAAGCTAGTAAAGTCCTGGCTGAGCACCATTCTCATGCATCGCAGTCTGTTAACCTGCACGCACCCTCGGGTGATGTACAGAAGCAACCACAAGACTCCTTAGATGGCAACTGCACAGAGCTTCCATTTAAACAACCAAATTACTATTATAAACTACGCAACTTTTACAGTAAACAGTTCTATAAGCAAAATATTTGCTCTAATCATGAGAGGGAAGCAGAACAATCCTTCTCTTACAACACACCTACAGAAATAAACACAGTAGAGAATAATCCTTGTACTGTCAATCCTTCCGAATGTATTCTGGAAACCTCTGATCACTTACCATCGAACTTTCTGGTTCAGTCTGTGAATGAAGCTGCTCCAGACCAAGATGCAGAAAGCACTCTTGTGCAGTCTACCAAACAGATGAGGCTGAAAAAGGCAATACACCTCAAAAAATTAAATTTTCTAAGATCTCAGAAATCTGCAGAGCAGCCAGCTGAGCCTAAAAGAGATGACAGCAGAGTCAGAGGAGTAATTGAGTCTGTAAATGAAAGCACCGTGGACATGACAAATGTTACAGTTACTGATGAAAAAGAAGCTGAAGATTTAGCAAATTCAGAGAAATTTGAACAAACTGTTGAAACTGAAAGATCTCAAGGTCCTTTGGAACAAGAAGGGCAATCACAGACCCTTCAGTCACAGAGGCAATATACTTGTGAATTATGTGGGAAGGCTTTCAAACATCCAAGCAATCTGGAGCTCCATAAAAGGTCTCATACAGGTACGGTTATCGATAACTTGGTCTGCAGATCAGTTATTTCAATGAAAGAGTATGTCCTGCAGTATCTCTGGATCCAGCAATGCTGGTAGAGTCTACTTCCAAAAAGTTGGGTTTTTAAAATGAATAATCATACAGGTCTTGGGTTGTTTCGGTTTTGTTTTTTTAAATGAGTAATCATATAGGGATAAAGGCTGAAAGACCGAGTTTAGCTGAGAGTTGTAGTAAAGATTTCAGGTTTTTTTTAGGGCTCGGACACCATTGTGTGGTTGTTCCATTGATAATTTTTTTTTTTTTTGTCTTACATTTAGAAGAGGCATTTATAGTCCATTTGTCAGATGGCCCGGAGTCTGAATCAGACAACAATGAAAAGTATAAATGGATATAAGAGGATACTACAAGTTCTAGATGACCTCAGTTGTTCTTGGTTAGATGTAAGGTAGACGTGATTAGGGATTGGTGGTCATTTATTCTTAACCTGTAGAAATATGTTCTATAATTAGTTTATACTTTTTTCTTAGTGTGAACAACTTTAATTGCATTTACCTAGAGAGCAGTGCTCTGCAGAGTAAATGAGAATTTTGAATTAATTTACTTTGCTTTAAAAACTCAGAGGTAATATTACTTTTAAACCCATTAATTAAACCTATTATTTATTTCTAAGTATCTTTTTATTCTAGTGAAAAGCAAGACCTAGTCTAACTTTGCATTAACTAATTGACCAGCTCAATTAAACAGCATGCTCTATTATATTTCTGCATCTTTGGATATAGGGTTTTTTTTAAGAATTACCAAGTAACACCATTGATTCCAAGCCCTTGAGATGGCATTATCACTGATTAAGCTGTTAAGTGTTTTTTTACCTTTCTTTTTCTCTGTGTTATATATCAGCCTTGTCAAAGGAATATGGCTTTGCAAATGAGCATGCATGTAGTGGTACTTTGACAGTAAACATGAATGCCTTTTAGCAGACATTAAGTTCTTTTGTTAATTAATCCTTAGTATTAACAATTTATTTTTTATGTCAGTAGTAGAAAAATCTTTCAAGAACTTGAAAATAAAACCATTTTGCATTAGCTTCCTGAAATTTTCACTTGGTATCTTTTTCTACTTCTGTACATTTATATTACCAATACTTTGTTTGAATTTGGTCTCGTGAGAGATTTGCCTAGATCCTCTCTTTGCTTTATATTGTTTTTAAATCTGTTACCTAGTTTGGGCTAACATCATCAAGTATATCTTTATATCTTAGAAATATCAGGAAAGTAGGGAATTAGACAGAAGACAGAGAAGGCCCAGCTGAGGCAGAGACAGAAATCAGTAACATGTGAGTTTGTGCTAAAGAACCTATGTGAAGGAGACCTCAACTATGAGAAACCTGTTACAATTTGCCATTGAGACATCTCAATCATTGGAAGAAATTTTTTTTAAGAGTGTGTTGCCTGAGTGATAGATTTGTTTTGTGTTTCTGAGTCTGCTCAGCCATTTAAAACATGAGGTTCAAAGTTCAGTTTACCTCTTCTAATGTATTTTAAAGACATTGTTTAGTGGTGTGAGGTTAGTGGTTGGACTCGATCTTAAAGGTCTTTTCCAACCTAAATGATTCTGTGATTTTGTGTTGTAACTGAAAGGTCAGGGAAGTGGATTAGGAATTAAGCTTTATGGAAGGAAGAGACTATAGCCCCCAATCCAAGTGTTTTACAAATTACTGTTTTTTTCATTAGACACAGCATGTCCAGAAGATGCTTGCACATAGGAAATGGAAAAAGCAAAAAAGGCTTGCAGTGGCTTTGCAGGGTTATTTATGTGTGTTGCAGTTCATTTATTCATATTTGGTATATGTGTATTTACACATGCTTCCACTCCACTTAAGCTCTGATAGATGTCATTTCACATTACACAACACTGCCTTATAGGATGTAGCTTTATACATTGTTTAAGAAAAGTGATCCTAGACTTGATTTTGTTCTTGTTGCTGTGCTCCTCTAGTAGTCTGAATATATATTGGATTTGGGAATTCCATGCTGCTTTTCATACACCGTTCTTCCAGTAGTTTTCAAAAAATTCTAGACTTATGTGCTACTTTTTGTGTCATTAATGTTCTTCTGTAGATATGCTCATCTGACAAAGTTCAAGAACGTAAGTTTAATAAATAATAAGCACATCAAAGAAGGATGGAAAAAAATAGGCAAGAATATGGCTAGATAGCCCTGTTTCCTTGCCTGGTATTTTTGGGTTGTATTAATTTGGTCTTAAATATTCAACTAGTGCAAAAAATGTATTTGGAAAATTGCAGTGGATAGTGATTTGGATATTAATACAGGAAGGATCTGTAGCTGAGAGTACAGGACACATCTTTATCATTAATATTAGATATATTGGTAGTTAAGTAATTAATGTGCAGCCATTTCCATTTATCTGCCACTTCAGAAAGCGTAGCAAATTGCTAGCTAATCAGTTTTATTTAAAAGCATTAATTTTCTAGATCTGGGCAAAAAGGTTAGCAGTATTACAGTGGTTACTGAAAGTCCTCCAAATCTGTCTGCTGAAGAGAGGAAGGAAGCAAGTTACTGATATGGAGCTTTCACACTGGCAAGCCAGTTTTTAATCTACAAATGACATCTCTTTCAACACAAGAGCTGTGGTGGCCTGCTTGTTAAGAAAAAGCACATGTGGAATTCTCTGTCCCTGAACACCAGGAGCTACTAAAGAATGTATTTACAGGTTAGTGTGGTTGCATTGGTGAGTTTTCTATGTGAAGGACAGGACAATGTGTTCAACATAAGTCATTTTATTGGGTTGTTTAGCTGTTTTAATGGTATTGCTAACAGATGTTTAAGTGAATCTCTAAACAGAGCTTGTTGGCTTGGCTGAATGCTGTAATTTGGGGTTCTTTTAGATTGGCCTGTCTGAAAAAAAGGAAGCAAGTATATCTCTGTTTACCATCTAGGAACATGCAGTGTTCTAGGTAATTGGTTGGTTGGTGGTTTTTTTAAAATATTTCAGGAAACACCTCAAAATAAACCCCAAACCAACAAACAAAAACCACAAAAAACCAAACCTGACCCTGTAGAAAGAACCCTTGACAGGATGGAATACAACAGGAGCAGAGTTACACTGTTGTGTAATACACTGCTAATCCTCAGCCTTTTCATTCAGAGCTTTGCTTGAACAAGTTGCCAGCATTCCGTGGCTTGATGAGTCCTGCTCACCACCTTTGATATATTCAGGAACACTGCTTCTGCCTTCATGCCTTTCTTTTCTGGAGCTGATACACCACTGCTTTGATCCCACTGTACTTTGTCTTCACCTTTTCTTGCAGTGTTGAACAAGAAGGATGCCACAGAAGATAAAAAGCACAAGGCAGCCCAAGGGTTCAAAAGTAAAATCCAAAAAGTAAAATTTTGCTTATGACCTTGTGTAGTCAAATTTTGGATATCTCTAAGGACAGAGATTCCACAACCTCTCCAGATAACCGTCTGCAGATGGAGTAAAAGATTATTTTCCTATATCTGACCAGATTTTCTCATGTTTCTACCTTGTCTGTCACCTCTTGCCCTATCATGATGTGCCTTCAAGAACAACCTGGTTGCGTCTGTCTTCTCATTGCATGTAGACAGCAGTAAGATTTCCTGTTTGTCTTCTCTGCTTAAATCTCCAGAAGTAGTCTCCCCAGTGATATGTAGAATAACTATAGCTTAGTAGCTGCACTTTTACTAATATGCCCTAGGAAGCAATTAGCCTCATTGTACCTGAGACATTCTGCAACACTGAGCAATTTAGTATTTCTACTAGAACACATTCTTAGAATAGGCTGCTTGATAGGCCTGGTGGTTTGGAGATTTATGCAGGTAGAGAGTTATTCTCCAAAAACTAATCAGATGTTTCTTTTCAGACAAAACTTTTTTTTGTTTTATCTCTATCTTGAGGAGGAAAAAACCTCCAACTTTTTGTACATCAGTACAGTTATTGTGAGACTTCATGCAGTCTACAATAACAGTTTTGAAAAATTTGAGCCTCCAATTCACTCCTTCCCTCTCACTTTAGTTATTTCAGGGTGGATTTTTGTTCAGATAATAGTCTTTGTGTCAACAGTACCTCTTTTTTTTTGGTGTAGGTAATTGTAGAAATTACTGCTAGGTTTTTTGTCCTCCATTTCAAATTACTTTCATGCATTTATGGTTGTCAGAAGCCTTCCCTGTTGCCACAGATCTGGCTCCCTGATGATTTCATTTATATTTGTGTTGTCAATATCAGAATTTTTAGTGTTTTTCAAATTTAGACCCATAATGAAATCAAGCCTCAATGCTCTTTATAGTTGAGTTATTGGTTTCTTAATTTTTATCTTTGGTTGAGTAAAAAGCTTTCTTGAAATTGCCATAAAATTTCCATTCTTCATTAAGTAGAAAAAGTAGATACAACCTCAAATTGTCAGACTAGCTGTAAGATTGCTGTCTGTGAGGTTACATAACTGTATATGTTTACTCTATGCTTTAACATTTAAGATAATTGGATTTAGTCTTTTATCTTGAAATACGCTGAGGGAATGTCACCTGTATTTGGCACCAGGAAAGGAAAATGGAACAACACCCGGACCTTATAGGTGTTGCTCGTAACACTTCCAAAAATGGCATAAAAATGCAAACTGGAAAGAAGGATACAAATAGTCAAGAGGTATTCTGTAAAACAAGGAAATTATAATTTAAAAAGTAAATAAATTAGACAGATTTTGAATCAACACCGTGATAAAATGCAATGTATGATCTCTTTCCTTCTGGAAATATCTGCATTCAGAATCACAAGAATTTACAGTAACTTTGTTTCCCTGTACGCCTGAGAGAAATTACAGAATGGTAGGGGTTGGAAGGGACCTCAAGATATCATCTAGTCCAACCCCCTACCAAAGCAGGTCGCCCTAGATCAGGTCACACAGGAACATGTCCAGGTCTGTTTGGAAATCCTCCAGAGAAGAAGACTCCACACCCTCCCTGGGCAGCCTGTGCCAGGGCTCCCTCACCTGAACAGTAAAGAAGTTTTTTCTTATGTTTAAATGGAACTTTTTGTGTTCCGGCTCCAGCCCATTACCTCTTGTCATGTCACTAGATACAATAGAAAAAAGGGATGTCCCAACCTCCTGACATCCACCCTTTAGAGATTTGTAAACATTAATGAGATCTCCCCTCAGTCTCCTCTAAACAGCCCCAGTTCCCTCAGCCTTTCCTCATATGAAAGATGTTCCAGTCCCTTGATCATCCTGGTGGCCCTGGGCTGGACTCTCTCCAGAAGTTCCCTGTCCCTCTTGAGCTAAGGAGCCCAGAACTGGACACAGGACTCCAGATGAGGCCTCACCAGGGCAGAGTGGAGGGGGTGAATTTCCCTCAGCCTGCTGACCACACTCTTCTTGATGCATCGCAGGATGCCACTGACCTTCTTGGCCACAAGGCCACATTGCTGGCTCATGTTTAGTTTATTATCAATCAGGACTCCCAGGTCTCTCTCTGCAGAGCTGCTCTCCAGCAGGTCAATCCCCAGCCTGTTCTGGTGCATGGGGTTCTTCCCAAATGCAGGACTCTGCACCTGTCCTTGTTGAACCTCAGGCGGTTCCTCTCTGCTGAGCTCTCAAGCTGGTCAAGATTATTTTGAATGGCAGCACAGCCTTCTGGGGAATCAGCCAGTCCTTTTAATATGCAGTTAGACTCATAAAAATATCATTAGACATCTGACTGTTATTGAATTCATTGGTATTTGAGCATTATCATTGTTTTAAATATCCTAGAAGATGCACAGAGGTTTTATTTTTTTCCCTAGAGTGTGAAAACTAGGGTTCCAAGAACTAAGCAAAAGAAAAAAGTACCTTTATGAAACACTGTAGCGAAGAGAAAGTGATTAGAAAAAGATACTTGTCTCGAGTTGACAGCTAGACAATTGAAATATTATACAGTGATGCTGTATATTGAGAGTCAAGTGATTTTGAAAAGCAAAAATGAGCGCTCTGGGTTTTTTACTAAAGCTGCTAATACTTTTGGAGATTCAACAATACCAGTTTTACATGGTCAAATTTTGGAGCAAAATGCTTGGGTTAATTGTCAGATACTCATATAGGATGAGAACTTGAAGGCAAATGTTTATTTGTTGGAAGTGAATGGCTACATACTGATCAGAGGTGTGCAGTATATATTTAACAGAGAAAACAGAGTCTTTCCAAATTAGCTTCTCTGCTAATAATTCTTCTTAATAATTCTCCTTATTCGAGAGTGGGCCTTTCTTTGTACAATGGAAAAACTGCTGCATTTCCTTTAGCTTTTGTTGTTATAGGACCCTGTTGTCTATTCTGTTTCTCCTGGAGGTGTGGTACCCCTTTCATTTGGGAATAAAAAAGAGTATTTTGAAAAAATTACAAAACACTTCCACTCATATAAAAACTCTTCTGCCTACTTAGTTTGAAAGAGAAATTTATTTCTAAGTCTGCCATACAAGTTTAATGGACTTTCCTTTTGAATTTCTCCTTAGATACACGGGTAAGTGTCCTTTTGTGGATATTTTTACTCTCACATTACATGTTTTATAAGGAAGTGTACCAATTTAAAACATTTGTGTTCTATTGCAACTTTTAGAAGCTCTATGTTCTGTTTCTTCTCCTTTTAGGTGAGAAACCTTTTGAATGTAACATTTGTGGGAAACACTTCTCACAGGTGGGAATATTTTATATTCTGGTACCTACACTTGAAAATGATATGCATCTATGTGTTGATTCTAAAACCCTTGGCTTTCAGTCTCTAGGTTAGATATTTTTTGTTCAAAGACAGACTTCACTTGAGGGCTAAAATATTAAAATGTCTTACCTGAAAATAACATGTTAAATATTTCAGATTTCTGTAATACATTTTGTACCTTTGATTCTCTCTGTTCTCAGTAGATCTGTTACATATTTTACCTTCAAATGAATGTTTAACAACTATGAAATACAGAGAATATTCACTCTCAGACTGTTCTTTTGCCTTATACTTAGATGTGTTGTGAATAGCATTTTTACAGTGTCTAAATAAAATACAGGTTAGAGTTTTACATAATGTTGTATTGACAGTAAAGTTTTGTTTTCCTAAATGGCATAAATTATTAAGCAGATTTTTTTCAGTAAGTAAACAATCCAGTGTATAGCTGTATAATTGGGCTCAGTTTTCTTCTGTGAAAGATGGCAGAGTCTGTCTGAATTGACAAAACTCAGCTATGATTAAAAGCAAAAACCACTTGTGAAGTTCCCTACTTACATATAGACCTAAGCTTTAGCTGTCTTAGTTTGCCTTCCAGTGCTTGCTACCTGTTCTGCATACAACAATGAATTTGTATGACTACAAATTTGGTGCCTAGTTGCTTCATGTTTCCAAAGTGTCTGTTTCTTTTCTGTTTTCTTGTTTGGAATATGTGCACCTAAGCACAGGAGACAATAGACAGGTGCATATTTTTATGTTAAGATTAAATAGTAATTATTGGTGAATAGCCTTGGCCTTTCATATGGATCCTGTTTTAAGGACTAGAATTACTTGGTCTTTATCTACCGACCCACCAGTGCTTGTGCTTCTCATGTTCCAGTTTTCTAGTCCACTAGTGGGACTTTGATCCATGAATCTGATACAGTTATATCCTCCACTTTGTTACTAGATATGAACATAACACCGTATCCAGTGAACAATACTGGTTTTTATACTTCTTGAACTGTTTTTGAGCAAAACTGAGTCTCCTTATTAGGCAAAAAAGGAGTGCATTTTCATTCATTTTGATAGCTGGAGTTATTAAACCAAAAAAGTCAATATTTCCAAAATCCATTAAAAGTACTTTTGGCAAATGGAGTGAGATTCTGTCTCATTACTGTGGGGGTAGAGGGAACAAAAAGCCTTCACACACTCTGGAGTATATGGCCAATATGACAGACTCCTCATGCGACATGTATTCCTCCTCTTAAAACCAACAAACAAAAGCTCCAAACAAAATTGGAAATTTCTGGCTTTTAAATAGTCTTAAGAAGCTTAGAATCACAGAATAATTATGGTTAGAAAAGACCTTTAAGATCAAGTCCAACCACTAACCTCACACTGCCACCTTCATCACTAAACTAAACCATATCCCTCAGCACCTCGTTGATGTGTCTGTTGAATCTCTCCAGGGACGGTGACTCCACGACCTCCTGGGGCAGCCCATTCCAATGCTTAATAACCCTCTTGGTAAAAACGTTCTTCCTGATGTCCAATATAATCCTCCCCTGGTGCAACTTGAGCCCATTTCCTCATGTTCTATCAGCCATTACTGGGGAGAAGAGATCAACACCCACTTCCCTAGAACCTTCTTTCAGGTAGTTGTAGAAAGTGATCATGTCTACCCCTCAGACTCCTCTGCTGAACATCCCCAGCTCCCTCAGCTGCTTCTCATCAGACTTGTTCTCCAGACCCTTCTCCTGCTTTGTTGCCCATCTCTGGACATGCTTCAGCACTTCAATGTCCTTCTTTTAGTGAGGGGCCCAGAACTGGACACGATATTCAAAGTGCAGCCTCACCGGTGCTGAGTATATGGGGATAATCACTTCCTTGGTCCTGCTGGTCACACTATTTTTGATACAGGCCAGGATGCCATTGGCCTTCTTGGCCACCTGGGCACACTGCTGGCTCATGTCCAGCTGGCTGTCAATTAACACCCTCAACTCCTTTTCTGCTGTTCAGCTCTCCAGCCATATATCTCCAAGCCTGTAGCATTGCCTGGAGTTGTTGTGGCCCAAGTGCAGGACCTGGTAGTTGTTATTGTTGAACCTCATACAATTCTCCTCAGCCCATCGATCCAGCTGTCCAGATCCCTCTGAAGAGTCTTCTCTCTATGCAGCCAGAACAGGAGCTGTAGCATTCAGCTTGGGTGCTGCAGTTCTTTCTCTGGTTGCGAGAGAGAACCTGCTCACTACTGAGGTACTTGCTTTGCAATAATGCAAAGAAGGATGTTTACATCTATCAGAAAGTAAGAAGAAAGGATATCTACTATCTACTGTTTACTTGAGAGACATCTCAGATCTTGATCTCCTCAGCCTGCAGGCACAGAAATAGTAATGCTTTTCTTATTAACCCTTCAAGTTCTGTACTTTTGAGAGTGCAGTTGTTGAGTCTGGTAGTTTGTCTGCTCCCACTGAATGTAACTGATGTGTGTGTTGGAATGTGAAACAGAAAAGTAGGTAAAACTGACATAGGAACTCATAGTCTGTAACAAATAGCCATAAATATCTTTGATTTTTTGAAAAAAAAGGTTCCTTTTGTACTTCCAAATCTGTATCTTCTTAAGGCATAATTATTTCTTAATCAAGGTTGTGTACCACCTTAAACGTCTAAGAAGAATGCAAGTTTATTGATGTTTTTACCTTTTTTCTTTTGTATCAGTGCAGTTAATAGCTTTTGCCCTCATTAGGAGGAAGTGACATAGGCTTGCAGTAAATAAATAGATCTACTTGCTACTCTCTGTAAGATGTTTTTATTCTCATTGAAAATACCTGTATGGGAACTATTTCTGAGTAATTGTTGCCTTTAAAATTTACCTTCTGTCTTTGTCCAGAATAACTTGCTAACGCCCACGGTAGGGTTTGTTTTATCACATGGGCAGAGGTTTAAGGTTCAGTCTTTTGTATGTTTCTCTCAAAGGCACCTACATAAAACCTGTTCTCTTTGCAAAGCACAAATGGTTCCATGAAGCAGTCAGTTTAGTCCACTCCGTCCTCAGAAATGGATGCCTAATGCCTCTCTTTGAATGGAATTCAGTATTATAAAGTTTGGCCTGAGAGAACAGTGGTTCAGTCATACTGTTGTCTGAAACACTGTACAGAGGTTAAAGAAAGCTTTCTCAGGGTTCAAATGATGAATATTGTCCATTGAATATTGTCCTCTGCATCAGTGTGTGTCTGCAGCACTTCAGATCTTGTGCATTATAATCTCTGTTTCCAGTGATTAATCACAGGTAATTTATTATCTATCACAACTAATTTATTATCCAAAGGAGGCAGAAGAAATTACTGATGGGTCTTATTTTTGTTGTCTTACTGCAGCTAAGGAGGACATATCTTTGTATTCCCAGTGTTCTTTTCCTGATTGAAAGGACTTAATGTTCCTTTAGTGTACTTAGATAAAATGAGGCAGTTATCCACCAAAGAGAACAGAAGGGTAAAAACCAACAATGGAAGTCTGCACAATTTATAGAACATCTGCAGCTCTTCTGTCCAGACTAGCTGTCATTTGTGCTTTGAGAACTGGGCTCTCAGTGGATTAGCCATTCAGAAGCACCAGTGGCTTCAAAAACATTAAAAAAAAAACCCCAAACAGCTGGAATGAGTAAGATGGTTTTGTCTAGTCATTATCTGGTTTGCCTGCTCAACTAATAAGATTTTTACAGGATTGGGAGAGGAAAAATATGTAATAAAAATTGCCAGTAATCCCTTTTGTTTATTTCTTCCTGTTCTGTTTTCTTTTTATATAAGTAAACATTTATAGGTTTGGAGCTCTTGGCCCTGAGTGTTTTAGGGATTAAAAAGTATTTACCTTACTCTTATTTTTAACCTCCTCATAGCTGAGTTCAGACATCCTGATGTAATGATATTTTATTTGTAGAACAGGGAAAATGAGACTAACATGAACCATATTACTAGTAAGTTTTCTCCTTCACCGCAGTCTAGATTATATTATTTTTATTTCTGATTGGATCCATTTTCAACTGTAGGTCTTTCTTTTTCCTCAGCATTTTATTCTAGGCTTTTCTTCTTTTCTGTTTATGTCAATGTGTAATCACATACAGAAGCAATTTGATCTTGAAGTACATGGTCATCTGTCTTTACTAGATAAGAATGCTGTAGTTCATACATGCCTTGTAGCCTTTGCTGCCTTAGAATTAGGAATAGAAGATAGTCTCATAAAGATTGTCTCTTTATCTGTATACAGTAACAGGCAAGATGAATTCAGATGTTTAAATCACTGTCCCTTCAGGCAGGTAATCTCCAGACACATTTACGTCGGCATTCTGGTGAAAAGCCATACATTTGTGAAATCTGTGGGAAAAGGTAAGTAGAATTGTTCATCTTAGTAAAGTTAGCATGATAAAACTTGTTCATGTTTTCTTTAATCTTCATAGTAAACTAAGGGCCAATAGCCAAGGTGCATTCTGCTCAATTTTGTTTAAAAGACATTGAGTTTAAAGGTGTACTAATGAGATTAAAATACATATATGTCTGCAAATGTCTTGTTGCAAGTCTCAATAACAAGATAAACGTCACCACATGTATAGTCTGTGGTCTTAATTATTTGTATATCGGTGTCTTTAGTTAAGGATATACTGTTGTCTGTATTTTGAACAGTATGAGTCACAATAAGTCATGTGGTTTTGTCCCTCCCATTTTTTTCATTATTTGGCCATACAATTTTTGTTATGTTTTATGAAAAGTATAAAGTGTGGGAAACTGAATGAACTTTAGCAAAGCATTTGATATTCCTCATTTTCTGCTGACAGGTGACATAATGCACTCATTTAGGAGTAGCATTTTTACTTAAAAGTGGAATAAATTAGTAATGTTAATGGTGAAAAGAATTTGGGGATTTTTTTGCTAATTAATTAATTTGACATTGCCAGCTTCAAAATGTTTTTCTTAAATACATCCATTCATCTGTGGTTTAGATTTTAACCTCTCTTCAGAGGATGACGCATTCATTATAGTTTATTTGATTCTGTGATTTCTAGGTGATACTCAGTTTTGGAGAATAAGGGTCTTATAAAGGCAGTAACTGGGTCTCCTTATTCTGTTACAGATTTGCTGCTTCTGGTGATGTTCAGCGTCATATCATCATTCATTCTGGAGAAAAGCCTCATCTGTGTGACATCTGTGGCAGAGGTATGCAAAAACCAAAGTGTCTGCCTCTGAGGTTTTTTGATTAAGGTGTGATTTTAATCTCAGTGTCTGTCACATTTTTCTAGGATTCAGTAACTTCAGTAATTTAAAGGAGCACAAAAAGACCCATACAGCAGATAAAGTGTTCACCTGTGATGAATGTGGCAAGTCGTTCAACATGCAACGAAAATTAGTAAAGCACAGAATTAGACATACTGGAGAGAGACCGTACAGCTGTTCAGCATGTGGTAAGATTTACTTGGATGGGGCTTTGCTTTTTAAATGATAAGTAAAAGTTCCTACATCAGCAGAATAACAAGTAACCAGTTCTGTCTTGCATACTTTGTAGTCTTTCATTTGGTGTGTCTAGCTGTTGTAAGTTCAAAAAGAAAAGAAATAAGAGGATTTAACATTACATGTGTACGTGTTTGCTAGAGAGGTACTAGTACTAGCTCCTTAGAAAATTGTTTTATTTTCAGCATAGTCCTTTCTGATGGAAAGCTAGGTTTGGCATCACTTGGCTATTGATGGAATCTGTCCTTTTCTTGGTTTTCCCACTCGAATACTGTTGAGATTTAACTACGTTCAACCACAGAGTTTGCTAATAACAGCCTTTTGCTACTTTGCTTCAAGCTCTGCAACAAACCCAAAACCAAAGCTTAACTGATGTTTCATACCAGGGAACAGTCATTTTCAAAGTCTGCTAGATAGGTCATACTTTCAGGTAGTCTGAAAACGAGTCACCCTTGTATAACAGTTTTCAGAAGTGGCCTTGTGTATCTCTTATGTTATTTAGCATCCTGCATACCACTTGCTTTTCTGCCCTTAAGTGCTCACTTTTGGGTGTAATTTCATTCATGTTCTGAGGAATCAGTTGGAGGAGGATATTTCCATATGATAATGTCCAAAAGCATTATGTTTCATTTGTAATGTCCTGAGGCACAAGAACTAATACTATCGGGAGGCCTTACACCAGAAGGAGGAAGTATAGACACACAGGATATGAAAGTATAAACAATCAGTTATATTGCTGTCATTAAAATGGATTTATTTTCATCTTGTCTTGTGGTGGACTTTTGATTATTTCTCATTTTAGCCAGGTCATCTCGTACAGAGAAGGCAAAAATTGTGCAAAGAGAATCTGATCAAGAATTAAGAAATCATTCACTTTATGCAAAAAATCCACATGTATTATTCCAGTAATGTGTAGTCTTGCTGACACTGTTTAGTGGCTTTTCTGAAGAGAATTCTGGGCAGTAGAATAAAGACATATGAATCTGAAAATTGAGACTGCAGTTTTGCTGAGGTTTCAGATATTACAGTTTTTTTTAGTTGGTCTATGTCTACACAAAATAAAATAATCTTTAACCTAGGTAAAATGAGAGAACATCACAAATAGCTTATTTCTACTATTCTAAAGAATGTGAGGAGTCTGAATCATGTAGCAATTCAGGAAATTAATGCTCCCTTATTCTGCTTGTTCTTCTACACTTTGCCTTGGTTCAGCCGCAGACACTTTTACTTTGTAGTATAGTAAGTGAATTCATTTGAGCCCATTATTCTGAAAATAGGCAAACAGTCAAATGTTCTCTTATATTCTAATATTTAGAGCAACAAAAAATTACAGTTTTGACACATTCTTTGGCTAGAATATAAAGAACAGACTTCTGCATTTCTTTACCTCAAAGTTAACAAAAAAGCTAACTTTATCAGCACTTTAAGAATAGTTCCTTGGTAATGAACAAGTCCTTACTTTCTATGATGCAGTTCTCACTGGAAGAATATATTTAGCAGCTTATCAGCATACGTTTTTTTCAGACATACAAATCAAATTGATTATTTTTTTTTTGCCCTCCACAAAGACTGATACAAAGTGAGAGCAGTCACAGCTTTCAAATATGAATGGAGGTTTCTGTCTCTGGAGACAAAAACTAAAGTCCTGGGAAACACAAACTAGAAAACCAAATCAAGAAGACAAAACAAGTCAATGAATCGTAAAACCAGATGGAACTTGTTGGAATCTGTTCTAGATAAAGAAAGCACCCAGATTGGGACATGCTATTGTCACTTGTTATTTTCTGTAATTAAATATGTTTATGCACTTGTGTTAAGTACAAAATATCAACCTGTTACTTCTGTCTTGTAGGGAAATGTTTTGCAGGCTCTGGTGACCTGCGTAGACATGTGAGGACTCATACAGGAGAAAAACCCTACACCTGTGAAACTTGTAACAAATGCTTCACTCGCTCTGCGGTTCTGCGGCGGCACAAGAAAATGCATTGTAAAGCCACTGATGAAGGTCCAAACACCTTGGATGAATTTACTCAAGGAATTGAAACTTCTGACCTTGACAAATCTCAGAGTTCTGACTCTTTTGGCCAAGAAATGTCTGTTAGATTGTTACCAGTGTCTGTTAAGTTTCCCATTCGTCCAGCTACAGATACAACTGATTTTGATAGTTCTGCGGATTCTTACTGTAAGTTGCGCTCAATGGTTCAACACCATGACTCAGCAAACCAGCAGAAGCTGAATGTGGACTCTGCTAAACTCCCAAAAGCTCAGACACAGCCAACTCCTCCACCACCACCATATGCTTATGCAGATGTAGATGTAGCTTCTGCTGAAGAACCTTTACAGTCTGATAATGTTCCCATGATACGTTCCGCCATGGTTAGCTTGGAGAGTCATTGTAATGATCCGCTGGACAGTCGAACATCATCTGCTGCATACAAAAATAATGAAGGACCATTCTTTTCCAGCATGACCCTCTGGGGTTTAGCTATGAAGACCTTGCAGAATGAAAGTGAATTGGAACAATGAGGGCTCAGGTGACTTTATTAAAACTTCTTAGAGGTATTTCACGCTGAAATGATTGCAGTTGCACTGCAGCATAGAGACATCAGAGCTAGTTTTTAAAATCCAACTAGCTCACATACTCGTAGAAATCGCAGAATCACAGAATGGTAGAGGTTGGAAGGGACCTTTAGAGATCATCTAGTCCAACCCTCCTACTAAAGCAGGTCCACCTAGATCAGGTTGCACAGAAACGTGTCCAGGTAGGTTTTGAAAACCTCCAGAGAAGGAGACTCCATAACCTCTTTGGACAGCCCGTACAAGGGCTCCATCACCCTTACAGTAAATAGCTTTTCCTTATGTTTAAGTGGAACCTTTTGTGTTCCAGCTTTTGTCCATTACCCCTTGTCCTGTCACTTGAGACAACAGAAAAAGTGCCACCCCATCCTCTTAACTTTTTGTTAATGAGTAAGTATTGCATCAAGATAGGCGTGCCTGAAACCCAGCATAGGCTGCCTTTACATTGCTTCTCAGCAAAGTTCAAATCTAGTTCTGAGGACCTATGTTGTTCTGTGACTGCTCAGATGTTTCCAGGATTTACTAAAACTTACCATTTACTAAATCTACCATTTAGATTGATAGTTCTTACCTGATAATGGAGAAGAAGATGGCCCGGTGTCTAATTTCACGATATGGGTGCAATTCAAGTATGAGTTGTGTAAGGGTGTAGATACGAAAAGAAGAAAATACTTAACAAATCCCGAGTGAACCTGAGTTTCAGTAGTGGCTTTCTTACCAGTAGGAGCATTGGTTTACATGACTGGAGTATTGTGATATTAAATTTAAATGTTAAATACTGAACAATATTTGTGATAGTGCAAAGTAACTGTATATCTAGAAACTTTATTTTTTTACAATAAAAAGATTTTTTCAGTATTTTCTAAACTATTTTGCACAGCAGATTATTTGCACAATGAAGACCAAGAACAGGAAATGTGAATAAATGGAAGTTGTTTTACATTGTATCTTAATTGCTCAATGTGTTTCATCTTTCTATGGAAGATTTTCAGTAAGATAATTCCATCTGTTCCAGATATCTTTGCAGTGCTAATGGGGATACCACTGCAAGAAGAGCTGCACTGTAAAATAATGCAATCAATATGCTAGTAGATTGATTTGCATTTCAGTGAATTAGTGTGAAACACTGGCTAATTGATGGGACAAATAGACAATTACAGAGTAGAAACTTTGCTTAGATTCCTTTTTCTGCTTTAGTGCTTGTGTAATGGTTACATTACTTTCCAATATAGATCTGTTGCTGCATTTCAAACTGCCTGCTACAGTCACATGAGTTTTACTCGCTTAACTTTTTCCAACCCGTCAGAAAGTTTTAGCAGTGTCTTTTCAAGCTTTATACTTAAGCATTCCTTAGTTACTGTGGTTTCTGAAATGAAAATATCCTTGTATTAACCTTTTTTTTCCGAAGTTCATTCTCAGGCTGGAAAATCTTTGAAGTACATAATTCTTATTTCCTATAAGGAGTCTCAGTGTTCACCACTAGCAAAACGGTTGTGAGTACTGGTATGTCTAGTATTAATTGTTCAGACTGCAAGACTTAAGAGTTAACGCTTGCAGAAAACATAGTCCAATGATAATTTGGGACTACAAAACCACATAAAACCCCAAAACATCTACTAATATGAAAATTTTGGTTATGAAAAGCAGTAATTTGTAGGCTGAGAAATAGATTTCAGTGTTTTGCAACAGCTAATGAGATCTGGTATTGCTGCTATTTTAATAACTGCACTGCCTCTGCTGAAAAAATTGTGTTGGTGTAAAACTGATAGCTGTAAGTGTCTCGTGATTTACATGTAATGTTACATTTTCCTGATATTAGAAAATACATTGTCACTTGTTTCCCCCTAAAGCACAAAAATTAAAATCTATGACAATCTTGGTAGAACCAGTACTTTTACTAGACCAGGAATGTAGAATGCAGGTGATTTGCATTCTGTGGAAGTCCAAAGCCTGGAAATTTACTATTTTTCATATTTTTAAACTACTCACCATTTTTCTTCCTCCTAGACGTTCAAAACTAGCTGTTCATTTCATACTGTGTTAACATCCTGCATTGCCATTTGTGGCTTCCTTTACTTCCCTGTTTTTAACTGCTTTCAACCTGAGTTGAAAAGATAAAAATAATACTGCTGGCTAGAGCATAGCACTCCTTATAACAAAAGAGGCAGAACATTACACTATGTAGGTAAGTCTTGAAAGAGACAAATTTCTCTCAATTGTCATTTAATGTTGTGAGAAACTTTTTTTTTTCACTGAAATTAACAGACCAGTTAAAAAAAGAAAATGCAGATGCACTGGAGAACAAATCAGGATTTTTTTTCACTTTTCTTGTAGTGCACATGTGGTAGGAAACTCTAAAACATCTATACTTTTCTAGCCAGTGAGATCAAAACAAAGAAGCTTTTGCAGTGCCTAATTTTAAAAATAGCATTTAGGCTAGGAAAACATAGTCCCACATAGGATTAAGTAGGGAACAGTTTGTGTATTTGAACACTTGGCTCTTCTGTCATTCATTCATTTGCTTTTGAGTTACTTGCTGGTGAACACTACAGATCTTTGTTGAAGTCGTCCACATGCTGTCCAGCAACCCTGATCTTATGGTTCTGTCCCTGACCACACGTGCTCACACTCGCTCTCACTCTCCTTTCACTAGTGCCTAAGGCAAAATGTGGGTATCTGCCACTCAGTAGTTCTGTAGCTTTCTTCTTGTTGGGAACTATTTTTAAATGTAGAAATCTGATTCTCTTCCCACATGGATTCTATTGCTTGGAAAGTACAAATCTACAGTTTGTGATCCCCCTAACTTTTTAATTGCCTCTGGTCTGCAATGATTTTGCTTCCTCTGTTGTATTTTGGTGGAGTTGATACAAGATTGGTTTAAACCATGTTGCAAATTTGTGCTCTTCTAATGGAGATCTGTATACTTTGTTTTGGTGGAATGTGCTGAAGACTGTCCTAAAGTGAAAATGGAACAAGAGGACACAAGGAAATGGGCTCAGGTTGCGCCAGGGGAAGTTTAGATAGGAAATGAGGAATAATTTTTTCATTGATAGCGTTGTTAAGCATTGGAGTAGGCTGTTCAGGGAGGTGGTGGAGTCACCATCCCTGGAGATATTTAAATGATGAGATGCTGAGGCACATGGTTTAGGGGTGGGCTTAGCAGTGTGAGGTTAGTAGTTGGATATGATGATCTTAAAGATCTTTTCCAACTGAAATGATTCTATGATTCTATGAATCTTGAGATGCTTCGAAGCACTAATCTAATCTAAGATTAGATTGCTGAGTATCAAGTGCTTTGTGCTGAGAGGACAGCCAGCTTGCACTAAGAATAATTTCTTTTGCTTGTCAGTATTTTATTCTGTGAGAGTGTTTCACACCAAAAGCATGGAGGTTCACAAACCTGCTACCAGATCATGGATACTGTCTGTAGTTTGACATATTTGATAGAACACCATGTTGCAATGTGGCATCTTTGAGAAGGGAGTAGAGAAACCACTGGTAGGAGAAAGCAGACCATCTGAGTTTGCTCAGATGGAACCAGAAAAAAAGGAGTTGCATCACTGGGCTGGAGCACTAAGCTGTTATTTCTGGCTGGTTTACAAAAAAAGCTGAGCAAGAGAGTACAAAAGATGAGTAGATGGAGGGAGTCAGATGGAAGATAAGGAATTTTAGTATACAGAGTTAGAACATCTGGATTAAGAAGCTTCATCTCTGCAGACACTTTGCAGTGACAACATCACTGCCTGACTGCAAGAAAATGTATCTTGCTTTTGTGTTTCCAAAATCAAATATAATATGTTGTGTCAATTTAATATTGTCTGAGTTTTTCTCAGTGAGACGTCTGTAGAAGATTACCTTGAAGGAAAATCTTTTTCTATATCCTAGGAGCTTCCTATGCCAGCCTGCAGGTCTGTAGTGAAGAGGATGCTTGAGTGAGAATAGCAAAAATGATCTGACATTCTTAATGCTGCCATATAGCTGGAACAGTTGGAAAACAACAGCTACCCCATGAATTTGAAGTACAGGTGGAAATTGTGACATAATTATTGAGCCAATAGAATTTCAGAGGTAGCAGATGCCCGGCCATAGCCATTGCTCACCTATAGCTGTAGCCAGCATGTGAGGGGTATGAATAAGCATTGGTCAGCGAGCTAGTGGCAGGCACTGCTGAGGTGCCATTGGGTGGCAACTGAAATAAATGGCTTCCTTTTTTAAAAATAAAAAAACAAGTTAACCAATCCAACATAGTAAAATTGGATTTATTAGAATTAATGTCCTGCAGTTCGGAGCTACTAGTCAGTTTATCTTGCAAACTTGAATTATTCTTGTTTCCAGAAGGTGCAGGTAACTGCTCTGGGCTTAGTTTGGATTTGGTCAGTGCAGAGATATCTCTGTCATTTGACTCCTGCACAATCTAAACCAACTAAATGATAGCAGTGTTCAAACTCTTGAAGGCATTAATGTGATTTTGGATGATTTATGTGCATTAAACCTACACTAAATTTAACCTGCCAATTTTATGTTGTTATGTTTTCTGTGTATACATAGGAAAATGATTTCTTATATAATTAGTAATATAATCATATTAATCATATTATATGATTAATCATATCATTAAGTCTTCAAAAAAATCCTTTGCTTATCTTGAGCTTTATGGGCAAGTTTGGTTAGAACTGAAAAGAAAAAGATGTGTAATGGAAGAACTTCACTAGAAAGGACTTCACACTTATTGTCTGTTGCCATCAAGCATGTGTGGTGGTTTTTTTTGTCTGAGACTTTATCTGCATTTGCTCACACTCTTTTTAAACCTGGCCTATGGAGTGTCTTGCAGTGTCTCAAATTCAGAGTTTGGGCTTTAGATGAGAGCACTTGCACTTTGTTTCCGTGGCTTCTTCAGCAAGTTCAAATAGGCTTAAGCTCCTGTTGATAATTTTATAGGGAAGTAATTGCTACACATGAAGTCTTCCCAAGACATCTAAGTAGCATATACAAGAGCAAGCCAGATTTAAGACAAAGTCAGTGTGAAGCAAATGGAACTGGCCCCATAGGCCATTTGCTTCTGGAATCCATGGGTTTTTTTCCTTTCCATTCATTGTCTTCCCCACTGTGGGTAGCTCCATTCATACATGGACAGCTGCATTCAACTCTTGCAGCTCACTTCATGCCACTTACCCACCCCTCATAATCCAGACCAGAGGTTAACATATTCAAGCTCAGTGAAGAAAACTAGAGGCATATAGGTAAACAGTCCCACATAGCTGTAAAACTCTAGAACTCTAATCTCCATGTTTTGAGGTGTGTGCTGAGACTTTGGCTATTTAGCTTCCTTGCTAAAGAGCTTGTTTAGGAAGTGATTTATAAAACAGACTTGACAAGAAATGTAGATAGTCCTGCCTGTGCAGAAGACTTAAGCTCATGTTTGCTTGCTTTCTATTTACAGGCAGATTTGAAGGCAGAAAATGTGACAGCTTGGGAAATGTGTTCTAATGACAAGTGGAGGGCCTTAGATGCAGCTATTTGGCAATTCAGTATGCTAACGACTTCAAAGTGACCTGTGCTCCACTGTGCTGCAAATAGATTTCTTTGTATTGGTACACACAGGCTTGTGCTTTCTGGTCCATAGCCTTATTCATTAATCCTTACTGACATCTATTATTGAATTTGCCTTCTCTAAACAGTTGGTTTCCATCTCTGTTATTAAATCTCCATCCTAGCAAGTAGATGAAAATTACCTTTAAAACACAGGCTAGTGAAGACACAAGCTAGTGACTCAGACATTCTTTTTTCCTCCTGAAGACAGTACCCCTACTGTTTAAATAAATTTTTTTTTAGTAGTTGATATTCACATGTGTGTTCAGATCTGACAACAGTTTTGTTCTCTTGGTGAGGGAGTTTTTCCTGGAAGGTTACAAAAGCCCATTAATAGAAGCACACAATGCAGTGCTGAGGAGCGTGCATGCATGAACTACAAGTCTGCCAGTGTTTTGTGAAGCTCTGCAGGGGACAGTATACTGAAATAAAGCCTTTCAGGCCCTTTTCATGTAGTTCTGACCTTCCACTCTATATTAAACAGATGACTGGAACCAGAAAGATAGGTCATTGTGATTGTAGTTAATATTTGTAAGGACCAAAGCAGCTCTCAGCCTTTGAGGTAGAAGGGAATCATCTTAAGTGTGAAAATGTATCATCACAAGAATGGAGAGGATCAAAGGAAGGCCAGCTGGTGCTCGGACATCTTTTCATAACCTTTATTACAATGCTAGAATACACTAACCTCAATGGGAAGTCCATTCAGTTTGTGTATTTCAAATAGATAATCTGTATTCTGGTGAAACAAAGAAAGCTAAAAAAGTCCCTTCTAAAAAGGGAGTGGTCGACACAAATTTGCCTATGATTTAATCATACTGGTTTTCTAAAATCGGCTTAGCTTTCTCAATGCAAATATGTGAGTGTGTGACATGCTTATTTTAGAAATGGCTGAAAACTTGTAAATTTAGGTACTGGAAGTTCTAGCTGATTTTGCTGTGTTTTACTTTCTCTCCAGAATAAAGGCCCTCTGCATTTTCACTTGCTGTGCACAAAAAAAAAAAAATAAGTCCCAGTATTTCAAGGAAAAAACACAGAGACGAACTATAAGCATTAAATCATCCAGGAGGCACGTATCTGTGGGGTCATGGAAAGGCCAAGATTAAGGCTGACTAATTTTGACAGACACCAGAATTGAAGCCTGGGCTTCCAGGGAGCATCATACCACTGTAAGTATATATGTAATTTGCAATATCAAAGGAGAAGAGCAGTGAAGATTGCTGTTTAGAGGTAGGCTGTTACAGTAAAGCCCTGTGTCCACAGGCTGATGGCTGTGCTAGCAGATCCATGCAAATGGCTAGGGAAAAACAGTGGGATTGTATGTGTAGAGCTCTTCTGCAATGGTATTTGTCAGATGAGGAATGCTGTGGATCACTAGAATATCCAAGCTCAAACTTGGATGTTAAACAGTTTCAAGCTTTCTGAATTAATCCCACGGATCCAGTACAGGGAAAGCATCCTTTCTACTTGTTGAACAGCAGCTTACTTCCAAGCAACTTTACTAAATGCCTTGTCTAAGATGGACACCTATGTAAGAATTACATTATTTATGAAGTTAGGCTGTGACAGGAAATTCAGCAATCAGTTAATATTGCTAAACTCCAAATGGACAAAAGAATATTGCCTTTTCCTGCCCAGAAAGCAACGGCAGGCAGTCAGCACGTCAACTGAGGAACAACTGCAGCCTGTGAAACAGGTCTGAGAGGCACTGAAGTTCTGACAGCTTCAAAAGATGCAACAACTTTGTTTCAATTCAAAAGTCATTAAAATCATTTCTCAAATCTAAAGCTCAGAAGAAAAGGTATTTAATTTCTTTTTCTCCAAGTAATTTGCATGTCAAATCTCTCTCCCTCTCTCACACACTCTCTCCCTCTCTCCTGTCAGTGATGTCTCTCTCAGCAGCTGTCTAGTCATGAATCACTCTTGTCATCTGAAGCATATTTTTAACATTTCTGGACGTGCTCTAAAAGCAAATGCCGTTAACCAAACAATCTGCACTGTTTTTCCATACATTCACTTCACTTCCCCAGACCTTTTATAATCGTGATAGTAAAAGCTGGGTCACAGGTGAATCAGGTACTGGAAAATACAACCTTTTGTATTTAGGAGAGTATCATAATGTTACATCAGGTTCTCATGTAATACACATCTTGTGTGACTTGCAAAAGGCTTGAAGTTGCCTGAAGCTTGAGAATTTCACTTCATTAAGATTCATGTGAATGTTGCCTTTGGTTTCACTCATTGTAGTCTGCGCCCTCTCAAACTTCAAACTTCAGCTCGAGTTTAGGAATCGTGCATACAAAAAGAAAATCACTGTCAAAGCTCAGTTCAGCTGCCGTTACGGTGAAGTAGATTAGATTAGGCCATGATTGCTACAGAGCAGTTATTTCACAGCTTGAAATGGAAAACTTAATCATGGAGCCTGATAAATTATTTGTCTTATAACCATGAGTTTCAGAGCTACCAGAAAAAAGAAAAACATTGATCAAAATCGTTTTCATCTTAAAAGCTTTTCGGCTTTTCTCATCTCTCCTTTGGCAGAAGGATGCCTGCTGGGGCCTTAGGGCAGGAAGGATCCTCACTATGTGCCTAGAAGGCCTTTGGAATCATCCACTAACAGGTCAAACAGGAAGAAAAGTGTGTTTTGTTCTTCTCCCACTGGCTAGTTGATGACTCTTCTGGTAATTCTAAAATTTTGTCAGCAATACAAAGTTTTGAGCTCTGGATTCCAATTATTATATTGGCACATGGGGAAAACAAGAATTGTGGCTGTGTCCACCTGGAAAGAACTTTATTTTTCCAAATAAAATGTGGCTTTTAAATACCTAGGACCAAGTTAGTTCTGACTGTTTCCAAAGCTTAGAAGTAATAACCCTAAAGGATGTTTTTGATTGAAGTCTTAGTGCAAGTGTGACACACACACTGTATGAGCCACGTACTTGCACTTTATGTTTGCATCTGAAGTTCTGGTTTTCTTTCTTATTACTCTGATGTCACATCCCTTTATGGTTTTTAAGTGCTCAGAAGATCCCTACTGTGTCAAAATACTACACATGAGTCGAAGTCCAGGACATAAAATGATACTATCTGTGATAAGGAGTGCTCTCATATGTGGACTGCAATACAGATGAGCATCTTGAAGGCTCCAGCTGTCCTGCATATTACAGTTGTCTTTGTTAATGACCTAGCTATACTGGAATTTTCAAAGAGTGACCACTTCTGAAACTTTTTAACTCAGAAGTTTTGCCAATCACCATTAACATCACTACCGTTCAGCAGCTTAACTGTAGGATTTGGGATATTTGCTGTTCTCAAAAGTTCTTCCCTCTGAAGATGTGATTAGGTAAAACCTGCTGTTTAAAGGTGTTAGCCCTTGGTAGTGCAAAAAAATCCTGACATATTAAGTGCCTAGAAATCACCAGACAAAAAGCATTTCAAAATATTTGTAGCCATTGTTTGTAAGTCACGTTTGTGATGCTTTAGGATATACCCGCATGATTTTTGAATGTGGGGGTTGTACCAAGGAATAGGATCCTTTATCTCTCTCATATTCCTCCTCTCAGTCCCCAGTGCCCGGCGCCCCTCGGTTGCCCCGTCCCTCTCAGGCGGTGCACGGCCTGTTGCCCACCGGGTGGCAGTGGCAGCCCGTGGTACGGCCCTGGAGCAGCCGCGCCGTCTCACTGCACACTCAGGGACTCGGAGGCTTTACCGACGCTGAGAAATCTCCTTCCTTTACTTTAGGAAGCGGTAAAGTGTTAACTGGTTTGCTGTCTACATCGTTAACCAACTGTAAGGAAGTCGTTTCTTCCCCATCCGTAGGTGTCCCCTCCGAACAGAGCCGCAGAGGTTGTTGCCAACAGCTGCTGGGGTGCTTCAGGCTTGTGAATGTTGTGATGTGGGATCTAAATGTCATTAGTTTTTTTTTAATGGGCTTTATCGCTGTGCATTTTGCAAACAAGTGCTCTTGCCTTATGCCTTCACACTTTACAACAGCTTGTTATGCAAACCTCTTTCTGCAGGTTCTTATGCAAAGTAAGCCAGCACCCTGGCACTCCTTCAGTGGTCCCTTGGGGAATACTCTGAGCCCATGGCAGAGCTCTGTGGGCTCTGGGGACATCTTATCATTCTCTCCTACTATTTCCTAAAGAAACCCTCAATGACTTCTTTCACTTAACCTGAAAATATGCATAGCACACCATAAGTAGTTTGAACACTACTCATTTTGAACTCACTGGTAACCACCTTTTGCCATCCTTCAATTGTATGATGCCCACTGCCAACTCACCTATTGACTCAGGAAGTCATTCCTCACTAATTCTCTCTGCAGAGCAAATATCTTGGCTTCTACTTCTGGCAAGGATCTGAAAGCCTTGCACAGCTGCATGTATTCAGAGTGAACAGGCAGAGATCAGAGAAAGCAATCACAGCACAAACAATGAGAAGTTGTCTGTGTTCAGAAAAATTAAAGTATGAGTGTTTGGAAATTGCCAGATTGAAATTGCTTAGCTGTACCCTCCTCGGAATGGGAGGAGAATAAGTCAAAAAACAAGAAAAAAGAACCTGAAAGTGGTTCCTTTCAGAGTAAGCAAATATCCTCTCTTAAAAATGTACAAACACTAAAATCTAACAGTAAAGTGAAGCATATGAATTTGGTCCTTACATGTGATTTCCAAGGATGTGTTGATATGGAGTTGTGATGTTTAGCTTTGAGGTTTTGGCTGCACAGCTTAGTAATGCAGAGCAAATACTGCCATTGGTTTTAAACCTGCTTACAGGTCTAGCAGCAATAAAGGATCTATAAAGTGTTAGGAGTCCAATAATATCAACCTGTCAGTACTTCAGCTTTACAACCTGACTATGTTTCATTGCTTTATTGTTTGTAGTGAGGGCTGGTATCACCCTAACTGGTAATTCCATGTTGTGCTACCTGTGCCACTGCTAGAAAAACTGTAGATTGCATGAACTGGAACAGGATGCATTCCTCCCTCTTGCTTCAACAACGATTTTACTGATACAGCAATTTCAAGTCTGTTCAGTAGTACTATCCAAGTGAATCTTAACTAAATATACATGTGTTTATGTGTCAGTTACTCTTTGCAAGCATATTGATTTCTGTGTTTCCTGAGTGCACAGCAGCTGATAACCACATCTGCTTATCAGGAGTATTTTAAGAACTCAGCTCTACCAGAACTATCAATTGCTTTACTAACAGGCATTTTTGTAACAGAGATCTGTTAAAAGTCTGCTCATTCTAAACCAACTTCAATCAGTTATTTTGCAGAAAACAATACTTCTCCAAATATTTTAAATATTTTTGTACTAGCAGTGTCTTGGTAACTGGGTTTGGGTTTTCTTTAAGTAATCTAAACGAGTTATGTAGATTGGACTAGGATGTTAAGGATAGTCAGGCTCTTTGTTAGAGTTGTAAAAGCATTTAGGTGCCTCAAAGAGACACTCTCCTGTGCCTACCTAAATGCAGGTATCTGTAGACATATGCAGAAATGACTTAAAAAGTTGGACTTCGGTTTCCAGCAAAGCTGAAGACTGGTGTTCTTCAAAGATTGTGTATACAATGTATGTTGGATTGGTTGGACTACTGAAGGAACACATGAACCACATTTGTTATCCATTTGTAGTCAGCATCATTATTTATGCTTGACAGAAGTGTCATTTCTCCCAAATGAGAGCAAGAATAAGCTTGATCGGGATGAGCTATCTGTATACAAATGGAACTGCCCCTGCACTGTAGTGATCTCTGGGCACAATGATACTGGGTTTTTTAAAAAAGAATCACATCCCAAACTGATGCAGTTGTAGCCTGAGAAAAATGGTGTTTGGAACAGGCTTAAACTTTCCCTGAAATTCCATATGCTAAAATGCTCATCCTGTAGAAAGGAATCTTGAGTAAGAAATTAATTCAAAGCCTCTGCAAACTAAGATACCAACTTTTCCTGAAAAGCAAATATTAAACACTGAAGCTCAATATGATCTAGTTTAAGAAAAAAAAATCTAATAGAGTAAAAGTTCTTTCCCTGCAGTGGGAAGAAAGCAAGCAGTCCCTGCTGCTGCTACTTCTAGAATGTTTAAAATGGTCATAGCTGCACAGTAGGAGTAGATGGGCAGGACAGGCAGGAGAGCTCTTGAAGGGCTAATGTCCTCCTTCAGGAGAAGTGATGGATACTTCCTCGTCTTTGACGAGTATTTCCTTATGCAGGTATCCTTTTTGACTGTCTTGTAGTCAACATCTATGTAGGATAATTTGAGATAGACAAAACCAAGAATGGAATCCCGTGAAATGACAAAATTATCCATCTGCTCCTCTCTGTGTCCAGTGAGCTGTTGCTTTATGATCTTGTGACTCTCTGCAAATTCTTTTTTTTGTTAAGAGCCTGTTGGATCGAGTTCAGCTGAGCAAAATGCAGTTAGGCAGTTGGGAAGGTATTAAAACACACCACTTTGGACTTCTTTGTAGGGATTATAACCTGGAGATTGTCACTCAACTACTACTGTGAATTAGCTTGGCCATCTGTCGTGGTTTAACCCCAGCCAACAACTAAGCACTGTGCAGCCGCTCCCTCACTCCCCTGGTGTTGGGATGGTGGAGAGAACTGGAAGAGTAAAAATGAGAAAACTCTTGGATTCAGATGAAGATAATTTAATAGGTAAAGTAGAAGTTGCACATGGAAGCAAAGCAAGCCTAGAAATTAATTTCCCACTTCCCACGGGCAGGCAGGTGTTTAATCATCCCCAGGAATGCAGGGCTCCAGCAGATGTAATAGTTACTTGGGAAGACCGACACCATCACGCTGAATGTCCCCCTCCTTCTTCCTCCACCTTTATATGCTTAGCACAATGTCTTATGGTCTGGGATATCTCTGTGATCAGTTGGGGTCAGCTGTCCTGGCTCTGTCTCCTCTCAAATCCTTGTGCCCCCCTAGCCCAACAACTGGTGAGGTGGTGTGAGAGGCAGAAAGGCCTCAGCTCTGTGTAAGCACTGCTCAGCAGTAATGAAAACATCCCTGAATTATCAACACTGTTTTCAGCACAAATTGAAAACATAGGCACATAGTAGCTACTGTGAAGAAAATTGCTTTGCTAGTGGATGTTTCTCATGCCAAAATCAACACACCATCCCAACACTCTTGAAAAACTGTCCTTTTGTGCCTCTTAAGCCTCAGGCCTGATTTGCTTTGCTTTTGGGATTTATCTTTGTCTATAATGAGAAATGGAGCAGGGAATTGTTAGTTCATCTTTGTCCAGCTTTGAAGATGTAAAGTAATTTTGGAAGCTGCTCGGTACAGTTACCCATATTCTCCTCAGACAAAGGAATTGAACATTTGCTGTCCACAGCCTGCCTGTAGCTGAGCATTCAAGCAGCTCTCCCTCCCCTTCTGTTCCCACAAGGCAATTGGATGTCTTTACTGCCAGTTCTGATTGAAAACACTGATTCAAGAACCCGATTTATGGAGAGTCCTGAATGTGCCTGGCAGATTTCCTCAGCTGCTGTACTTCAAGGCTCAGTGGGAATTGTTTCTGGAATTGTTTCTCACTTGTCATTTTTATTTCCTATTTTTCACAGTGTTTTCATTTTGACTAATTCTTTTTCAAACATGTGCCACGTTTAGAGGTTTGATTGACTTAAAATTCAAAAGTACTTGGTTTAGATTTCTTAGCATCTCAGGTGTTTAATGTCCTCAGTGGTATTTTCCTACAGTAACTTAAGTTTTCAGCACACAGTGGTTGCAATGCTGCGCATTTTACAGGATAGAAACAGGGGTTTTTAACATTCTTAGACCTCTTGCTGTGAAGTACCAGTAATCCTGTGCTAGTCAACACCTGTGCTGTCTGGATGTAGCTGGTCTTGGTTCTCATTTTGTCAGCTAGCAGAGAAGGAATTACTCCTGTGGTGAGCAGATCCTGAAGGGTTAATAGTATTTCTTTGAAGTTACTACTGATATTGCTCGCTACATCTTTTTGTCATCATTTTTCAAAGTATCTTCTCTTGCATGGCTTGTCAGTTTAAAGGAATGCAAAGTGGGTTACCAGGAGAGGAAAAACTCTGCTGTTTTAAAGCCATCATAAAGCTCTAATCTTACAAATAAGTGTGATATGCAGTGCATGTAAGCTGTGAATGAGGTTTTGCTTTTACCATTCTCAAACACAGGCAACACTTGTGTGTGTAAACCCCTTTCCATCCAGAATATAAAACTAATAACATTCTATGTTAATAGCAATATATATTTTTAGTCAAGAGAACCCTTCTGATATTACCTAACTAGTTACAAATCTTTACTTCATTCACTGAGTTACTCTATTTTGTACAAAAATAGCTAAAAGCTGTGCCAGGGGAGGTTCAGATTGGACACTAGGAAGGATTTCTTTACTGAGAGAGTGGTCACACACTGGGATAGGCTTCCCAGAGAGGTGGTCAACGGAATAGTTCATCTTTTCAGTAAAAGTAGCTGGCTCTCTCATGAATTACTTTGCAGGCTCCTTCTTATTTTTCAGTTGCTAGTCATCTGGAATGAACAGATGTTTTGTACACCCCCCCTCTCTTTGTCTTTCGACATTTAGGCATCTTTGTAAATAAGAAGCATATTTAGGAGACACAAAACAATCTATATGAAAACAGATATATTCAATAAATGAAATCCCTACAGATTTAGGCTCCTCTTTCATTGGCTGGTTTGGCAATTTTTCCCATTATGCTGCATCACTTTCCATTCATTTCAGCATTTCTTCTCATCGTAGATTGAAATATTAACCAACTTTTTAAAGTGCCAACCTAAATTATCAAAAGTGATCATTAATTTCCTATGCCTCAGATTTAAGTGCTTAGTTTAAAACTGGATCTTGACTAGCTGGCTCCCTTCCATTCGCTTTCTTGAAGACTTTCAGTTTCCCTGCTAAAAGCTGAGATACCCCCAAATCATTTGGTACTTTTGAAGTGAAAGTGAAATCTTCTTAGAATTCTGTCACGAGTTCAAAATAAATAAATGAAAAAGCACAGATACAAAGGTAGAGAGGTTTGAATTTACACATACAATGGGAAATGCCCGATCGCTTCCCTCCCCCACCCTCTGGACAAGTCCTATTTGCAAACTGAAATACAGTAAGATCAATGCCATGTGCAAAAACTTAAATGGCAGCATTTGAAAAATTGCCCCATTAACCTGATGAGTTTCTAATTACAGTAAGATGTAAAAGCTTTTTCCCCCCATGCTATGTAGGATTTTGTCCTAACAATTGTTTTAAAACTACCCTGCTGTTAAAATAATTTAACTGCAGTGTTTGAGTATAATTTGTCCTATATTTCTTTTGCTTCCTCTGAGGAGTTACATAACTTTTCCCATTACTAATGAGATTTCCGAAATAGAAATTGTGATGTTATATTATGCACCTCCTTTGGCTCCAAACCAATGAATCTGAAGTGGTTCAAGGCCAAAGGGAAGTCTAGGATCACATCCTAGCATTCCTGCAGAAAGGTTTGTTTATGCACCCTTTGTTTTAAATAAATGATTTAGTGGTTAATTCAATTTCTGTTGAAATTGATCTTATCCTGTAAATTCATGTAATACTCTAAATTAATAGAGGATCGTTTGTGTATCTGCGTGACCTTGTGTTACTGAGATGCTGTTGAAAATCCATTTCTATAATAGCCAAAACACTATTGTGCTTTCCTCAGTCGGATAACTTGAGCCATTTAAATGACTGGTTAAATCATAAGCAGGATTAACCTGGGAAGAGATCAGTAAAAGATCAACCTCACTTTACCCCTAAAGCAGTGCTTCCTTGCTTTTAAGTACATCCCATCACTGCTGTCTCCCCAAATACCTCTGCAGAGGTCTGCCTCCTCATCATCAGTGCTGTCACCTTTCCATCCCAGTATAGCAAAGTGCTGGGCCTGGTGGCTGGTACTAGCAAGAGGCCTGGAGAACAACTTCTTTGTCAGTGCGGCCTCTCTCTTTCTCCCTCAGACCCAGAGCTCTCCTCCTCCCTGCTGCATTTTGGCACCTTCTTTTCACTACAAGAGGAACCTGCAGGTGGTGAGAAGGGTACAGGCTTTTCCTGTGCTCTATTTTATGTGAATGTATCAGTGATGTTTCCTTCACCATTTGAGAAATGCTAGGATCTGAGTGCTTAGAACTTCCTCTATCTCAGTGTTAATCCAATGTGTGGACTACTTTCCTTCTGGAAAATCTTTCTTAGGTGCCTCCATATGAATTCAGGATGATCAATATTTAGGAAGCCAAGCTTGAAGAATTCTTTGATGTTTTAAAGAATTTCACAGCTTTCCAGTGACCATTTCTCAACTGTCCTCAAAGAAGAATTTGATCTCCCCCTTCTCAGTGATTTTGGAAATAAGAGCTATGCATTCCTCAGTATCAGCATCTTTATTTCCATGTGGCAATTCTACAAATGTGACAGTAACTGAAAATCAGGCTGTTTTTGTATTGCTGTTTTCTGTCATCAACAAAGTATCACTTCTGTTCATGCACAGATTCACCACCCATTTATCCATGATCCATTTCAGCATGAATGTAACCATTTACACCCAAACCTCTCACATACACAACACCATAGAAGAAAACCCTGAAGAGAAAGTTCTGGATTAATTTCATTGCTGTCTCAGCAGAGATTTAATGGGCAGAGAGGAGGACCAAAGTGGGTACATAAACCTCAAGCAGTATCTGGTAAGCTGAACTCCTGGTTGTGCCATGTGCTAGAAGCTGTGCAGCTGGCTCTACCTGGCTGACATTGCCATACATTTCCTGCATCTTCCTTTGGTACATCACTTAATCTGTGTTTCCCTATTGCTGACTAAGAGTTTAATATGATTTCTGCAGATAATTGGCTGGTGATTTGTGAGCATTATATGAGAATGCTCTTCCTCCTTTGGTATTTGCAAGTAACTTCAGATACCGACAGGACAGACCACTCATTGCTTTAGGGTAAATAAACTGCTGGGATACCTGACAAACAATAGGTAGTGCAGCTTTACTTCAGCAGAGTTTGTCCCTTTTCATGAATGCTTATGGTGCACAAGCAATTGCTGCATTGCACTGCATCAGCACTGTTCCTAATCCTGATTTGGAAACATCAACTGTGAACTTGACAAAGCGTGACACATGGTATGTTGAAGTGTTTTCAGCTGCACCAACACAACAAATTGTAATGGCTCCAAAAGAGCCATTTCAGTTGATTGTGTTAATAAACTACAACACACAAAGAAAAAGACATGTGGCCAACCTGAATAAAGCATCATCAAATCACAAATAATAGGCTAATGGCCACAATTTGTGTCCTCATTTTTAGGAAGAGTACTCTGCAGGAGAAAAACCTGTCATTTCTAGAGCCTTTGCCTGTGATGAAGCTGAAGTCCAGCACTAAGGCACTTACCCTTCATTATCTCTTTCACTTCCATACGTAGAGAGTGTGTGACTTCATTTTTTGTAGTTCTGCTACAAAATGGGGACTTGGCACGTGGTTTCAGTTTAGGTCAAAACACAGGCTAGCCTGTGTGATCGGTCTTTCTGCAGCTTTTGTGAGACACGGGCATACTGTTATTTAAGGAAGACTTCTGTATCATTTCCTGGACCATGCCAGCAGACATAAGCTTGGCTTTACTGCCTTTTTTTTTTTTTCTCCATTAGTTAGTCCTTTAGGAAGAACTACATCTGCTTGATGGTAGTGCAAATTTTCTGCTTTCATAGTTAGGCTGATGGTATACACAGTGAATTCTAACCTCACTGAGACCATTAAGGTTTCAGAGTAAGTAAATCAGAGTACAATCTGACTTAATGAGCCGAGCCACTAGGTCATCAATTCTGTGCATTGGCTCTTTTTTCTGTTGCCTACATAGCAGTCAAAACCCATGAGGAGCTATCATGTCTCCTCAGAGATCGCTAACATTAGATAAAGATTGCTGGCCATGACACTTAAGTGCCTCAGCAAGGATGTGCAGTATTTGTTAAGCACCTGGAAATGGCTGAGTTACTTTGTAGAAGGAAAGTACAGAGGAGGACAGTCCTTTCTCAAAACTTACAACCCCCTGAACAACTATAGCAAAATTACCTACAACAAGAGCCCTGGAGGAGGGAAGTGTGCTAGTTTTGGACACACATCTCTTCTCAAATATTCTTTACATTAATATATACTCTTTTGCATCCCTAAGGCAGCAACTTCTGACTAGGAAGCATGCCAGTTTTCATAGTAGGTTACCTCACTGTTTCTCCTAAAACCAGCATTAGCAAACTGTAGTTGACTATTTGATATCGGAAATTAAATCCCCTTAGCTGTTCATTTCACATACCTGGCAAATAAAGACACTTACCAGTCACAGCTGCTTGTGTGTGTGTATGTATATGCACACACAAAGACATATCTTTTTTCTGTTACACCATAACATAAAAGCTGAAGTGCACTTAAAATAGAAAACAATGACCCAGGTGTTTGTAGTAGTACCGAGTAGCAACAGTGCAGCATCTAGTTGCTCAACAAAATGCTATGTAAGGAGTTTTCTGTAAAACTAGAGAACTGGATAAGACTATGCCTAGTTAGCACGAGTTCATAAAGGCAGATTACTGTGAAACAAATGCAGAGTGTCAATTTACACTGTAGCTAGGGTATCCAAAATGCTCCTTTTCTCTACAAGGGACACTAAAACAGAGTAGCCCAGGAATATACCTCACCAGTCAACTGGGGAATCTACTTCCATTCATCCGTTATTTTGGCTCCATGTAGTATCCTGTCAAAAATACCTCTGATCATCACTTGGACTTTTGATGTGTTTGGATTCTGAATGACTTTGGCTTCACACACAACTGGATGGATTACACCCACCCATCCGTGAGTTATTCACCTGTTTTGCTCAAGAACACTTGCTTATAAGACAGGGGTATTGCCAAAGTTAAATAATTAAAGTGCTTCTTGTTTTTTAAGAAACCCCTTCATTTCCACTTACAGGTCCGATTTTCTATATAAAATGAATAGCACATTTTTCTGCTTTACACACCCAAGTATGATTTATGAAATGTTACTAAAGTAAGACAAGCTTATTTTACACTTTATTTACTCAGAACAGAACACTGATGGGAGAAAAAAATGAGAGAGACAAGATGATCCCTAGTCAGAGGCATGACTTGCTGTATGCCACAGCCAGGAAGGGAACCTCAGCCTCTCGAATTACAGACCACTGACCTCTGAGAAAGAGCAATGGAATGCATTTTGGGTTGGACTACTGGAACAAATCACACAAGAAACCCTATGCATTGAGAGCTAGTAGCTGAATGCCAGTCATATCTACTAGACATGGGGTCAAGATGCTCTGAGCATGTAAGTCTGCAAAAATAAGGCATTGAGAGGTACATAAATGCTGCTGCTCATATAGTGCTCATAAGAAAATTCACTATTTCAGAGCCCTCCACTTCATGATCTGATACGATCTTCAACAAGAGAAAATCACAACTGCTTGCTCAGTAATTGAGAGACACAACAATCAATCATAGAATCATAGAATGGCAGGGGTTGGAAGGGACCTTTAGAGATCATCTAGTCCAACCCCCTGCAGAAGCAGGGTCACCTAGATCAGGTCGCATAGGAACATGTCCAGGCGCGTTTTGAAGACCTCCAAGGAAGGAGACTCCACAGCCTGTGCCACATCATCCTCATAGTAAAATAGTTTTTCCTTATCTCTAAATGGAACTTTTTGTTTTCCAGCTTAATCCCATTACACCTTGTCCTGTTGCTAGATACAACAGAAAAAAGGGATGTCCCAACCTCCTGACACCCACCCTTTAGATATTTGTAAATGTTAATGAGATCCCCCCCGCAGTCTCCTCTTCTCCAGACTAAACAGCCCCAGTTCCCGCAGCCTTTCCTCATGTGAAAAATGTTCCAGTCCCCTGATCATCTTGGTGGCCCTGCGCTGGACTCTCTCCAGAAGTTCTCTGTCCCTCTTGAGCTGGGGAGCCCAGCACTGGACACAGGACTCCAGATGAGGCCTCACCAGGGCAGAGTAGAGGGGAAGCAGAACCTCCTTCAATCTACTGGCCACACTTCTCAATTTCGACCTTGAAAACGTTTTGTGTTGGTTTGGGAGTATTCTGTTCTGTATTTGAAGTAACCTATTCCACTGAGAACATTTTAAAAATAAGTATTAGCCCACTGATTATTCTCATCTTCCAGTATGCTGCTTTGGCTGCTGCAAAGGATAACTATCCAGTCAGCAGTTTAACTAATTAAGTTGTGATGCCCAGAACTGTGCTGACGACACTAACATTATCAATGATGTTAATGACAAATAAACAATGCCAATGAAGGAAAATCCATTGTTCCCTCTGAGAAAGTAAGGAGAAAAATTCAATTATTTGCCAAAGAGAAAAAAGGAAAAGAGATGACAGGAACCAGAGCATCTTTCCTTAGGAGACCAACAACAACAACAAAAAAATCATGTTATCATTTTAAACTGTGAGTTCGAGATTTATTTTTATAGCAATAGAATGTTAAACACTCTTGACTACATTTTTTTTCATTAACTCTGCACCAGGGTCGTTGAGAGTCTCCTATGTAAGGTGTGAAAGTGAGTAAAATCAAGACTCCAATGAATTCAACAAGATTTTCTCCAGCGACTGGAGAATAATGCTGTAAAGCTGGGGTTTCATTTGCACTCTTAACACCCATTTAAGAGCTTACATGAGGGCCAAAAAGTACATTGATGGCTCATGTAGTTTCCAGATAAAATAAAATTATATTATATTAAAAACAATGCTCACAACAAGAAAGTTGTGAGATTAAAAAAAACCCAAACAACTAATCCAACCCTTAGTCTTGCTATGCTCTGCACAGAAAAGCCTGAATTCCCCTTAAAGATGGGAAATTCTGACTTCTGTGTGGGAGGGCTCACTGATGAAGTATTTCTGGTACTCTGTATCTACACACATTTCAACCTTGCCCATTTCAGAACTAGGCCCAGTTCTGCCACCAAGACCTGTGTCCGGTGCTTTTAAATGCAAAGTATCAGTTCCTAGGATAAGAGAAGCCGTGAGCTGCGTGGTTTGACTTTTATCTGCAGTTCACATTGGTATCATCACTGTTAAATATTTCTGTGGACTTACAGCTGAAGCCCAAGCACAAGAAAACCTTTAGTCCCTGCCCCATGTGGTACCAAGAAAAAACAAATGGTAGAATAAACTAACACAGTGATGCTCTGAGATGAAGAAAATTTGGAATACGAATTGCAGCCACTCTCATTTTCTACAATTTAATTTTTAATACTTCACAATATAGTGCCTGTAATTTGTGCTCGCTCTGAGCAGAGAAGGGAAAAGAGGGGTGGCTCTTACAATCACCTGTGACAGGAGGCTGGTAGGTTTTGAAGCATAAAACTGGCTCCAGGCTGAGCACCTGCCTGCCTCTCCTCTCTCAAGAGCTGCCTACCATTCAATTCACTTGTTGCATTGCCTACACGGGTGATCCTTCCACACGCTGGAAACAATGCACCTGCAAGACTCCAACGTGAGCATGCGGGCTGCCTTGAGTTACAGGAGACGGCTCACTGAATATGAATCACTTTTTTCACCCCTCCAAGACAGATGGGATCATAAGATGTCCTCTCTCGGCCAGGCTGCAAAGCTCTGCAATACGCATTTACCTTGAAGCGATCGCAGTTTTCCTCTCCTTTGCAGAGAGGAAACTCGGTCTCATCGTTCTGACCAGCACACTCGTCCTCTTTCCCTGCGGGAACGGCTGAAGGGGGAAGGGGAGACGCGCTAAGGACGAAGCATGACTGCCCGGCGATGGCGACCGGCCGGCAGCGGTGATGACCGGCCGGCGGTGTCTGCCCGCTCACGCAGAGCCGCCGGCGGGGAAAGAGAGGCCGGGTCCCCCTCGGCCGCCACCGCCTCGCTTCCGCGCCCGCGGTGCCCAGGCTCCGCGGCCGGAGCTGCCCCGCCCCAGAGGCCACCCTGGAGGGACAAGTGGCTGCCGTGAGGGGCAGGGCAGTAAGCCCCCGGCCCCGCCCGCACGGGCGGCTGCCAGCGCAGGGCACGGGCAGCCGCCGCCCGTACCATACCGTACCGTACCGTACGGTGCCGTGCGGCTTCGCCAGGGGAGGGGCGCGGAGGGCGGCGCGTCCCGTCCCGCCGCCGCCTCCTCCTCCACCTGCTGCCGCTGCGCCAGTAGCCGGCTGGGGGGAGCCGCCCGCCTCATCCCCGCGGGGGCCCTTTGTGCTGCTGCTCCAGAGCTGCCCTCAGCCAAGCGGCGGCTGCGTCACGGCCCAGGCGCTGCGGCCGCCCAGAGTCACCCCGCCGCGGGAGAACCGCCGCCTCGCCCCCCACCCCCCCTCCGCCATTGCTGCGCGGGCCGCGGCGGAACGACGCCTCGCCGCCCCCCGAGGAAGGGCCGGGAGCCGCGGCGGTGAGTGGCGCGGCCGCCGCCTCACGCCTCGCCGGCCCTTGCGGGAGGGCCGGGAGCCGCGGCGGCGAGCGGCGGCGGCGTCGCCCGCCCCGGGGGCCGTTGCCCCTGTGAGGGGAGGCCGGGGAGCGCCGTGGCGTGAGCAGGGCGCGGGGGGCTGGCGGGCACAGCCCCGCGGCAGCGAGGGGAGCCGGGGCGCGGCGGTAGGGCTGGGAGCGGCACCGGAGCCCACCGCCCCGGCGGGTGAGGGGCGATGCCGCCCCGGGGCTGGGCGGGAAGCTGTCGCTCGGGTCAGGCTGACGCGTCGGAGATTTTGGGGTGCTTTTGGATTTTTTTGTTTGGGGTGGTTTATGGTGGGATTTTTTTACCCCCTTTGATAGTAAAAGCGCTGTCCATCGTTCTTACTTCCCCAAACGCCACCAACACATAGTCTTTTATCTTTTTTTAATTTTTTTTTCCCCCTGTAAGGTATTTCGGGTGCCCCGGGGCTGGGGAAGGGTCTGGTGTAGCCCGAGTTCCTGACATTTTCATTTCTGTGCGTGTGTGCCTGTGTGTGCCGGCAGATAATCCTTCTATCCTAGAAGAATGGTGAAACTGGGGAATAATTTCAGCGACAAGAGCACAAAGCAGCCCCTTTTGGAGGATGGATTTGACACCATCCCCCTGATCACACCCCTGGATGTCAATCAGCTCCAGTTCCCGCCTCCTGATAAGGTACAGTAGGCTTTAGTTTACACCCTAGAGAATCACACCCAAATCTCAGGCAAACAACAAAAGAATAGGTTACATGTAACGAGCAGCTTAGAAAGCTGAGTAATATGGGGTATTTTAAGGAATGCTAATTCTCTCTTGGGGCAGAAAAAACAGTTAAGCTAATGAAAACTCAGTGGTATTGATTTACGTTATAGAGTAGTGAGAAATATTACCAATAAGTGTATTAGATTGCAATAGTGCTGGATGAAATGTGTTAATATACAAATACAAGCTTCTCTATGCTGTATTGTTGTAGCCCTTCCTATTCCATATCTTTTTTTGTATCTGGGAGGTATTGTGTGTTCTCTGTGAATTTTCCCTGTCCAGAAAATTGCCTTCCTAATGGAGGGGGGCGTGGAATAAAGCACTGCTTTATTTCTTTGCAAGATATACATAGGCAAACTGGCCACAGAGAGAAAGAACTTCCATGTTCCTTCTCTGCTTCAGTAGGAATTTAACGCTAGCCCCCGACAAGCTGAAATAATGAAAGGAGAACAGGCTATTGAGCTTTCTCCTTGGCAACTTAATTCGGTTCAGACCCCTCCAAATAGGTGATTTGGATACTCTGTAGCTGGAAGGGGACAGTCCAATGTACTGCTTACAGGTTGGAAGGGGAGTGGACATCCTACGTGCCTCATTACTTGGCTTGATTACTAAGGATTTAATTTTGAGGATTTGGGAAGGTCATGTGGTAGCCTGTAAATACATTTATTCTCCTCATAATAAAGAATTGAGTGTTACTACCTGTAAGGTATACAGTAGTAGGATACTTTTTCAGGTATTTGTGTCCTGTTTTTCAGTATCCTATTTTAGTAGGGTATTGACTTGCCCATTTCTCACAGGTATCTGTCAAAACACCTTTGCAGTCTTTGAAGAATACAAAATTTATCATGGAAATGGTCAGTAATCCATCTCTTCATGCTGATTTTTGGTTTTGGCTCTTCCACGAGCTCAATTCTACTTCTAGATAAACTGATAGCTGTATGTTCCTCATAGCTCCAAAAAAAACACCCCATCACATAGTCTTATCCTGGGGTGAAGAATTTTAGCTTCTGAAATTTACCTCAGTGGAGTGTTCCTTGTGGGCAAAACAAATTTGTGACCTCCATTTTAATTGCTATCAGCCTTGGTCTGTGTTGTGTATGGTGACCAGTTGGCAGGCATAAATGCAATAAGCTGTAACAGCTGTTGGAGAGCCTGAGGGTCCATTTTCTGTCCTTGGTTACATGGGCGTAAATCTTGTAACTGGGGACAAAATTGCACCCCAAGGCTTTAAAACAAGTTAAGTCTTACTGTGTCTGATATGCCTGCCAACTGGTGACTGGATAGAACCGATTACCAAGGACAAACGTCCAAAGGAATTTGTTCTGTTGCTGCACTCCTAAGCAGATATATGAACTAGGAACCTCTGTGGTAATAGGTTTAACCTGAGCAGGACCTCTGTAGTCAATCCAGGAGGTTCTGTGCCTGTCTGATTGCTCCCACTAGAAAGGGGCAGAACTCCTCCCACCTTCACAGTATTTGCCTTGCGTGAAAGGAAATAAATGACTGGGCTAGGAGCTTAGAGAAATGGAGACTTGATTGTCTCCTCTTCTCTTTCCACTCTCTATTTGTGTGTTAGCTTTCCTTTTGTGTCCTTTTGCAAAGGTAAAGGGGAAAAATAAAAACGTGCATTTATTGATCCCACTGATTTCCTTCTGTGACTGTCTGGTTAGTCATGCCAATGTGTCTTTACTGATTGCCACAGACTCAAGAGGCGGTAGTAGGGCAACTGATGTGAAAAAAAGAAACAGTGTTAAGTCAAGATTGACACATGGATCAAATTCTGAAGTACAAAGGCACTCATGTATAATGAATAGGAGTACATACTTCATATATCTATGCTTAATATTCATTTACAAAGCTCCAGCATGGCAGTGAAGCATAACTTCTTGAACAGTAGTGACTACAGCACTAAGAATGTGATGGTTTTGACAGGTTCTAAATTAAAGGGATGAACTGTTTTAAATTCATATTTAGGTATGTTAAACAAAAGAAGACATTACATAACCAAGCAGATAGAACTGTATGTTCAGTGTCAGCTGAATGTGATTTGAGTTGCCTGACATTATGCAAGGTTAAAGGGGGGAGGAAGGCAATTAAAATGTTAAAAAGCATTCCAGAAATCTTCAGTTAGTTTACTTGCATGATGCTGTTGGGCAGTTGTAAAGTTTAACAACGATTATCTTAATCATTATAGCTGAAAATAGATAAAGTAGTTTCTAAACCTATGTCCTGCACATATATGTGTAATGCTGCCAAAGTGTCTAATAAACTCTGTAGTACTGAGCATAGGTAGAGTTACACATTCTAGATACCATTTCAGAGAAGTGAGGAGAGGGGAACTCAGACCTTTAGTTTCAGTGCCTGGCTCCCTGTAAGCATCACAATAGGAATTTCAGAATAATATTATTTCTGTTGATACTACAGGCAGCTCTAAAGATACAACCTGGTTCTAAAAATCGAAGAGTCTACATATTTATTCTTCGGAACAGGGAAGGTTGAGCAAAATGTAATCGGCACCATCAATATGGTAAACTGCACCCTGCCTTGAGAGTGATACTTTGGGAAAGATCTTGAAAAACTGTAGAAGACAAAAATGAGGCAAATAGGTTAGGTATGTGAGAATTTCATATGGCTAGAATGCCTGGGAGAGCACTGGAGATATGACTGACGTAAGGAGTATTTTAGGAACACAGGTAAGGTGCTAAATTGTGTAGCTTGGGGCAGTAGCTCATAGCAAGAAACAAGCTGAAATTACCTCATTAACACAAGCATTTGCATGCATCTTGCTGCTTGCAGCTGATAATTTAAGAGTTAGATGTTAAAAATAAAGAGTGTGAAGAGCTATAGTCTAGCACATAGCGAATATGTCATTCTAGATCGGTCGTTTCACTTCTTTTAAACTCAAAATCCTACCGTCAAAGAACATGGCTACTGGTGGCATCATCCTCTGCTGGGTTTCTATGGGCATTCTTGAATAATCATCTCATCCCATTGGTCTCCAATTTGAAATCCCATTAATGAGATCTCCTGAAGCAAAGGGAGGTGGCTATTTTGAAACTGTACAAAATGGGAAGCTTTGTGATTTGGATTTGAACTCAGCAGATGCTTGCCTAGTACAGCAGTTTGTGAAAGTGTGGCATAACAAGTCTTCCTATAGGTCCGTCCAAACCACTTTGAGAGATAATTTAGTTGATGATTGGTACGACTGGAAAAATAACTAACAGATTAGAACTTCCAAAGAAGAATTACACAAAAGAAAGGAGCACAATGTTGTGTTAGATGTGCTTGTAAGCAGGTAAAAGCAGGGTTGAGTAAGACAGCTTTTACAATTATTGTTTTGTTTTAAAGGTTGTGGTCAAAACGAAAACAGAATATGAACCCGATCGCAAGAAGGGAAAGTTCCGTACTCCTAAAATAGCTGAATTCACAATCAGCATCACTGAAGGGGTTTCAGAAAGATTTAAGGTAAGCACTGCTATCTAAGATGTTAATGACTGAGTCATGCTCACAGAAGTCCTTAAAGTCAGTTTCTCATCATGGTCAAAACTGGCCACAACTGACAGAGTGGCTGTTGTTGTGGGTAGGACATGAGAAAAAGAAATTCAATGTTACAGTAGTTCAGTATTTAGCAATTAGAAGCAGAAACGAATCTTGGTTGTAATCCCTCACTGGCAAATGAATTCAGAAAGCACTTCTATCAGCGTGTGGGTTTCAGAATGTGGCTGGCCAAGAGTGTGTGTGGGCTGTGTGCAGGTAGCTCACGGCACAGATAAAGCTCCTGTTAGTGGTAAAGAACCACAACAGTATTTGTTTTCTTTTTAGCTTGTTTTTCATCATGGCCAAACCATTGTCTTAAAAGCACCGTCATAGTCCATTACATACTTTTTTATAGTTAAATGTATGACTTGGCAGCTGAGGGATGTGTACCAGACGTCTCTGCTATCAGTTTTCTTGGTCCAGTTGTATCTTAGGTCTATTGGCAGATGGCAGTTCGGCAAGAATCTGTCTTATATCTGTTCTTTAGTGTCCTCACCCCTGTGACTCCCTTCTGTAGTCCCAGAGGAAAGCTGAGAGATTAAGTGGTGCAAGAATTGAATTACCTCTCCCCTTCTCACTGGAGAATAGGTTTTCTGGCTCTATGGAAGTAAAGCAAAGCAGGGAAGTTGGCTCTTCAGCTTGTTCTCTTAATAAAGGAAGACTTTGAGTGCTATTAATTTGGCATCTTACCCAAAGCATTTTTAAACAGTAGTCAACCACACTGTTCAGTGTGCAAGTACAGATACATCTGGAAAGCCTAACATTTAGAAGGAGGGAAAAAACCAGAGTTTCAGCAGAGGTATTCATTCCCTTTGTATTGCACACCTCTGACTTCTGTTTGTGTGACAGGAGTTTTAGGGCACAATGAAGACTCAAGTTCTGTTGCGCCTGACTCGTGGTTCCATGAGCTGCCCAAGCCCACCTTTACAAGAGTGTTTACTGCTCTGTGGAATCGGACCACACTCAACCAACAAAGTGAAGGCCTGAGGAGGGGACAGACCCTTGAGGCTACATTTGCAAAAGAACTTGTCAGAGTGTTGCCAGGACCAATGTTTTGGGTGTAGGTGGAGGCTTCAGCCATGCAATGAAGCGTGTAGGTTCCCTGTAAGCTGTGAGGAGAACCACCCCCGATAGCTAATCAGAGATGTTGTGGGGTCTGGCAGGGATTTAGTAAGGAGGTAAGAAACCTTGTTCCAGTTTTTGTATTACCTCATTTGGAGCAAGGACATCCCATCCCTCAGGGAAAATGCTGCATTCTAACTAACCTCTCTTTCTCCTCTGGGCATCATAGCACCATTTTGACAGCAATCCCGGTTCTCTCAGGTGAGGGATGTACATGCTGTATTGTTGGGTGAGATGCAGATTTCTGTGTGTCCTGGTCCTGCTAAGGTGATCTGAAAATGCTTACTGTGTTGGAGAAGAGAAAGTGTTTTGTTTGAGTACTCTGGTAGGACTTAGGTTCCTAGCAACTGGGCAGAACCTGTACCTGAGGAATTTTGTGCATATCCACTAACTGTAGGGACTAAGGATATTGCTTGAACGTTAAATGGTAGATGAGGAAAGATTTTTAACATCTTAGTTGAATGTAAATGTTTTATTTATCCCTTTGTACGTCTGTGTTCTTTCTGTCTTTGTTGGGAGAGCTGAGCAAATGAGGCCTTGCTGGAGAACAAACAAATAGCTTGTTGTGCTGTTGGGTAGTCTTTTCTCATTTGTGTAGCTGAGCATTTAAAAGCCTGAGTGTTTCTGTGTTGCATTTTTATATACCTTTGGATGGGATACTTCAATAAAATGTCGTTTAGATATTACTTTATGATGATCGCTCTGGGATTAATCTCATGCTACAGGGTTGCTAGGTTTTGCTGCTAGGTAACTACTGCATCAGAGAGAGGTTTTCAGTAAGATTTGGTATCTCTTGGGAATTGCAGGGTGATTCACACAGTGGCTGTAAGTTTAGGCTTCTAAAGAAGAGTGTGTGGGTTGATCAATTAGGAAAATTGTGGTTCAGTTAATTGAAAACAATAGTTCCGTACAGAACATTCAGGTCCTAAAAATGTCCCTTAATCTCTCTGTAACAGTTTTAGAATTGAATTATGCAGCTTGCAACATTTTGAAGAGAGGTGACTGGTTCTCCAGCGGGGATGATTGTCATATTCACTACTCCCAGTAGTAAATATTACATGAATAATTGATGAAATTTCATAAATATGTAGATGAAAAGTACTGATTGTGTGAGATTTTCCCCTGGGTCCTTATTAATTGTGAACCATCATGTTAACTGCTGCTGTTGATTCTGAGAGAGCAAAAGGATATTTGTTTGAAAATTAAATATTTGCTATAATTATGAAATGCATTATTTAACTGGTGAGATATTGACTTTGGCTTGTGTTCATGAAAAAAGCTTCAGATGCCATTTTAATGACTTCAGTATTGTACCTCACCGATGCATGAGCTCGCCACAAATGCCATGCTAAAAATAAAAAGAGTCAGTCATATTTACAAATAATTCACATGTGTATTCTAAGATGCACTCCTTAAGTAAGGACAAAGCAGATTGCATTTTTGGGATTCAGCAGTGCAGATCATCTAAAGCTGTTTTTCTTGAGGAATTGTACATTATAACAAATGAAGCGACTCCATATGTCATGTAGATCATTTGGTCTTTTAGCAGCTGGGTGAATAAGAAATTATAAAACGTATTTTCTTCATTCCATCCACATTACCACAGTTATTACAACACAGCGGAGAATGTTTACAAAAGAAACTGCAAGTATAATTTTCCTGGAGAAAGCCACATTCTGAATTCAAATCAGAACCTGTCAGAAGAACGTGACAACTCCCTGACTCTGAGAACCCTGTTGTCTTAACTTAGTTTTATGGCACTAATCACATCGAGAAAGATGTGATTTTTTCACTGAAGGTTATTTTTCATTGAGAAATAGAAGTCTTGCTTTTGGTCTTTGAACAGTGTAGACTAATGTGGGAATTAGTCCTTCACATCTGGAAAGCCACTTTGAACAAGGAAGACTTTTTTATCTCCTGCAAGTTGTCCGCTGTACAGAATAACACAACAAGGCTGGAAAGGCCATTTTGAAGGAGTCTTATGAATCAGGACATAGGAGGAAGCTATTGCAGGAGAAAATTGATGGTAGTGTTTTTACCTTTGCCTCCTCTGTTGACACAGTAGAGTTTTTTACAAACTGTGACTGGATTTTGTGGTGGGATGGCTGTTTTGGCAGCCACTGAATTTGGCTACAATTGAGTGCTGTGGACAAACCCACCAATTTCTAAAAAGTCTGTTATATCAAAGCATGAGATTTATTTTTCTGTTGTTGGGGAAACCTGAATAAAGAACATTTAGAAGTACTCTGAAAGCAAGCACTTATGTTTCCCAGTAAATTTCAAGCCCTTAGGTAAACCCAGGCTGTGGTATGCCTTCAAGCATTTGCTTCTATTCAAAGGCAGTCCAATTCTTCAGACTTTATCCTTGACATCTCTACATGCATCTAACTCTGCACAGCCAAAGCCTCAAGCTTATTTCTGTGGTAAGACCATATGGTGCAAGCCGTGTACTATAGAGTAGCAAGCAGTTGTTGAAATGTCTGCATGAGGTAATGAAAGAGGGATGGAGAGTTCCTTTCAGAATCAGTTCTCACAGTTTAACCTGGGAATTTACGACTGAGAAAAATGACAGTGACATATATATTTAAATACCTATCTTAAAGGAGGCATTCTTTAAAACATAATTCTGCCTCAAGGCTTTTATAGTCCTTCTTAGTAACACCAATGATCTTTATTGCTGCAAAAGTCATCAGAGATAAAGAAAATACTCCTCTCTGTTTCTGTGTGATTACTCTGTGTATTGAGTAGCTCTTTGCTCCCACTTAAAAAGTCTGTTAGGTGCACAAGATGTCAGCTGATTCTCGTACAGGACAGCACTTCCTTAAGTGTATTATATGTCTGTCAGTTCTGGAAGAGTGACAGGTACTTACTGCCTGGAGTAGTTCTGTTTTCTTCAGTTAAACTACTCACAGGATTAAAGTTGCTCTTGAGTGTAAGCATTTGGCAGGCTTTGAATCTTGCCATTACTACTTCAAGGAAGGACAATAAAGGAGATTCTTCTTTCAACGTAATTGCAGTTTCAAAACAGTTGATGCAAGTAACAGCACTGCATGGCAGCTGTCGTTCTTCCATTTGAAAAAAAAAAGTTTAATAATTCCCTGATATGACATTGACAATACTCCTGCTACATTTTTTGGCTAAAAGGATTTTTTTTCCAGTCAGAGCTGGAAGATTTAAGCGGATGCCTCAGTCAGATACCTGCAGCCGGCATATCCACTGGAAAGTCTTTCCTTGGAGCAGAACCAGCAACACTGGTGGCACAAAAGATGTGTGGAGTCTCTCCAGATGTAATGCTTTTGTATAGCCTTTCCTCTTCTGTAGAAACCTTTCTCCTGGCTTCAGTAATATCTTCTGGGTTTATGTGGGAAGGGAGCAGGTTCTTGTCCCAGGGCCACAGGGTTTCTTGAACTGCTTCCTCAGATCCTTATAGTTAAGAAACTAATACAGGGTGTGCCATGTGATAGAAGATAATGGGAACACTGTCATGAGCAGCTGTGTTAAGCCGCAGCGGTAGACTCTCAAGGGCACTGCCTTGTTGCCTGTTTCCGTCTAACAGCATCTCCTTGGGGTTTCATTAATCGACTCCCTTGCAGACTGGTTCTGTTTTCTTGCACTGCTGCTGTTAATAAGCACTGGGTCTGTGGCTTCTTTTCAGTTCTTGTTCTTCACTAATCTGTCTGCCTTTCTTGCTGCCACTCCCAGTCTTTTCCAAGTACCCAAGCCAATTCTCTCCTCCTCTTTGTCATCTCTGTTTGAGAAGGGCAGTCTTTTGATTTCACCTGCTTTTTCTACCCCAAAATTATGATCCTCTGTGAGCACAAAGGTTTGATAGGAATGTTCTGGTGAAGAAGTTGAGTTTAATATTTAGATACCAGTCATATAGCTAAACATGACATGTGGTGTTAGAAATACTGTTCTAAAATGAGGTTGTCTTTTAAGTCACCGGTCATCTTGATTATGTAAATATATTTCCATAGCAGGAAGGAAATTTGTACCAACTTGTTCTGTATAATTTGGATTGCTCTGTAAAGGAACACAAGTCAAATGTTGCAGGTGAAGATGTGAACGTTTCTTTTGTTCTTTCATGCAGCCATTTATTTCAACACTTCTGAACACTTCTCAATCCTTGAAGTGCATCGTTTCAGACATGTTTTGCATGTAAACTTCTAGGGACAGGCCCAGGTAATAGCAAGCAAGAATATGATTTTGGAAAAGCAGGAATATTAGTGGCAGTGGAGAGCTGATCCCAGTGTTCTCTGACACACTGGTAGAGGGCATTGTGCAGCTGGAGATGCAGAATTGCAGTGGGGAGAGGTGAAATGGAGGTCATGGCCATTTGCAGGGAAGCCAGTGTGATATTTTACAAATTTTATTCTGTGGGATGTAGCCAGACACAATCTATTGTAATTACAGTCTACCTGCCTAAAATTCTCTTGTAGTTTAAATTGGATAGCAGTAATCTTAATTTCCCATCCTAAATGGTTGTGAAGAGTTGCTGTATTTCATCCCAGAGGGCTTTGTGTTTCACTGGTGAGCAAGGCATAAATTGGTTGTAAATCACTTGGTATGAAAGGTGCTTTATAAAAGTGTGTCTTCACTCTTCTTGCTTGGAGTTAGCACTAAGTCTGTGCCTCGCACTTCATCGACAAATCAGGAAGGAATGTTGTGTTCTCAAGTGGCTGCAATTGAAATAGATAATGCGTAGATGTAGAGCAGAGATAAGATGTGACCAAGTGCTAGTGATTGAGCGGTGAAAATTACTGAATGTCTTGTTAGTTCCACTTTAGTTCCACTTCTCGTAATATCAGGAATGCTCCCAGGTGGGTTTGTGTGCTGAAAGGTGCACAAGGGAAGGAGAAGCGTGAAGGAAGGCTGTGCAGACCAGCATGGTGAGAGTGGGTTAATGAAAGAATTTCAGGCAAGAGGAAGAGGTGTGATGAGAAAGGTGGGAGGTGAAGGCAGAGGAAAACCAGATTGCACCCGGGCTTTAGTGGGACTGTGGGATACAGGCAAAAAGGAGCAAGATAAAGCTAAGAGGAACAAAGTGGATAGACTTGTGCATGCTTTGAAATGTGGCTTGTGATTTGTTCAGAAAGGGCCAGGAGCTGGGAAGAGATGTGGAGAGAAGCAGAGACAGTGAGTGCTGTTGATGAATTTTGCTGTAATATGCCAGCTTGATTAAAAGGGGAGCACAATGAATGTTGGTGAAGTGAGGAAGGAGGAGGCTGCAGTAGCCAGGCAGAGAAAATACAGCTTGCAGTGTTTTGCAGCTCTAGCAAAGTAGGATGGACTGATTGGGAAGATCTACCAGGTGTTGATGGTAAAGCCTTATCACTAGCTGTGTACATGTTATTGTGGTTGTCAGGCCTGGTGAGTTTCATTTGTTTGGCTGAATGCTTACAAATTCTGAAGATAGGGTTGTGGGGGTTTTTTTTGCTGTGGGTACACTTCTTTCATTCATTAGTCATCTCTCATTTTGATTACCATAATGGCTTCTGGCTAGACGTTGTCCTTCTTCTGCTCTTCACTTACAATCTATTAAAAAATCTTCCACATACATAATATCTTGTCTTCTTTTCTGTTCACTTAGTTTTGCTGCCAGATCCCCTTAAAACCAACTTTAAAGGATACTCTCAAGATGAAAACAAAACCACACTTTGAGTTCCTACTTAACAGAAATGTTTGTTTGTGCCATCTTGTAGTTATTTCATAGAAAGTATTAAAAAAACTCATAATTCCTGTGGTGTGAACAGTTACCTTGGAGTTCTGCAGGGTGTATGTGGCAGTGAATGATCACAGTAATTCAGAAGACTTCTGCTCCCACTGTGTGGGGTCCTGCACTCAGCCACCACAGAGAGAAGAGAATCTAGATTTCCTTCCAGAACAGAGTGGCGCTTCTGTGTTACATCGTCTCCTCCCTTGAACAGAGGAAGGGGGCAAGTGGCAGCTATGCCTCAGTAGGAGGAAGAGAGTATAATGAGTGTGCAAAAATGCTGTGGAAGAAAGCAGTAAAATGACAGCTTTGGTAGTGCTTGTGGTTTAAAGAGCAGCTTGTCACCTTCCCTCTTTCCATACTCTTATTTCTGAAAGACCTCAGAAGGTAAAGCAGAGAGGTCGAGTCATGCTGTGTTACTGGTGGGGTGAGAAGCTGACTGCCTTCAGTTATGAACTGAACCTGGGAGGGTCTCACAATTGTGGACCATCAGTGGTGTGTTATTATAAGAGTGAAGGAAAAAGGCTGTTAGGAGGAAGAGAAGGATTTTCGGCTTATAGGAGAGAAGTGGATTTGGATTAACAGGTGATTGCAATCACCTTGGAATCCAGTGATGGATTTGTCTCCATCTGTGTTGTTTGCATGTGCAGTTGTCTTTTACTTACACACAAGTTACTTGTATCCTGAAGGGTGGCAAGAGAAGGGAACTTCTCTTTTAAAAGAGAAGAGATAAGAGATTACTTGATTAGGGATTTGCAAATGATCGCAAGTTATTGGACATAATGAGAGTAAAAATTTGTCTGCTAATACCAAAATTAGTAACATTAAGAAATACAGTAAGTGAGGGAGAAAGATTGCTTGAGAATTATGAACCAGGAGCCCTGAGAGCTCTTCACAGTGGCTTACTGTGTGGCAATGAAAGAACTGTGCAGAATGTGACTTGTATGAGCAGTGAGAACTCCCAGCTCCACTGGAGGAGGTCACTGGAACAGGTAAATGCTCTATGTCTCAGCAGCTGAGCCCCGGGGCTGTGGCTCTGCAACTTGCCAGGCTCCAGCCATTCACACAACACTCAGCTTTTGGCCTCTTTCAAAAAACACAGTTACTTTCCAGAACAGTTTTAGAGCTTTGGAGAGAGTGATCCTGCAGTAGTAGTGGAAATTCAGATCTTTTTCTATTGTCTAATTTTTTATCTCAACTACAGAATAGCTTGTTAGCTTTGCAGTGTGTTCCTGAGGCAGCTTCTGTATGTCAGAATGGTTACAGCTCACAAATAGTGTTAGGATTCTACTATTTCCTGCTACTAGGATGGCCAGGGAATGTGATTAAAATGCTCTGAGATTCGAGAAGATTTTTCAAAGCATTTTGAACTGTTTATTCCTGTCTGTGGAGGACAAATATGAGCTGAATTGATCCCTACCATAGCAACTGTTCTGCTTGGTGTCTGTGCCACTTCTCACAGGCCTGAGCTCCTAGAGAGAGCAGCCTTTGTTGAAAGCTGTGTGAAATATATCTTGTAGGGCATGGGGAGCCTCAGCAATAATCCCATCTGAATTTTATCTTCTCTGTTCCCACTTTCTAGCCTTTTTTTGCCCTTTCTTTAAGAAAAAGAGCAGTGACTATCAGAGCAAGGGAATGGTGTCCCATAGGAAGGGAAGGACCCAAACCAGCTTGGAGTGTGCCACGTGTGCGTTGCAGAGCTGCTGCGCTGGGTGAGGGTGAACTCCTTTGGGGTTCCCCACTGTCCCTCACTGCCTGACAGCAGCTGGAGCTGTGGGGGAGGGTGACCCTGGTCCTGCAACCCCACAGGCGAGCGGGGATGCGCCAACGGGATGGACGGCCCGCGGCTGTAACAGCTCCCACAGGCAGCAGGGTCTTAGGGGGTGTGACAAGGAGCTTTGGGGAAGTCAGTTTTTCTAGAGCCTGAAGTAAAAATAGACTTTCAGGGAGGGAAATTGAGAATAAGGCTGTTGTGCTTGTGGGGACAGGAAAACACTGGAAGGTGAAATACAAGGTTTGGGTGAAGCCAGAGTGCGAAGGGCCTAGTAGATGTGTGTGAGCGGGATCCTAGAGTCATTTCAATTGGAAAAGCCTTTCACCTATCACTGAACTCACACTGCCAAGCCCACTACTAAACCATGTCCCTAAGCACCTCATCTACGTGTCTTTTAAATAGCTGTAGGGATGGTGACTCCACCACCTACCTGGGAAGCCTGTTCCAATGCTTAACAACCCTCTTTGTGAAAAATGTCCAATCTAAACCTCCCCTGGCGCAATTTGAACCCATTTCCTCATGTTCTGTCATTCATTCCTGGGGAGAAGAGATCAACCCCCACCCTACTAGGAATCTTCTTTCAGGTATTTGCAGAAAGTGCTCATGTCTCCTGTCAGCCTCCTCTTCTCCAGACTAAACATCCCCAGCTCCCTCAGCTGCTCCTCATCAGACTTGTTCTCTAGACCCTTCTCCAGCTTCATTGCCCATTTCTGGACACACTCCAGCACCTCAATATCCTTCTTGTAGTGAGAGGCCCAGAAGTGAACGTGGTACTTGAGGTGTAGCATCACCAGTGCCAAGTACAGGGGAACAATCGCTTCCCTGGCCCTGCCGGCCACACTACTTTTGATACAAGCAGGATGCCGTTGGCCTTCTTGGCCACCTGGGCACACTGCTGGCTCTGGTTCAGCCAGCTGTTGATTAACTCCTCCAGGTCCTTTTCCTCTGGGCAGCTTTCCAGCCACTCTGCCCCAAGCTTGTAATGGCTGAGGCAAAGCAGAAAGGGGTCCCAACCAACCACAGAAGAAAGAGAGAGGCCCGGTTAAAAACATGTGGGATGGGCTGAGCTAGGGCATGGCTTGGCCAGGAATGGTGGGGGTTATGTTGTTTGTTACTAAACTGGGCCACAGGGAATGACCAGAAAGGAAAATACACTTCATCTCTTGGATTGTGCAGGACATTCTGGGATGCAGGACATGTGAGTGGAAAATAGGGGGTTGGCAAGACAAGAGTGGTCTGTCCATCTTAACCTTTGTGTATGCAAAGGAGTAATAAACTTGGGGAAAGACTAATGGGCTTTGAAGAGGGATGGCAGTGTGAGGGTTTTGGAATGTGATTAAGAATACGATTTTTAAAATTTCTTGGCTTTGTGATGCAGTAACTCCTTTGAGAAACTGAAGATGTTGCTGTTGACCAGAAAGGTCCATGCTCCATGTCTCAACTGTCAGCATTGTTACATTAATACTGACATTTCTTCTGCTAAAATACTTCCTGAATCTGCAGTTGTCCCTGTCTCTCCTCTGGCCCTCATTTTTTTTTGGCTTATTTTGTGTCTAATAAAAATCATTCTAAAATCCTTGGTTTCAGCACCACATGATACTCCCCAGCCTTGTTTCAGCCAGGACATTTAGCACTCACTGGTGTCTGCTCAGGGTGAAATTTGTTTCCCCAGCATGAGACATCCCTAAAGATTAATCTCAGAGCTTCAGTGTGTGTGTCCCACTGCCACGCATGGACTGAGGTGTTGTAAACCCTGTTAGTTCCGATGTTTATCAGGAATGGACCAAGAGGCAAAGCTGCAGTTTTTTTGTCATTGCGTTCTCGAATACCAGATTATTCGTGTTTGCTTAATTGACCTTGATATGTCTAGATTATTTTTTAGAAGGTGTCTGTAACGGGCTTCCTTGTCTTCCTTTTTAATTTAGATGAAATTGTACTTTGTATTCATTAGTTAAATCACATAATCTTGTTTCTGTTTCTTATGCTATAGCACATGCTGGCTTCTTTCTAATTTGCCAACAAAAAAAACCCCTCAACCACTCTTAGTCTGTAATCTCCTTGAGCTACTCATTTGTCTATCAGTAGAAGCTTTAGAATAAATGAAACGCACATCTGGGACTCTGAGGAATGTTATTTTCACAGCTCACACCTTCCACAAAAAATGGGGTTGAATTAGTGAGCTTTGCAGTGTAACTGCTAGGCCAAAATCTTGTGCTTTCTCTTAGCAGTGGGTTAGGTAATTATAGAGATAGTTCTGTTTCCTATCTGACCTCAAAGGCTATCGGTCTCAGCTGCTTGCAGTTTACCCCTGGGGAAGGTTACCTTGATACTGACACTAGCTTCGGATTCAACTTAGAGTGTCACTTGAATTTTTTCACCAGCCCAAGTTCAGGACCAGAGAGGTACTTGACATGGTGAAAAGTCAGTGAGTTCCTCATATCGCAATCTGCAAAGGCTTCTCTCTCAGCACTGTGGGAGGAGTTGCCCCAGAATCAATCAAGGCCATCCCTGTGCTGAATGTGGTGTGTTGCCTTATGGATCTGGCAGGGAAGTGCTGCAAAATCTCTGTGTGGTGAAGAAGTTTTGATTCAACCTATAAAATAAGGGAGGAACCAAGCATGCAGGCTACTGGTGTAACTATCCATATGTTCCCAGTAGGCGCAAGGAAGTCTCATCCGTTCTCCTTGCCCTGCTGCAGTCACCTTTGTGTTCTCTGGGTGACACCTGTGCTACCTTACTGTTATCCAACTCCATTCTTGGGCAGGTGCAGGGAAGACAAACGTGCTTATACCAGCTGACACAAACTAGGCTTACATCACCCAAATACTGCAGCAGCCCCAGGCTACCTCCATGTGTCCTGGCCTTGTGTCCACTGCAGAGAAATGCAACCAGTCTTGCAGCACAGAGAGGATGCGCCACTGACCAGGGCATTCGCTTCCTCCTCTGAGCAGGGGCAGGTAGAAGCACTTACGTGCTGCATCCCTGTTCTCCTGCAATAATTAAGAAGCTGTTTTTATCCTTTGCTTGTTTTTTTACTGTAGAAGTGCATTCATGGCAGCCTTCTGCTGCCTACAAAGAGCAATAGAATAAGCAGCACATTCCTAACATGAGCATGTTTTCTTTTTCTTTGCAGGTAACCGTGCTGGTCCTTTTTGCCCTCGCATTCTTAACGTGTGTTGTATTTCTGGTAGTCTACAAGGTTTACAAGTATGATCACACCTGTCCAGAAGGATTTGTTTTCAAGGTAAATCGTGTACACATTCTAGAAAAACAGGAGAGTGTGTCACATTCTCTGTGTTGTTTTCAGCATAACCTTAAGTCCTGCTGTACTGTTTAGAACTTTGTATTTGTTTTCCTAGGTTGCTGTGCTTTGTGCTATGTTTCTGCTTAATTTATAATTGAGGTTGTACTGTTGCACAGTTTTATAATGTTATTTGGCTAATGCTTTTGAACATTGAAAATACAGCAAAAGACCCAACACCAGGAGGTTTGAAGGACACTTCAAACCTCCTTCATCTGCAGTTGTCTGGACAAAGCCTTCAGTTGTTGGGTGGTATGGTATAATATTGCATGTTCTTCCAAATTCCTGTGTCTTGGGAAAGAAGAGCATGATGAACCTGGAGGAAAGAAAAACCCCTCATAAATATTTGTCAAAGAAACAATAGAGTGATGTTCTCATTAAGAGTATTGAAGTTACCTTAGAGTTATTGTTGTAGAAAGAGCTTCTTGTTCTAGAACAGTGACCTCTGAGCCCTTCTGCCAGAGGCCAAAAGGGATGCCAAAAGAGGGCAGACACATTTACTGGGAAAAAATACCAGTGCTAAGGGAAAAGGAGGCTGGGGCTCACCTCATTCGTGGAGATGGCAGTGCTGGCTCCTCAGCTGTGGCCTGGGCTGAAAGTCAGACAGGCAACATTGATTTCTCAGTTGTAAATGTAGCAGGGTTGGACTTGGCTGGAGTTCGGTAAGAAAAGTAGCAGATGATGGCATTCTTTCCTCTTTTTTTTTAAGTCACATAATGAATCAAAGGAGGTACCTGGGATGATCTTCAAAAAGATTTAAGAAGGAATGGCTGGCTGCCTCAGGACTCCTTGATGATCCTGGTCAGGACTTTGATTCTGTTACTTCAGGCACGTCATTATCTTACAAGTATCTAGTCCAAAGTTGTCATCAGCCGTGCCCTGCTGGGTTCGCTTAGCTCCAGGCAGTAAGGGTTGGGTTGCCACTTTCCCTTGGTGCAAGGGCAGAGGCTGCTGTGCTTGGAGTCCTTTGCTATAACTCAGGGGTTCTGGCTTTTGGTTCTGCTGTTGTTGTTTTTGTGCCATCTCAGAGAAGCGCTGAAACCCCGCTGTGCTCATGTCTCATGGGACAAGGGCCTTTTTTTTTTTTTTTTTTCCCCTAGGCTTTCTCTTGGCTTTGAGAAATCTGGGATATGGACTGTATGTTCCTGACCAGCCCATCTTGATACGATCCTGGCTTGACAGGACTGGCCATGCTCCTGTCATAAGCTTAGTAACAGTCTGCTGCTTCTGCTTCCGTTCATACCGTGTCAACCTTTCCTTTGAGCTGCAGCCTTCTGGCATCTTTTGTCCTTCCTTCCTTCCCAGTGTGGCAAGAAGTTAGGGGGAGAACAGAACGGGTTCTTAGCTGTATTTCAGTTACTCTGTGAACAGGTTCTGATCGGGTTTCTCTCTGTGGGCCCTGGTTTGCAGCAGAGGCTGGGCAGGAAGTCCCACGGCTCCTGCTCTGTTCGTAAGGTGCAGCACACAGAGGGCTGTGCTGCTCTTATGACCCTCTCCCAGGGCTGGGCTTTGTGTGATGGCACAACGCCAGGAGGCACAGCACTGCTGGTCAGGGAACTCTGGAGTTTTACAGGAGAAACACAGCAAATGATGTAAGGCCAGAAATGAGCAGTGGTGCCAGGAATTTGTATTTGTTGCCTTTGCATCTCTTTTGGGGAGAGTCCATAATGCTGCGTGACGGCGTCGCTTGGCACAGGTGTCCTCAGAGGGATGGTGGAACCTGTCTCCTTGTCACCAAGGTCTCTCTGTACCAGCTTCGTGCTTCAGGTGGACTCAGTATCATTCTCTGGCAGGGATGTCTCCAGGCTTTGGATGCCAATGAGATTCCTTGGTTAAGGACAAAGGTGTGCCCTGCCTCAGGAAGCCTGGTACCATGGGAGTCTCTACATAGAGGCTGAGCTACTGCAGCTGTGAGTCAGACTCCTCACTTCTTCCCTGCTTTGATGCCCTCATACATGGAGCAGTTCCAAAGGCTTCAGTGCTTTCAGCCTTTCTGCTGTCCTACACATCCAGGGCTTGAAGGTGTGCTGAAGAAGGTGCTGCCTCTCCTTTGTACAGCGATCTTAAAACTGCTCGAGCCTCCATTTGGTGCTTGCTCAAGCTTTCTGACATGGCCCTAATACTGCTGTTGAGTAGCTCTTTCCTCTGAAGCACTCTCCACTGGCTGTTGTTGAGACTCACCAGAGTTTTCCTTGGAGACCTCAGTGCACTTACACCCTGGAGGGATTTCTCCAGGGCTTCAGTATGCTCCATGCTGCATCTGTTAGTTTAGCTTTCGTTGCCAAGGCACCTGCATTCTGTCAGCCTCATGGATGGTACAACGGACTAATTTCAGTGCACTGAGGACACCACCATCATCTGACCCAGCAAAGTTAATGTGACAGAAGATACTATTTATAGGTGGATACCACTGGGGTCTTTATGTCAAGGGAACAAAAGGAGTCATCTTAACACAGCCAGATAAACTGGCAACCAGAGTTCTCCCTGGCATCAAAGGCCTTAACTAATGTCTGTAATAGAAGGGTTGTGAAAGAACCAAGATACTTGCAACTGACTCTGGAGCATCCCAGTTTCTACTCATGGTCTTCCTTATCACTTCTCCCACCCAGGAACCATGGAAACAAAGTGGATGGAGAGAAACGTCCTGTGTGAGCTGAAGGGCTCAGGCAAGTGGCAGGATGCAGCACCAGTTGTCCTCATTCGTGCAGTCACTGCCAGTGCTGCAAGGCCTGCCCAGGGACTGTCCCTGGCTGCTACACCAGGAGGAGTGAGCACAAGGGCAGGTTTTTCCTGTCTTTTTCTGGAAGGGTGAAATCCCAGGAGGAAAAATGCAATCAAGATGGAAACTGCTGTGTGTTTCTTTAGGCTATTCTGTCAGGTGTTGTGCGTGTTTGTGACTACAAAAAATAACGACTGAGTTATTTTGCCTGTCACAAAGCAACACGAGATTCTGTGGCAATTTTCACTGGCAGTGATCTTGGTTTGTGTTCAGCACTGATAATTGTATTTGTTTTGAATTTCCTTGGCAGATTTCATTAGATCAATTGATTGTGTTCCATCCCGTTTTAGATATTTAGAATTGTGGCTACATCCCGTGACTGGGTGAGATAATCACTGCAGAGATGGCCGTGTCTGTGTACTCCTTAGTCATTCTGTCCCATCAGAAGTTGTGTCAGTTATCCCAGATAAAGCGTGGCTAATACCTCAGAAGATGGCATGGTTGCTCTAGGTGAATGTACATATCAGACAGCTCTATTCCAGGTTCTTGGATTATTATATTTTCCATCTAGGCCCCAGTCCAGCAGCTGGTGGATACGAGAATTCCCACCCACCACGGGGAAGCCTCTGTTGATATGGCAGTGCTGATAGGGCAGAAGCGTCTGCTTAGCTGGGCTTAGATCCTGCCTACTTTATAGTGCTCCCCTAAACAAAGCCATGAGGGTTTTGCCCTGACTGCTACCTTAATAAAAGATAAGGAACAAAGGGCTCCTGGGTGAATGTGGTAACATGCAGCCAGTGAGGCTCCCGGGTGTAGGTGACACTGTGTTGCTCCCAGGGGACTGTCAGTCTGACTGCAAGTCTTCCTGCAGCTTCCTTCCAAGTCTGAGGAGATCCAAGGGGATCTCATTAATATTTACCAATATTTAAATGATGGGTATCAGGAGGTTGGGGCATCCCTTGTTTCTATTGTATCCAGCAACAGAACATGAGATAATGGGATGAAGCTGGAACACAAAAAGTTCCATTTAAACATAAGGAAAAACTATTTCACTGTTGAGGTGAGGGAGCCCTGGCACAGGCTGCCCAGGGAGGGTGTGGAGTGTCCTTCCTTGGAGGTCTTCAAGACCCACTGCACGTGTTCCTGTGTGACCTGATCTAGGTGACCCTGCTTCTGCAGGGGGACTGGATGATCTCTAAAGGTGCCTTCCAACCCCTACTATTCTATGATTCTATGTTTACCACCAGACTGGATCCATCGGGGTAGGCAGGTTCCTGAGGTTGCCTATAGGCCAGTTGCTTTGCCAAAACTTCTCGCTTTTGTCTTTCATACCTTTTGATGCTTTTTTTTCACTCTTAACATTTTTAGGATGCAAAATTTTTATTAAGCCAAGGCAAACTGCAGGATCTTCTCCCAATCATTATGTGCTTTATGAGTTAAACTATCTGAAACTGTTGCTACTGGAGCTTAATGCCACTTCTGTTTCTTTTTCCCATGACAAGAGTCATCCCTAAAGTAACAGTAGACAGATTTGAGACAGCATCTGGTCCTAGAAACCATGACATTTTTGGATGTGGTGTTGTGCTTAGAAATTCCCAGTATGAAGTTTTGTTTGCGAGGTTCCAGGAGAACAGCAACAGTTCAAGGTTGCTGGACTGTAGTATTATAAATGTTAGTCTCCTGGTGCTGGAAGCAGGGAGGCCAAACAGCACAGTTCTTTTTAAGAAAACCTAAAGATTAGAAATGATTAAACAATGATTAAATGATATTTTAGAGGGTCAATTCAGTTGCCCAGATGAGCACCCAACACTCTGAAGTATCAGCCAAGAATGCCTGGACTAGCAGATAGGGCAGAGCCCTTGCAAGAGCTGTGATGTGCTGGAGCAGAACCTGGGGGTCACAGGCTCTTCCCACCTCATTTGTCCCTTCAGTGCAACTCTCTGCCTTGTGGGCCTGTCCTGCCTTGTCATTGGGAGGGCTGCTGGATGAGACCCATGTGACATGGGCACAGCTGCCAGCAAAGCTTGGGTCCTGTTTAGTGTTTAACTCTCTAAATCGGGTATTTCACTTTCAAAAGCTCTGAGCATGTAGCAGGTTCTAGGTAGTGCTCTTCTGGGACATTAGCTGTGGGACTACAATGTTCAGCTTTTTGAAAGCCTGCTGGTGGCCACATCTCTGACAAGCAAGAGTGAAGTATTTGGTATGCGTGTACACGCTCGGACGGTGTTTTCCCTGTATGTCTTCTTTTCTGGGCTATAAAACTGCTCCTGCCTTGGCACCGATGCATCTGTATTAGTTTCTGTCCTTCAGACTGAAAACACCATATTGGAGTGTCTGAAGCAACTCTAAAGGTCGGACACAGATATGTGTAACTGTAGTCCAAACACCAGGAACAAAGTGGGGAGGAAAAAACAGCAAAATATGTCTGGAAATAGAGACTAAGTACTTGTAAAAATAATTTTAGGCAACTGTGTTTGTTGTGTGCTGGTTGTTGTGGCACGTAAACCCAGCTGGGCTTCCTGGCGGGCACAGGAGTAGTGGAAGGATTGCAGGAAGGGCTTTTTGAACACAGTAGGACAGCACTGTGTGCTGCAGCTCAACTCTCTAGGTGAAGGCTGGCTTAGACTAAACAAAACAGACCCCTCCCCTGAACCTGGTGTTGGTGTGTGTGAGCCAGCAGTGTGCCCTCGTGGCCAAGAAGGCCAATGGCATCCTGGGATGCATCAAGAAGAGTGTGGCCAGCAGGTCAAGGGAAGTTCTGCCCCCCCTCTACTCTGCCCTGGTGAGGCCTCATCTGGAGTCCTGTGTCCAGTGCTGGGCTCCTCAGCTCAAGAGGGACAGGGAACTTCTGGAGAGATTCCAGTGCAGGGCCACCATCAGGAGACTGGATCATATTCTTTATGAGGAAAGGCCGCAGGAACTGGGGCTATTTAGTCTGGAGGAGACTGAGGTGGGAGCTCATTAATGCTTTAAAAGGTGTCAAGGGGATGAGACACACTTTTTTTTCTGTAGTGTCCAGTGATAGGACAAGGAAGGGGTAATGGACAATAAAAGCTGGAACACAAAAAGTTCCACTTAATGAAAAAGTTCTTTTGGGTGAGGGAGCCCTGGCACAGGGAGGGTGTGGAGTCTCCTCCTCTGGAGGTCTTCAAAACCGGCCTGGACACATTCCTGTGTGAGCTGATCTAGGCTCCCAGACCTGCTTGAGCAAGGGGGTTGGACTTATATGATCCTTAGAGGTCCCTTCCAACCCCTACCATTCTGTGACCATATGGGTGATGTCAGTGATGGGTTTTCTTTGCAGAACAATCAGTGCATTCCGGCTGGGTTGGAAAACTACTACTCTGAACAAGACTCCAGCACCCGAGGGAAGTTTTACACAGTGATAAACCACTACAACCTGGCCAAGCAAACCATCACGCGCTCCGTGTCCCCCTGGATGACGGTGCTGTCCGAAGAGAAACTGTCTGAGCAGGAGACAGAAGCTGCCGAGAAATCGGCTTAGTGGGATCAGCTAATTAGTAACACTATGTCATTTGAAGGTAACTAAGGGACTTTAAGGAACTTTTCATTAAATATAATTATGGATACTTTAGAGGTTACTCATGTTTATGGTGCAACTGCTTCTGTTTGCTGATACTGCTTTGCAAAAAAACAAAAAAACCAAACCAAAACAAAAACTTGCTGCAGAACATTCATGGGCAGAAACCAACTGGCATCGCTTTAGAGCTCTGACACCCTGTGCGATGTTAACAGCATCCACCCTTCCAGATGTTCTTGCAGTTTATTGAGAGTCTGGCAGATTGCTTCACTGGATTTTTCAGGGCTTGGACCTCAGATGAATCATGTGTTCTGTTGTCTGAACCTTATTTATCAACTTTTTAATTCTTTGTCATTTTGCAAACTGAAACACCCCAGCCATAAGCAGAGTGATCTCTTGTTTAGCTGAAAGCTGTGTTTAATACTTGGGTTTGGCTCAAGCAAGAATGATGTCAGGGGCATAATGTCATGACTTGTAGGGAGAAAGAACCTGTCAGGTAGCATTTTTCTTACATTTTCTTTACTGTTGTTTATTTGTAAGTGATAATGTTCTTTGCAACAAGGCATGCTCAATGGTTTTATTATTGCTGTCAACAGGATTTTACTGCATTTCCACTGTGGCTTTAGCATCTTGGTAAGGATGTGCACTGAAACACAAACTAGATAGACATTAGGGAAGGGAAAAACACAGGCAGCGTGAGGGAGGGAGGGTGAGGACAAGGAAACAGAGACAGTTCAGGCTGTCTGTATGGGAAACAGCACCTTTGCATCATCCTGGCGAGGCAGCAAGCCGGCTCACAGCAGGTGCCTAATTTGTTGGATACAACCAAGGGAGTAGCAAGTCCAAATTTAACTCTTATTACATTAACATCTTCCCCTTTTATTAATTCCAAGGAGCTCTTAGTTTACGTATGGTTTGCAGCTTGCCACTTTTTAAAGCACAGGGCATCACACGTGAAAGTGCAGCGTATTTGGTGACACAGCTGTCTGCTTTAAAGCTACACGTGAAATGGAGCAAAGAATAGAACTGTGTGTGGCTGGGGAGGGGAAGAGATGTAGAAGAATATAGTAGGGTGGGTTCAGGTTAAAGTTTCAAAGTAATTACAAACTTCTCTATTCGTTGTGTGAAACCATGTTTTCATTTTTTATTATAAATCTGAAATATCTTACAGAAAAGACATCATCTTAATTTAACAAAGGCAATGTGAAGCACTGAGGCAAGTCACCATGGTGTTCGTGGCACTCGAAGGGGACATGGTGGAGTGGACATGTCAAAAGTTCTCTTTTTCTTTTGGGAGAGACTACACAAAAATGCAGGGAAATGATCAGGGTAGGCTGTGTCTTGAGTTCTGTAGCAGAACAAACACAGTCAGCTTTGCTTTTATTCTTCTCCAGCAGAATTGCTTTATCAAGCCCCTTTCCTACCCTATGGTACAAATAACTGTTAGCACTCAAGGTTTGGTGTGAAATGGGCATTACACAGCAATCTGTAAGAAGCTTTTTATTAAGTCAGTTTGGTATGTGGAATGCATAAAAAGAGCAATAAGTTATGTGCCAAATTTTCCTTTGCATTTGAAAATATCAAGCTAGTTGAAGATCTGGAAAGCCTCCCTCCCCCATTTGCATTTCCTCACACACGGGCTTTAGGGGGTGACAAGTCATTCTACATGTAACTTTTGACATTTTCACTCTGCAGAGTAAAGCCTGAGGAGGCCGCTGCGTGTTGCGTGTCCTGTAGAGAGGACACAGGAGAGAGAGGGCAAAACACACATTTCGTACAGATGTAGTTACAGAGAACATTCCACTCTCACACCCTGGAAACATCTATTCCCCAAGACTGTCCTACACAGAAATGATTCATGGCCCATCTTCTCCCCTGAAATGTAGGACAATAAAAACTGCTGCTGAGAAACAACTTCTTTCTCATAACAATAAATGTTAAGAAATACCAAGCTTTAAGAGCTAGGAGAAACAGATGCTTATGCTTCGTAAAGTCAAACTCCTTTTTTCCTGCCATTTAACAGGAGGGAGGTTCCTCACTCCCACCTAGTTTTGAGATTGTTTTGGGTTTGTTTTGTATTTTTTAGTTAACAAATTGTTCCCAATTTCAGTGCTTTGAAGAGTTTGGCTTTAATAATGTCAATCCTTTGCCTTTGTTCCCCCATCCCAGAACATCTGTGTCACTGCACAAGCTGTTTGTGTTGTATTCTCTCTTCACCCAGAAGGAAAGTGCCGCAGCTGACTTCTTACCATTGCTGTTACTATTACATCAACCTGATCTCCGACTCGAGTAGTTTCAAAGGATTAGAAGTAGAGGTCATACATGTGCGAAATGATCACTGTGTACTGAAGTGGTATGATTAAATAAAAGCCTGAGACAGTGTAGATGCTTTTGCACAGCAACAGTTTTCTCTTGATCTGGCCTTTGAACATCACAGCTGTGGGGGTGACTGTGATAGGACCCGTGTGGGTTTTTTTCCTTTCCCTTAGCTCTGCTCCAGCTCGGTGCATTCTCAGCAGCTCTTTCAAAGGTTTCTGTGTTCTTTGCAGGATTAAGTCTGGTTTGATGTTTGAGGGAGGGATTACAAAGGTACACTGTCAGCTCCCTCTTCTCTGACAGGTATCGACATGTGCTTGTTTATTGGAAAATATTTCCATCATAGCAGTAGGGAAAAAACACATTAAGCACAGCGGTGTGCCAGCTGCGCCGCTCCAAAATGTGTCCAAAATTTGCACACAAAGCACAGAGACAGTATTGTATTTTTTTAATTATCATACCAGTCCAGGAAAAGCAAGGAGAATGAACACATCACGAGGAAGAAGAGGATCCATACTCTAAATCCAGCGTTGTTTTTGATGGCCTGTGAGGAAAAAGGTTGTCTCTGTTACCATCAGCAGTCACCACGTAGCAGAATTTTGTCGCTGGCAACCCCAGATGCCTAGTGCTGGCCTCATCCTCCCTTCCCACAAGAGAAAGGTCAAAACTTGCCATTAATTTCAGGTGCATTCATGTCAAGTTGGCTGTACCTCTTTAGATGTATCACACTAAGTCTTAAAACTGTTTATTTAAAACACCCCACCACCACAACAAACTCCCACAATCCCCTCAATGTTAAATACCCTGGGAACATTAAGAGCTGCATCAAAACAATTAAACATCGGGCTTAAGTTCCAAAAGTGAAAGTCTGTGTGATCAGAAATAATCAGACCTTCATTGTTCTAATAAACATCTGCTCACCAAAAAATCCCCACAAATTACCCAACCTAAACCTGACAACTATTGGTGGAGGCTGATGCAGCCCTGTCAGTCCCTTGTTTCAGGCTTGGAGCAAGGAGCAAGCCTAGCAAGCATTTCTTCTTGGACCCTCCCTCCCAAAGCTTGAGGCTGGTACATAGCCTGGGACCTGCTGTTTTCTCTCATGTTTCAGACTTACACTCTGAATACATGTTTCTAACACACTACAGACAGTGACAGAGACCAAGTTTTGTATTCATTACCCTTCCCTGCTGTTTCTCAGTGTGGTTTAGGAAACTTCGTTCTACCTACAAATGTGAAAAATGATGCCAAAGCACCTTCAGCCTGTGCCTTGGTCACTGCCCTGCTGAGAGGAGCTGAGCAGTTGGTAATGCCTCCTGGAGTCACCCCCTCTGGGAGCTTTCGGGGGGAACACAAGCCTCTGGGACATGGTTCAGCATGGCAGGAGCTCCTGCCACCGCGCAGTGACCAGCAGCAGCAGCACTTCCTTTACTCACAGTCTGCAACTTCTCACATTTTCTCTTCTGTTTAAATAAACTTGACCAGTGCTAAAATGCCACATCACCTTTCTGGTTGAGAACAGGGGAGGCCAAGTCAGCTCCTGCAGGCTGTAGGTGAGGTGAGCAGCAGTGCCAGGCCTGCACCAGTGAGTTCCCTGAGCCCCGGTCCTGCCCCTGCCTGCGCCACACTGAGCTCCCATGGGTCTAAAGCAACTGAAAGGTATGAGAAACACCTGAGGTGAAAACAACTTGGAGACATTACCTCTCTTATGTCCTCGTTGCCTTCTTTGATATTCTCTGTTGCACCCACGACTAACTGATGGATATTGTCAATATCAGTTTCCTGTTAAAATAAAATTGAGAAATGGTGATGAATGTCAGGAAAAAACCCCACTTTCAAGGACTTTGGGAACAAGCAGAACACAAAACCTGGTATTAACGACATCTTGCCTTCAGTGATTCAAAATATGAGGTTAGAGGTTGGACTCAATGATTTTAAAGGTGTTTTCCACCCATAACGACTCTGTGAGCCTCTATAAAGGTACAAAGGCAATTAAGTTGTCATTTCTTTACCTGTGGTTTTATGAGCCTTAATGGATACCACCCCAATTGAGAGGAAGCCTCCCATTTTATCTAGGATCAAATCTAACCTGTCTAATTCTGCCAGTGCTTTTAGTAGAAGTGCCACCATTCCCAGGAAAGAAGCCGTTAACTAACACGTTTAACAGGACACTGATTCTGAGACAGGGGTCATTCCAACACACATGCTGCATTTTCTATTCCCAGTGCATTCCAATACATAACAACAGCAAAGGTCTTGATTTTGCATTTGATAAAAACCCAAAAATATCTTTTCCTTCTCATTGCTGTCACAGATTCATTAATCTGAAGTTTCCATCTTGCATGACACCAAGACCAAAATATTCCCAAGAGAATCTTCAAGCTGCTGTAGTGTTAAATTATACTAACCTGCTGCAAGACCTTTTCAGTGAATATCTCTTGTAATCTGGAGATTTCCACCACCTTTCCTTCAATTTGTCTTGGGAAAGAACAGAAACACTCCATTAGACACGAGTGCAGAGCTTTCTTGCCCTGCAGGTTCTGGCTCTAGCCTGGCTGGTTTGTCGGCTGGGGTGGACGCTGTGGCACCAGCAGATGGGCAGCCACCAGCCCCAAGGGAGCTGTGGCACAGGCATGGCCCGGGCACTGGCAGCCTGCACTCCAGCCACTTCCTTTTGACACTGCCCTTTTATGTGCTGCTCCCAAGTGCAGATTTCACCTTGCCCAGGACTAACAGTCATCAGGAGTGCCACAGCTGGAGTTGGCCACTGGGCTTCTGCAGGGAGGGAGGGCGGGTGGCACCACATGGGCTCAGTGACTGCACCCCCCGCAGACGCCCAGGCGGGAGGTGGGACAGAACATAAACCTTCTGAGTGTAGTCAGTACTTGTTGGGGTGCTTTGTGTGTCAGAACCATACTTCATGGCAGGACAGCACAACGCGTCAGCTCCTACAGCTGGGTCCCTGGGCGCTCTGTCCTGTCCCATCTGTCGCACCCCACCACCAGCACCGCTGCCGTTCCCTGACACGGGGCTCCTCAGCGAGAGGGGGTGTCGGAACAGGACCATTGGTAAAGGAACCCAAAGCTCTACCTGACTTCGTCAAAGAGATTGTTCATTTCGCCCACCAGTCTCTGGTTCTCCTGTTCAAACTGGAAGAAGGAAAACAGCACATGTGAGTTCACAGGCATAGACTTGGGGAACTTTCTCCAACCGCACCCCAGCCAAACACCTCCCACCTTCCCTGCAATCTAGTTACAATGTGTCTCAACAGATCTTCAAGAGTTACTAACACTGGCCCAAATGAGCAGTATCCACTGTACCGCTTGTTGTTCTCATACCATTAATGAAACAAACCCCAAAGTAACGGGAAGAGAACTGGAAGACTTTGCTCAAGCGACTTTGCAGTAAGGAAAAGCAGAGTTGGATGAAATCTGTCCTTTATTATTATTTATTTTAGAAATCTGAGTGAGGAAAGCTTCCATGCTTGTGAAAGCGTGTGACTCTCCCCATGGCATCCTTGTACTGTCCTTCACATTATTCACCTGCTGCCCATGCCATCGAGTTCACTTTTTGCTACAATGTGAAATATTGAAATATGTGGTACTTCATACTTTACAAATGCACTGGCTTCAGTTATTCCAGTAGACCTCTTTCATATCGAACTCGAGTGACTGATGAAACATTTAAATATACTTTTAGCACTATGACTTAAAAGTACAAGCATAAATAGAAGACCTTACACGGGAAAAGCAGCTTTGACTTCTCAGATGTACCTGTCAGGTCATTTGGGATTCATTACAGAACAAGTGATCATGAAGCCAAGTACAATGACACAATTTGCTGAAACAAAATCTGCACAGCCAAAACCCAGCTGAGAAAGGCACTCCATGGCGTGCTGCAGCTCCAGGGGAACCGCGTCGCTAGGACTATGTTTTAGAAAGAGCCCATTAGGAATTAAGAAGACGGGGTTTTCAAGGTGCCTGAAGGAGTTGGTCCCACAGTCCAGCAGCCACTCAGTCCCACAGCCACTCTCGGGGCCTCTGCCGTGCCCAAAGGGCTCCTGCCCTCGGGGACAGCAGAGCACCTCGTGGGGGAAGGGTCATGAGTCCTGTGTTGGAGGAGGGAGGGGAACCTTACTCAAGGTATTGTGTCAATTAATTCTGCATGGCCAAAGCCTTGGTAGCAGCTGGGCCTTTGCGGGATGGACACAGCTGGCCACGGGTCCATGCGCTTTTCCCACAAAGCTAGGCAACACTTGGTCTCCATGGGTATACAGAAATAGCACATGACGGTATGAAAACACAGCCTGCTGCACACCTCTGACAGGTTAAACCCCAGTGCCACAGGCAGCAGTGCCAGTGCCAGGCAGCAGTGTTCGGAGTGGCAAGCTGCAAGGGGCTGCTGTGAGAGGCAGTGGTGAGGGACAGTTGTGAGGGACAGCAGTGAGGGGCAGCTGTGAGGGGCAGCTGTGAGGGGCAGCTGTGAGGGGCAGCAGCACGGCCTGGGCTTGGTCAGGTCGTCCCTATCTCTGTCACAGACCAGCTTTGGGCAGAGCACTGGCACAGAGCAGTTTTGTTAGCAGCTCTCCTGGCCTCCCTGCAGGGTCTCATCGCTCTGTTGAAGGCAGAGCAGCGTGTGGTCAGGAACACGGTGGAGGAAGCCCCACGGGTCAGACGTGGTTCTCTGTTGGAGCAGCGGGAACTGCTCAGTGTTCGAGCAAATGCTCGGCCCTTAATGCTGGCAAGAAAAGGAGGTGCTGCCCAGAGAAGAGGGTAAGTATTGGAAAACATCTCATGCAAAAAGCATGAGGGTTGGAAAGTCCAAATCACAGAGGATTATGGTAACAGTGAGGGTTGTGTTTCATCAGTGAAAGGCAAATGGGTGTTTTGCTTTTAGCGGTGCTCCTGAAATAGCTGAAAATGAAGCACTTGGTATTTCAAAGTAGTTTCAACAACAATGCAGCTTGTCATTAAGATGCAACATGAAAATTAGTGGCTACAATACAACAGACAGTTCCTCTGCTCCACAGCCTCTCTCCCAGAGCTGCTCTGCGGGAGTATGTACATGTAACGTTACTGCTGTGCTATGTTTGGTGAGGATCCTTGGCTTGCCAACCTACTCCCACGCTGCCCCAGCCAGGCCACCAGCACCGCTGTCCCAGGCCTTTTAAGACCTTCCTCATGTGCAGCTCGAGGCACATTGCTCCAGATGCTGACGGATGCACCCCTTGATGCAGAATGATCCACAATGTTCCAGATGAAACTTCTGACATATCAAATACTTTCATAACACTAAACACTGAGATAAAGTATGTATAACTACTCAAGGTGAAGTGAAAACGATTTAGTGCTGCCACTGAGGAATTTGTCCTGCTCCTCTCTCTCCCCACATACACAGTCCTAAGCAAGCGCTGCTGCTCGTCTGACTTTGTGACACGACACTTCAGCTCATTAACTACTTTTTCCTCCTGAGTTTTTGGGTGTATTAGTAAATTGAATCCCACCTCAGGACCAGACGGTAGGGCTGGCTTAAGGAGAATGGATAGCAGGAACTGAGCATGAGTTCTGCATTGCCACAGATCAACACAGAAGAGCAAGAAATCAAGAAAAGGCAAGTCACCTTTCATACTGTTCACCTTCATTCCCTCCTTTCCACACCTCGTATCATCACTACCATTCCCCACACTTTGTGCTGTATCATTTTTCATCTTGCTTCAGGCCCATCCAGACCTCAGAGAAACAGTACTTGTGCTAACGGCAAATTAAATGTCAACCTGCATGACTTAGGGAAATGGTTACTGTATTAAAAATGTGTAGGTTTAATTTGGCAGAAGCAAGTGTGACAGGTATGTTTAAAGAAGGGTAACAATGAATCTCATAGAAAAAGGTTTGGTCTTCTGACACAGGCAATTTATGCCATAGAGAATAATGAAAAATAAGTTTTATTTCATTTAAAATACCAATTTCTTTTTGTGCTGGAGGTTCACTGTCTGACTGGCAAGAACAGCTTTCTCCAGAGTCTAAGGTCACAGACAAGGAAGAGGGCTGTTGGGCACTGTCACCTTTACTGTGGAGTTGAGGGAGAACAGGGAGGAGCATACTGCACAGCTCCCTGAAGTCCCACTGATTTCCACACTAAATATCCAATGGTTTTATTAAATCAAAATGTCAGCCTTGCAATACATTCAGATGTCATCGTTGCTGCTGTCTGCAGTGTCTCCTAGCACAGAGCAGAGCGTTAGTTGAAATACAACTAACTAATACAATGGTATTTACTGCACAGTGGCAGATGGTTAAAGGTGTGAGGTGTGTCACCACTGCATGTTACCTTCACACTGCTGTATGTCCCTGGCTTTTAGTGGAGTCACCTCAGAACAAAGTCAAGGATCAGAACAGTGGAACAGAGCCATGAGGTTCAGCACTGTGTCAGCTGGTTGGTCCTGAAGTGACTACATGGCACCAGCAAGCTGTACCTGTTCTTTACGCTTCTGTAAGGATAAGCATTTCGGCAGAAATACTCAACAGCAGAACTTCCCTATTTTGCTGCCTTAGTAAAATTAAGATGGTAACTAATTCAGAAAGTAAATTTTCAATAAAGAGACAAGTGAATGATTTTAATCCCTTACAAATAGCACAAATCCACTTGAGAGAGCGTTCTTTAAGAAGTCCCTTTGGTAGTTCAGTCTTTCCACTGGTACAGATTCCCTTTTACACTACTAAACGGCAATTTGCAGTCACAGTGGAGGGGGCTGCCTGCTGCAGGCAGCAGTAAGATACAGAAAGCAGTCCACTGAACAAAAGGTTGGTTGGGGCACAGCACACATCATACACCAGTTTGTCACTGAGGGATTTACACAGTTACAGAATGGTGGGGGTTGGAAGGGACCTCAAGAGATCAACTAGTCCAACCCCCGTGCCTAAAGCAGGTCCACCTTGATCAGGTCAACAGGAACGTATCCAGGTAGGTTTGGAAACCTACAGAGAAGGAGACTCCACACCCTCCCTGGGTAGCCTGTGTCAGGGCTCCCTCACCTGAACATGAAAGTAGTTTTTCTGTGTGTTTTGGTGGAACTTTTTGTGTTTCAGCTTTTGACCATTACCCCTTGTCCTATCACTGGACACTACAGAAAAACAGTGTTGCCCCATCCCCTTGTCATCCACCTTTTAAATACTTTGTGTTTAAGAGATCCCCCCTCAGTCTCCTCTTCTCCAGGCTGAACAGCCCCAGTTCCCATAGCCTTTCCTTATAAGAAAGATGTTTCAGTCCCCTGATCATCTTGGTGGCCCTGCACTGGACTCTCTCCAGAAGTTCCCTGTCACTCTTGAGCTGAGGAGCCCAGAACTGGATACAGGACTCCAGATGAGGCCTCACTAGGGCAGAGTAGAGGGGGAGCAGAACCTCCCTTGACCTGCTGGCCACACTCTTCTTGATGCACCCCAGGATGCCATCAGCCTTCTTGACCAAGAGGACACATTGCTGGCTCATGTTTAATTTGCTGCCCACCAGGACTCCCAGGTCCCTCTCCACAGAGCTGCTCTCCGGCAGGTCACCCTCAGCCTGCATGATGGAAACACAACCCAAACTCCAGCCATCAGCATAGCTCAGTGATTTATGGCTTATTGAAGCAGCCTCTTTTTTTGACAGTGAAATATTCTGTTACCAAAGTACAGCATAAAGTGACAAACTGCTAAAGATATGACTAAAAATCTTAATGCACAGAAGAAATAATCACAGTTCCTTTTTGTTATCCTGTAAGATAAGTCATTATATGCATTGTACCTGAATTTAAGACAAACCCAACCAAATAAAAAAGGCAACCAGAGAAAATGAGATATTTTCACAACCAAACAGCAGAGCCAGATTTTTTTCCCACTCAATGCAACCACAAGACATCTGCTCACAATAACTATAAAAACCATTAATATACCTGTACTCAGGGTTACAAACTGAAATTTATTGTGCAAATCATACAATAGCCTGCAACCACTTTGAACAACGTAAAACTCTCCTGTGGGCAAAACACAGATAGGAACTGCTGCTGCAGCAATATAATTGGGCTCTAGTTCATCATTTTACCCACAGGAAGGTCACAAAACTACGACTGACAATTGTTAAGTACAATTTGACACAACACATTCCAATTTAACACCAGCACAGCAGTTTCTGCACTGTGTGTCCTACCCTCTGAGAGCTGCCGCATTTTGAGTAACTGAAATCAGTTGGTCCACACTTCACTAATCAAATGTTCAAAAAGTAGAAATTAACTTCTCTGTAAGTTGAGGCAGAGGAGAAACAAAAATTAACTGTCCCCTGAGTGAATAAATTAACTAAAGCTGTGAGGGTTTGTTTTGTGTTTGTAAAGACCCTTCTATTCCTGCGTTAAAAGCACACTGAAGTCATTAAACATTGGCAGGTTAGCGTGAGGGATTTATGTGAGCAATGAAAAAAGCAAAGCGTGTTCAAATACTCAAATTACTACCCAGTTACACCTACGTTTAACACCTTGAACCTAAATATATCTGAAAATTAAAATAATGGATCCAGTGCATTTAAATTCTGACAGGAATGAAATGACACAGTATCCAACTTTTGCTAACAAAGGCCCACTCCTAGCTGCAAGTTTCCTCGACGATGCACTGAAAAAGCAGCTTCACTGTGGAAGAGTCACCACTTACATCCCCAGCCTTTGCAAATTAGCTAATTATAGTGTTCATCCACACAATAGGAGCGGGCTTGCTCATCTCTGAGCACCAACAGGTTAGTGGCAACGTTCACACCTGAAGCCCCACTGTGCACATGTAGCTATTGCACAAATACACAATTCACAATGTAACATGCAATCCAGTGGCAAAAAAATTACCTGACAAGAAATGACCCTTACTGGGGGGTATTAACTACAACTAGACACAATAACATCTGTATTACCACTGCTATAAATGCTGACTCACTTTTCTTTTAATTCCTATGAAATTCAACAAGGGTAAGTGTAGAGTGTTGCATCTGGGAAAGAACAACTCCATGTACCAGTATAGGCTGGGGAATGAACTCTTAGAGAGTGGTGTAGGGGAAAGGAACTGGGGGTGCTGGTGGGCAGCAGGATGAGCATGAGCCAGCAATGTGCTCTCATGGCCAAGAAGGCCAATGGCATCCTGGAGTGTATGAGAAGGGCTGTGGGTAGTAGGTTGAGAGAGGTTCTCCTCCCCCTCTACTCTGCCCTCCTGAGACCACATCTGGAATATTGTGTCCAGTTCTGGGCCCTTCAGTTCAAGAAGGACAGGGAGCTGCTGGAGAGAGTTCAGGGCAGGGCCACAAAGATGATGGAGTGGGAGCATCTCCCTCTGATGAAAGGCTGAGGGAGCTAAGGCTCTTCAGCTTGGAGAAGAGGAGACTGAGGGGTGACCTCATTCATATTTACAAATATTTAAAGGGTGAGTGTCAGGAGGATGGAGCCAGGCTCTTCTCAGTGATGGCCAATGATAGGACAAAGGGCAATGGGTACGAGCTGGGACACAAAAGCTTCCAAAGGAATACAAGGAAGAATTTCTTCACTGTGAGGGTGAGGGAGCACTGGAATGGGCTGCCCAGATGGGTTGAGGGGTCTCCTTCTATGGGGACATTCAAAACCCACCTAGATGAGTTCCTGTGTGATCTACTCTAGATGGTCCTGCTCTGGCAGTGGGGTTGGACTAGGTGATCTTTTGAGGTCTCTTCCAATCCTTAAGATTCTGTGACCATACTAAAGGAGACTCTTTCCAAGGCATAATGTGGAAGTAACTGATGCTTGTTCACTTTTAGCCTGTACTTCACAACAGTGCCAGAAAATAGTGTCACAGTCAGTGTGAGAAGCCAAGAGGCAGCCAGGCCTGACTACTGGTGGTCACCCTGTCAGGCTGCAGTGAGGCATAAGAGGGGAGAACCACTATGGGTGAGACGATACCCAGAGACAGCAAGAACGACAGCAAGACTCCACAACAGATCCAGACATCCAGCTCAGAACTAGCTTTCTGTGAATCTCAGAAGAAATTCTAAGCAGAGAATCCACTGTTGTAGTGTTGACTTCCCTTTGGAAGCTTTTTCTCAGTGCTGGTTTCCTAGTGGCAGCACTAAACCACAAGTACTGAGAGTATGTGACAAAATTAATTTTACATGTAAATTCACACAGGGACATTTAACAATAAACAATGGTGCAAGAGCAGTAATATTATTTCAGCGTATTAATATATATAGATCTTCAAAGCATCTTATTTTTATTTTGGCAGCATTTTGATCTGCTTCTTTAAACAGACTGATTAAAGCTGAGACCTGGCACAGGCTGCTCAGGAAGGGTGTCAAGTCTCCTTCTCTGGAGGGCTTCAAAACCTGCCTGGACACACTCCTGTGTGACCTGATCTAGGTGGACTTGCTTTGGCTGGGGGTTTGGACTAGATCATATATAAAGGTCCCTTCCAACCCCTGCTATACTATGACTCTATGAGACCTTTCCAGAAGAAATCATTTTTCTGTGCTTAATCATGGTACTGACATGGAAGCACTCTTAAATACTGTACCTTTTCTTGCAAGCTAGGCAGAGCTGTGTAAGCTAACACTAAGGACATACAGTCTGAGCTGAAAGGTTATTTAATTTGGAGCAGCAGTGTTATTTTTATACCCCTGAAGTGCAACTCCTGAAAGCACAACAGAAGTAAATCAGTGTAAAACAACAGTAATTAAAAAAAAAAAATCACACTAATAATTACAAAAGCAGAGCACAAGAGAGCTCTGACTGGGTAAAGAATAATAATGGATTTTTTGTAAATGTCTGTTGGTTCTCCCCTAGGAAGACCTCTCCAAATCCCTCGTAAGGGGCAGGTTAGGATTGAAGATTGAGGAGCGCAGAAATCCTTCAAAGCATTAAACTACGAACGTAAGATTTTTCTCTTACAATGGCTTGGAATCACATCCTCTCACAAGTCAATAAAGTGAACTTATTCCAGGGAAAGATTCAAACCCTTATTGGGAAAAATCAGCATTTAAAGATGTTTCTCTTTCTTCAGTCTTAATAACAGAAATAGAACAAAGATGAGCTGCCAAAGTCCGTGAGTCAAGTTGTGAGGTATCTGGGGCCTTATGCTAAGAAGTATCAATGGATTTAATGAAAAAGAAATGTGTTTATTCCCAAAGTACCACAGCAAGGGATGTAACACGTTTAAAACGTAATTACAGTGTGAGGCCTACAAAAACAATGAAACATTTAGTAGTCAGTTACTAGTAAGCCCTGTCAAAGCCACCACCTCTGATGCCTGTCTTCTCCTGATCCTCTAGAAGTTTACAGCAAGAGGCCTAATAATTGTGCCTAAACACAGGAGAATGAAAATACTTGAAGAATTCTCTTTTAAAGAGAAAGCAGGAGTAAGCCTTTACATTTCAGGCCGACACTCAAGGACAATATGAGAGCATCAAGAGCAGCCTCTGAAGAACCTTTTTCCTTTGACAAGCCATACCGTAATTATGTGAACTTGCTCATCTCTGACGGGAAGAGCAATGCATGTTGTGCTGGGGAACATCTCTGATCACTGCCAAGGAAGCTTCACATACTCACTGCAGCAGCCCCTTGCCTTAGTAAAGCTCATCTTTGGAAAACTGTACATCTACTGGCATGTTAAAAATCACTTTTTCTTGATCTGTGTGCTAATGTAGAGAGGTTTTCTAAGGACTTTGAGCCACCTTCAAAAGGATAAAATGTAAGAATATCAGAAAGTCTTAAAGATGGGTTGCAAGCAATCATGCCTGCGTTACAAACTTTGTATTGTATCAGCTCAATTGGAAGCAGAACTGGATCAAACAATACATAGATGTGCTGGTAACAGAAATGCAGAAAAGGTAAAATCCATGAAATTCTGTTGTGACAGAATGCTTATAGCCGTTCCTCCTAGGAAACCAACCTGATCTTGATAATTCAAAAAGATATTAAAAGGAATAAAGTGAAGTGTAATTTCCTAGTTAAATAACTATTTTAGGTGTGTTCTAGAAATAGTCTAGTAAGTAAAAAACAGTCAACACTTTATTCTTTCAGAAGACTGGTAATGCTTTTTCTGTGTTGCTCTGACTTCTATCATCTCCTAATTAAAAAAGCAATTAATAATTGTAATTTCTAAAACAATTTTAATTTCTACTGTCAAAACCAGCTGATACTAATTTAATGATTTTATGTCTTTTGTAGGAATGTTAATTAGTTGCTACCAGAAGAAGAAGGAAGCCACGTGCAAAAGGTGTATTGTGATATGGCATTATTCTGCAGAAAAGGAAAGTTGACATCGAATTTGGGTGAATCTGTACTTTTTTTAAACACAAACAAATACAGCAGAAAATACAACCAAATGGGCAATACGGCATAAGGTACACTTACCATTTGTATTTCTTCAGGTGATAGCTCATCTTCACCTTTGCCATCGCCCCATAATCCAAGGTTACTCTGGGCATCAGGCAGATTCTTGTCTGGAAGAGAACCACCAAACACTCAGGATGATGAAAGACACTGAACAGTAACGTGAAAATAATTTTTCATCCACTTTGGAATGCTGATGAAATCCTTCTCTCTCATCTGTCATCAACCGAGATTCACCCTATATTTACAGCAGAGAGTTACACCAATAACCTTTAACTTCTGAACTAAGACAAAAGTCTACCTGAATGTTTAACTTTGTGAACTGTGAGGGGCTGCATTAAGATTCTGATAGTGTAGGATGTAAAAGAACTCACAATGCACTCAGACTTGTTAGGGCACTAAATACTGCAGCATTTGTCTTTTAACAGAAGAAAACACGTCATTTTCAAAATGACCATCTCTATCCAAACTGTGATCTTCCAATGAGACTTGACAGAAACATCAGCTCCTCATTCCAAGAAGTAAAATCAGAATAAGACATTTTGAGCAAAATTTACAGGAAAAACTCAATTTCCTCATGCTATTCAAATTGCATATTACAATGCAAATCCTACAGCAGACTGTGCAAGGGGTCTTCCTGCATATAACAGGAATCATATCCAATCCCACAAACCAACCCTTACACATCAAAGCTGCTCATTGGCTTCAGTAGTACTTCCCCTCTGATTAAAGCTAATCATCTGCATAAATCTTAGCAGGAGTTGGGCACGAAAGATCTTGAATAGCTATTTCTGGGACATTCCCTTCTGGAAGATTTATTTTTAGGTTTAATTATATACTTCTGATTATAGATGAAGAAATTAGAATGGGAAAGAAAAGAAATTGTGCTACAGGAACCTACTGTTTCTGAAGCTGTAAAATCCTCATGATAAGATTGTGCTCTTGAGAAGGCATCTCTTCTCCCCACGGGCTGTGACATTCTCACAAAACCCAAAAGGGAGATGTGCACTACCCCATGATGGGTAAAAGCAGAACCTGCTTTTGTTTATCAGATGCAGGTTGCAGATTAAAATACAGAAAGATTTAGTTTCTACTTTTTCATTTCAGACTTCCTATTTATTCCAGTCTTTTTTCTTTTTCTTTTTTTTCCCCAGGCATTTGTAAGTATTTTCACTGGCTTTGTTACAACCTCCTAAACCCTTTTTTTCAATCACATAAGCAGCGCTGATCCACCACCATTCAGACACTGACTTGTCTTGGGAAGACTCCTGAAAGTAGTCCTATCTATAAACAAATCTACAAGAAGGATTATAAGGAGAAATAAAGTGAAAACTCTTGAAAAAGAAAATGTTGTAAGAGTATTGCTGTGCATGTCTCCTTTCTAAATCTGTGTTTTGCTTCCCAGCAACCAAACCAGGATGTACAAACAACAAACGAGGGATGTGGACAAGGAATTCAGTAGATTTTTGAACAAACCACAAACCCAAAATAGATCTGCTCTTTCTAACAAATAATAAATAAACCCAAGAATATCTTTAAAGATTGTTTAGGAAGAATTCAATTCCATGTTTTCCATAGGGTATCATCAGTATTTCAAGTCTATTTCACAGAAATACAAATCTTGCTTTTTTAGGTAATCCATGTATTTATAAAAAATATAATATCTATATATTGGTTTATATTAAAAATAATACATATAATATATTATTCATAATATATTATTTCTATTATATTATTTACTAGGTTGAAAGAAAATAATATAATTTGTTTATGGAGCCATGAAAAAATATGTATTCCTATTTTATCCCAGAGGAACCAATTACTTTCAGGCACTGTCAGCACTGTTTAAAAAACCAGCACCTGTACCCAATGTGTTTGCTAATAAGTAAATATATTCATGGTAAGAAGTAAGTGAGAAATACATAACTCCCCAGGGTTCCTCCTGTCACCATGGTATGTTTCTGGCTACTAGGAAAGTTGTTCTGCAGCCTTCATGGGGCTGACATTAATGCTTTTCTACAATTCACCCAGCAAAAGCCAAACTACATTTCTTTTTTCAGAAAGAGATGTAGTTACATGATGGAGATACAAAGTGATCAAATCTTCTGAATCCCTTTCCATGCTGAAAGGAGACAGCTTCTAAGCTTGTGGACTAGTTCAAAAGCTATTCACTATTTACATCTATTTCCACAAACTGACAGATTTGTAATATGCAAATAAATACTGTCAGCATATAAAAGCAATTTCCAGAGAGGCTATTTTCCTACAAAGAGGCATGGCCAGCACAATTCTGAACACAGTAATTTCTCCAGATTCTTAACAATTTTAAAAGTTACTTGAAAAATTAAAAAAATCAAAGGCTGGAAGACTTGAACTGAGCGTGTTTCCTAGTCATCTCCTTCATGTTGCTTCCATGCCTTGACAGCCACCTACCAGTGAAATCACAAGGCTAATTTCTATAAGCAGAAACAACCAACTCTTATCTTTCTGTGAGGCATCACAGGCTGTGTGCATTTGCAAACTGTTTCAGACAGATTTATTTTCATACAAGAGTGCCATTGTTTTCTCAAAGACTAGTCAGCAGCCCCTCATATAAGTCAGTACTGCATTAGCACCACTTATGTGACAAGATGCCTACTTTCTTATTAAAAAATTAAAGCACAAACTAACAAAAGTGAAAACTGGAGTTATGAAAATGAATGTCCAATAAACAAAGCTTCATGTCTGTTTATTGCAGTGGTTTGTTGTGTCCAAGGCAACCAAGGAACATTTTCCCACAGTGTGGCCCAGATTTTTGGAGCTAAAAATTGTAATGACAGGATGTGGTGGGAGTGCACACTTTCAGAGATTGCAGAGACACTTCAGCACCAAGAGCACCAGGCAAGGAAGGAGCTACTATGGTGCTGCTTCTCTGCCGGCAGCAGCTCACAGCTGCAAAGGGCTGATAACGTGTTACGGTGAGACTCAGCTCTGTGCCACGTCACTTCAGACTGACTATAAAAACGTAGTAAGCACTAGAAATGATACAGAGTCAAAACCTTTACTTCTTACAATACATTCAGTGTTGGGGCAGGGTGGTGGGGGAGCATACTGATAGGGCTGCAGCAGTACAAACTGGTTAGGAAGATAAGCAATGCCATATCAGAAAATGGAACCGTTTGCACAATGAGAGGGAATTCAGCATTAGAGCCTTCATCCAGAAATGGAGTACCCACTGTACATTAATCCACCCTTTGTATGGCCCTCAAGGCATCAATGAGAAGAACTTCACTCTTTTAATAAAAAAATCACTAAAGAATCAATAACTGATTATCAGAATAATATGGCCATCCAGTGCATTCCTTCTATCTTGATGATATATAATTCTAATATAATGCCACATCTGTAGTTTCCATTTCTCTCCAAAAGAAACACTTCACTCTGTAGATAACAGGGTACCTTGGACTGCTCTAGACAGCATAGGCAGGAGAACTCAAGCCAGGGAAAGCAACTCCAGAATCTCAGAAACAAGTTTTCTCTATGGGTATGAAAGCTGAAGTTATCTGTTTTAGTGGTTTAGGCCCATCCAGGAACAAAGGGACCGTGACCAGCCATGAGAACCAAGGGCCTTTGGAACCTCATAAGGACAGGGAGGCCTCAATTGCCACTTATGGTTCCAGGCAAAATAGACAAGACTACTCAACTTGGGGAAGAAAACGAAACTTAATCTGCCAGCAACTCAAAACAAAACAGAAATACCCAACCAAAAAGCAATGCGGAGTAGGGTGAATGATGACGAGCACAACCAGCCCTTTAAGATCACCTTCCCCCCACCCCTCCCCTCTTCCTGGGCTCAGGCATCCAATCACAGTGTTGTTACTTCCTTGTGCAAGGAATGGGGGTTTCAGCCCATCCTTTCCCAATGGTTCCTGCCACTTGTCTCCCTCAGGACAGGCGGACTCCTCACTGGTCCTCCTGCTCCACTGTGGTGTCCCTCACAGGCCAGGCAGCCCTGCATAGGCCACTCTGAGGAGAGTCTGTGGTCCGGCGCTCCTCCTCCCTTCTGCCTTCTCTGACTCTGAGGTCCACACAATCTCCTCCATCCTGTCCTTCCCTTCCACCATCTCCTACACACTACAAATTTGCCTTCTTAAATAGAGACAGCAGAGGCACCACATTGGCACAGTCAGGCTGGAGGTGGCTCCAACTCAGAGCTAGGGAAAGTTTCAAGAACTGCTTACAGGGGCCAGCACTGCAGCCTGCTCCTCCTGTTACCACACAAAAACCAGCTCCACACAAACGCAACAGAGTCGAATAGTGGTGGCACTCCAAAAGACACTCCACAACAAAGTTCTGCCAGCATACACGTCCCAAGCCTGACCACAATTGCAAAAAGAAGTACCTTGCACCTCCTGGTCTCAGAAGCAGGCCATCAAGGCATCAGAAGCAACATTCAAAAGTCCTGTCAAGAACAGCACCAGCTGAAATGACCCTGGAGTCAGAGATACTGATCTGGACTTTTGGCTGTCTCCTGACCACTGAAAGGCGAGATCCAATCTTCCAGCAGGAAAACTCAATGCTGTGGAGAAAAACATCCCCAAAACCACTGGTTCTGGCCACTCAGTAACCTCCTCTCTGTGAGCATGTTCTACCTTCGAGTTCCTACTGTAGAACTCTCTAACTCAAGGTCTCCATACTTAAAAACTAGGAAATGTTCCCAGAAAGCCATTGAGCTAATTCCTTGCCATCAGTGAAAGGAATGTGGAAAAATCAGATGGATCCCAGAAGATATCTAAATAGATGGATATTGATAAAACTAAAGAGTTCACACAGTTTACTGAGAGGATGAGCAAGGCATAAGACTTTATTGGCTGGCTGCAAAGAGCATGTAAAAAAGTTTAAGATTCTGCATCCTCAGCCTCACAATGTGCTTCACAAAAGCCTGATCAACTCAAGGAAGAGGAAGACAGAAAAGGTGCAAGTCACAGGAACAGACTCTTGTAACATGAAGAAAATACTATTGAATAGAAAAGTCTTGCCATAAAAAGTGAAATATGTTTTATTCTTACCTTTGCTTTCCTCAACAGAGAGTTTTTCTTCAGAATCATCTAAAAGATTCTGTGAAGATTTTTCAGGGGAAACAGGTGATTTGGACACGTTGCTCTGCTCAGGTTCAAGTCTGGATCTAGAAGCAGAAACGCTATAATTTAACTGATATTACCAAGTTGAATTTCTCTAAAATGATAACAGCCATTAAATTTGACCCTTTTAACTCTTACAAACCTAATCTTAATTATTTCCCAGTTGAGATACAAAATGTACTTAGGAGCTTTCACTGAAATATATTACATGAGCAAAGAAAGCATGGATAGTATTCCTGAACACAATGCATTATATTTTCAGACTTGAGGACAATTTTGAAAGCTATAGCACAAGAACATAGACTTTTAATAAACTTCCTTTCAAAAATCCAGTGGATTAAAAGATGTATATTTTAAAACACTCAACCAACATTTTGGTCATACTGAAAGTTCTTTTTAGCAGCAACAGCCAACACCACTACATTTTTTTTTTCAAGTAATAGTTACAATTTTACTTTATACTGTCAATTACCATAAAGGAAAAGTAAGAAAATACATCAGAATTAGCTTTTTCCTGAAATGAGTATTTTTATTTAATTGATTTTAAAGATTACTTTAGCCAGGATGAAAGCGATCCTCACCTTGTCTGCCAAAACGCACAACAGACCACTTAGAAGCAAGGAAAAGAACAACTGCACGTAGTGGACAGATATGTAACTACATCTAAGTCCCTGCTATGTCATTTTAATAGAAAGGCAATGAAAAAGATGAGCAGCCTATTCAGTAATTACATATAAAGCATTTGTCAAGTACATTTCATTGTGGCATGAAGCAAGTTTAAAATTAGGAGCAAGATATTTTTTTCCCAGTAAACTTCTGTGGTTTATTGTTGCCTACCACAAATTCTGTAACTGCAATTATGCTGTTAAAGTAGCTGAAGAAAAATCCCCAAAAAGCAAGGAGCTGAATCACTTGCTGTGCCACCTTCATCACTTCCTCCCCTCTCAAATATAATCAACAGTTAATCTCATTACGATCTGCAATCTTCCCCTGTGGCTTAACAGAAGGTGTTGCATTTTTTGTTCCTTTTGTTCTTTGTATTGTGTCTAAATTCTAACCCATAATTAGAACATTCTGAGAAAAACAGAATATGATGCATTAGTCATCTAACAACGTTATTTTAACAAGAAGAAACAGAATCAGGGAACTTTTTAGTTCTAAAAACTCTGCAAGTACTAGGGTTTTGGTAATTTTGCCAAAAAGAACTCCTCTCATCTCCTCCCTCTCAAGTCCCAAATTTGCCTAATAATGATGGGAAAAAAAGAGACTTATCTGGATGTCCATGTAATTCAAATAATAGCTCTGATATTAATAAAACATTTATTCACTAGATAATATCAGCTTGATTTGAATAACTGCATACATAGTTCACATGATAGCCTAGGGGAAAAAGAAGTCTCAAATTGAAATGAAATACAATTTTGAATACCAATAAATATAAAAATTGAAAATCATAACCAAGTACTTCTACAGAAAAAGCTGCTTCTGTTTCCATTTCTCAGCTTTTCTTTCTGGGGAAGTAGTTATACATAATTGGCAGAACTTTTTAAATCAAAAAAATCAGTTAATGCACAAAGGCAACTTATGCAAGGAAATGATAACAGGCAATTTGTTGAAGAGCTTAGGGTGTCTATGACTATGAAAGGCAAGATGATCAAGTGTATTTCTTCTGCAAACCTTCCACTATTGTCTGAAGCACACGTATTTTAAATTGACTAAATTGCAAGAAAGAAGATTTGTACTAGGATTAATTTACTTTTACAGAAATTCGTTCTTTTATTGTTTGTTGTCCTTACTTTGTATGCTAATGTAAGAAGTTCTCAATTAAAAATTAACAAAATGCTTGCGATGTACTATTTAAAGAATTGCCTAGCTCTTTTAAGTGATGTAATGTGTCCTTACTATCACATAAAGCATCTGCTGAAATCCTGGGGGAACTTACAGATCAACTAGTTGAAGGCATATGAAAAAAAGGCAATTTTTCTTCAAGTCATCATAAACATTGGTTTATGTCCTATGATTATTTAAGTTGAATTTTAATTTAAATGAATTTAAATGACAATTTGACGATGACATCACATCTGCAATGCATACAGACTCCACCTGGCCAAATTCTGTTTTCTAGGCAAAGAGGTAGTCTCCAATATTACATAAAAGGACCACACCTTGTAGGTTATTTTTTAATGCCTTATTGTTCTTGAATTGAGTGGCATTCTAACTTCTGAAATAGCTCTTCCCTTGTTCCATGTTTAACATTCAGCAAATTGAGTTGTTTTCTCTGTTTAGTCATCTGAGAAATCTTGGAACCTTGGACTTCACAAGGAAAGAATAATGTAAGAGCAAAACAAACAGAAGAGCTGGTATTTGTTAGCCAATTCTCTAACTGCAGGAACTACACTACCTTTCTTTGTAAGGTTATGTTTGTTTCTGTATGTTTTTTCTGAAAAGTTACTGAAGTTATGAAAATACCAATGCTGTACTTTTCTCTCCTTAGTTCTTACCACATTTGGGAACTGGTTTGGAGTATTTAATGTATATACTAAAACGTACTTATGGACTTCCGAAAATATCTCTCTAGTTCCAGTATAAGTATCTGACCAAGCCAAACACCAAATTGATAAAGTTGAAAAGAGTTGTGGAAAAACTCACAAGAAATTACTTGTTGATGTTTATATTCCAGAGTTTGTTGTTTTTACATTAAAATCTACATCACAGAACTGAAGGTTAGAGTTCAAATAATGCAGATTGAGAAGACATGGAAAGACTTTCAGGCATTCAGTTCAGATATTTTTCCCTGTTATTCTTACACCTGGGCATGTGGTGAAAAACAATCTGAAAAAGTATGGGTTTTGCCACTAGACTGAAAGCCCCCCCCCTCAAAAAAGACCAAAAATCCAGCAAGCCCATAATCTTTTCACTTTTCTTAGACTTTGATCTGAACGTACTCCACAAAAGGAAGCAGGAAGCCTTTTGTTTTCAATGAAAAAGTTACATACAAGACTTTTATCATGTTTCTACTTGCCATGAAGACCTGCCTTGTCAAGTAGCATTAATTCACAACATAATCACTTGCTTTAGCAAAAAGCTGGTGGCTTAAAAAACAAAACAAAAGTAAAAAAAGGTGAAAAGAAAGAGAACAAAAGAGAGAACATCTCTTGTACCGAACCAAGCAACATCCTGAAGAGAATCATTGAGATGTATTATTGATGCACAGGATTTCATTCTAAATTATTTTATGCACCATATTACCTAATGAGACACACAAAAAATATTTTCCTGCATCTGAATAAGTCCAGTAAGTCTATCAACCCACATTTCACTGATTCGGTACATAAATGAAAAGGACAACACTATATAGGTACATTTACAGACTTCAGATGCAAGACAGCCCTGGAATGTCCCTGCTGATAGCAGAAGTTGCTCATCCAACTACAGACTTCCATTAAAACAATCTCTTTAGAATCTAAATGTGAATAATGCTATTGTTGAATGTCCTGCAAAAGAAAAGCACAGTGAAACTATTTTTTGAGGCTACTCACAGTCTCTTCTTATCTATCACTTGCTTAACTCGGATGGCTCTTTGTTCAGAATACAGCTTACACACTCCTGTTTAAGACAGCAGTAAACACAACTTCAGGTTAGAAGAGCATGATTTCTTTCTTGGAAAAATACAACCATTCTTTTTTAACCATTCAATAAATACTAAGTACTTTTTAAGTAATCTTCAATGAAGTCCAAGACAGCTGTTCTGTGCTCCTTTACCTGAGAAGACTGGACACCCTTCTGTGCTGAAATACAAAAGAAAGAATGTGTTAATCTTTCATGTTTTTACTGAATTACACAGTTTATATTTTTAGTTGATGCACAAGTTCTATTCAAGAGCCTATTAACAATTTACATATGTTATATATTAGTATTTATTTGAAATATAACTATTTAAAATACAGGTTGTAAAATACTGGAAATCATTACAACTAAGCAAAAGCTGGAAACAACTGGTGTCTTGCAATATTTATGTCATTCATTTTTATATATACAGACTTGCTTAAAATACTGAACTTCTAACATTTTAAGTTCTCCAGTATATAGGCCACATTGGAAATAATTGGGATTTACTGTGTCAAGCGTTCTTTTAATTCACATATATTAATAGTTCTTATTTTGGTATTATGAAGTTCCCACGCATGACTGACATTCAGTGATTCAGAGTAATGCTACAACTATGTTTAGATTTCAAAGCTGACAAAAAATTTTGTTTATTGATAAAATACACACATACAGCAACTCAACTTGAGAATAGCAAACCAGAAGTTCTAAAACTTTCACAAGATACTGTTATAAAGGTATGATTCCATACTGAAGCTGTCAAAACCTCTGTTACTTTAACAGGATTCTGTTAAAGTTAATTAATTATCTCAAACTTGAAAAGATCATACTTGTAATATCTTAGAGGTGGCTAAGCTAGAAAGACACAACCATTGAATTTATTGAGCTTTGGTTCAAGCCTCTGTTCCACAGTGCTAAATTACTAGTCAAGTAATAAATATTTAAGATTATCTTTTTACACTTGCTAATTAGTGTATTTAAACACATGAATAAAATTCTACAGTCTGGCTTCTCTTTTCAGTAACATGAAAGAAAATTCAGTAGAGTATTAATCAGTCAATGGGATCGCTCAGGTGCTAACAAAAAGGCAACGAGACTTCACCAATCTCTTTCCAAAAGCATTTCAGACTCACCATATTCAGCAGTATATTAGCCTTTATCGATAGCAAAATACATTTAAGAGTTCCTCAGTTTACCTTCTGTTCTCAGCTGATGAATGGCATCGGCACACGTCCTCATAAATATCTGAGCATCTTGATCTATCTGATCACGCTCTGTATCTGTCATCCTCACATATCCAGACAAAATATGGCTGAAAAACAAGACAAATTGTCACTTAAGAAATCCCGAACATAAAACTTAAAAGTGCACAGACCTTCCTCCCACTCACCATCTCCTCAGAAGCTTTTCTGCAACATTGATTTTCACAGAAAAAGAGGTAAAACTACAACCACCACTGATGAAAATGCCACCTCTATAAAGCTGAAAGGTTTAAAGCCTTTTGGACTAGTAAGAGATGTTGACAAAGTGATATATTCTGTCATTTTGTACATAATCAAATACTGAGTGAATAAGGAGAAAATACAACTAAAAAATATATTACAACCCTCACTACTTATTTCAATGAAGCATTTTTTCAGTTCTAAAAACGTGAAAACAAGAAGGATAAAGGAATAGCTCAAACGTTATAAGTAGTACAGAAAATCAGAACTTAATTTTACTGAAATGCATGTTTTCATTATCCTAAACATTGAGTTTCATTTTTAAAGTAACTGTACTATGAAATCAGTGAATTAAAACACAATTAAAGATGAACACTAAGTAATAATACACTTTTTTATATCAAAGTCAATGTTAAGATTTATTAAAACCTGTTACTGTTGTTTATATCTATTTTAGGTAATACATTGTGTTTAATATTTTCTTATAGGATTATTATATCTTTTTGATAACTAAATTAAAAAAAAAATGGAGGCCTATCACTAAAATATTAATACACTGTAGATAATCACCAGAAAAAGCATACTGTTATAAAGGTATTTAACAGTGTTTCCATGGCCACAGATGACAGGATCATAAAACTTAGCTACAGCAGCTCATCCTGTGTTCACCCTGGGTTTCTTGATGATATAGTCTTCACAGCCTACTATATTTGCTTTTAAAAAAAGAAAAACTTAACTTACACTCTCGTTTTTATTGATATTTTTATTTATATGTGAATATTTCCCTGATAGTTCCAGGTACGTATAATACAGCTACATTCATGCAGTCATACAAGTAAAAAGCAGGGATCTTCGATTTGCAAAGCTAGCCCAATACCCTTAGAGCTCTCTCACACACTTCATTGCAATAATTGCAAATCTTTCTTGTGTCTGCAGCAAACTCTGCCACAGGAATGGCTGCAACCACTTAACATTCACTCCACCTCATCATCTCTTGTCACACACAAAACCACCAGGTCCTTTCTCCATTTCCAATGTACTGTCAATGTGTGTCTCCCAGACCTCCTCCACGAAGTTTGAAGTGTACTCTAATGTTCCTGAGAATTACACCAAAATCTCTTCATTCCCATCCCATGTGACTGGTTGCACATGAAAAAAGCAGAACATGGTTCATCTGGCCTGAAAATTAGTTTCTGCTTACTGGTCAGTTAATATACAAGCACCGGTTAGCCAGCTAACAGTCAGGCAAACTAATTAGAAGCAAGTCCATACTGTACTTGTTTGTTTCCAACACTGCCACGTATTTGACATCTAAATCTCAGGGCTTTCTTCCTCCTTTGGTTAAAACTATTCTAAATGTCATAAAATTATTTTTTTATAACTTACACAAAAGCAGTCATATATATGCCATTTCCATTTCTATTTTACTAGCTGAATCGCTCCCCTTTGGTCAGGGCGGGCAAGTTTTATAAATTTGTGGCAAAATGGCCTCAAGTTGCATCAGGGAACGTTTAGATTGGATATTTGGAAGAACTTTTTCACTCAGAAGGTTGTTAAACACTGGCACAGGTTACTTAGAGAGACTGTGGAGTCACTGTCCCTGGAGATATTTAAAAGACATGTAGATGAGGTGCTGAGGGACATGGTTTGGTGATGGGCCTGGCACTGTGAGGTTAGTGGTTGGACTTGATGATCTTAAAGGTCTTTTCCAACTGAAATGATTCTATGACTCTATGAAAATCCCTATCACAGCTATGATCAGTGTTCTTCTCAGCTAGAATTCCAATTTGTACCGAGAAAGTAGCTTCTGAATGGTGAAAGATTTAAAATTGTCTAATTTTAGAGATGTCTGATGAAGAGGCTTTCCATAGCCTGGTTGAGATGACATACTGACAGTTACATATGCAATGTAAGATAACTCATATTGTTATGAGTTCCACTCCCTTTGCACAGCTTATGTAGGTAGGGCTTTTTATTACTACTCTGTGGCATAAGCAAGATCTCAGCATTTGTAAAGCCAGAAAATTCACTCCTACATCTCTGCACAGTCCCAGACAGAGTGGACCACTGAGATCATCTGGTATGGGAAAATGAACACTACTGCTCAGTGAGTCCCACCTAGAAAGTTACTTGAGCATGCTAAGGCACATAGATTCAGATGGAAAACACAGATGGAGTAAGAGCTTCATTATGGCCTCTTGATGAAGCAAAAAAGGTCTCAACTCTTCTATTTTAACTCTTCTATTTTAACTCTTCTATTACAATAAAAGGTTCTGGCTAGTCTACTACTGAGAGAGTATAAAGCTCTTCTCTTTTTATGTCTAGCTTCTTGTACTCTGCCCAGCTTTGTGGTATTTGATGAGTTCTATGCTTTCTATGCACTTTTTAACTTTACAGGGTAAAAATAAAGATTACAATATGCAAACCAGATCTTTAAGTCGGAAATATATATTAAAAAACCTGCCTCAGGCATACTTGATGTTTTAATAAAAGTGTAACTAGTATTAAGAGTGGTTGATTGATGAAAACTAACAGCTTTAACATTGGGAAACAAGTTGTTCAGTTACTTGTCACAGTTGCTAATACAAAAATAGAATAGGTCAAATTCTTAAACAGGAGTTTCACAGCTTCAAAGGTAGCAAAATCTATCTTATTCAAGAAAAGAAGAACTTTTGCTACCAGAGCTTTTGAACAAGTCACTCAGAGGCAAGGATACCTGAAACTCAACCTTCCTGAGAAGAAAGGAACAGTTATACAACCACATCTCATTATGTCAAAACACATATGGCATCTACTAACAAGGTACTGAAGTTCTCAGTTTACTCCACAGTAAATCTGTACATGGACATGATACTGAAAATCCATCTAATGACCAGCCTCTAGCCTTTAACCACTCATTTAAAAGAACATGCCAAGGAAAAAAAAGTCCAAAAAAAATAAACAAAACCCAACAGAACAAAGAGAATCCAGATGTGTCTTGTCTATCAGAGATACAAATACTTGCTCAGAAGTGCAGTGGCAGTATAACAGCAATGGACTGATACATCACTAAATTAAGAAAGGCCAAAGAAACCAGATGTTTCAGAAGCAATTGAAGATTTAGCCAAGACACATGCTGGCTAATGCATGCAGATAAAGAATGGAGGGGAAAAATCTAGACTTTTATCCTAAGCAATAGGAGAAAGTTTCATGCGAAACCTGGGCTAGAAGGCAACTTATTTGTGATTTTTAAGAAGGTGGGTTAATAGTAAGCAGTAAGATAAAGACTGACCATCAAGTAGTAAGACTTCAAAAGCCTAGAAAAATAAGTAGATTAAATTGAATTAAAAAGAGAAATCTAAAAAAGAAACAGAAAATAGTTCAAATGAACTAGTAGGTTTTATATAGCAATTACATGACAATATATGTAATTCTGCCCTTAATTAAAAAGAAGAATAGGCAATGCAGTAAGAGACCAACTTGGCTACTTCATGAGCTCTTCATTGAGCTACAACACAAAAAAAACAGAATAAAGAAAGTACAAATTAGGTCTGATTGCTACTGATGAGTCTAAAGGAACACAGCACATACGGACACAATCAGAAAAGGGGTAAGTGTAGAATAAGACACAACTGGCAAGGGATGCCAATGATAACAAGAGACTGCTCTGCAAATACTACTAAGCACCTAATAATGTGGTGGTGGTTTGTTACTCAGTAGATAAGTAACATTATATTATATTATACAGAATATGAACGTAGATGTTTACTGCTTTTTCTTTTGCATTAACTTTCATCATTTGTAAGCTGTAGTTACTATTCCCCTTAGCTTACTGCTGCTAAATCTGGGCCCAACTTTTTGTTGATATTCTCCTCAGTAGTGACAAGTGTCAGATGATAAATATCAGTATGCTGAGTGAACGAGCATATAAGATAGACTCTTACACAAACTAAGTCATGACACAAGTGTACCTGAAGGTGCAGTGCCTCCTGGGATCACACTGAAGGTAAGTGACTTGCAAAAAAGCCCAGAGTGTAGATACACTCATACAGAGAAACAGGAGACTAGACCCTATAATAATGCAAGAAATGTGTCAAGGAAAGGACACATCCTCACTGCCAAGAGCTAAGGGACAATAACTGCTAGGTTGATTAAAAGATGAAGTGTAGTAACTGTCTTAAAAAAAAAAATAGGATTACAGGAAAGAAAAAAGCAAAAGATTTCCACTCAGCCTAGGAAAACACAGGAAGAAATAAACGAGTTTTAGGCACTTAGGAAAGAATGAAAAGATAATCAAACCAGTAGCCAAGATCTATCAAGAGTAAGTTGTATGGCATTCTTATAAGCTAGGAACAAGTATGGATGTGAAACTGTTAGAATAGTTATATATAAAAACAGAAAGACACAAGGAGTTGTGTTCCATAGGGGTTTGTCCTGAATCTAATGCTGTTTAATGCTTTCATCAAAAACTCAAGTCAACAGAATGGAGTATCAACTTATTAAACTTGCAGAAGCATAAACCTAAGCAAATGAAAACTGTATCAAAAGAACAAGACTTCAATTCAAAACAATACTGCTAACTTGGAGAAATAACATGAAGAATTTGAGTAAGAAATGGCCAGAGGCTCTTTGTGGCAGCAGGAACAATTATCTGAACTCACAGAGAATGGGGAAGAACTGATTACGGAACAGTTCTTCAGAAAGCCATCTGGGACTGTATTGGATCATAAACCGAACGTAACAACAACAGGCATAAAAAGTTATCATTACAATAGGATGCACAAATTAGTATAATCCATTATGACTGAAAGGTAATATTTCTGCTATCCTCAGCTTTAGGCTAGGCCTCAGCTGGACTTTTGTTTTATTTCAGCACCTCATTGTAATATCTGTTGGGACAGTGTCCAAAGGAGAAAAAAAAGAGCACAACCAAAGGTCAAGAGAACATGTATGAAGAGCCAAATATACTATATTTTTTTTATTCTAGAAGAGAATGAGGAGAAACCAAAATAAGTCAGTGTAAGGAAACAGGAAGAAAGAGGGAGAATTTCTACTGAAAGAAATACTTAAAACCAAGCAAAACATGGTGGTAGAACGACCTGGTCATTCCCTTTTTGAATGTCAGACATGTTCCTTCCAGTCTATCATGTCTACAATCCCATCACTGTACTATAGAAAAGAGAGAAGCAAAAAGCTGAAATAAATCGGTTCTAAAATACTTACATGAAATGTTTCAGGAGAGATATGTCCAACTTGCCACCAGTAGATACTGCCTTACAAATACTTAAATGCTCCCCTATACACACCCAAGTGTGTAGGTTCATACACATTTGTACATGTATGTATAACCTTAGATGGAAATATAGCACACATTTTTAAACTACTTTCTTTGGGGCAACTACTATGTTACTTCTTTGTTAAATACTAAATTGAAACATTATTTATTATGTTTTGTGCTTTTCACTTGTGCCTTTTTCAATCCAAATACCACAAAACAAAAATCCACAATGAAAACTTATTGGCTGAAATAACAAAAAATTCTATAACAACATATTTAAAGTTTCTTTTTTAAGTTTGTGGGAAAGCTTCAGCTACTGGAAAAGGCAGTAGAGGAATATCCAAATTTGTATTTTCAGTTTTGTAAAACATTGCTGAGAAATTCCTGAATGCTGCTACAAAGAATTACTATTTCTAAAATGTGATACATAAACTTAGTACAATCAAAAATAAGAGAATTAATTTGCAACTAAATCCCTGGAGAACAGGGAAATACTATACACTCCTCCACAAAGAAAGTCCTTACAGACCATCTACATGTTTTACTATCCCTTGCTTCTCATAAAAATGCGATTAAGTCAAGACAAGAAAGCAATCTAGCATTGTATAGAAGCCAGCAAGACACTATTTTTAGAGCCTTTTAATGGCTAATTCTTTTATTGGTTAAGTTAACAATACTCTCCACAAAAGATATGGTGAGCATTCAATGATTTTCTATTAGATTGCAAACAAGTAAGCGATTTATTGCTCCCCCCCCACACATACCCTCACAGAATCGTAAGGGTTGGAAGGGACCTCGAAAGATCATCTAGTCCAACCCCCCTGCCAGAGCAGGACCACCTGGAGTAGGTCACACAGGAACTTATCCAGGTGGGTTTTGAATGTCCCCAGAAAAGGAGACTCAACAATCCATCTGGGCAGCCTATTCCAGTGCTCCCTCACAGTGAAGAAACTCTTCCTTGTGTTTCTTTGGAACCTCTTATGTTCCAGCTTGTACCTGTTGCCCCTTGTCCTATCATTGGACATCACTGAAAACAGCCTGGATCCATCCTCCTGACATCCACCCTTTATGTATTTGTAAACTTTAATGAGTTCACCTCTCAGTCTCCTCCAAGTTGAAGAGCTCCAGACTCCTCAGCCTTCCATCAGAAGGGAGGTGCTCCACTCCATCATCTTTGTGGCCATGCACTGAACTCTCTCCAGCAACTCCCTGTCCTTGAACTGAGAGGCTCAGAAGTGGACACAATATTCCAGATGTGGTCTCATGAGGGCAGAGTAGAGGGGGTGGAGAACCTCTCTCAACCTACTGCCCACAGCCCTTCTCATACACCCCAGGATGCCGTTGGCCTTGGCCACATTGCTGGTTCATGCTCATCCTGCTGCCCACCAGCACCCCCAGGTCCTTTTCCCCTACGCCACTCTCTAAGAGTTCATTCCCCAACCTGCACTGGTACATGGGGTTGTTCTTTCTCAGATGCAACACTCTACACTTGCCCATGTTGAATTTCATCAGATTTCTCCCCATCCAATCCTCCAGCCTGTCCAGGCCTCGTTGAATGGCAGCACAGCCATCTGGTCTGTCACCCACTTCCCCCAGTTTAGTATCATCAGCAAACTTGCTGACAGTGCCTCTGTTCCCTCATCAAGGTCATTAATGAATATATTGAACAGTACCAGTCCCAGCACCTACCCCTGAAGGACCTGATCTAGGTTGATCTGCTTCTGCAGGGAGGTTAGACTAGATGATCTCTAAAGGTCCCTTCCAATCCTATCATTCTATGATTCTATGACTCCACTAGATACAGGCCTTGAACTAGATCCTGTCCCATTGATCACAATTCTCTGCCTTTTTACCTTCAACCAGTTAACAATCCACCTCTAGTAAACATAAAAAAAAATATCTAGTACAATCAAACACCTAGTAATCTTCAAAAAGTCCATCAGTTCTGGCTTAAGGAAAAGTCCTTGGTTACTTTTCTTATACATTGCCTCACCCCATATGTGCTGTCTAAACACCACTATGAAGCTTAACAAGCCTACTTCAACAAGCTGATGAGAAAGTCCTTGAGATAAACCATACACTAGGTATGAACAAATGCCCTAATAATGTTTACTATTGCTGTTTTTTCTTAGGTATTGTCAGAGCTTTTTCGAACAAAAACTAATTAAACACTCTGACATGCCCTAAAACATTGACTGTTGAGTTTCACTTCTTTCCAAAGATTCTCAAAGTGAGACTACCGTTAACAACACAATTGACAGCGACTATCAGCAGGAACATTGAAAACGTAGTGTCCCATAATTTAGCTACACGTTTCTTATAAAATACTTTGCCACACTGATCATGAGTGTGAGGGGGCTTTGTTAGGTTTGAAATGTGTATATGAAACCAGTAAGAAAATAATTAAAATTATTTATCTTTCCTTAAGACAAGGGTCTAATGTTTAATAAAAGCGATGGTACGTAGAAAGTTACTGCTTCTCCCCTTAGAAAGTATAACCAATAACAACATGAGTCATAATCTTTGCTTCTCACTCATTATTTTCATTATTATACTTCTTTAAAACATGAGTTGCAGAGAAAGCCCAAGTATTATTGCCAGTACAACCCCCAATTTTTAAGACAAATGTCAAGAAGTAATTGTACATTTGGAGAGAAGTTTGAAGGAGCTTCTATATGTGCTCCTCTGAAATCAGAGTCTTCTAACAGATCAGTTTCAGGTTTCTTTCCATCCTAATTCACTCTGTGAGTGGAAGATGATACCACATCTCTGGTATTGCTAAGGTGCTTAGAAGTTCTATCCAGAAGAGAGAATCACAGTAGACAGGATAAAACAGACAAGAAAACAAACCAGAAAAGTCCTTATCACAGAAAGCTGAAAAACAATGTGTAAGAGAAAACAGATGACTCTCCATAAACAAGTCAGCATAAAGGTGCAATGGCCCATAGGTCTGCACGCTTAGATCACTTGTTTCATGTGTTTTGCCATTCACATATTTTGTATCTAACAGTGAAAGCAAGAAGAAAGGAGGTGACTATCCAATTACTGATTCTTGAGCTTTTTAGACTCAACTTGGATATTTCAGTTAAATATTTCATTAGATAAAATAGGTCAGGGCCTCAGTTTCAACTAATCCTCTTCTTCTAGTTGGCTTTCTCTAAAAATGAATTAAAGACATCCCCTCTGTAGCAGGAGATTTTACGTATGCCAAAAATAAAAACTGTATTATTAAAGAATTTATAGTGTGCAAAAGTAAGGTCGAAGAAGCAATCAAGTACCTGGTATAACACATGAGGAAGTTTTAAAAGGCATAAAATAAGTCAATGTGGTAACTTGAATGAAGAATTCCACCAACACATTGTACTATACTTGGAAAAGCAAATAGCAGAACTGACAAAACACAGAGTAGTCAAATTCCATGAACAAAATTAAACCTTTTTTTTCCCCCTCCATAGTTTAAGTATTGAAAATATATTAAAACTGCTGTCTTGAATGAGTGGGGCATTTGCTAAGAGTGTACAACAGACTATGTATGCTATCATCAAAGTAGAACAGCATCAGTAATCTAGTATGGAATTTGACAGTACTATCTATTTGAACTTTTGACCATTAAGGGTAGAATCATCTGACATCATAGGTGAGACCTGAAGGACTATTTGGAAGCTTAATAAAGGAAATGGTACTTCTTTTTTCTTCACCTTAGTTAATATCTGATGTGTGGGGAGCTGAAAATCAATGAGAAATACCATGATAATGAGTTAAGAGAATTTATAAAATGAACACTAAAAAAACTTCTAGAAAACAAAATAGCTTGGATAAATTTTTACTCTTTTTGTCACTTCAATTTTCTACACACTACTGTTAATAAAATATAAATAGCACCCAAAATGTAACCGCTACCAACTGTTTGCTCACACTGCAATGATTTGCAGTTTCTCGGCCTAGGCATTCACATGAAGTTTTCACACAGTAAAACCCGTTATTTCAGTATCAAATTGGTAGCTCCACCTAGTGTTCTTCAAGGAGAGCCTGTCACTACACATAGCCGTACACTGCTTCTACTTGGAAAAGCAGTTCCTCAACTTGCCTTGCACACAGAACTGACATTCACATCCCCCAGCTTCATTTTCACTGGCACTGCCTACAAATAGCTCTTATCTTATGATTATAAACATGCCAAAAATCTTTTGTTTGTTTGTTCATTTCATTTTCGAAACATCAAAACACTGCTTTTAAAATCTCAGGGAGACAAAAATGGTGTCAGAAGTCTTCTGGCCACCTACACAGGCACACATTTTGATACCACCGATTGTATAGTATTGTTATTACTATGACAGACCCTTTCAGGCCCAGAAGCTGTTTGTCTGAAAGTCTGTTGCTCCAATATAGACCAAGCCTAAGGAATTGCAGATGGTTCATCTGTTCCTATTAGCGTCTCCTGGGGGACAGACATCTTTATCCAGACACCTGTCTGGATAAAGTTCCTGTTTAGTATCTATGAAGTCTGTTGAAGAAAGGTATTAAATTACCTTGGGACTCAGTGTCTTCAACCCAAGATGACTTTAGACTGCATTTTCTCTACCTTGACTGTAGCAACAGCTTAGCTTAAGTCAGGGTTGTGGCACAATCAGAATGCACACAAGGCTGACTCATCCCATCCAATACTGCAGTTATGTTGAGGGACTGGAGAAAGACAACTCAGGAAATTGTGAAGTTTCAGAAGATTGTGGAAAAAGGAAAGCTTACCTACACTGTTTCATTTGCTTATACACACCCTACTCTCCTCAAATCCACCCAAGTGAGTTGTGTGCTTCTGACTGTGAAAAAAATACATTTAGTTAAGTGATATTCTCCTGCTCCCTCAAGAAGGGCATTGCCACAATGATCCACCTCTGTGACCTCAAGAACAACTTGATGACATTCTTTTCAAAGTGCAAAATTCACTTAGTAAAAATTCATTGGCATCTTGATAAAGAGTGCATCCCAGTTCTTTAATGCATCACAACTGTGATGCATTCTGTTCCACACACTGTACATTCTTCCAATTTTACATTTGGTTGGAATTTTAAAAGGTTTGGTTTTGAACCATGAATCACAAAACAAAATGTTGTCCAAGAACACTGGAAAACTCCTCTTTCCTTATAATCAGGGTAGCAGATCAACCTGCTCTAAATGACAGCATGGCAAAGGCCAAGTGAGTGTTCTTCCTCACACAAAAATTTCCCATTGAAATTTTATGTGGGGAAAAATGAACATTATGTGGTATCACTCATTTTTTTTGTCTTAGATAGATCTATAGACTGAAAAGTAAGGAAAAGAATGATTATTTAGATGTTGTGATGTCTGCAATATGACGACATGCAGAGGATATCTATGTTTTTCAAATAAATATTTATAGCAGTCATAAGGGTGTCACAAACCCATTTCTACAATATGAAATAAAATAAGGTGGTAATTATAGAATCACGGAATGGTAGGGGCTGGAAAGGACCTCTAGAGATTACCTAGTCCAATCACCTGCTAAATCAGGTTCACCTAGATCAGGTCACACAGGAACACATCCAGGCGGGTTTGAAAATCTTCAGAGGAGATTCTACATCCTCCCTGCGCAGCCTGTGCCAAGGATCCCTCACACTCACAGGAAAGACATTTTTCCATATGTTTAAATGGAACTCTTTGTGTTCCAGCTTATATCCATTACCCCTTGTCCTGTCACTGGACATTACAGAAAAAAGCATTGTCCCATCCTCTTGACATCGACCCTTCAGGTATTTATAAGTGTTGATGAGATCCCCTCCTCACACAGTGAAATGGAAAACCTGGATCATTAAAATTACTATTTTGCTGTCTCAAGAACCACTTCAGAAACCTACTCTGCACTGCAGGTCCCTAAAAGGTGTTGGACCCAGACTGCCAACTTATTTTGTTTCAGAACTCAGTCTAAAGAGACAGAAATCTTCTGAGTCTCATTTTATTTAGGACCATTTTCTTCTTTTGACAGGACTATAAGTAGCTTACAGTAAGCCAATTGATAGGAAATCTACATTTTGGTTTTAGTCCCTAGGCTATTACAGATTTTTAAGAAGTTCACTTTATAAATGTGAAAATATATAAGTAAAAATATTTAAGCATGATGTGCACTTACCTGTAAGCATTAATGTAATCCTTTCTATGTTGCAGAAGAAAATCTTTCAGCTTTCCAATATGAGAAATCTAAATTAATAGAAATCATAATTAAAGTTTGGTTAGGGAACTGATTGGTTTTATGTTTAAAGTTGATGCTTCAAACACGAATTTGTAAAACTATTTATTCTGAAATTAAATATTATCAAAACATTATTCTTTTATATTAGGATTTTCACATTTTATAAGCAGTCAATACATAAAATTTTAAATTATTTTTAAAAAGATATGTTCTATGAAAACACAACTCAGAAAAAAAATAGCAAAAACATGTCTTCTATCCAAAAAGCATAAAGCAAACACTACTAAATACTACTTGTAACTACAGTATGACACAATAACACAGAAATATTAGCTAAATTGGCAGCACAGATCTTAACTTCATTTTAGAAAATAAGTTCATTTTCAAAGTTAATGTAAGAAAGTTTTTAACATCTTACTGATGAGATGCAATATAAACATTGAGGTTAAGATAGAGCAAGGTGCTGTCCCTCTCCTTTCTGTTTTTACCAGAAGATAATGATCAGTTTGTGCCCAAACTAAAGTAGTATTTCTATCATCTGATAATCATTAATAACTTTTGCCAGAGTATTCATCCCTATCAAATTTCTATTCTTGGATTTCCACTTCACTGTGAAAACATTTTACTATAAATCTACTTGACATTCTTTATTAAAAATCTTTACAAAGTTCCTTTGAAAAGATGAAAAAAACTAAAAATCTGAAAGTTTTGCAAGTTTTAGTCTCATTTAAAAGACTTGGTGTAGCAGAAGATGATGCTTATTTCAGAGAACAAAAGAAATACAGAAACGGCATTTAATTGTTCACAGAAATAAGAGCGTTTCTAATATGACTTCCTTGGCAGGTCTTGACAGAGACATGATGGGGGGAGGTGTAGGGGAGAGAATTCTATATATTAATAGCATATAACTTCAAGAGAAAGGCAGGAGGAACCTTTCTAAACTATATTTTCAAATATTCATTAATGATTCAGTGTAAAAAAGCAAGCAAGCAACTTTACAAAACAACAGTTGTTTTAGTTTACAAATACAATAAATGCCATTTACTCCATATATCTGGGAAAAAGCATCAGAAGCTGTTCAAGTCTTAAAATCCCATTTTCATGCAAATGTTCCTTGTAATTAAATAAACAAAAACCACAGAGAAAGAATACAGAATAGTTTGGATAAATAGAAGATTAATTCCCCCAATTATTTTTTTTTTCAAAAGATCAGCAGCTCTTTGAAAAAAGTAAGAGGGAAAAAATGTACTTAGTAAGACCATAGTGATCTGTATAACTAAAAAAAAAAGTGTTCCCTTGTGCAAATAAATACACATACGTTTCCCTATTATTATTTGCTCTGTTTCATTTTTTCGACAACTCACAGTATTGGATAAGAACTTTCCTAGTTCTCATGTTTACAGTTTTCCACATGATTAACAGCAGGGGAAATTCCATCCCATTCATAGCAAACTGAGTTCTGTTAGAACCTGCAGTAAATCCAAAGTTTCCTAAAGAGTGTTAGCACCATCATACGCAACAAGAAAGGAAATACTGAAATCACTACAAGATCAAACAAGGAACAAAGAGTAAGTGAAACCATTCTACAGATGCTCCTTCTCATCCACATTGGAACTTATTTTTTGTATAGCAATCTCTTTCTCAGATCAGACTTGATATGTCATGAAATTTGCTGAGTAGGTAAATTAAGCTTGACTATGAAAGCAAAACATTTAAAACAGTCATACAGTGTTTCAGTAGAACAATAATACTTAATAGGCAGAAAGAAAGTACTACAAAGTACTACAGAGGATAAAGAATAGAAATGTAAAATACGAAACACATTTCAAAACATTTACATTAATATATGAACAAACACTAAACTAGAACATAGATTAGTAAAATTTTATAAGCAATAAATCTTAATATTACTGCAATAGCTACAATTTAGGAGTGATTAACAAGCAGAAAGAATCAGAATGACAAGCAAGAACACTGTCTTACAGTAATTAATTCATCTAGTCACAAAGAGCATTCTATTTAGGCTAAAATTGTCATCGTGTGTTTGAATCGCACTGACCCCACTTTGCCTCTCCTTCATTTGTAAAGCTATTTTCATGAATTTAGAATGACACCATTATGCCCATACTCGCATCAAGCACTTAGTTCCCAAGATTTGCATCAGAAGTGAGACTTCTTGTTCTACTTTCCCTCAAACTCTAACAGCATCTTCTGCTAACCAGCACTGCTGCTATTTCTCTTTTGCCTTTTCTTACTGTGTACTCCTGGCATAGTTTTGAATTCAATTTTTCATTACCATATCAACAAAATTAAACAAGATCTGTGAAAAAGGTCTCACTAGCATTAAAGGGAATGTGAATTTTATTCAACAAAATAGACAGGTTTTGGAGTGGGTTTTTTTTGGTACCATGCTTAGTATTCTGCAGACAAAAAATATCCCTGATTACACATATACAAAACTTGAAGATATCTCCAAGGGTTATCAAGCTGCAGTTATTCTGGGGTTATCAGAGGCCCTCCATACACTCTTTACAAAGTTACCAAGCTCCAGCCTAAAGATAACACTGCATCTCCCTGTCCCAACTGAACAGCTTTACTGGAATTCTACTGCTCTTATTATGACTAAGAACTGTTAAATTTCCAGGTTTACTGATTACCAACTTCTAGGCATTTGATCTTGCTTCAAAACAGTCCTTTCTCTTAAGAGCTCTGCTTCCTGCATCTGTGTTTGAGTTTACCATCAATAATCCTTATCTTCCTCTCACTTCTGTAGCTTCTGACAAACAACTCCAGGTTTTACATTTCTTCACAAAACATAGTTTTGAAGTTGCCTAAACCATAAGTTTCCTTTGCATTTGCTCCAGTTTACCATCCTTTTCCAATGCAGACGACCAGAGGGGGCGTTTCACTGGTGTTAGTTACTTTGTAACTTACCAGGAAATATCTTTTCTTTCACTGTTTCATTGATTAGTTTCAAGTTTATTCTCTGCTTCAGTACCTATATATTCTACTAATGAATTTCTTCCTTGTCCCACAACTCCAGACCTCAGAGACATTCAGCACTTGCTGTAATATATTATGCTCTTTCCTCTCATCAGTAAATTTTACCGATACATCTTACTCTGGGATTGATTTTAAAATTTACCTTGTTTACCGGTGTTTTGAATCCTGGACCACTTTTGGGTCAGGCCGTGCTGATGCCATCATCAGTTTCCCTCTGCTGACTTAATTATATGCATTAAATTTGCTTCCCTCTGATCACATGGTACCATCTTCAATTCTATATATTATCATTAAAAATAGCTGCCTTCAGAACTTGAGATTTCTCATATCCATTGTGTCTGAACTCAATCCAGAGGTTATCTGATAACTGCAATTTGACTGCACTAAAGTTCTGAGACTTTGTACAAGTAGTATGCTCTAGTTCTCAGTACATGTCTTGCTTTTACCCTGCTGACCTATGGCTTTTTCCTTATTCATCTAAGTCTGGAGACCACACCTAAACTACTCTTAAACTATACATCAGCTGCATGACAAATCTACTATTTTTGATACTTCTCTTTTTATTTATATAGCTAAAGAATGTTTAGCTTTATAAAACCTTTGGAGGGTTTTAATACCATTAATTAACTCACTGGAAATTTTAACAAAACCAGCTTTATGTCTACAAAGTCTTCCCTTCTGCAACAGCTTTCCTGGCCACTCAGTTGCTCCCTCTCCCCTTGTTTTTTTACTGTCTCTGCAATGATTTTTTGTATCTTCTCTAACTAATCTTTCAAATAGTCCTAGAACAATTTAAAATCCCACCTGCATTTCAGTATATCTATTTTTTTCCACTCAATTTCTCTATCCATCATAACTGCAACTTCCTATTTGCTGTATAGGTCGGTTTTCAAAACATTGACACCTCCAGTTGGCACAGCCATTGGAAGGATAGATGAAAGCACTCTGAAGACAAAGCACAAACACATCTGAGTATTGACCTCTTGTCATGTTTCCTATTCTCTGCCTCTGGAAATTATCTTTTTTTCTTTTCTAAAAGTCTGCAGCAAAGAAATAGGCCTCTCCTTCAGCCTTCAAATAATTAAATTTTCTTTTTTTCCCTGAAGGGATAAGAGGGCTTAGAGAAGTGCCCTTTAGAGTTAACACTCTCGCACTACATTAAGACTAAATGTACCTTTTGGGGAAGAACACTACTGAATTTCCAGCGGTAACTCACATTAGTTCAGTGCAGGGCCACAAAGATAATGGAGTAGAGCATCTCCCTTATGAGGAAAGGCTGAGGGAGCTGGGGCTCTTTATCTTGGAAGAGACTGAGGGGTGACCTCATTAATGTTTACAAACACATAAAGGGTGGATGTCAGGAGGATGGAGTCAGGCTCTTCTCAATGATGTCCAGTGATAGAACAAGGGGTAACAGACATAAGTTGGAACATAAGAGGTTCTAAAGAAACATAAGGAAATATTTCTTCACTGTGAGGGTGCTGGAGCACTGGAACAGGCTGCCCAGGTGGGTTGTTAAGTGTCCTTCTCTGTGGCCATTCAAAACCCACCAGACGAGTTCCTGCACAACCTACTCTAGGTGGCCCTGCTCTGGCATGGGGGTTGGACTTGATCATTCGAGATCCCTTCCAAACCTTAAGATTCTGTGATTCTGTGAAAAAAAAACACCTTACCTCTCACTATTGTCAGCATCAGTTATGTGGTTACTAACAGCATGTTCTCCAAGTTCTGTTCACTGCAGCATAAGAAGGGTTACATTCGTTCTGACATGTTACAAAACTCCAGGCTCTCCCTCTTCTCTTCCCATTCCCACTGGCACTACTCCCTTGAGGGTCAGTACCACACAGTAAACACTGAAATGACTTTATTTGTTTATTATTAGTTGTCTGGAAATGAGGGTTATTAATGCTTAAGGTCAAGTGGAAAGAACTGGTTTCTTTAATTTCAGCTCCATCAACACCTGTACTGGCACAAGGGGGAGCAGAAGTTGGAGAGCACTAGCAGGGAGCTTCCTAAAAGATGCATCTGCCATCAAAGGTGTATTTAGTTACAACTTAGGAAATTTAACCTCCTAAGCTCACTTACCAAAGCTGGAGATTCCAGATGTTATTTAAAAACTGCCAAGTGTATTTCTGATCATGAAAACCCACTTGATTCCCTACAGTGAAGCAGTAGCAGTTTTCCACTGGGTGGCAACAAAAGCATCAACATCATGCAAGTAAAAAACACTTCATACATTCACATTAAATTCTGTAATGTAAGTTTCTTCAGGTTCCAGTTGGCACTCTAAAAAGTTTATCTCCATCGTAAACTACTTCTTTAATACATATAGCTGTGTTTTGCTGCCACTGTGGATTTTTTTAACAACTCTTATTAAAACATAAAAGAAAATATTACATATAATGCAGGTCCAACACAAAAGGAAGTTGTGAATGGCTGCCATCTGCTACCACAGGTGGCATGCACAGTGCTATTTATACTTGGGACCTTAACTAGAAATGGTAGATGTCTCTCTATTTTGAGATTTTTCTTATTATTTTAGAGCAGACTGTATTTTTAAATAAGAGAAAGAGGAAAGCATTCATTCCAAAGCATCTTCAAAAGATACATATACTTTAAAACAATGATGTATATGCTTCTTTCAGTATCTTAGCAATATATACATTTCTTTCCACTCCCAACAAAGAATTGATCACTCAAGAAACAGTAGGTTCCAATTTGCATACGTTTAACCCACTGCAAGAAGCAGCAGCATTGTTTACGATTAAAATGATTGGAGTAGGTTCCCGTGACATATTGTAGAGAGAATTCGACGGCACTGAATAGTCATTTTCATTGAACAAACGTAGCATTTTATCAAGTTCAGTCTTCCATCAGAACAATAAGCAACTATTTACTACCATATAAAACTGATGTTACACTTCACACTGTATTGCCACTGAATTTTTAAAAGATGTACTTTGTGAAAGGAAACTTTAAAAGACACTTAAACCCAAAACATAATAAAAAGGTTCCTGCAAAGTCAAAAGAGGCATGGCATTTACTGTTGATTCAGCAGCACTGACAAGCACTGCTGATGGAAGTGTCTTATTAAACATTAAAGAAATCCCTTATAACTAATTTTTCAATATGTCCAAAGAGTCTGATCTTCAAGTATCTTACCTAAAGAAATTCCATCTACAGATTCACAGGAAGGTAACTGTATCCTACAGTTCCCTCTCCAAAAAGCAGAAAAAGTTAAGATTGCTATGACTATCTAGATGCTTATCATGTTTTCAGTTCCAAGCACACAGTCAACCCAAACATACCCATTGCCAATTTCAGAAGAATTTATGAATTTCACTAAATTTAAGACATTAGAGACTGCAAATTTCTGACAAAAAAAAGAGTACAGTCTCAGTACAACGAGATGTAGTAATTGGTGTAACAACATAAACTTATTTTTACTATAAAAAAATTGTTAAGAAGACATTTTCCAGTGACAGTGCGTGTAATGAAGGCAATCATCTTCAGAAATCTGGAATAAACCCCAAACATAACAGATACCATAAACAAACCCTAATATTAACTAAATCTTAAAATAAAGAGCTTGGGCTTTTATCTCAACTATTAAGAGTTGCAAAAGACTAGTTAGGAAAGTTTTGATGCGGAAATTACTCCTACGGAGAAGTTTTCCACTACAAACCACCTTTGATTAGATAGGTATTATTTTTTAAGTACAACACATGAAAGGCTAGGTCCCACACAGCTTCCTTCTAGGTTGCACTTCAACCACTGTCAGTCCATTGAACTCACCCAGGCTCCTTGCACGATGTTGTCTAATAGACAAGACTTTGGTTTTAAAATACTGTTACCTGGATTCTACATTTCAAAAACTAGAACCTTTGAATGATATTCCCTGATATAGTGACATGCAACAAAAAATAAATCAATTACGGTAAAGATAAAATTCAGATCTGAAGCTTCAGCTCTGAATTTAATAGTGTGAAAACTGTTAAGGGGGTTTGGATGGTGACTTATTTAGCAGGCCGTCAGGTGGTGCTGTCCTACCAAAATTCACTGCAGAGGAGCCCTGCCTGCCTAAAAACTTCAACCGGACAGTTTTCAGATGATTTGTCTCTTGAGGGGATACATTTGGTTTAAGTTTCCCCGGCAAACGTGGAAGTTTCTAAAATAGGTCACGCAGATCAATTGCTCTCGTAATCTGAAACCCAAAAGAGCAAATAATATCTAAGCTGTAGCGTGGGGGTGGCCCAATGCTGGAAGCGAGGAGCAGGAGGCGAGGAGACAGCCAGCCTGGCTACCTCTAATCTCAGGAAAATTGTGACTTTGTTCAGCTTCTGCTTTACATCAGCATATATGTTACAACAGCAGCAATAGGCAGGGAAACATTTTAATTGCATTTTATAAGCACCCTTGTATTCATAGCAAAGGAATTAGTATAACTAACAATGAGGTGTTGTATTAATAAAACACGTAGTACATGGGATAAGGGTATTCAAAATGGAATTAATTGAATTAAAAGCCATGAAAATGAAGACTGAAGCATTTTGACTCTTCAAAGTAAAGTTGGTACAAAACTTTTAAAATAATTTAAAAGTACAATGTGCAATATTATCAGTACTTTTAAAATTTAAAATAAACATTTTCATTAGTCATTGTGTGACGTTGGAAGATAAATCCATTTTGCGGAATTCCACAGGCAGTGTTTGGTGATCATTAACAAACTGATTAAGAAACCCCCCGAACTGCAGTACGAAGCAAAGCCAATATCCTAACATCTGGCCTGTAGCAGAAAATGCTTCCCTTTGCTTAATATCAATCAACTGGTAAAAAGGAAAAAGTTAAAAAAGCACTGTCTTGCACAGCAAAGAACAAACCAGTTTGCTTTTCAAGTTAATACTTTCTTGTTTTTAAGTTCCTGCTTTACTTGGCATATAGCTATAAACTACATGTGCAGTTCAAAAACTGTCTCTCATTGATTTTTGCTGCTATCAGTTCACATTTTAAAAATTTATAGTCTCTAAAGTGCACTTTATATCTCCAGTTGGTTATTTTTATTTTTTTATTCACTGTTTATTATATAAAGTAGAAAATTTAGTACTAAATAAATCACTATCAGCCTAAAAGCTTCACATTTTATCTTCCCATGCTTCTTCAAAAATAATGCAGGGTTGGTACAAGATTTAGACAAGTGAAAAAGGAAAAGATTATTTTTGCAGTTTTGTGGCACAACAGCAAAACATTTTTTTATTCAAGGCTCTTATTAGAAGAGTAAAGCAAAATTAAGACCTGAGAGCTTGAAAGCTCCAGTTCTCCGCTGACCACATTAAAGTCTGAAAGTACCCAGTATTATCACTAGATGAAGGTTTTACTGGGGAATTATTTGGGTGGTGGAGTCGCTGGATGTTTTTTAAATGGCTGTGGTACCTACAGCAAACTACAACATTATAGAAAAAGTCTTTTGAAGTTGTCAATTTTTTTAAAGATTGAACTGACCCTAAAGGATATTGCATATTCTTAAAACCACTTTAAAGCTTTTTGTTTAGGCATCTATAAATAAATGGGAGGAATATTACTGTATAGGATGATTACTTATAAGCACTGAATTTCAATTCTGAAACAGAAAATTGCAATACACTTTGAATTCAAGACAGGTTCATGTTAATTTTGTTACTGTTTTCTTAGGTCTCCATGGAACACATTGGCTTGATACCTGCACATACCAAAGCACATCTAAATATTCTGAAAATGGCTTGTAGAGAGTGAACAGAAACATGAGGTGATCTCCAGAAAAAAAAAATAAAGCATGATTTCTACAATGTCATATGTTTTTAGTAACCAGTCTTCATTTGTTCTCTGTGGCAACAAATACTTTAAATAAAAAAAAAAGAAAACCAACAACATCTGACTTTAATAAAACTTACCATTTCCCTTTTTTCTTGTTTATTGTCCAACTCTAATCATAACTTTGTTTAACATTTATATTTTTATGCAATCATCCAAAACCTCATTGACTAAAATATAAGCCCCACAACAATTGTGGGGAATGTTTTGGTTGAGAGATAAAAGTAAATTGGTCAAAATACATATTTGCAATAATTGGCCTTTACCATTGCTGTTCAAAACGCTCCATTTACAACCTTTCCATTAACTGCATTCAATTTCGCTCGTGTCTTTTTGCAAGAGATATTTTTCTTGCCCCTTGTTCTCACAGTCTGAACTTATTTAGTACTGTTTCTGACTCAAAAACGTTTGAAAACATAAAGAGATATCCAGTCTCATTTAACAGATACATGGTAATAAAAGGTTAGTCTGTCTGGCCATCATTATGCAATTCAGAATCCAAGATTTTGCAGTGCAATTCAGAGAGACTTATGTGTGCATGTGCTTCACTTTGGGACTAAAGGGAATCTGCTTCAGCAGAAGCCACCTCAGGGCATCCAAGCAGCGAAGCCTGTGCCATCAGCTGTGCCAATATGCAATCTGCTGAACCTGCAGCTGGACCAGAGACTCATATATGCCACAGTCCCACATTCCTCTGGCAGTCCCTTTTTATTTATATTTCTTCATTTTTGGTGTATCTACACTAATACACCTACATGCTGATGCTGTACAAACTGACACAGCACTTACCCTGTCCTTCAAAATCCTACCACTCTGTCAAATACAGTTCAGGAGGACAAGCACCATTTTGTTTCAGCGTTCAAGTATTTTTCTGGATTTTCACCATTGGCACAATAGTATTCTTGGTGCAAAAATCCTTTCATTATATTCAACACATTCATTTGTATTACACAGATGAAATATTAGTGGCTGCTCTAGCATTTAGGCCAAATAAATTTGGCCCCCATTAAAACACTGCACTGGACCAAGAAAACACCCAGTTGGAAATGAGAAGTTTACAATTCCTTGTCTAAAGAATATGTACAGATCAGGCACAGAGGCAAACAAATATACTGGAAAGAAGCTAATTCTGTACACATTAGGATTTTCACCTAAGTGCTTTATGGTATCAGCAGAAAAATTAAGACAAAGGGCCCTTTTCCCTCCCCATCACTCATGTAACAGAAAATCCTAAGACCTGGGTCACCTGCCCTAAATCTTAGGAACTGAGCGGGCCCTAGCCACTGTAAGTCCTCATGTGGCTGATGCAGAGTGACATACTGATAGAGGCTATTCATGTCTTCGGTAAATAAAGTTTCTCAATCAGACACAGAGATCTCTTCTATGCTGCCCCATTTCAAGTGGACTGCTTTGCTGCATTTTCTGAGCAAGCTACTACTCTGTTAGAGCACCTAGGAAGTAGAATCCAACAAAAAACTCCTACATCCATCCCTAGGGAACGTTTCTCCACTAGTCCTTATGGCAACAAAAATTTTGGCTAAACTCAGGTGAGGAAAGCAACAGTAGCAAAAAAAAAGGATAATCCTTTTAACAACTCTTGGACCAGAGCACTGGCACAGGCTGCCCAGGGAGGGTGTGGAGTCTCCTCTGAAGGTCTTCAACACCCACCTCTACATGTTCCTGTGTGACCTGATTTAGGTGAACCTGCTTTGGCACGGGGGTTGGACTGGATGATCTCTAAAGGTCCCTTCCAACCCCTACCATTTTGTGATTTGTTCTGTGGACTGGACAGGGATACTAACAGAGTCAGCCTGAAATCCAGTCTGCTAATATTATCATGTTCCTTTCACTCTGTCCCTTTCTAGGAAATAGAAGTGTCTTATAATTAAGGCAAACCATGAGAGATTCTCAACTCTCCAGCAAGGGATATACTTACATACTTACCAGAGTACAAGCTAGCCCAAAAGCATCACTGAGAATAAAGGCACCTACCTTTGTCCCCACTCAAGAATCTTATGACAGGACTCAAGTCCAGCCATTGTATCTCAGAAAAATCCCTTCCTTTAGACTACATTGGTCTGTCACATTTCTATTAACTACCACATCACCATTAGCTTCTCAAGCTAATGTATAATAATATGGCATGAAAAAGTATCACCACAAAACACTATTCATGTTGGCTTTGTTCTACCTAGGGGTAGCCTAGTTTGTTTCATAGCCTAGTTTCATAAGCCTAGTTTGGCTTGTGAAAAAAATGGTTGCCCCCAGTCATGGAGAAGGATCATTTCTATTTGAAAAAAATCCTATAGAATTTCTCTAGAAATTTCTCCCAAGAAAGTGCTTGCAGAATTTGAGAGCAGCAAGCTTTAGTTGTAATTAAAAGGGAAATCAATGCTATTGTTCCGCATCGGAGTAATGCTGACAATTCAAAAGTATACTTTTAATCACTGAAAGCAGAAACTCCTGACAAGAATTTAAGTCGTGAAGTAAAACACTTTTCCTTTCTCACTTTCTCAGCCATGAATCTCAGAAAGATTTTTTTTAAACGTCCATTTCCTGTAATTTTTGTTAATTTTACAGTATAATTATTTTTACATTTTTATGACGCCTTTGGGGTGGCATTACAAATATTTTTTAAGCATTTAAACTTAGAAAAATAAAATTAAGTAATAGGTTCTTTTAAGAAGAGACTGTCAGCCCTCTTCTGAAAAAATAAGCCCCTTCAGAAATCAACCTAGAGATTTATATCCACTCTAACCATAGAAATTAATCTTGAGTTTAAACAAAATAGAATAAAACATTATTTAATGAAAGTCAGAACACTGCTATTGTAAATTAAAGTTGGATTTCTTGGCTTTTAATTCAACAGATAGTTTTGTATGCAGTTGTAAGATTTTACTTGATGGGCTACTTCTTACAACTTAATCATACTTAACCAACTTAACAAAGCATTCGGGTTTCTGAGTACTTCAATTTTATTAAAAATCAATGTCAATCAGTAAGAAAAAAATTAAAGAGATGAAATGAAAGGTAAGAAACATTTTTAATAATAACATTAATCATGAGAAACTGCTATGATATTGCAAGATAAAAAATGAGTTTGTAATATAAAAAAATTGCGAACAGTAGAGAAGGGGAAAAACCCACAAACTGGGAAACATTTTTATACGTCAGCATAGATAAAGTGACATTATGTTCAAGAAAAAAAAAAAGGTGTTTCCTATAGACTGAGAGTATTGCAATACTAAGAGTATTGCGTGCTCCTGTTACCCTCTCCTTGCACTCCCTCCTCCACACACATGTACCCTACCCTCTCAGGAAAACTGTCAATTTCTTCCAGCTGTATCCAAGGTCTGAAGACATTGAATGTACTATATACGTTCCTCTTACCAGCACCTCAAAGAGAGATTTATGAAAATCTCTGTACCTAGCAATGCTCTTTAGCAGCAATGGCAAAAATATATCAAAATATCACACTTTAAGGGCCATGAGTATCTTGCTCTAAAGACATTGCTCTTGAAACGTCTTTATTAGTCAGTTGAAAAGAAACTGGGGTATTATTGGAGTGAGCTAAGCAATTGTGTAACAAAACACCTGAATATACATCATCCTAACCAATGCTAACATGGGAGATATAAACTTCTGATGTCTTCCTCTTACCCCAGTCTGTAAAGAATGATTTAGAAGACTCAGCCAAACTCAAGGTTCACGTGGATATGAAAGCTTGGCTTGTAAACCGGGTGGGAAAGATAAGACTCAATGAGAGAACCTTGCAAGGCCATATGAAACACCTGAAAATACAACAGTCTATTCTTGTCTCCCAGCTAACCCACCTAGTTACTGTAACAGATAACCTGTTTCTGCAACCTGTTACTCAATTCTGATAGCATTATGCCCATCTTTATAAAGCCTGGAATTCATAGGAATCTACAATGTAACATAGTAAGTAGCTTTTTGATGGTGTTCATACACAGAAAACATGCAATGTACAAATAGGAAGAGAACACAGAAACAAATCAAACGAACTAAAGTAAAAAACTTCATGCAGACACACAAGAAGAGGAAAGAAAAGAGTTGGCTGAAATAAAAAGAAATGGCATCTGCACTGAGACATACCACCACCATATACTGCTGCATCAAGTCAGAGGTTTCGGCCAGTAGCCAACTCCAAAGGGCCTCCAAGACAAAAAGACTGTAAACTATGGAATTAATTTCATGGCTGCTCAAGAAAGCAAGTCTCCATTCTGAAATTACTGACTATAAATACAACTAAGTGCCCAGCCAGTCGTGAGACAATCTTAGGAAGCAAGGTGGTGAAACACACACCGACGTGTATTTATTGACAGATTTACGTTCACAAGCACTTTGCAGTGAGAGCACAGTCAGTTACCCACCATTTAGGTACACCGAGATAAGATCATGTTAACTACCAGTGAGAATAAACAAATTGTGCTTATCCTGTAAACTGATGAATCAGGAAAGCTTCAGAAGACAAAAAAATCTATTAAATTACCGTTTTGCAAAATGATTTTGAGTTATGTTTTTATTTGAAACAATCTGCTAGAAAGAATAAAATAGGGACTACTCCACAGTTCTGCTGTACATTACAGATGAGTTGGTATTATCAACACACATCTCACCAGCATGTCAGGATTTTGCCATGCACTGGCATATATACTTAGAAAGAAAAGTAAACACAAGATACCTTCTCACTGGGGAGCTCTCACACTAGTACCTTTAAGATGAAAATTTTAAGGCTATGAATCAGAATTAAAACATGAAAGCTTAATAGTGGGAAGGGAATTTATCATAAGAAGAATGGTCAAGATTACGTGGTAACGTAATATATATGTAGATGGAACAAGAGTTGGTAAAGCTGTGGCACAGAGGTGAGAAAACAAGAGCAATACCGAAAAAGGAATGAAGGGAAGAAATGATGACGGAAGAGAAAATACAAATGAGTGCAGAAGTGCATGGTCTGAGGCAGACAGTGAAAAAACCTCAAAACATCATAAGATATATCCTAGCTAAAGTAATAACTGTATTTTCAGAGTACAACAGATACCAAAGATATATCCTGGCTAAAGTCATAAATGTATTTTCAGAGCAAATGTAGAACAGATACCAGAGATACACAAGCTAGTGGGTAGTTGAAAGAATGGGACTTATTTAAGTAAATAAAAATACCCCAACAAACAAACCACTTGGGGAAGAAACAACCTCTCCAAATCAGTAATCAAAAATATTAGGATATCAAATATTCTACTTGAAAGTGTTTTAATTAGCCTAAACAAAATGCTGTGTATCATATATATGCTAGCAAAGAGAAAGTTAATCTGACCTCATATTTTTAATAGCACGTTTTACTCCTTGGTATACCAGCTTTAGATCCAGAGCATCCCAAAATTACAATTGTTTGCCACAGAAACACAAAACAATTTCAAATGTCTGCAGCTCTCATATTACATCAACTGAAAAGCATATTGTTGAACACACTGTACAACTCTGAAACCGTATAGCAGCAGTGCAGATACGGAAAGCCACAGTATCTAAACCAGTCTGAAGGTATGCTGCATATGCAATAAGCAACTCAAGTGTCTGTCTGATATCACTATATCAACAAATACGGAAGAGATAGAAATACTGACAAAAAGACAGAGAAGGAAAATAAAATCTGTTGTCTAAATAGAAAGTTTTACTAATGTAACTTTAGTTATATTTAGTTGCACTGTATCAAATTAGCTGAACTGTAACTTTGAAGTAACATGATTTTTCTTTCAGTTAAACTGAAAGTCCAGGGATTATCATACAGTTAAGATTCCCTTTAGATTTAAAAAACGACCATACAAGGAAAATGAAATGCATTTACTTGAACAGATGCAGTTAAAAAAAGCATGGTCTCTATCTGTTTCAGAGCTTGTGCTTGAAGGCAGAGGACTAAACGTACAATTATCTGGGCTGACTTAAGTAATCTGGTTTTAAAACAGTCAACACAAAAATATCCACTGAGGCACAAGTACTTTCACTTTTAAAAAACACTAAAATGAAAACATAATTATTTTTTAAGAAATAATATAATAATATTGACCATTTTAATTTTACATTACCAACATAAAGGATAGGCAATGCAGTGTTAGTTGAATGCTAGTTTCTAACTCAAATTCGGTGGTTTCTTTCAACAGTCACAAAGTCCTTTTGCCAGTGAGCAAAGAGGTGGAACTGTACCAACCAACAAAGCCTCATGTGGGACAGAGAGTTGATAAGGTCAGGAAAAACTCTTGGAAGAGACTCCTAAACAGTAATTTTTCCATTTTTACTGTAAGACAATTTTTTTTCTCTTTTTAAATCTTTATAATTACTGCTAAAACACTGTTCAAAAACAGCCTTAGCATTTGGGGTGAGAAGAGTGTCACTACACTTAGAATAAAAATTACCCAGATCTGACTAAACATAGTGCACAAGACAGACTACTCATTTCAGGTAAGACTAAAGGCATGTCCTTTACTAACATCCTAGTTTTAGTCATTGGTCTAAAATGCTTTCATTCTATGCAAAAATTATGCCCTATAAAACAAAAAGGAGTACGAGTGACAGATTCAGCATCCTGGATATAGCAGCCTTTTCCTATGAAGCTACAACACAATTTTATTACATAAATTAAAAAATCAGAAATTCCGTTACGTTCAGTTACAAGGCCTGTTGGTTTGTTGGATGGCAGAATTTACAAGTGAATTACTTCTTATAGCTATTATGGTAAAGAGAAAAAAAAGGTGGGGGGGCTTATTTGAAGTGCTGAATGTTTCTAGCCAGCATATGGTTTTATCTTCTATGATAAATGTTCTAATACAAATATGATCATATAACAGATTATGACATTGGTCATTAGCAAGAGCTGAAAGGTCATCTTAGTGCCTGATGTGGAGTTAAGGTTGAGAGGAAACAAGAAGTTCTCAGTGGTTTTATAAATAGGATTTTAATGAAGGACTGAAATTGAAGACTGGATTTCATGACTTCTGAGTGTATGACAGTTCCCCTTCTTTGAAAAGTAACACCAAAGCCACCAAACCCAGACTGATGCTATATACCAAAAAATACTACATTCCTCATCACATTCTATTACAAATTTTGCTTTATAATTAGAGTTATTAAAATAATTTTATATACTTCCCTATTACCTTTTCAGAACACTATCATTCATCCTGAAAAGTACTATATACTACAGAAAAAAACCCAAAGACAAATATTAGTGAACTTTTATGCTTATAAAATATAGTGACAAAATACATTCAGAATAATCAATGCAATCTCTTGGCCCATTCAGCTTTTACAGTTATGCAGCATTTCATTAGAAGTGTCACAAGGAAAACTAATTAAACATAAAAAGATTCCTGCTTGTCACACACTGAATTTACTAGGCACTGGAACAGTATGCCTTACTCACTAAACATGTGTTGACTTGGAAGTCATCATGAACCACATTCTTCACTAATTACAGCAACTGCTACAAAATACCGATTACTATTAAGAACAAGTTAAACTAAAAGCACCAATTATCATAGCCTTCACTTGCCAAGAGATGCCATTCCATCAAAAGCATACCACACAGCTAAAAGTTAAAAATGTGGTGTTCATTCTGTCCTTAACTGTTCCCCCTCCACTGCTATTCAAGAGATAGGAAATGTACTACAACAAAAGTCTTGCACATTGTGGTTGGTTTCTGCAAACTACACGCGCCTTTATTGCAAAGAATGCTTTCCAATTGAAGGTTGCACAGAAGGTTGTACTAGAAGGAGTAAGAACATTATATTGGCAATGTTCCTATGTCAGACAGCAAATGCAGTGCAAGACTCTACTCAGCAAGATGTATGGTATGTGATTTGTTTCCTTTGTGGAATAGTATTGGAAGATTCCTGGGCTTCAATTGGGTGGTCAAAGAGACAAACCTATACTAACTGCTATAACTTGTAACTGTGTATGTGTTCTTTAACATTGTCTGTATGGTTGAATGGATAGTCTGTTTGCTCTAACTGAAATAAATTAATAAAGTTGCCAAAAATATACTTTCGGCATAGTTTCTAATGTGTATCAACTACTGGCAACATGGCAGTCAAGTAGGTTTTGGGTTCATTTTCCCAAAAGGGCAAAACCCATCAAACTTTAAATACACAGACATGAGCACTGATAATAAATTACATAACTTTGTTCAGATTACTTTGTAATTTCATTACAACAATATTAAAGACGCAACAGAGTTGGTTAACCTGGTTTTACTACATTTAAAATTATCCTTCCACTAAACTCTTAGGAGTTGGTGTCATTTTATTCACTTTACTGGGACAAAAATTTAGCCATAAACACCAGGTCAAAAGTAAAAACTTTCATGATTTAACAGCTAGGTAGCAAAAGAAATCCTTTAAAAGCTATCAAATGAAGCTAAAAATAAAATTAGATATAAATTCAAGTTTTAGACTGTGGTCAATTGAGGTCTAGACAAAACCCTGTGTTTGTTCACTGCCTAGTCTCCAGTCTGCTCCAAGTTTGAAAAGGTAATTGAACTCAGTCTATAATTACTGGATTAGATACAGATGGGTTCTGTACATTTCAGGGGAGGAAAGAATTGTTTTGATTCATTTTATGATAGCCTGTAAGGTCAAACTTTTCAAAACGTACTTTCATCTGTTAACTGGTTTTTCAAAGTCCCAAGGGGATATCTTCAATAACTGATGTTTTAAGCAATTTGGGTCTCTCAGATCCAGTCTTTGAATGTAATGCACTGTCCACTTTCTAGAATTATAAATGTGCATGTAGGTTAATTGCTACAACTCGTACTTACTTTCAAGACTACACTTTCTTCAAAGATTGCAAGTTTTACCCAGCAACTTTTATGCATAAATATTTGTAGAATTATTTTGGTTTAGGGCACAGAATATCTTTGGAGATATGAATAAATAATACAAATTAGAAGTGTCCTTACTCATAATACCTTCCCATTTGGCAGAAGTTTCATAGAATGCTCTCTTAGGACTCAATTGAACAATGTACGGGTAATCCAAATTAATTCAGTTCACTTCTTGCAAATAACAAAAAGGAATGTACCTTTATTAAAACATAATCAAAAGCACTTGAGAAGACTTTAGTTTTATACTCTTATTTGAGCATTCATCCTCACTCTCATTCACAAGGCAATCATGGGGAAAAAAAAATGAGCATTAAACTTCTACTCTGCTAAGAATTCTCTGTAAAAATCTTTCCTTAAATTAGATCAACCATAACTCTACAGCCTGTTTGAGTACAACCAGAATTTCATCTTGCATCTTTAAATGTTTTGCTAAGTTAAAAGTTCAAATGCTCCGCAAAGGATATCTAGCTCTGCTCTCTGTTAGGGATTCTCAGAGCTACCATACTAGCAACTTAAAGCAGAAAACAGACCATGCAGTCAGAAGCTACATAACAGTCTGGTTTATAGTCTTGAAAAAGGTAGGAAACTTAATTCTGAACAACTCACTATTCAAGAGTTTCAGTTCATTTGCACCACAACAATATTCCTGTTTATAAAATTCCAATGTGAAAGCATTTTCTGTTACATTATGCATTTGTGTTTAATCAACAATATCTCACTAGCAACAGCTTCAGTCAGTTATCTTTATACCATCAGACACCTACTGATTTATTCTGCCAGAGACTTGACATTTAAGCACCGGTAATAAGGATAATAGGAAATATGTTAATATAATAGCTCTCTGTCTCCAAGTGTGCTAATGAAGGAGGTTTAAGAGCATAGCAAATTATCTCCTGTAATTTTCAGGATTAACATTTTATTCATATTATTTCAAAGTCCTCCAGGAAAGGGACAAAACTTGAAGCCAGAAACAACCACCACAAAGCCCCAGCAGAAAGATGCATGATAATAACAGTTATTTGTACGCCTGCTCTGACAGAAGGTCATGTCTGTCATCATCGAGCTGTGTAGAATTCCCACTACAATTTACAAGCCTCACTGAAAGAAGAAACTTCTTCCACTATATTTTAAAAACTGATTGATACAAATCAGATTGTTCAAAATAGTTCAATCCATAAAATGTCTGCAAACAAACAATGGGGTTTTGTAATAGTAGCTCTTTTTAAAATATGAAAGTATCAGTAACAACCACATATAAGCAAATAAATAAAAAATCTTTGAAGTAAACTTCTGATTCTTATTAGTGTCTAAAATAAGTGTGCAAATTTACTCAAAAGATAAAATCCACGTAATATTTGCTTTATTTTCATTCTCATACCTCTAGTGGATGCTTTAAAAATCATTTATTTAAAATTAGAATAATACTCAATTAGAATTTACCTAGGGTGCACACGCTTAATAAAAGAAGAATCGCTCATTACTGAAGAGCTACATAGAAAAGGCTTCTTTTCATTCAGTGTAAGCAAGAAGTTTCCTTCAAAAAAAATATTTTCCCTACAAAATAAAATTATTACAAATATTTCAAGCATATCGTGTGAACCCACAAACCACTCCTGAAACTACTGCAATTTTTCAGACAATAGATTGTGAAGAAATGGTAAAGTAACAGCCAGACCACAGCGTTGTGCACTCTGTACGCCACAGCACAGAAGAAAATAAATACAATATAAGATGTTATGCTAGGTCACACTTCAGATCAACCAATTAACTCTTTGATATTTTTTCCTACAACTGTTGATTATCTCCATGAAATATTTTCCTGTACTTCCTGTACACTCCTTTACATTGTATTAAAAACCATAAGAAACTGTACCTGAGCTCTCGTATTTCCCATCTGTACTTTTACGGGTTCAACAGTGAACCAAAAATATTAAGAATCTGAAACAACACCATTAAGAGAAGTAAGGTGTATTCTTATAGTAAGCTACTCTCACATTACGGTGCAACACTGTGTCTTTACACAAATCTTTAAAAAACAAAGAAAGGACATATCCATCTCATACATACGAAACAGTCAGTAAGTATCCCGACTAGAGCAATGTAGTATTAATCAAGCTACGCATATCTCACATTGGTTGATGACTCCTTCAATCTTTGAAGAAAAAAATCATTTAACTGCTTTAATACATTTCACTGGATGTACATATCCATTCACTCTCTGAAATTTTAAACAAGAAGTCAAAAAATCCCTTGTCATTAAAAAGTGATTTCTTACTTTGTGGCAAGTTGTTTCTATAACAGCTAACTAGATTAAACACGCTGTGAAGTCTAATGCCACTATTTTATTTTAGAAACACTTTAACACGTTGTTTCCTGTAAATGCATTTATTATTAAAAATGAAGACAGAACATTCAGACATTCACACAGTCTAAGGTCAGACTGATCAGAGTCATAGGTCACTGGAGCAATAGTCTAGGATTTGGAAAACTAGTATCCAATTCTTTGCTTTGGTACAAAGCAGTGTCCCATATGTAAAAAGGAATTCTTAAGCCATTTCTATGCATTAACTCCTGCATTACTTGTAGTGTGCTGTATGTATTTTGGAATATATGCACTTGACTGAAACTTTAAGTGACGTAGACTCTACCAAAGATCAGCTGAATCACACCACAAATAATGTGTACTTTTTTACAGGAATGTAGCTTCTTTTTGCTTTTTCTTAAGATCCTTGAACAAACAGGAGACTTTTTTCTTATGATCATCACAAAAATTCTCACCACAAAGTAGATTTTTTCACACCATTTTTGTAGCTCTTTTCTATAAAAAACAAAACTAAACAAACTCCCACCATCATCACCACCACATTTCTGAAAAAGGTTGACATGAGAACTGGACTCAACATTGTAATTTTTGTAGTGCTATACATTTTAAATTGGCAATTCCCCCTACGCTTCATGAAAATTGTATCTTTTAAAAACTTCAGTTTCTTTACTTTGGTATTGACTCCTATGTGCACTATTTAGAGGGAGTGGAAGAGGCCAAATTACGCCCTCCCATATCCACAGCCAGAATTGATAAATGTCCTGCTTGCATGGCAGCCAAGAATCCTTCCACATATATAATAATTTTTCTATATAGTTGAACAAGCTACGTCTCAATTTAAGACTAGATAAAGGACCACTTTCCCTTTGAATATCACAGCAGAAACTACAGCATGCATCACAATATCCAGCTGAATCAACTCAAAGAAAATAATATATAACAAAGACAACTGAAGAAAGGAGTATTTTGAATTAATCAAAAATTTGTAACTGTCACTTAAAAATGGGTATGCAACAAGGTTCTGAAAGAAGAATATCCCAGGAACACACACATCTGTTTAATATTACAAGCCAACTGTCAACATCCTAAGTGAAGTTTTAATTTAATATTTTTTCTTTCTTGATGTTTTACCTTTAGTCAATGCCTCGTGAGAGTATCAGCTTTCTATAAGAAACTGTTAAATATAAAGAAATGTTATTGTAGCATGTTTATAAAATCATAGTTCGAGAACTTCTTATTTTTCTAAAGCCTGACCACAACTTAATTATCTGCAGGACATTCCAAGCTCACAATTGCAAACTCCAGTTCCCAAGCAATTTTAAACAGTATCTACTGTACAGGGCACATGTTATTGCAAATACCACAACATTGTAGTGTTTCCAAAAATCAGCATTAGAGCCTATAGACATGGGTTTTATTTTCAATAAATATTTGTTTCCCTACTAACCATTAAATGGTTTTCATGACCTTTGCATGTTTGTCTTTCACATGTTTTCACATGTCTGCTACCACCACTTATTTTTAATAAAAGTGAACTAGATATAAAAAAGATATAGATAATGTCTAATATGCCTATGTTATACATAAAGTATCACAAGAGTAAGCAGTATGTTCCTCTGTAGTTCACACAATGTTTTGGCTCCTTTCCAGAAAAGAGCAAGAGTAAAAGCAAGAATAAAGACTTGTTAAACTGAAGATAAGGTAGGGGGAAAAAATTAGACCACTAAACTAACTCAGACATAAACTCTCAAAGGAAAGCTGGAATTTCTTTTAAAAAGTTAAATCTCAAAAAGCTTGGGAATTCAAATTTCTTTCTACTTTTTAAGAACATCCAGACTACCTGAAAACAGGCAAGAAAAAAGAAATCAATGATACAATTATGTCTGTATTTACACATGTCCATCTGAAAAAGAGTAGATGATACAACACTTGTAGAACAACTCCAATATCCAAAAGTATATTTTCCTCCCCAAAATACCAATACTCTGTAGAACACATTGGTTCCAACACATTGCTGCCAAACTCCCCTGTCTTCCTGCCCTTTTAATCAACTCTCCCCATCTCTGTAGATTGAGGACTTCAGCTACATTGCCACCTTGGAGCCAGTGCGAGGAGTCCCCACTGCACTAACCAGTGCACCGTTCTCAATTTCTCTTTTACCTGCCAGTCCTCAGGAAGGCATTTTATTCCCAAAACTCCCCCAAGTCCTGCAGCAAGACTGTTTATGGTCTTCTAAATGTAGCGATATTTTATTTTCACCTGTACTATACACCTGAAGACTTAGATTTTTTTAAAATAATAAAAAAAAATTAAATCATTGCATGACCATACTCAAATTCTAACTAGAGTATTAGAATAGATACTATATAGAGTATTAGAGTATTAGAGTTCTACTAAACTTATGAGTCAAATCAAGACCCCTTCCTTTATTTTCAACTATAGACCAATATAACATTTAAGCACTTCTGGATATCCTCATAGAACCTTTCACCTGAAACCCATTTCACACTTGCTATCCACAACTGAGACACCTATCAATTGCATCTTGTACTACAGACTCTAAAATACTCAAGTTATAATCCATTAGATTACATCCACATTCAAAACGATTTAAAAGTCAACAAAACAGGAAACATCCAGTGGGAAACATCAAGAAATCTATTAATAGTAGAAAAGTAAAGACTGAATGGAAGCTGGATTATATTTAACTGTATCTGGTTTTTGTTTTGTTTGTTTTTCAAATGCTGGACAATATCTACGGAAATGGAACAGATTTAAATTTGAGCAAACGCAGTACATCCACTTTTCTATTGCACTCACAACCCTCCATTAAAAGAGAAGGCAGAGTCAGAAAGGGTAAAAAGGGACAACACACACCTCAAGGCTGGTACCTGATCGCTATAAAATGTCATTTATTTGGCAGACAAAAAGCTTTGACACACCATCTTGAAGTCAGGAAACTTACATTTTAAATTCTATGCAATTATATCACACTGTAACGCATTCAACAGTAAAGAACATTGTTCCCAAATTGCTGGAAAAAATTCACACCTCAGATTTTCACCCTTTAATTACTTTCCTTGATGAAGCTACCATACTGAGGTTTAATATTTGCCCGTGTGAAAAATATTTTCAAGCATAGTGGTCTGAAATTTCAAAGACAAGAGCATCAAAGTAGACAATCTTTCACTGCGAAGTTAAAGTCTTTTTGTCTATGGTGAAACACATAAAAACTTACTCATTACCAAAAATCACAAGGACTCATCTCAGCATAGCAGCAATAACTAATCCTGATAATCAAAACCAGCCCAAATTTGCAAAACCACAAGTTTTTGCAAGCAATGATTTGTAACCAATTTTTGTGAAAAGAGGCAAAAATCTTTAAGCTTTGAAATAATAGTTCCCTGTAATGAAGACAAGTTTCAACTTTTTTTGCTGATCACACAGGTGTATCATAGGTAGCATCCTAAATTACAATATCTCCTCAATTTATTAATGTTTCAGTACACTTCATAGTTCAAAACAATTAACATATGGGATGACTTAGGAAGTCTATTTGATCATTGTCACAAAAAACTCCTTAGTCCAAGCCTAGATATAGCAGAAACTAACAGCAGTAGCACATTTCAAACATCTAAGAACACCCCTATCTAACTTAGCAAGCAGAATACACCATACACACAAAACACGAGAACTGCAGGATGCTGGGAGGAGTCATGGGTAAGCTCTCTGGGCTACTATCCACCAAACTCGGCCTATTTTCAAAAAAGTGGAGGAGCAGGAGAATCAGAACCTTGAAGTTACTAACTTCCACAAAAATCGGCTTTATTTTTGTCTCATTGCTAATACCTGAAAAAATATACGCCAACAACTAAATTGCTAACAAATCACACTTAAATTCGAGTCTGTTTAAGTTCATTTCTGTCCCAAACAAGAGATTATGTTTTAATGTAAATAAACACACAGTTCAAAGCTTCTAGAAATGGCAGTGTATCAAAATACTCAAAATAATGAGCTGTTCTTGCTCCAAAAACTTTGATAAGGAACTCAAGGAAACAGTAAAAAGCACAAATGCGTCAATTAAATGCATTAATCTGTAAGTACCAAGTCTCATTTTCACTCTTTCTTCTTCCATTTCCTCATAGTCATTCTTTTTCTTTGTTTTTTTAACCTACATTTCTAACCCTCATGTCTTTTCTCCAACCTACATCCCTTTATTTTCTTTCAGCCAAGCCTGTTCACCTTCTGTTGTCTTTCTCTTCCATTGTATCTCCAGCTTTTCAGACAGCCACAGCACCCACCACCCTGCCCCTAGCCTGCTTTTCTCCTTCAGATGTCACATTAATGTAATCTATGTTTGAGAAAAAAAGGCTATGTATGATAAACCTCATCATTCTTCCATTTCAAAATGCACTACAAACTTACATAAATTTTATCCTTACATGTGTCAAGATGACAAATCAAGATCTCACAAGAGGTGTCAGTTTAATGGACAATGATAATCACCAAAGACTTTATAGTTAACAACTCCATGATACAACAATTTCTCCAACAAGTGTTAAGTGAGGAAAGAAAGTCCCACAAACAGCCTGAAAGGAGGTGATGTGAGGACAAAGACATCCTCAAAATGGGAACCACAGCCTTAGATACTTCTGGACTCCTTGACACCACGTGAGGTCCAGTTAGTCAAAACAAAACTAATAGGCAACTAAGGAAAGTTGTCCCACAAGCCAACTTTCAATCCTGCTATTCAGTTATATTCAGAAGATAATTCCCATGGAACTTAAAAAACAAACAAACAAAGCAAGGGGGAACAACCACAGACATTTGTACTGACTTTTCCCAAAATGTAAGAGTTCGTAACTTCCCCCAAGGACAACCTATATCCTTCACCACTGTTACTGATGTAAGCTTTGCTAAAATCAGAAGCATCATATGGGGAACATTAGTGATGTGACATTTAATCCTCTTGCATTAAACAATGTCAGGATTTCAATTCTCTCTAGAAATATCTTTTTTTAAAAAAATATCTTTCCTTTGCCATTTCCTTATCCTCTACTAATTAAAATTATCAACTTCTTTCCCTTCCATCTCTTGGGCTAAATTCCTTCTCTAACAAGGATTAAGGAAATGAGAAGTAAAAACAATAAATGATCATAATAAAACCCTAACATTAACCATAATTTGCAAAGGGAAAGAGATAAATCTGCAATATTAGAAAGCAGTACACTGTAACTCCCCATTTGAAAAAGTATAATTTAGAATTGTATTTTCTGTCTAGAAAATCGAGGAGGGAAAACCATGTACATGTAAATGAATACAAAATGCAGCACTCTCTGTGAACTTTGAGGAGAAAAGGGATTTTTCATAACTGTACTTGGGAGAAATCAAAATTAATTCTAATGACCTCAGCTATGGGCCTAATTTATTAGAATTTACCTCTCATTAAAAGTAAAGAAGTGAACAGAAATATCACTTGTTGTCCAAAATTTGGCAGAGTCATCAATTTCTAATAAAGACTACAATTTGCTGTCCCATAAGCAATATATATTTCCCTTGCACCCAAATATTCTCTCATGGGAGTTATTCTTATGTCACCATTAGAATCAAAACGGTTGCATAAAGTAACCTTAGTAAATTGAGCTAGAATTCTTTTGTTGAAGTATAACCCAAAACCACTGAAGTACATAATTTTAATCATTTTTGGCCATTTCCCTCACAGCACTGGTTACTATCAGCTATTCACCTAGAACAGAAGTGGTTGACCATGCATGACTGACTGTGCTCTGCCATGGACTTTAATGGTATCACTCTCATATATGCAAGTTTTCAGGATGAAGCTCAATTCAAGTCTATTTTAGATCCAGGAAATACATGTCCCATCCCCTAAAAAAGTTAATAGAGTTGAGTAATCCATTATTTGGGATATTTTCTCAGTCTAAGCTAAAATTTTAGATGGAATTTGGTATGTTCTGGAGACACCAACCTGAATTTGACTCAGAACCAGGAGCATAATTGTAATATTCTGATAAAACACTATTTGGCTTTTTTATTTTCATACATACTTTACTTTTAGAATAGGGATGATGTTACTCATTGGTACTCATCTGTTGCTGAAGCTACTATATATCAAAATACAGCCAATGGAAAAGCCCATGGAGCTCCCAGTCTTCAAGTCAAGTCTTTCAGGAGGAATCCTGTGTTTGAAATCTAGATCTAATAATCTACTAACATTTTGCAAACTTTTTCAATTTGTAAACCTGTGGAAATTTTCCACTGAGGGAGTAAAGCTGTCTTTATTAGTGCCATATACTAGCTACTGATTATATAATGTAATCAGACCATTACATTATTCTGGTGGCTGAATTTTATTCTTGTTACCTCTTTAAACAATCCTGAATAGTCTGAAAGGGATCAGACAGTGTATATCTTTAAAAAACACTTTTAGTTATGCTATATCAATAATTATGTCATTCTATTCAAGGTAGTCCTATATGGGTAGCCCCTATATTTAGGGGTCCAGCAATTGATTTAGGCATTCCTCATACTTTTTGAGGCTTTATTAATTCAGTGACAAAGATTAAGCCACTGTAAACTCCATATACAAATACCATTACCCCTTTTTTCTCATAACAAGAACTCTCTAACACCAAACTGTGAAAAGATGCACATGAATATGCCATGTTTGGGATCAAGGATGAAACATTAGCTCTTTATCTCTAACACCAATGCTACTTAAAAATATCCCATGGGCTGTATCCAAACAGTGAGACATGTTGGACTTGCACAGATATGCATGAAAGCTGTTTTACTCAGAATATGTACGATTTAAAAAACCCTTTAATGACTGAACAAGAAGGCCACTACTAACCTGTGTGTAGCCAGAGCAGTATACTATGAAAGACAGGTGGACTTGTAATTTAAAAGTTTGCTCAAAATTTATATTCAATGTCATTTGTTCTGGCTTTCACAAGTAGTTTTGGAGACAAGTTTTATGTGGGGATTTTTCTCCTCATTACATAATGGTCCAGAGCAGTTAAATGTATTTTTGATGTGACCATTGGGCTATCATACCAATTTTTTTCAAGAACCAGTTAATCATCCTACAGAATCCATACACAAAAGTTATATGAATAACAGATGTTGCAGCCTCATTAATCTGGCATCCTTATGCATTGAATGGCTTCAAACTGACATTTGATCATTCTGAAATTTTGCATTTAAAGACTTAGAAACATTTAACCTTTCCATTTTTCCTTTCTCAAGGATATGTTTTCAGATATGTCTGGTAATCCTTTTGAAGAATTCATTTTCCAGCACTTTGTTTTTTAGCTTTTCTAAAAACCTGAATCTCCCGAGCAAAACACAAAATTTCATTCATGGCTGCAATCAGGCCTACCATGAAATTCTGTTTCACCATTAATTCATCTTTATTTCTGTCAATAGGCTGTATCACACTGATTCCATTTCTCCAACACATATTGAATTGTCAGCAGTGACTCATTCCTTCAGTATTTTCAAATAACTAAGAAAGAAGCATATTTGACAGATGATATTTCCAACAGCTCATACCTGCCACAAAAAGTAACAAGAAAGGCTTACACAGTCAGACTTCCTAAGATTGTCCTAAGACAGAAGTCCAGGTGCCAAACACTTTCCAAAACTGGTAAAGCTGTGAACAAGTGTCACATAAACTGGGCCTATGCTACATCTGAACTGCTTATGTTTGACACTGAGCATTCAAGCCCAATTTTTTTTAATAGCTTTGTTCTAATCTTTATAATTCTTCAATTACTTAGCACATTAACTCAGCTTAATCACACATCTGACACCATACCAAGGAACTAAAGTATTGGATTTGCATGGCAGGGTTTTGATAGTAGGGCAGGCTACAGGAGTGGCTTCTGTGAGAAGTTGCTAGAAGCTCCAAGACAGGCCCACCGCTGGCCAAGGTTGAGCTCATCAGTGATGGTGGTAGCACCTCTTGGGATAATATATTCAAGGGAAAAAAAGTTGCTGTGCAACAGCAATTGCGGACAAAGAGAAGAGTGAGAATGTGTGAGAGTAACAACTCTGTAGACACTGAGGTCAGTGAAAGAGAAGGGTGAAGAGACGCTCTAGGTGCTAGAGCAGAGATTCTCCTGAGCCCATGGTGCAGGCCATGGTGAGGCCCTGCCCCTGGAGCCACGGAAGCCACAGGGGAGCGGAGATCCACCTGCAGCTGAAGAAGACCCCATGCTGGAGCAAGGAGATGCCACAAGGAGGCTGTGACTGTGGAATTCCACGCTGGAGCAGGCTCCTGGCAGGACCTATGGACCCGTGGAGAGAGAAGAGCCCATAGCAGATCAGGTTTGTTGTCATGACTCATGATCCCATGGGAAGGACTACACCCCATGGGTGGAACCCACACTGGAGGAGCTCATGAAGAACTGTAGCTTGTTGGAAGGACCCATGTTGGAGAAGTTTGTGGAGGACTGTCTCCTGTAGGAGGGACCCCATGCTGGAGTGGGGGAAGTGTGAGGGATCCTCTCCCTGAGAAGAATGAGCAGAAGACAGTGTGTGATGAACTCCCCTTCCCCATCTCCCTGCACTGCTGATGGTCGAGAAGATCGAGAATTTGAGAGCAAAGTTGAGCCTGGGAGGAAGGAATGGGGTGAGGGGAATGTGTTTTTAAGACCTGGTTTTATTTCTCATTATTGTACTCTGATTTGCCTGGTAATAAGTTGAACTAATTTCCCTGTTTTGCCTGTGATGGTAATTGCTGAGGAATCTCCTTCCCTGTCCTTATGATGTGTGAGTCTTTCTTCATATTTTGTCTTCCTTGTCTGGTTGAGAAGGGAAAGGGATAGAGTGACTTTGGTGGGCACCTACATAAGCCTGTAAAAGTATGATGAAATGCAAATTTAATATCTGTATGAGATCTTAAATAGCCATGTCACTGTACAAGCCTAAGGGAAAAAATAATTAAATGATACCTTTGTTTTAATTGACCAAGAAGCACTAACATCTATATCATAAAGTCTTTTATAAATTGCAAGCAATGGAAAAAGCGTCATTGCTATTGCAGCTTTCTAGTAGGGAAACAATCTCAATTTTTGTTTCTCTCAACAATCAGCACTGCCCTACCAGTGAGAAGGTAGGCAAACCCACTCATAACATAGCATTATACTCTACTCTGCCCTGGTGAGGCCTCATCTGCAGTATTGTGTCCAGTTCTGGACTCCCCAGCCCAAGAGGGACAGGGAACTTCTGGAGAGAGTCCAGCACAGGGCCACCAAGATGATCAGGGGACTGGAGCATCTTCTTTATGAGGAAAGCATGGAGGACCTGGAGCTGTTTAGCCTGGAGGAGATTGAGGAAGAACCTCATCAATACTTGTAAGTACCGAAAGGGTGGATGTCAAGAGGATGGGGCGGCACTTTTTTCTGTGGTATCCAGCGACAGGAAAATAGGTAATGGACAAAAGCTGAAACACAAAAAATTCCACTTAAACACAAGGGAAAATTTCTTTGCTGTGCAGGTACTCTGCAGAACTGGGAGAAGTACACTGAGCACAGAAACATGACATTAACATCCATGCTTGAAAATTAAATTATTCATAGGTTGAAAACGGGAGAACAAGGTTAGTGCATTTTTTGTTTAGTCCTAAACTTGCATATGCATTCTCTAATCCCATCTCCTCAGAGTGTACTGAGGAACCTTTTTCCTCTTAGTTTTTCCAAAATATGAGCCATTATCTTATTAAATGTGTGTCACTCAAACCCTGCTTTGGTATCAGATTTTTTTCCCTATCTTTTACTTGATATGGAAGAAAATAATCTGCAACAAATTTGTTTTTACAGCAAGACTGTGAACTGAGGACTATTCATGTTGGTCAGCCTTCAGCTCTGGAAGCCTTTAACTTCCCAGTTCTTGTCTTTTCAAGTCTTAAAATGCTCTGATTACCTTTGTACATGCAATTTGTATAGAACTGTAACTTCCCAGACACAGCTTGTGACAAAGGAAAACAACAAAATGAAGTATAGAATATACGTTACAAACCCTTAACGCTCATATGTGCTACAGAAGCGCTCTCTGACGTGGCAACTGACACGAGAAAGCACCCATGTGAATGCCAGCACCACCACGCCATTGACCGAGGGAAGCCGGCTTTGCAGGATGAGAAGCGCCAGCCCTGTGAGGAAGGGGTCGCGCCCAGCGGAGCCCCCTTGGACGGCCCCGCGTGCCCGTGCAGCGGAGCTGGCCCCCGGCCGCGAAGGAGCGGCGCCGGGGGAGCGCGGGCGGCAGGCGGGCTCGGAGCCTTCCCCAGCCGCCACATCGGCCGCCGGGCTCCCGGCTCTCACGCCGCTCTCCCGCCCACCCGGCGCATATCCGTGTGGGAATGAGCTGCCCCGGGGTTGTCTGCGGGCGATTCCCGGGCCCGCTCGTTCGCCCCGGGCCCCCGGGGACCGCTGGACGCGGCGGCCGGCTCCGGGCCGGAGGGCGAGGGGGGCGGGGGGTGCTGCCCGCGGTGGCGCCCAGGCGGAGCCGCTGCCGGGCGCCGTCCAGCGCGGGCCGCCGGCGGGCCCGGCTGCCTCTCGCCCTCCCCCCAGGGCCCGCGGCCGCACTCACCACCTCTCGGGCCCGGCTGGTGAAGTCGCTCTTGGAGCGGGCGGCGTTCCGCCTAAGCAGCTCGTCCCTGGCGCTGTCCCCCGCGGCCACCCCCAGCGCCTTGTTGCGAGTCTTCACCGTCTTTACGCTGGCCTTGAAGAGCAGAGTGATGTCCACCGCCATGGCGGCCCGCCTCCACACTCGCCGGACGGGGCCCGGGCCGGGGCCGGAGCCGGTGCCGCCGCGCACCCTTCCCCGCACAACGCGGTCTCGCGCGGCGCGTTCCGCCTTGCGTGGGGCTGTGGGAGAGCCGGGACGGGACGGGGCGGCCGGACCCGCTCTGCCTTCTCCGCGCTCCCTATTGAATTTGTTGCCGGCGTCCGGCGGCGGGGCCGAGCAGCTCGTCAGCCTGCGCCGAGCCCGCCTGGGCCGCGGTGGAGTGTGCACCGCCGAGCCCGGGCCCGGGCGGGCAGCCGCGGTTCGAGTTGGGGAGACGCGTTTGCCATGTGCCCCGCAGCTCCCGTCGGCTGGTACGCGGGGCCTGCCTGCCCGCTCCCCTGCCCGCTCCCCTGCCCGCTCCCCTGCCCGCCCAGGCGGGAACGCCGCGGCCGGGCCCTACGCGGCTCCCCCACACCTGGGTACTGCCTCCTCCAACCTAACAGCCACTTTGCAGAATAAAAGTTCTGTTCCAGCAACTTTTTGACGTTAGACCGCTCTGCAATGACGTTGTGGCAGCTGTCACCAGGTGATGCTATTATATGCTGTCTCCCAAGTGTGTAGTTTGGCAGCTTGGTCATGGAAAGACAGGTTGGTTGGGGTTGGTCAATACATGGTAGCAGATCTGCACTGGGATCTGGAACTGGTGCTGATGTGAGATCCCTTTTGGAAATGGCCACATGTGTCTGACTCCCAGGCTGTATAGGTAGGGCAACCCTGTTACACCTGGAATGTGCAACACTGATCTCCACCAAGGCCATCTCTGAGGCCCTCCAATGTGCAACCATCTCGTACCAGGACAGTATCACAGGAGTACCTGGAGGATGTATCACAGTCAGTTACAGTACGGTGCTGTTTGTGATCTAACTGATTATGGAGAAGGCTTCTGTGAAAGAAACAACCTTTGTTACTGAAACAACTTTACGACTATGTGCTGAGCAGTAGACTAGCCATGTGAAATTTTGTGGTGCAGAGGGGAAAACTTTTGACATCACCAGTAGTGGTATTAGATACAGATATATAGATATATGCATATAATGCTCTAGGATCCAGCAGATACCACATACTTTTTAACTGTCCTGTCACTGACCAGAAGCACGTTCCCTGAGACAGTCTCCAAAGAACACAATTTCAAAATCCTATCCCCAGCAGACTGGAATTTAATCAACCACAACTGTTTTTCCTATCTACTCCAGAGTCTAAGGCTTTCTTCCCTTGTTGATTACTACTCTGCTTGCAGTTCAGTTCTCATCCATTCAGCGTAGATTAGTGGTTCCCTCATAGTTATATTGTGATTAGTATTCACTCATGCTTTATTATTATTGTTCTATTTTAAGCTGTGTTTTTATTGTGGTAGGGCTGTGTGTTTCCAGTTAAAGGAACAGACCGGTTTCAGTCCCTGTCCTCGGTGCTGGATTTACCATGAAAATACATTAAAAAAGTGAACAACAAAGGAGATTAGACTCTTCATTCCAGGAATGCCAGCAGTATTTAACCAAACCTCGAGCCAAATGCGTTTGCTCTTTCAGGATTAAGAAATTAGGTATAAATAGACTTTAGTAAAGGACATATTTATTAAAGCTGTGTGGAATTCACACATAGTAAATCAGGTTCTTTTAGGTAGGATTCCTAAAATTGGTTGTTTTCCTTTTCTTTGCATTACCAAAAATAAAGTAAGCACGCTCAATAAATTTCCTGGAATCTCCTGATCTCACTGACACCCTGAGTCTGAAACTCCCTGAAGGCACTTCTGAGGCACATTCACCAATGCTACATGGTAAGGTTAGTTTTCATGTACAGTGGTTCTGCCATCCTTCTGCTACCTAATGTCTCAGTCCACAAACACATTATTTCACAGGTAACTTCCTGTGAAGTGAAAAAAATGAATGCACAGTTTGTCCCGTGACTGTGTGCTCCTGAAAATGTAGGTGACAGAATTAGCCTCTGGTTTTGTGCATATTCAGCTTTATAACTTGTTCCAATATTAGTGAAGCTAACATTTACTCTTCCTTGAGGTACTGCTGTTTAAGTGGGCGTTTGATAAGAATCTATAGATTTTTGCTTTTAAACAAATTTAGATTTACATTTGAACTGTAGAAATATTAAAGTTATTTTGAAAGTTTTAACTTCTTTTCCTGCTTTTAGAAAAGAAACAACTTAGCAATGGCTATGTGATGCTATAGTTTACTCATTTTTTAGTAAAAAATAGGTACTTTAAAATCAGTGGAACACTCAACACATTTTTGAATAAAGAAAACAAAATATACTTCATTAAAGCAAAGTAAATTTTACCAGACACACTATAGTTTACCTCCTAACTTTGCAAAGTTAAACCACTGTGAATACTGTAAATACTGCTGTTGAGGTCAATGGATCCACATGGCATATACAGTTAAGCATACAATCTTTTTGTTAAGTCAGGACCTTACCTGGAAATTCTTTGGGAACAAGATATGTCTTTATTTATACTTTTACTTATTCCTTTGTGCTTGATCTATAGGACCAATAGTTTCAGAAAAACAGCAACAGTAGTATTACACAAGTAACTTTGAACCTCAACAATCCTAAAGCCTCCATTTGGGCACTAAAGGACACATTTTAAAAGAAATACAGAATTAAAATTCCATATAACTGATCTCATCTGTCAGAAACGGGCTGAACGGTCAATCTGACAAAGGAAAAAGTTTAAGTACCTTTTTAATGTGAAAGAAGGTTGCTCAAATGGACTAACTCATTAGTTATATAATACCCAGGGTCTCTGATGTGGAGATAAATAGATAGCTTTGAAGACTACAACTGCTTTAAAATCAGTTGCTGAGAACTGGTGCCCAGAGCTTTTATTTGAACTTGATCCTAGCTTCCTGTATACAGTAACAGCATCTACTCAGCAGTTACCTGCACTTCCACAGCCACCTTGTTTTCAAAGTTTCAAGCTCACTTTTTAACAGATAAGTTTCAATCGTACATGCTAGAGCTTCCTGTAATTGCTAAAAAGACTAACCTTGAAATTTAAGATTTTAAGGTTGGAATAAAGTTCCAAAACTCACACAAAGGACTACAGTCCAGGCAAGCAGTGCAGGTACATCTGTAAGAACATATGCACTGTGGAATCTGTCATGCCTCAGCAGAAGCATGTCTGGAAGAGAAGGAATTAGGAGTTTGCAAACTATAACAGTTTGTGTGCAGCGAGGACAACATTCCTGATTGTCAGGTCTTGGTGTACCTGCTTAACAGGCATGTCCAGTAAAATGTCAAACCTGTCTCTGAAGAGGAGTCAGTGCTTCCCTGTGGTTATCAATCAGTGAGCCCATTAAAGAGGGGATAGTGGGGTTCATTTCAACTCAGAAACAAGCAACTCCTCAAATTGTAATTTTCTTTTGTGTGAGAGGTAAACAGAAGACATAAAGCTCCTGAACATCTTCCCTTCCAATGCACTCTAGCTACAAAGTTCTGATTTGTCTTGGACAACCAAAAAACACATGCAGTCCATTTTATACACTTCTGGCATAAGCCCAGTAACTTTATGTGATGTTATTGTTGCAAACCAAACCAAATATTAAAAGGAGGGCAATTTGTTCACAGTGTATGTTTGTAATTGAGAAAAATCAAAAAGGGAGAAGCTGTTATTTCATAGAATCATAGAATCATTATGGTTGGAGAAGACTTTTAAGGATAGGTTCCACTGGTGAGGCCTTGCTCTGCTGGCTGTGGTGTTGAAACTAGCTCCCTATCCCTGAGCAAGCAGCTGGTTCTTGCTCTACCCTGACATTAGGCACCTAAATGTCATCATTATGACTGTCAAAATTTGAACAAATAAGGCCAGTAACCCCTATGCAGTTATTTCCCAAAACCACCATAGATACCCGGAAAAAGTCAATAGACATAGTGTTCTTTGTCTTAAATTTTGCTGAATAGATTTTAGCTCATTCAAATTCTCTCTCCTTTGAGAACTTCTCGTACCCTCCTAGATTCTTGCAGACTGGATGGTTTCTTCTACAAAGCTCTGAAGGAAAAGAACACAACTGGCACATACACAAATAAGTTCAGTATACTGAATTCTGTCATGACACTACCACAGAGGCTCACAAAGTCAAACTATTCTTTTTCAGTTCTTCAGTAACATCAGTTAACATTTGTCTACAAAGTTGAAAAAAGAAGCTTGGCCTTGCCATATATGAACATTGTGTACCAGGCAAAGAGAAAGAGCAATAAAAATTGAAATATTTTTTCAACAACAAAAGAGAAACACACAATAGCAACAGGCATTGTTTCCCATATGCTGAGATAATCTTAGTAGATAGTTGATAAACAACTGGATTACTTCTAAATTTCATCAGTGGACTAGTTTTTGGGAACAGGCACTAAAATACTAGCAAGATAATATATGAAGGCTTCCACTGTCACTACCTCAAACTGTATTTTCAAGCCGTATATTTCTCCATGCACATTACATATATTTTTAAGAAAAACAGTCAATGAATAAAAAGTGTATTCAGACTTTCCAAAACCACTGATTTTGGAAATCCTGAAATAAATAGTCGAGCATATACTCTGAGCAAGTCTATGTTGCATATACAAGAATCTTATGTCTCTGTTGATAGACTCACAGCATTTACAGACTTGCATATTACATAGTTTAATGTACAGCTATCTAAAGAGCTTCTGCATTGGACAAATGATGGCAGGTAGAAGAATGGGAATTTAAGAATAAGAAAATAATTATAATGAGCTTAGAGGAAAGCTGAAATGTAGAAGAAATTCAAGTAACGTTAATCTTACAACAAATTCAAGCTGGGAGCAAATGTAATGCAAAAACAAGAACTTGTAAAACAAATATGGGACTGGAAAGGCTTGGTGTAAGGTGGGGTACAGACAACACTATGGAGTTGAATTTTAAGTACTGTGAAAATATATGAAACTGTGAGCCCTTTGAACATTCTGTAAATGGCACTGATGAATGTTAACAGGCAGCTTTGGTTAAGCACAGGAATGTTCAGATGTTTCAGGTAGAGCTGGGTTTAGCACCTTGTACATTCACAGCCTCATTTGCTGCTCACAAGCTTCCCTGAGCAGCCAAATCCTTATAGAGTGGCAGCCAACACAAAGGAATCTTAATGCAGAGTTCTTACAAGTATAATTTAATTTAGGTAGTGAAGGGAATGAATATCCCTAACAACTACATATATGGTTGTCAGCCTATGGGGCCCTAGAAATGAGATACAATAAGCATAAACCAGACAGGCCTGACTGGATGCAAGAGGACTTGGCTTGAAAATATATATGCAATAAATCTAGTATATGTAGGATGCTCATGTTGTCCCTCAGGCTGAGTTACTGGCAGTGAGCAGTGCTTAAAGTACATGTGCAAGAGATTGTTTACGAATACTCCAAGAAAAATAATGTTGATATGTCCATTGTGAAAAGAGTAGGAGAGAGGTTGAAAAGAAACACTTCTCAGGAACCATCCTGTTACGAAGACTGAAAAGCAGCACAGACACAGCAGTTCCTCATAACATAGTCCAGATTCAAATTATTTCTCCAGATTCATGAGTTTAAGAGTGAAATCAAGCTAGCTGTTCTCTAAAATTTCAGCCCCTTAATAAAAATGGAGAAGAAAAAAGTCTGTTATAAAATATTAAGAGGAACTTCAGTCATGGAACATAGTGCAGAGTATACTAATGTTTTGCATTAAAGTACTGTTTTTAAACAGTACTGTTTTAACTGTTTCCATGTTAAAAACATGCAGAAGTGATGGTGACACTTACATCAGGATGGGAAGAAGAAAAATGAAAATGGGTAGGAAAAATAAAATGTAAAAAGAACCTATTTAAAGAATTATTTTAAAGGAGGACAGCAAAAGGAAAGAGCTTCTCTTAAGTTATTTACAGACAGTAGTATAAGAAAGAATTATGAAATACAGACCATTTTTGTTCAATTTTCTCATAAGAAACTCAAATCCTGGTATGTACATAACAAACCATGATGGTTGGACAGGCACTGAATTTATGTATTATGTGTGCTTTAAAAGAGAAAATTCAAACTGGGATTTTCATTGTTTCATTTGATGTTAACTGTAATGACCAACTGATATGTCAGAGAAACAATATCTTTCTTAATGCTTGAGTGCTCCCCACATTTATAGGGTCAGAAATAACAATAAGCCAAATCAAAGACATTTCCGTTGCTGGGATTTGAATCAGGCACAACATACGTCATTAGAGATCCTACAAAGTCTTTGCCAAACCCACAAAGGACTGGAGTAATTCCATAGCTCCATTCTGACATTTCTGAGGTTAAGCAATGGCTTACTATCAGCTGAATATCATGCAGATTAGCAGTACAGTGGCTTGTCACAGTGACTTTCACAATAAATAAAGGACCCATAAAGACACCAAATTAATTGACAGTGAAGTACTCAAAATTAAGTTCTCTTTAGTTCTATTGCTTGTGACTTTAAGCCTATGTACATTCTCACAATATTTGCCTGATTTTATTACAGCTAAACTCCCTGAACTTGCTCATGGCCCAGTTGCACAAAGCACTAGTGTGGATACACAGGAAAGGATAGAAACAATCAGCTTAGGGAAGAAAGGGTGGAAAAGGATTGCAATACACCCACCTCTGCCAGAGGAGAGACCCTGAAAACCAAACCAGTAGAAATAAACAAGGCCTTTTAGAGAATAATTTTATTCTCATTTTATCAGATTAATTTAGTAACTCCATGAAGTCCGTGGAAGAGGCATAGAAAATACACTGTCTGATTCTATTCTTGCTTGTCTTGTTATAAGCAGGAGTTAAACTTGATGTAAATAGGTGTTAGAGCACTTAGGACATGGCACCATATACAGATCCTTGAACTGGCTCCAGGCAGGCTAGCACATCCACAGAGAACTGGATTCAGTGCCCTGAATGCTTTCTGACAGGGTTGTAATCATATCCCCTTAGCCTTTCAGTTTAGATGTGTACAAAGGCATTATTATTGCTATACAGAATGTACCTTACCTGACAAGGTCTTAGAGCCAACTTGTTCTTTTCATGTTGATGAGTGAGAGTCAGTGTCCAGGCTCACCTGCCAGTCTGTCTTTTCAAACTGATGAACCTCCAGTTTAGAATGGAAACTCTTCTTGTTAGTCCCTAAGGGGAAAAGAAGGAAAGAATTGATACTCCTTAACTCTAAATAGTCTCAAAGCTGGTACGCAGTCTCAGCTCATTCTCTAGCCAATTCTACAGCCAGCAGTCCTTGTGGCAAAGCGAACCATTCATTCTGAGGGACATCTCTGGTTGGTAGGATGCATCTTCTTCTTGCAGTTCAAGAAGAAGCAATCTGATTCTTGCAGAATTTCACAATCTAATTTAGACGAGACTTTCAGCTTAGACTCAGCATCTAGTTTTGAGGCAGATGATTTTTGATTAGATGAATGTAATCTTTCTTATTGTGGTACTTCCTGTGATAAAAAATTGAATACACCAATATGAAATGATTCAATACTTCCTTGAGAACACTGGAGGGAGCTCACAGAAAGAGACAGGAAAAAAAGAGAAAAGGTGGCAAGAAAGAGGAGTTGTTCCAGTTGTGTGAAAAGTTATGTGAATATCTACACCTATAGATTGGGCTTCATTTCATTCCATGAACAAAGGTAGGAAAGAGGTATTTTTGTTTATAATAGATGCTGGTAAGTTTCTTTGTGTTTGTATAGTGGTATCATTGTAACTTTCTATTTTGAACATGTATACTTAGAACACATACATAACAGGCCCTTTCTTTTTCATTTGAATTGGTGTTTATTTGAGTTCTCTTGTTTCTGTTCACTTGGCTTCATCCTATGCAGTCTGATATTTAATCTAAAGTGAGGGAGAGGGACTTGGGCAAACTGTAGTTATACATCCCCTAGGAAAATATCATCATCTTCAATGAACACAATATAATGAGGAGGTGTCCTATTACATAATTGAGAAGGCATTGTCTTTTATATGCATTCTGGGTCACTTTTCACACTAAATTAATCTTAATAAGCATCTGCTTTCAGTAAAGAGAGTTTTGTGATATTTCAACCATGACCTCTCTGGAAGTCCAAATGATTTCACTTTATGTTTCAGACTGGAGTATTCTTTTGAAATGTTTGCCTTTACTATATGATAATCAGTGTGTTAACATGAGTTGATTAATCCCACCAGTCTAACACTGATACCACGGCTCTCATGCCCTTTTCTCAATAACCTCATGACTGCAAAATCACTGGCTTCTTAAATGAATGCAGGGCAATCCTACAGATTGTGTTATACAGGAGGTCAAACTTGATGATCATAGTGTTCCCCTCTGGAGTATAATCTATGAATCTGTAACTAAATCTGGAAGAAATACAAATAACTACACCATAGCAGTAACTGAAGAAATAAAACTAGCTGCTTTTGAGACAGAGTTTGATATATTTCTGAAAAAGATTATATGAACTAGTTGCCTTCAATAGCTGGTGTATGCACTTAGTGGCCTTGCAGTCATTTCCAGATCCATTTTACCATGTTTCAATTACTTATCAGCTTCCTCTTTTTTATAATATTATGAGTTTAAAACAGTTTTTGATACAGTTACTAGGATAACAAATTAAAGATGGATTTTAGCTTTATAAAGAAAAGCTCTCTTTCATTTCAGATGACAGACTGAATTGAGGCCTATGAATAATGCTTGTGTTGACCTGCCAGAATATGTCTTAGCAGCCATGAATTCTCAAATACCCAGGCTGAGCTTATTCATTTTGAAGTCAATAGGCAGGAAGGCAAAACAGCCCAGTACTGAATCAGGCTGCATTTTAACATAACAGTGATCATATACTGTGTTTTCTTTAAAAATTAAGACTTTGCAAAAGCCACATTTTATTTGGTGAGTCTGACCTTTGCTATATAATCTGTTTTAAAATATACTACCAACAACAGGCGTTAAAGAAAATACTCAAAATTTGCTGCAGAGTTCCACAGTTACAGCTCTCTCCTGCCCTAGTAGTTTGTAACACTTGACAGAGTTGCGGCTCAGGGAAGAGCTGGACTGAATGAATATGGGAAATGGTGCCACTTCCAAGAAAAGGAGGAGGTGGGTTTCGTAATTTATTCAGTAGCACACTAAGGATCTGGTCCAATTAAAATCGTTGGTAAAATTTACACTGGCTCTGAGGGAATAAATACAGAGCTAAAGCTTTTAAAAGCAAGCTTTTTACTTACTCTAGAGGTATGTCTAAGGTGAGACAAAAGGAGATTCCCATTCCTGTTTGTCATTACCACTTTCATGGCACTTCTTAATAGGACTGAGTTTGCCGAAAGAATTATACACCATCATGTCTTGGCCAAGTTTAGTCTCCAGTAACTATTTTGAACCACCTTGATTTCCTCCTGTACTTTCCCTTATTTATAGTGTTTCTGGGTTTTAGTAACCCTGCTGTGTTTTGCTCAAGATGTACTTGCCTTCCATTGTCAGGTGGTTAGCTCCTGGTGTACTTTGCTACGTTGTGGAAAGATTTTTGGAATTTTGTAGGTATTTTTGAAACACTTAGAGCTACTTTTTTGAAAAGTAACTTGGAGATACTGGTTTAAACTCATAATCACTCTCAATCTCAATATGTAAACCAAAAGCTTAAAGAAAGGGCATACTTACTTTGCATTCTTTTGTAAGCTTTCCAGTCTTTTACTCTTTTGCTCTTGTCTGTAACAAGAAGTTAGAGTATTTCATAAATAAACAGAAACATAAAGTATTTCTTTATTAAAAGTTGATATTTATTGTATTGATGTATTTCTTTGACTGCTTATTGGCAAATCTCCAGGAGGTTTCTTATATAGTACAAGAAGAAAATGCACACAGACTTGGGGTGCAGTTACATGTCTCTTAAGGTGACATAAGTTCAGGCTGGTGCTGAAAGACCCATCCTGCCTGTTGCTGGCCCTGGCAGCCTATGCCCATGTGCTGTCATTACCATTTGTGTGGCTGCCTAGTCAACCAGATGACCTTGCTTTTTCTGTAGGCTTATATTTCCATCAGATTGGCTTGCACATGGCTGTGAGTGCCAGCATATTTAATGCAGTGAGAGTGCAACTGGGAGGTAAGGATTCCCCTTTTCAGCAATGACCCCATGTAACAATGACATAAACTGGTGGAGAAGCCATATCTGTGATTTTTAAAGATCACTGGTGATTATGGCTGCTTCTACTTATGGGGATGTAGTTTAAGGTATTTTTAGAATATATGAAATTCAGAATCCTTTGATAACCATTTGCCTTTGAATTGCTCAAATTCAATTAAAAAATAAATAATTTATAAAATAATTACTAAAATTCTCTTTCTTAGGGCTTTATATCTAGGGAATTTTTTCAGACATTTTTCAGACAGCTTGCTTCCTATACAGAGCTGAGCATCAAACCCCTTATTATGATTATGAGATGAAATGATAAAAATGGAAGTTATCAAAATAACAGTAAATACACCTCCTAAAGTTTGTATCAACTGAGAGGAATTCAAAGATATAGTAAAAGTCTTGTTTTTTCAGTTTTTTGGTTTTTTGGGTTTTCTTTTTAAATAGTTACCCAATTCCTTGCAGTGTATCATGTGGATCTTACCAACTCTACCTGCAATTTTGAATCAAGGTTATTTAAGTGGGTATCAGCTAACATGTGTCACTTGACACAGTTATTCAATTCAGTGTCCCCTTTCATTTCCAATCCACAGTTGCCTGCAACATACATGCTTAAACTTGCAACTGTAATTCAAATGTCAACACATTTCCATTAACTAATTCCATATTATCAACTTCAGTTCTATAGGTCTGTCCCCAGGTAAGTTTTCCCTTTGTCCAACACGTTTTAGAGCTCAGATGGGGTTTTTGAATGGGATTATAAGTGATATGTAATGGGAACAATATTTTGTGCTTGAAAAGGCATTTTTAGACTTGCATGCTTATGAATATATTTGTGTTTAACTAAATTAGCACGAACCTACGGTGATTTAAAAAAATGGTTAGTAACTTTAGTCTCTAAAAAATAACTTTAATCATATAAACGATAAAGGTGTAAGTTAAAGAGTATTTTAAAGTAGTATTATCTGTAGGAGAAATAGGACTGTAGGTTAGAATTTGCTTTGGAGAAGAATATTACTTTAGTATGGTTGGAGTGGTCTTTCTCGGCAAATTCCTCAGATAAGAAGAAAGGCAAAGTGCCTCCACAGCTGAAAACACTTCCCAAAAGTTCTGTGGTGACATTATTAGAGAAGGCTAGTTCTCTGCAGTGCTTTGTAGGCAGAGATGAAGGGGCAGTTGGTCTATAGGAAACAGACAGCCTCAATGCATGGAAAACTCTTGTGTCATTCACAGCTGCCACTGAGGGAACTCGGCAGAGCCGAGTTACCTTGGCTGCCACAAGACTGAGAGCACAGTGCTGGCAGTCATATGTGTTTTGAGCTTTGTGAATTCAGGAACCTTAGGTATCCCGTGTGATCAACGACCACTGATGGACTCAAGCTCACTTAACAAATTCAGGAAACTATCTTCTTTCTCATGTTCTTTATCAAAAGAACTAAACTAATTTCTTACAGCTTCAGACAGTGTTAGGTTGGGCTGATTACTATTAATTGTAGCAGGCAGCTTCAAGACATAAGTTACCATACGAACATATAGCACATGTACCAGACATCGCTTACTAGAGAACACTGCCTTGAAACTCTAATACAATCAGACAGTTCTAAAACCTTTTCCACTGGCCCTTCTGTTACATTCATACAACAGCTGCAAAAAAATAAAAGGCTATCTTTTCTGTCCATTCCTATCATAAAGAATGCACTTTTCTCACTAACTTGAAGATAGGAAGTAAGGCAGATCTAAAACTGGTAAAAAAATATGTAAATGTGATTGGTTATATCTGAAAGAGGATTTTTTTTTTTTTAAAATGCGGCAATAATCTTGCTTTTCATTTCAAAGGGTTAGTTTGCTTTTATGACAATTCCTCCTTCTCATTTGGTTTATCACAAGAATTCCCGATTTGCACGACAAGTTTTACAGGCAAAATATTTGACTGCAAAACAGTAAAACCTCTGAAATCTTCTTATTAAAACAGTGTCTAGTCCTGAAACCACTTGCTCAATTTTTTCACTACCTTTCTCACTCTGATTCAAAGTGAATCACCGAAAACTAGTGCTAAGAAAGTGAATACAGATTTTAGCATTTGTCTCAAAAATAGTTTTAAATTGTTACATCAAAATTGCTACACATGCTAACCAGTTCATTTATACACATTAATATATTTCATTTATATTTTGAAATCAAATTGATGTACTCCTATAGGTTCTGTGTGAGAGGATTTTGAAGCCATGTCCACAGTCAGCTCTTGTCAAAATTGAGCTAAATTAATAAAGGACTGATAAAATCAAAACAATCCTTTTATATTGAGACGGTCATAGCCTATTTGTTCACACTTGACTAAATTTACAACACCTTAACTATTTTTAAAAGAAAATGTCCTTATGATAATATAACAGCATCCAGATGAAAGGATTACAACAATTGAATCTTTTTATATGTGTGTGTGTTTGTTTGTTGCTGAGGGTTTTTTTCAAATTATTGATTTGGTGAAATTGTTGGGTGCAAAAATTGAGTAGAGATCAGGCCTCTAGATCATGCTCTTATTAGCAAACCAAACACTGGTTTTGTTTTTGTTGCTGACGCTGTTTGTTTTCATTGCTGTCTGAATGACCCTTTTATGGTCTCTGCCTTTGCCTGGCTGACTGCACCCGATTGTATTTAATTACATTTGCTTAGTAGTTTTAGCTGGATCCCCGGCCATTACCTATCAAGTCCAATCACTATTATTTAAATCCAATGACTCAGAATCAGAGAATTTATCTTTTACACAGTTATTGCCTAAACATCCAGCATAAACACGCAGAGATCTGGAGGACTTGTTCTGACTGTGCTGATTAAAGGCAAAGAGCAAGATGGATGGAGTCAGTTGTGATCAGCAGGCTACAGCGTCCTGCTGTGCTCCAGTCTCTGCCATTGTGCTGGGCTCTGGGTACCAGACTTGCCATGGTCCTCTCAGGTCTAAAAGGAAAGCTGGCTTTGTTTGCCTGTAAGCATCTGCAAACTGTTCTGACACATGATCTACCCTCTCAGCAAGGCCACTCATTAGGCTGATTATCACTTCAAAGTTTGTATTATCATCCATCTCTAAAGGCAATTAGGAATGGGTGGCTTTGAGTATCAGACACTGGGTGACACTAAGTGACTCATCTTTATTGATTCTTTTGTGAGCAGAGACAGTGATTGAGATGATAGGATTGCAGCCTACCTGCCCCTTTGACTGGTAAATACTGAAGAAAAACGGTGTGTAATTAACTGACAGTTAATATAGGTTCTGTTTAGTGTTCAGAAAGCACAATAGTGGAAGCTGCCCAAAAGGAACAAAGTAATGAAACTCCTTTGACAAGTTAAACTCTAAAGCCAACTGTGTAATTATCTGACAGTTAAAGGGGGGAGGGGAGGGCTTGGTTCAGTATTTATGAGACCAAAGGAATTCCTGCGCCTGAACAATGAGGACAGTTACTGACAATAATCATAACAGCTACACAAAATATTTGTTTGTGCAAGTCTGCCTTCCAAGCCAGTAAGCCTGGTTTCAGGGTCAGAGCCAGCCTCGCCGCCCAGCCGCGGTGTGGGACCTGCCCTCCTGGCTCCCAGCGGCCTGCGCGGCCCGCGGCCTGTCCACGGGCAGGGCTGCGCTGTGGGCAGAGTGCTGCCAGCCTCCGGCGCTGGGGCCTGTGCGCGGCATTCACCAAGGTGCCCTCGAGACTGGCACACAAGGCTGCGTGTCGCCTCGTCAAAACTCGGTCTGCCCAGGAAATATTCATGTGTAGTGCTGTCCTACTTCACTTTCTCAGTGCAGTTATAAATATCCCTTTTTACACAGTGACACAAGCCTTCTGCCAGAATAAGTCGGTCAACACTGAGGTAGTTCAAAGGCACACTTACCGATCCCTCCCTGCAACACAATCAGCCATTCTCTATGTACACACTCTCCCACAATGCAGTATTCCGTGTAGGAACAGCTTGCCTGGCAGTGTTCTACATGAGGATCACTGTAAACAAGGAAGAAAAAGTCAAATTGATGTTTGAATGTGAACCATACTATTTTGGTCAAGTCTTTTTCTCCTCGAAGGTGCTAAGGAGAGAGCTATTGACTTTTAAAGCTCACAAAGTAGTAGTCTTACTGCTGAAGTGATCCTTCTGGTAGGTATTGATGTCCAAAAGAGATGATCAGGATGTGCTGTTGGAAATGTCACGCCACTAACTATCATGTAGTTTCAGAGGAGGTCCTTTCAAAGTCCTTAGGGTGGGATTTTGTGGATTGAGGGCTGCTCCTTGGGAGCTTCTTTTTAAATTTTCTACAAATTGTGTATGAGTAAGTAATGCTTTAAGTTTCTTTGTGAAGTGAGGATCTCAAAGCACATGGCAGACTACATAAGCCTGAGAATATCTCCATGTGATGGACAAAAAAATGGAAGCATTATAAAACCCTGCAACATTTTTTAAAGTATATGTGCATACAGCATATAGGTGTAGACTAGGTAACTTGTTAAAAGAACATTGCTACATGTTTTCCCTTTCTCTTGTTTCTCACTGTTATTTTCCATACAACAGAAAGAATTTGCGGACACATGACAGCTAGGGCTTTCCATTTTGAGCTATCTCAGACATAAATTCCCTGCTGTTAGCACTGATCGTATCTTCTTGAACATGCTCACAAAAGGGATGAAAATGATCTGTGGAGTTAGTGGGGTTCAGGGAAGGCTCAAACGGAAAGAGTCAGGATGAGGTAGGAGGCTGTGAAGTCAGTCATGGGAGGGAAGGTAACGATGGAGGAGGGGATTCAATTGAATGATGTGGTTGAATTATCAAGCAAAATCAGTATCTTATGGCTGTAGGAGACTAGCAAGATTCTATGGACAGAGGTCTGAGGCATGTACATGTTATCTTTTAGTAATCATGGTAAATAATGACAGAATATGGTATGGCTGGAAGATCTCAGGAAGTGTCAGCAGAGGGCTAGTCAAGTCCAAGATAAATGTTACAGCCGTACATGGTCTTTTTGAAGCTGCTGCAGAAGGGGCAAATTGCATCTAGTTTAGATACTTATTCTCTCAAAAGAAAATACTGACAAGGAGAAATACAGAATGTATATATAAAGAAACACGTGAAATACTAAAAATCATTTAATTTGTCTAAAATAAGCTTAAGACCATTCAAACCCATCCATTTAGTTGGGAGACTTTTGTCTAACATGGTTAATAAAGATCAACATTTGGAAAATGAAATCTGACTTTTTTTCTTTTTAAAAAATGATACAGTTTTAGAGCATGTACCATTTGGAAGAAGTTACACAAAGGTGCAAGGTCACATTGGTTTTCCTTCTGGTCTTAAATTAATAAGTGTCTCAAAAAATAGGCCAGAATAAATGGAAGAAGGACATAATAATAAAATTATCCACCTTGTACAATGAAGGGGCATGGGCTAGATGACTGTATTTTTTTACCTCTGGATTTATATTTATGAGAGAGTGAAGTAAAGAGGAGTAAGAAAAATGCATATACTAACACCTTGTGGTTGCTGCTGAAGTACAACTATCTCCAGAATCCTGGCCCTGCTATAGTTGGCCTGCTGTGCCTTTGCCAAGTCACAATGTCCTGCAAGGTTTTTAGTTCCCCAGATATCTTTTTATTTTCTTATCTACTTGAAATAAAGTCATAAGATAGTTCTACTTCTGAACAAAACAAAATAGAGTCGAAATCTCAGATACAGGTATTATTGCAAACAAAACAGAATAACAAAGGACTTCATCATGGTTAGCTTTTCTTTTCCAGGCCACATCCCAGGCAGGTTTCTGAGTCTTCTTGTGAGAAATATAGGATCAATGTCAAAGATTTCCACTAATACAAGAGTTAAAATTAATCAGTATAAGAAATGCATAGTAGAACAGAAAGTATTAGCAACCACTGGAAGAATTGTCAGCAGGCAACAGTGGGACAAAAGGAGCTATGTTAACTTTAATTGTGTTAGATTCTTTTATTCTTCCCAAGACATTTTCTTGCTTTACAGTAAGAAGAGACATTTCAAATTGCCATGAGCTAAAGAATTTATTTTGAACATGCTACCCTTTTCCAGAAAGTACACAGAGAACTGACACAAGAGGTAAAGAAAACTTCAAACATGATGTTTGCTAATTCATTTTGACCTCCACTACTCACTTGTAAGGTCCATTCTACTTTCTCTCACTTTTACCTTCTTTCCAATTTAATCTGATCCAAACAAATTATACATGAGCAGTCATTTTCATTTGGGTCTTGTTCACTGAGATACTTAGCAAACAATCAACTGATGAACAAGATAAGGACAGCAAAAGAAAGATAAGCTTTTGTTTAGACAGTGAAATCAGAGATAAAGACCTAAGCAAGCCTGCACAAACTCAGAAACCAGTGATACTATCTTTTAAGCTGTGGCACTATGGTTGCTTCCATTGTATTTATTTGCTGTATATACTCATAAACCCTAATTTACAAATAATTTTAAATGTACACAATCCAAATGTTTTTATTGTGTTTTTTTGTGTGTGTGTTGGATTTTTGTTGTTGTTGTTGTCCTTGGTTGAGATAGTCAGAAAACTGAGATAGTCAGAAAAGTATAGTATTTGTGTGATTTTAGTCTGGAAAAAGCAAGGGAAAACATTTTAAAATAATCACCTGAATTGACAGAAAAGGAGGAAACAGAAAAAAAAAAAGTTACAACACAGGACCCACTTTTCTCATTAGGACTTAGTTTTATTAGTAATGTTAAAGAACTGGTACTATGACTATAAATCATAGAATCATAGAATGGTAGGGATTGGAAGGGACCTTTAGAGATCATATAGTCCAATCCCCCTGCAGAAGCAGGTTCACCTAGATCAGGTCACATAGGAACATGTCCAGGTGGGTCTTGAAGACCTCCAAGGAAGGAGACTCCACAACTCCTCTGGGCAGCCTGTGACAGGGCTCCCTCACCCTCACAGTGAAATAGTTTTTTCTTATCTTTAAATGGAACTGTTAAATGTAGTACCAGTTCTACAGATAAAACCATAACCACAAGAAATATGCTTTGCTTTCAAACTGAGTATTTCAAAGCACTTTATGAACATTAGCAAAATAAACCTCAGATTACCCGAAGACTAGGTAGGAAAGATAAAGCCCTCCTCATAGTGTGGAGTTCCAAAGTGATCAGGTGACTGGCCTGAGATGAAGCAGCAGGGTGGAGAGTGGAAACCTGACCTCTTCACACATGCCTCTATTCCCCAACCACAGGACCTGTGTTTCTTCTGTAATAGTCTCTAGATGAAACCCATAGAAAGTTTCAGTCTTTGAAGGTATTTATTTGGCACCTTTCCCTAGCACTGCAGCCACACCATTACTTTTGAAAAGCGTGCTTCCATTCAAAATATGCTGGAAACTATAACAATTCTTTTATTTTGGGGAAAAAAAACCCCACCATGTGTACAATCAGAATACAACCAAATATTTAACTTGATGAATGAACCAAATAGTTATTTTGGTGAACGTGAACTTTACTAGCAAGTTTTGCTGAGAAGATATATTTAAAAGTTGTTCCATTGAACATATATCCCATATATATTGACTTAAAATATTGCTGGGAAATGTGTATTGTTTTATATATATGTCCTCAAGTGTTATTTAAATATGGAGCTAAAGATTTTTTCTTTTTTACATTTAAGGAACTTAGAACTTGAGCCTATAGTTTCTCCATGTCAGAGAAACAGGCTTTTTGTGATGTTTTTTTTTTTTGTTGGGATGGCTTTGTGTGTCTGAGGAGACTTTAGTTTGTGTCATACAGAGCTTTAAACCACTGGTTGTATAGTCATCACTGTGCAATGAGAAAACTGAAACTTCCTACAGATGATCTGAAGAGTGGATACACATGCCAAGAACTGCACTGATTGAAGACTTATGGTGACTGCAAACACTTCACAATTAATACAATACTCCCAGCCAAGACACTGTCCATGGACACAGGTGTTCACATGCCTTTTAAAGAGTTATGAAAACAGATGTGCTTGTCTTGCTCTTACACCTGTTCAGAAGATCAAAGCAGAAGATCATAAAAATTTCCCAATGTTTTGTGCAACAATATTCAAGGATGGTAATGTAAAATTTAGCTACTGGGGAGCAGATTGAAGTAACTGACCAATATAACACAAAACCAGAGTAACAAGGATAAGGAGAAGTTTGAGGCATCCTGAGGCGAATAAGGTATGTATGTGATGCAGTAACTTATGAAAGAATTCAAGGTGCCTGTGATGGATACAATGGTTAATACAGTAGCTAACAACAGCAGATGCAGTGTTTTGAATGGGCAGATGTTATGTAGAATAAACTGGCACAGCTGGGGACAGGAAAGGAGGGGAAAGAGAAGCAACTGAATGTTATAAAAGCCAAATATCAAGCAAAGAGGTGAAAAGAAATGTGAGCCACCAGTAAAAGTTATGCTGTGGAAATGCGAGGGAGAAAGCAGTAATGCATTTTGTCTGTAGTTTGGGTGTTTGGAATGAAGGACAGGGATGAGGTGAGGAAGAAATGAGATTTTAAAGGAAAGAAAAGAATTCTTAAATCATATCTGGATCTGGTTCCAGATTTCAAGCGTTGTCTACTCTGGAGTTTTGGCTCAGCTCACAAAAGGAGGAGCCAATCAAGACTGGGTTCAGATTTCAGTCACACTACAGATGCAAAGTTTTGGTTTGACATCATCTTAAAAAAACCCCTCTCATATAAACCAACTTGGAGTTAGGTGCATATAGAGGCCAAAATATAGAGTATTATGGTGATTGATATTTGTTTGGGAGTCAAATTTGTTTTGCATGAAAAAGCCAGGGAAAGGGTTCCTCTTCTCTGATTCACTGAACAGAAGGTAATTGAAAGATCTCTTTATGGCAGGATTTACGACCCCTGAGCCTCAGTCATTTTGAGCTAAATAATAATGCATTTGCATCCTAAGTGTATCTAATTTGAATTTCACTTCCTGCCTAAACACTTTGAAAAGATGCATGCCTTGAGGTGTCTGCCTGAATAAAATTCCTGTGGAATTGAGGCTAACAAATAAAGTATGTCTTGGTAAGTTAGAATCTGCTCTGCCCTGGAGAATAGCTCCCCTGATAAACTGTCTGATTTATAGTGACAACTGCTCCCACTGTTGTATACAAGTATACCTTACAGTAATGGGGAATTAAAGAGGCTTTCATGTGAACCAAATATTTAGCTTTGAAGTCAGTGGGAGGGGAGAGAGACCAGCACCTCACAGGATTAGTCCCTTGGGAATGAACCTTTTCACCTTACTATAGAGGAAGGATAAAATTTTAAGATGGGATTTTAATGGTGTGAGTGCACTGAGTAATAGGAAGGATGAGAATTCCTAACAGTGAGTTACCTACTATGTAGCAAACACTGGGATCGTTCTGTAAGACTACATGACTTTCTCAGCACCTTGTCCCCACAAAGACTTGCACAGAATTAGTTTTCATAGAGAATATAACCTGTGACCCTTTGTCAGAATCTTTATCATATAACACCCTCAGAAAGCGACTTTATGTTTTAAGTTGCTGGGTTAACTAACTCATCAGCACCATATCAATTGTGCAAAAGCAAGAACAGTTTTAATGCTTTCGTATGAGACTTTCCATCTGCTTTATGCCTTCTGTTCACTGTTTGAATTAACAAAACTGACCATGGAAATCTAACTCATTCTGCAGTTTCTTGGTCAAAAGTTTTTTTTTTTCCAGGTATTCTTTTGTTGATGATAATATTAAAAGTGGCTTTTAAATTGGCTATTGAGAAACAAACAGAATCTGCCACTGAGGGAAAAGACAAACTGCTCATAATTAGTTCTGGCAGCTGGAGGATGGCACTCCTGCTGTTTCTGCTGCTGGCACTGTAAAGTACATCATGTCACAATGCATGAATTATCCAAGGTCAGCTCTTCAACACACCCAAATTGCTTCCAATTATTAATTAATTAGTATCATTATGGGACTGCCTTAAGGATCCTATCACTGCCTTTGAAACAAATAAAATACAAAGAAAAGGAGGCAGAAGTGATTAGTGATGAGTAGGAAAGGTAATTCTAAAGACAACCTCATATGGGCCTACTCTTGCAAGATACCTAATACTTTCCAACTGATCTCGGATGCTCTCCCTATGATTTCCAAATGTATTTGAGTTATACAGGAATATAAATCACCTGTTGTACGTGAATGTATTTTTCATGACTAAAAGTTTGGTGTTTAAACATTACTGTCCAATTTCATTGTTTTTTATTTTATCTTTCTTCACTTGTTTTCCTCTGAAGGCTTAATCTACAATACTTTAGGAGCTGTATCTCAGAAGACATGTAGTTATAATGCTAAATAGTGCTCTAGCTAGCATTTTATCATCTGTCCTCTGAAATTAACTGAAAAAACTTCATACTGCAAATCTTCTCATGCAATTAAAAAGTCAAATTATTTAGAACGGGATTTAAAAGAACAAACACAATGAGAGGAGAAGAAAGATGTGGTTTATAAACCGGTAATTACAGGTTAAGAATAAGTGAGACAGTTTCTATTTGTGGAAACCCCCTCCATCAGTTATACTGCTTGTAAACATGCACAAGTAAACACATATTTAATGCACTTGCCCACTGTGGTGACCTCTGATTGTGCAGAATAAACGATGTCCATAGTTTGTCAGATTGTGATAGCTTAGTAGGATCCAAGTTTTCCAAAAGTTTCTAGTCATTGTAAAGTACTAATTGTAAAGTGTCTAAAAAGATGAGATGATGATGTCTAAAAATATAGTGCTTTGATATAAAAATATAGTGTCCTTTGATTGAAGGACATTTATGTGGAGCCGGTAGATAGCTCTTTAGCTCAAGTAAAAAATAAATGTATTTTTAGAGGGTAAATGCCTGGATTCTGTCCTGTATGTATTTTGCAGTCTAAGACACAAGAAACTTGTAACTGTTACATTTTTTATAGATCATTCAACACTGGAATATCAGAGGACCATAGTTTCAGAAAAACACAGCACTCACCTAGACAAATAAGTGACGTTTACATTTCAAAAGTGCTTGGCACACAGCAGATCCCAGGGTAGAGCATATGAGAAACGATTTTCTTCTGCCAAGCACTGCTGAAGTCTTGAAGATTAAACACTTATTCTGGTGCAAAAAAAAGTTCATGTCTTCCTAAAACACTTCCTAAAGACCTCAGTTCTGCGTGTGGGAATAGGTAATTAAGAAATTAAAGCAATTCAGCAGGTGACTGTAATCTCTGCTTTGAAGTTTTCTTCTTGAATGTTTTGCCACAAAACTTCAACGGCAAGTCCATGCTGTTCTGCATTAAATATTTTCCAGAAAAGTTTCTTGGAAATAGGATAATATAAATAAGGCAAAAGTGATATAAATCATGGACGTTCATTATTATTTCGAAACAGCTGTCTCTGGGAGGCTTTTAAGAATTTATTGCCACTATTATATGTAATTGCTATAATTGTATTTTGGGTCCATAACCTTTTAAGGAGGTTTTTCAACACATTCTCTTTCTCCAAACACATTGCAATCATGATGGGTATAATCATAAGCAAAGAAGGTCAAAAGAAGAAAGAAGGAGGGAGTTCTGGAAAGAACAATTTCAAAAAGGAATTTTCCAAGTGAGAAAAAAACATTCCTTGTGTGGATTCCACTTCCCTGAAAACTGAGTTGTTTTGTTAGGTATTTAACAAAATGTGTCTGTTCTCATGCACACAATTCTGAAAATTTCAACTTTAGCCCAATTTATCCCACTCCACTCCCAAATCTGCCTCCTGTGTTGATTTATACTTTAACTATTTCTTTTAACGTTAACATTGTACTTGCTTAGAAAGGGTAGTGAGAATTGAATAATGACCTCAGCATATGGTCTTCAGAAGATGGCAAGTTAAATAGCCTAATGTATAATTTTGCCATTCTCTCTAGTATGCTGGGTTTGCTTTTCCAGTTTTCAATTTAATTACTATTCAGTCATTATTGCCCTCTAGGATGCCTTTCCAGGGAGCAGTTAGATTTGCAAATGTGTAATTTGACCTGACTGTTGAGAATTATTTTCACGTGAGACATTTCATTACAAAAAAAAATACCACTGACTGTAGCTACAGTCTTAAGAAACATCTTTTCTTATAAATTATTTAATTATTGGAAAGAACATATATTTTCTGTCCTGACTTCTGAAATATATGTATGAGCAGTTCAGAAGTAGTATCTTCTATTAACAAAATTGCACTGATACTGGTTCCTATGTATGTATTAGGCAAAAAAGAGTAGATGACTCTGATGAATGGTGACATCAGGCTTGAAACTACAATGTCAGCACAGAATTCTTAAGTAACCTCCATAAACAGACAAGATTTTCCACTCATGAGCTAGATCTGATCTCCAGTATGCTGATGTGAATCCAAAGCTACTTATCCCAGTGCTTTCTAAAACTGAGAAACTGTAGGCTGGATGATCAGGTAGGGAGGTGCATCTGGGAAAGAACAACCTCATGTACCAGTGCAGGCTGGGGAATGAACTCTTAGAAAGTGGTGTAGGGGAAAGGGACCTGGGGATGCTGGTGGGCAGCAGGATGAGCATGAGCCAGCAATGTGCCCTTGTGGCCAAGAAGGCCAATGGCATCCTGGGGTGTATGAGAAGGGCTGTGGGCAGTAGGCCGAAAGAGGTTCTCCTTCCCCTCTGCTCTGCCTTCGTGAGACCACATCTGGAAAATTGTGTCCAGTTCTGGGCCCCTCAGCTCCAGAAGGACAGGGAGCTGCTGGAGAGAGTTCAGCATAGCACCACAAAGATGATGAAGGGAGTGGAGCATCTCCCTTCTGGTGAAAGGCTGAGGGAGCTGGGGCTCTTCAGCTTGGAGGAGACTGAGGGGTGACCTCATTAAAGTTTACAAATACATAAAGGGTGGGTGTCAGGAGGATGGAACCAGGCTGTTTTCAGTGATGTTCAATGATAGGACAAGAGAAAACGGGTACAAGCTGGAACATAAGAGGTTCCAAAGAAACATAAAGAAAAAGTTCTTCACTGTGAGGGTGAGGGAGCGCTGCAACAGACTGCCCATATGGATTGTGAGTCTCCTTCTCTGGAGGCATTCAAAAGCCACCTGGACGAGTTCCTGTGTGACCTAATCTAGGTAGTCCTGCTCTAGCAGGGGGGTTGGACTACATGATCTTTCAAGGTTACTTCCAACCTTTAAGGTTCTGTGATTCTGTGATACACTCTCCTGTCAGGTTATGTACAACACAAAGTGGTTTTCTACAAGCTTCTGTTGTCCAAAACAATATGAAAGAGAGCTTTGTTATGTTGTAACAAACACCACTAGGAAAACAGATATTTTTTGGCATTTTTGTATAATTTAGATGTTCATAATAAATTGTTCTGTGTAGGATTACCATCTGTGCCTTATATTCTAATGTCGTGTACTTAGAGTGTAGACAATTCTGCTAGTCCTTCCTGTGGATGATAGTTCCCTGAGGTCTTGGTTGTCCATCTCTCTGAAAAAGCCATATAATCTTTACGGTCACTTTTGTAAGATGTTTCTAGAACATTGGTGCCTTGGGACACCAGTGTGATGCAGTCAAACTGCAGGTCACAGTGATCATGTTTGGATAGGCACACTCAATGCACTGGAATTTATGTTCGATTCCTTCAGATGAATACGGAAAAAGCCCTATGACATTCCTGTGGTTTTGATGTGGCATGCCAGACATGCTTCATCCTCTCAAGCACTGTGTACATTGTATCACAAGTAACAGATCCAGATATGAGAAGTAACATGCTACTGATAAGATCAATATTAGATTAGTTTCAGAAGAGACAAAAGAAGAGTCACAGAAGGAAATACACTTCTAATTCTGTTTGGTTTTTTTTACCTCTGTATCAGATGTAGTGAACTTAACACATTAGTTCTTAGCAGAATCAATATAAGGTCTGCCTTTTTTCTCAAGAAAAGTACTTTTGACACAATCACCCTCAAATGAGTGGAAATTAAAAATACATTACACATTTCAGAAATAGTAACTAAGTAGGTAAGAGAACATTTTGTTTCAGATGGTTGTTTTACCATTGCAAGAGCTGTGCCATGTGGTTTAGGGCCTCAAATTAGGTTCCATGAAGTTGGTTTTTGAAAGACCGTAGGAATGGAAATATTGCCATGATCTGTGCTCATTATAAATGGAAATGTTTCGCATTTGAACATTCCCTTCCAGTGTAGTGAGTCCAGCTAACACTCTAGGAGTGCTTGAGAAGCAGACTATGAACCTAGACAGAAAACAACTATAAAATAGTCACATGGACTGCTCTATTTTCCATTTGCATTTAACTCAAGTGGAAGGTGATAATGAGAATTAATAAGAAAATTGGATTATAAAATGTTTTGGACCTAAATCTGTCCGGCATTTGTGACTGCTTGTACAGGCATGTACTAAAGTATACCTTCCCCCAAATCTTCAGAGAGGCCACAGTCACTCCACAGAAACTCATGAAACAATTTTCATACTGCAGCCTACAGGCCAGAAGTATGCACTTTAGGGTGTGGATCGTTTTGTCTGTTACAGCTCTCTATGTAGTCTTTTTATATTAGAGTGACTTATGCTCTTGGAGAATGACCTTGTACATTGCCACACAAGTTTGATGGTTATCCCTACAGCTGCTCTTATCAACCACGCCTGTTGAGCCCAGTGGTATGATGGAGATGGCCTAACATGGCACCACCACGTTGAAAGTTGTGGCTTCACTTCATTGAAACTTTTTGTACTATTTTTTTTGGTGTCTAGAGACCAAGAGAACTGGCTCATTTTCTTACCATGAAATTGTTTCCTATCAGAAAGTGTAATTTTGTTGATTAGTCCAATCTTTTTTTTTTTTTTTCGGGAGGAAATGGTTCATTCAAAGTTTTTTACAAGAAAAATATCAGGAAAATTTATTTAGTTGCAACATGAAATCCATTTTACATTAAAATGATAAATGTTTCACATCTTCTGTTAGAAAAAAAATGAAACCCTGAAAAAAAATTGGTACTAGAATTGTGGAGATTTTTTTCCCCCTGTAAATATATGAATGCTATGTTGACAAGTTCCCTATAAATGTATATCCTTTTCTCATTTACACTGTCACACAAAAGTATTGGGACTGACAGCTCCTAAATCTGAAAAGGGCTCAACAATGCAGACTCAGATACATTTCTGAAATGCCAAGAAGATGAAAAGTAACCGCATCCTGTTGAATATCTCTGGGTAGTAATGACACTGAGCAAAACTTTGAGAGGATGTGTCCCAATTAATTAACCTCTTTGACCAACTTCCTTTTCTTTGGTGCCAGTTGCCATATGGAACTTCTAAACTCTTCCCTGACCATGGGTGGAGAATTTGCTATGTATGTTGCCACTAACTCAAAGGTAACTCTAAATGTTTTTCAAAAAGATCTTTTCAGGTCCTACTTATGAACAAAATGAATCTTTCAGTCAAAATCATTACCTATTGACAGTGAAATGCAATGTATTCTACTGATGTAGACAAACCAGAATGGCCAAAATAAGAATAAATCTGATTTTTTTTTTCTCCACAAAACCCAAACTGAATCAACTATTTTCTGAAGAAAATAAATACATAATAATGGGGCGTCACCAGAGGTTTTCTTAAGGGATTTTTAAAGTCCTTGGCCTTTTCATTTGTCCCATATTTCCCTGAGTGGAGATTTATCTTTAGACTAGTATTCTGTCAGCCTTGTCCCTATCTCAGTCAAAGTGCAAAAAAATCTGTAAGTCACACAGGAGCACACCTGTTTGAGCTCTAGGGCCTGATGTCCTCCCTGCTGACGTCAGTGAGAGCCTGTTAATTGATTTCAATGGGAGCTGAATGAGGTCCCAGTATTGGATAGAACTGGTTGAAGTTTTGTGGGGATAGGGTCCAGATAAGCAGCTAAACATTTGATTCATTATCTGAACCCAACTGAATTGCCAATGCAGAAGGTTCATCCATCATTTCTTTTTGCTTTATTATTCAGAGCTCAGGGATTTATCTGCTCCCCTTTCATCAGTGAATCACATTACTAACATGCTTATTTAAAGCAATGCAGAAGCAGAGCTCTCCCCAGAGTTTTTAGTAAAGTTGCTTGCAATACAGTAGATAGAGGATACTTTTAAAGGAATACTGAACACATCTGACATAAAGTGATCCACTGACTCTTTTCCTCTGCTTTAGCTGGACAGTCTGTGCTGTCTAATATCACCTTGTCAGTCTTGGCTGAGTATTTAAGCAAGGGACTTCAGACAATCCCTAGCCTGAAGCCCTTGGAGTCTGGAAAAGTTCAGATCAGTAACTCATACGTTTTTACTCCAGGTTTCAGTATTTATACATAAGAGCTTTTCTAGCAGAGGAAATTCTGAATTCTGTTGCTCCTTTTTTGGTAGATAGATGAAAGAATGACTATGTTTAACTCGTACACCTTAAATTGCACTTTCAGTAAAGTATTTGCCATTTCACTTGTACATGTATGTTCTACTAGTGATCCAACATTTCAAGGAGCTTTATGTGTTTTAGTTCAGCTTTAACAACAACTGTATAACACATGAAGATGGTGTTTCACTTCAGAGCTCAAGGGTCTTCGGGGACTGGGGACTCTGGACTCTTTTGGGTTGGACAAACCAACAATCAAGTGAGGCCACAGTCCCCAGCCCCTGCCACCCTACTTTCAAAGCATCTGTGGGTGCTCTCACACTGTAATTTCCTCCTCCATAATTTGACAATGGCAGTGTAACCATGGGACTTTTTCTCTCTTTTCTTTCCCTGTTCTTGATGCCTCTTTCAGCTTTAAGGCTGCTACACAGTTGTCAGAAGTCTGGCTTCAATGGTCTGAAGGGAGACAGATACTGATAAATTTCCTTTTGATCTCTGCTCTGCAAAACCACTCAGTCAGAAAGAAATAGAGGGGTCTGTGTGCGTAGGAGTTGGAGGATGTGAAAGGCAAAAAGCATAACTCCCACTTCACATTGGATCTGAAAGATGAATATAGAGAGTTTTGTATACATTTTTCAAATCAAGACAATGCACTGTAAGAAAATGAAGCCAATGAGTAAAATGGGAGTAATGATACCGATCTCCTTTCTAAAGTGCTCTGAGATCAGTTGATGAAAAGGACTGTACAAGAGCTAGGTATTATTATAGTTAGATCATTGCAATTGCTTTCTGCAAAAAACTTATCTTTTTGTGGCATATTCATCAGGATCAGTGTTGAAAGGTTACAGTTTATAACAACTACTTTGTTATACTATAAATGAGACTGAAAAAGGACTTTTGTGTTCATGGGGCTACAGAAATTTACACGTATCATTTGAGGATGCATATATACAGCTGCAACAGGTGTCTTCCACTCAACTTGCTGTATCTGCCCTGATCTAAGGCTGGATGAAGACAACATGCCAGTGATCTGAACACTGCCAAGTGGAGAACACAATATTTAAAATACAAAATGTTAATCTTGATTATGCGTAAACAGTCATGAGCTTGGTAGGTACAAGTCATGAACAATCCAGCAGCCATACATGTGTTAGAGAGCTTTATTTCCAAAACACTATACCTATCTCTCAGCAAATGTAATTGTCTGAGACACTATATTGCACTAACACAGTTAACTAGCTTTCTGACTAGAGCGGGCTTGTAAGCGGCCATCTCCAAAGCATGGCAGGACACACTCATGTCTGCTGTGTCTGTGGAGGCATGTTCATATGTTTCTTTACTCAGTGTATCTCAGCATTGGTAGAACTGATTCTCATTCGTCAGAACTAGCAAAGATGGAAAATTTATGGAAGAATAAAAAAGCTGAAATGATAATGTTCCAGTAGGATTACTAAAGCAGCAAAAGCCATCTCATCATGAACTAAGATCCAAGGAGAATAACTCAAAAGTATTCAGATAAAATCCTGAATTGGCTTCCCTCCCACCCAGAAGCAAGACTGCCACTGGGAGACAGATTTTGCATATATGGTAGGTTCAGCAGAATGTACAAACAAATTTAGAATAGAAAGTGCAAAGACAAAAGTAAGGCAATGGAAAAGTTTTTTCCTGACAGAAAGACATTATACATTCTTTAATGTATCATCATGTATTACACTTATAAGCTAGCTGGTAGTTATAATGTGCTAATAAAAAGTGACGGCAAAATACTAGCTATTGGAATGTGTGGGTAAAACTAGCACAGTTCTTACATATGGTTTAACAAGGCCTGTACTACATTAATTAGAGTTTATTTCAAAGTCTGTGATGTGCCTTTTGTTCGTTTCACCACAAAATCACATGTAGTAACCATATAGCCACAAACTGAGTCCTTCAAATGCACACAAAGAGCAAAGCCTACAGGTACATGTAGAAGTTCTAGCAGGTTTTGGAACAGAGCAGAGTGAGTGCTTGTAAACACTTTTTGTAGGAAATTTCCTGCAAAGTTTCTCGATCTTACTGTATGAAAAAAGAGTATTTTTCTTACAGTTTTAAAATTTAGATGTCTCAAGATAGATGTTACATTCCCGGTGATCCACGAAAAATACATTACGTTTTTGAATGAAACAGTTTTTCCAGGGATTTACAAAGCCAAAATACAAAAGTAGTTTTATGATCTGTTAGGATTTTATAGACATGTTGCAAAATTCATAATAATCTGCACACAGTTCTTAAAATCTCAATTTAACAGATACATTATTGGAACAGGGGTGAACTTGCTGTTTATTTCTAATAGTGTAGGAGGTCCTTCAACACCTCCATGTAGGCAAGTGTTAGTCTCCAGACTTAAAACACCAATCCAAACAAAAATTGTAAAGCAGTTTTGCGTAGCTTGCACATGCATGGATATATGTGTGTGTAGAAGAGACTTCAGATTGAGAAGTAAAGCAAAGCTCAGAAACAGATTGAAGATATAAAAAGAAATAGTGCTAGTATATGGCCTGGGACAAGTCTACAGAGTGTGTTATTAGTTTAGTATTGACTGGGGGATGTATTATTTGTGATTGCTTGAATCCTGATGGTTTCAAGAAGGCAGGAATTTCTTTCTTGGAAAGAAACCTTTTCAGAAATAAACATAAAAAAATACCCCATCAGTTTCTCTTCCAATGGGAATAACCTATGAGATCTCAAAATATAGCTAGTTACTCAGATCAAAAAGAGTAACCATATGTTTCTCACTATCTTTAGTTACAAAGAAGAGTAAATTACTGAAAAAGATCTAAAATTTAAATAATTCCAATAAAAAGAAGAGTTTGATTTATTAACAATTACATGCATTTAGATGCAGCTAAAATTCAGTTAAGCCTTGAATGTTTGACTGTTATTACTGAAATGAAGTAATGCCTTAGTCATAGTCTGAGAACCTACCGTGAAAAGAGTTCTATGAAGAGTGGATATAAACCACAGTCTTTCCTAAAAATCATCTCAAGATAAAACAAATTCACACAAATGAGTACAAGAAAACTAGGCAATATCAGGTTAATTTAGTAAAAGTAGTGATAAGTAAAGGTTGCTACAGAGAATTGTTTGATTATGTACAACAAAAAAGAAGACTGTGAAGAAGCCATGTCCTGTCAATGTCTGTAGATAGTTCCTCCCAAGCACAATGGACAAAGTGGGAAATGGATGAAGGCACTTGTTTTTAAGTTATTCTATGAGTATAAACTGCTGTGAGCACCATTATGTTCTTGTTAATATCTGTGAGCCATCATTTGAAAATGAATGAGAAATATTGAGCAGAATAAGGATATGTGGTTTAAGGGTTTGAAAAGACTTTGGCAATCATCGTGTTGGCCAGGAGATATTCTATGGTGGAACCAGAGGAGAGAAACTCAATTTTTCATTCAGTGAATTTTTAAAGTAAAAAGCAAATAGGAAAACTGCTGGAGAGACAAGGGTGAGGAGGTGACTATGGGATAGAAACAGGATTGTCCTGAAAGGGCAAAGTGACATAACTTATAGGAAGAGAAAGCAGAGTTCAGAGAGGAATAAAGGGAAAAGGAGAGAAAGTTGGTGAGGGAAAGACAAAACAAGAGAAAGCAAAGGCCTTTGCTGATTTTCTCTCAAAGATGTCAGTGAGATGCCATTTGAGGAGAGAGAGCGGATACAGGAGGATGGAAAGTTTAAGGAGTGAGTCAGAAATGTGGAAAAAGTTACTGGGATTAAGTAGATTTACTCTGAAGAATGTTACTTAGGGAAATGGCAAAACTGGAGGAGAAAACACATCTATAGTGCAGGAAGGCATCTAGGCCACCAAGTCATATTGTGCTGTGCAAGATTAGGAAGAGAGGAAAAGAATAATGGGAATGAGTTAGAGTTGTGCTGTCAGAAAAGGGATAAAAACAAGATGAAGAGCAAAGGACAGGGAATCACAAAGGCAGGAACTGTTGGATTAGTGAGAGAAGGGAACAGAATGCAAGGCAGAGTTGGTTTGTTTGCTAGTCAGGTTTATAGACTGTTCTGGCCTCAGCTCAGTAAGTGGTTCACTTCAGTGAATCTAACTACGTAGTCATATCATGCAATCAGTTAGCTCTTTAATTATTTTTCCCTGAACACCAGCTCTCAGGCATGATTTCTGTAGCACCTTTAAGAGGTCAAAGTTAAAGAATAATAGTTTGGTAAATGGCCATTTGTCACTGTTTGCCAGGTCTAAAAATGTCTCAAGTAATACAATTAAGTTTAAATTTGGAAGCCAAATTCTTTGTTACATCAAAACTTTATAGAAACACAGCAGAGAAAACACACTTTAATAATAAACAGATAATTAAAACCACTTGAAACATATGTGTGTGTTTTATTAGTGACTAAAATCAATGGTATGTTGCAATTTAGTTATGCAGGCTGATTTGGTATCATGTTATGTACCAGTTACATAGACATGTGCTACAGGCTTAATCATAAAAGTGTGGAATGCACCAGTAACAAATTCAATTTTTTTGCCCTTAACTACTCACAAAATTCTTCTTCTTCTAAAGGGAAACCACACATCATCCCTTGTAAAGGGCTCAGTCAAAAGGAAAGCCAAAATAAAGATGGTCCTTAACAGGCTGCTGGATCCTCACTAAAAATATTTATTATAGGGGAAAAACAAAGAAAAGGAAAAACAGTTAGGCAAGTTCACCCCCATTATTAGAAGAAACAGTTATATTCTTAACAGAGTTCAAATATTGCAGTGAGAAATCCATGTCACTTGGAAAAGCTGAATGTGTGTCTAAGAAAATGCTGACAGATACTTTTTTTGTCATTCTGGTTAAAGGACCAAAGCACATGGCAGGCTCATTAGCATGTTAAGAATTTCCCTCTTTAGCTTTGCACTGGAAATTGTATTTCCAAATAACTCATTTATTAGGACAGACGTCTGAAGAAATAGGTCTTCCTTTTGAATGCAATGTCAGTAATGCCAAGAAAATGAAAGCAGAGACATTTTCACAGATATGTGCCCAAATGCCTAGGCTTGGCCTGCAGCCATGTGCATCTTTCAGCTGCCTCACTGCCTCATGGGAATTGTAGCTGGAGTAACTCAAGCCTGATGCTCCTTTACTGGCTGAACTTCCATGTCTTCAAATGCCCTGTGTCAGGGAGTTCCTATCATACCTTGTCCATTGAGCCAGAAGGGAGATATGACATTGATATGTCAGAGAACCCCAACTTCAGAGAAGAATGAGACTTCTGAATTTATACTCTAATGAGGTGTTATGGTAGACCTATGCTAACATAAATTGATCCAAAACCAGAATGTATGGCTAGAAGAGACTCTTAGGTGTCTGAATACTATCTCAACAGCATTTCACATAAAGGCAATGCAGAGCTTACCATACTTTAAGTATGATGAGATACTTAGATTAAAACAGCTTCTTAGTTCTGCAGTGATTGCACACTGGTCACAGGTCCCATCTTTCTCCTTAGATCTTTATCCTTGGGAAAAACAAGCTGTAAGTTTATGAGCAGTGTGTAACAGAAGAAAGACTTCTAGTTTGTTTTAAAATGCATTTGTAACTTAGAAATCTAATGGCTATGAAAAATAAATTGCATAGGAAGGGATCACCATTGGAAACAGTCATCCAACTGTTGTTGAATTTTGGTGGAAACTAAGTAGTCCAGAGCTAACTATGCATTAGAAAATGTATGATTATTGCAGGTTTACACCGAGACAGGCCTATGCACTTCATCTATTGACCCAAGAAATGTCAGACCTGTTCTCCTAATTTATTTATGAAAACTGAGGGTTTTTTTAGCAAAGGTTTGCAGCAATGCAGCTGTATAAGCTTGTAAATATTTTCAATATCTTTAGTAGATTTCTTATGTAGGTAAGGTATTTTACTTACTCAAATTCACTTAACATTCTGATTTCCTCAAATACATATAAGTGGTATGTCTGAAGATCTTTATGTCATGCTTACTCTGATGTGGATAATATTGACACCTTTCCAGTGAGTCTAACTTCTGTTAAGGCACAGTAGCATGAATTAGAGTACAAGGAGATTAAAAACTTAAAACATTGTGTGAGATGTACTAAGAGAGAAGAGTGTGAATAAAGTGTATTTAGCTTTGCCCTGGGCAAAATGCCTGAACTTAATCTCACAGGAAAGTTGTGAGGAAACTCACAATCTGCAGCATCCATTGGGAAAAGAAGTAACACAGGTTGTTAAAACTGCATTATAAACTTTGTATTGCTTGTTTATTGCTTACTGAGGTGAAGGAAAGAATCCTCCAAAACACTAAAAAGATTTGGCAATCCCTTGTGAAGAAATCAAGAGTGTAACCTGTGTGGAATTGACTCATTTCAAAATGCCACCTCTATTATTCTCTCTTTGATGGATTAGGTTCTGGTTTGGGTTTTGTCCCTGAAATAACCATGTTTCAGGGAATGCCAGCAGTAATACAACAACAACAACAACAACAATGGCAACTCCTGGTCTGTCATTTTTTAATAGCTTAACTAAATGAAAACTAGTGAAAACTAGATTTACACACTTCAGAGGTTTACTGAGCATAGAGGACTGGTCAAGTTAGTCTTGTCATTTAGTTTGGTGTTTGGATGCTGAAGTCATGGAATCCACTTACAAGTTTTGTGTATAGGCAGAGTTTAACAAAACTTTGACAAACAAGCATTTTGCATGGCAGCAACAGAGTTGCATCCTGGAATTTCTCACCTTTCTGCTCTTCAGCGCTTTCAGTTTCTGTGACTAGTCATTACTAGTAAGAGTGATAAGGAAAGATATTTTGTATCTCACAGCAGAAAAAGATGAGACAACCAGTAGTTAAGATCTAAACCTGTATTATGAGGAAATCAACTGGTTATGCACCACTTGAGATGCAAATGGCTTGAATCTAAAGCAGTGGAGACAGTGTCCTCTATCTCAGGCAACACCTACTGTGCACAATCTCACTTCTCACTGCCAGTGGGAAGACAGAGGAAGAATTACAAAACCACTCTCTAGCCTGTATCAGACAATATCAAAACATCTACACTAACAAATTAATTTAACTGGCTTTTACTGAGGCAGAATGAACACGATTCATTCCTCCAGCAGAGCTCTGTGGCAACAGTCCACAGCCAAAAAGCATGTTCATCTTGTGCTTCTATATCTGTGCCCTGCCTCAGGCTTCAAAATCCCCCTTGAATGACTCCACCATCTGCTTCTTTTGTGGTGAATTCCCCCGCTCACCCCTTTTTTTTAAAAAAAAAAAAAAAACTAGGAGCCGTTGGAATCTGTTTAAGCAAAAATACTTAGATCAAAGTCTTGAAGCTTATTGTCTCATATGCCATATACTGACTAGTCTAATGTGGGTTACTCTCTTATTTTGGACGAGAATTGCACCTTCGTTAGATTTGGTACAAATATCCCACTAAGGAATTTTGATTTTGACTGACATTGATTGAAGATGACTTGATGGGAATCCCCTGGTGAACTCTAGGTGTCACATTTGCTTCACAGGCATTGAGGACTCCTGATGGTTCAAAAGCAGACAGGAGCTTACAGGCTGCCTCCAGGAATTGCCAGATGATAATTTTTCAAATTACTTTTCTAACAACAAATAGAACTGAACCCCACACTCACTCTCAGTGCACCTTTTAATAAATGAACCCAGTAGTAAACAAGTTACAATGAATTAATATGATCTAGACCTCCCAAATTATCTTAGATGGAATTTTTACTGCCAAAATGAGGTGCACTATGCATCCTCTAAAATCCATACAATAATTAGGGTTTACTTTTATGTAAACAACGGTATGAACTTAAGGTGATGCACAACAGTTTGTTGTGCAGACTGAGCTGAGGAATCAGAACGTTGAAGCTGAAGCAGTTTGACACTAGTGGTGTAAGAGAAGAATGAGGCACTGCAAAGCTTTCTAAAGCTAAAACAATCTTTTCTGGACCTTGAACTTATTTATATTGTTATTGGATTACATATAGAAAAATAATATTAAAAGCAGTTTTCACTGTGTCAAGTGGAGTAATATGCTCCCAAATCAGAGTATTAATGCACCTGTGAAGGACAGAATGCTAATGTATCACACAACCTGGTACATACATGTATTATTTTGTCAAAAATGAGACAGCTAGATTACATTGCTACTCTTTCCTATGACCTCGTTTAGTTTTATTTTATCAACTGTTTAGTATGACTTAGAAATTTGTAGGGATAAGTAAAGTGTTAAAGGCTGGATTGATTTGAAAAAGGCTTTTTATAATTCTGATCTCTGCTAGTAGTTTTTACAAAAGCCACAGTTCCATCAGTACTTGTGGCATAGAAATGAAAACACGGAAAATCCCTTCAATGGAAAAAATAATAGACTATCAAAATGAAATTGACTTTATAGCTCGTGTTTACTATTCTGGGAAAATGCTTTCAAAGATTCAACATACTAGTTAGACTAATATCTTCTAGTATTTAAGTACATTTTAGTAATAATGTACAGGAACATTCTCATCATAGTAAAGTACGGTTTTGTTTTAAAACACTGATTAACAGTCTGACATCTGAAGTGCTAGAGTGGTTGATAGGGTTTTGTTTATATTTCACGCCAAAGAAAATTTGTTAGACCAAGCTGCCATGTTTTTTGCATCTGGATTTTATGATGTTTGGCTTTGTAATAGCTATATATAGAACTGATTCCCACACTTGAGATTCTGGCTAAATGTAATTAGCTTAAGTGCCTAGGAGATGAAAGTTTATTTGCTTTATACTGAATTAAAGTGTAAGTAGCAAAGGTAGCATGAACAGACTGTAAGTTACCTCCAGCTGTTTGAGTTCCAAATATCTACATACCAGTAAAGGACAGTGGTGGCCAGGAAGTCTAGGGATGTTTGAATTTATTAAGTTTGCTGTAAGAAAACATCAAATATGTTCACAGACTAAATAGGTTAAGTGAAACCACAACTTGCATAATGATTTGTCTGATCACATTTCTTCTCAGAAGTTTTATCATATGTGCATGTACTGGTATTGCAGCTTGAACAATTTTCTAGGTACATAAACTTGCTACCAGGTTTTTCTTACCTTCTACACTGAAGAAGACAATCGTAATTCTCACAGTCCTATGCTGAAGCATAAGGGGGAAATGTACAGGTGATTACTGGCATAAAATTCCACAGATTTACATGAACCATTAGTGCAGGAAAGCAGACATCACAAACTGAATTTTAAGACCCAGATACCTGCAAGCTAATTTTGCTTTTTATGAATTGTATGTTAAAGTGCAATTGTAGCTGACTAAAATGAAGTTGAAATGACAAAGCATTTAACACATGGGAAAGATTCCTCTTGATAGCTTCATGTGGAAAACACACAGTAAGATAAAACCTCAGCCTTGTAGGCAGAGGCTACTGGCAGAGGGAACACTTATCTTTTCAAAAGAAATAAACATGCAGTCTTGGATGTTATCCTTTATTTACAAAAGCAAATTACATCATTTCTAACATGCCTGAAGTAATGTAAGATACACACTACCTGGTAATTGCTTTGAATTGTCCTCAGTGCTATTAAATCTTGGCTTGTTTAGGACTTTTTGGTTTCTTCTCCCCACTTTGATATTGAAATAACCTGGAACTTCGGCATCATACAGAGTGATAAGCAATGCAACTGCCAGAACTCCCCGGTTTGTTCTTTTTCTGAATCTCTGCAGAGATCAGGAAGCTGATATTGTTTAAGAGCAAGACCTTGCTTTCTTTGACTCAGTTCTGCTGTGTTTCTATTTTGAATGGAAGACAAGTAAAAATGCATGGAGATAAACACAGAAGCTATTTTAAAGTCCAGCTCTCCTGATCACAAACACTTTTACAAATTCCATGTTTTAGTTTTTCAGGAATGTGATAGGAAAAAACCTAGACAAGATTACATTTATAATACAAGTCAGAAGATACATGTTTTAGCTTTGAAATCAGAATTACTAGAATGTCTTTACCAAAACAATTGATATTTTGAGCAAGATTCTAACAAAGAAAATAACCAAACAAAAATGTAGACATTACATTAAGATAAAGTATATTTTTATATGACTTAATTTTTATGAAATGATGTGTGTATGTAGCTGCCATGCTCAAGAATGTGAAAGCATCAGTCCTTTTGGCTGCTTATGCTGCCTCTGAAAATATATTTCCTCTTTGATACATTAGAGTATATTTACAACAGTAAATTAAACAGGCCACAAAGTGTTTTCTGGCCCTATGACTAAATGGTGTGACACAGCTCACATCTTTATGGTTGAATTCTCCTGTTGGAATCAGGAAGCCAAATCCAAACTTGCTGTTGATAATAGTTGTTGATCTAGATACAGTTTGTAAGACTGGGTTTTTTTTTTGCACAGGCCAAAACTGTCCCAGGGATTATGCAAATAATTCAACTTCATGGTTGATCATATATCTGGCAGGCTGGGCCTGTGTTTCATTCACAAACATAGACATAGTTCTATAGATTTCATTGTAAAAATAATGGGTACTCATATATTTGTACACTCACATTCCCAGCATACTCTGGCAATTCAGCTGAGTCAGCTAACTGACTAAATAGAATATTTAACTGTTTAAAAATTTAGAAAGATAACATTAAGTCTCTGTGTGTTACATTGCACTGCAGATCAAGAGGTATGGACACCTGACTTGCTCCTAATTTTTTACCATGATTCATATTTTAAAGTTCTTTTAGAGTGTGTTCTCAGGAGATGAAAGAGACTGGATGGTGTCTTGCATCCTTTCTATGGGTACTATGGACAGTCATCTGTGTTTCTCCATTAATTAATGACAGCCTGGCAGCCTCATTAATCAATTTCAAGTTCCAGGTTTCCCCAGAACTGTTTTACAATGAACACTGTGAAAGCTCATAAAGATGAAAGGTCTCACGACATTATTGTTTCATCTATAAAAAATTGGAAGGAGCTCAGATGCTTGGAGCTAAAAGTATCTTTCTAGGATTTGTGCAACAGAGAACCTGCAGGTAAACTCTAAGTGTCCTGTTTTAACCCTCCCTACAGTTGACATAGACAACATAAGGAAAACTTGTGATCAAGAATTTTTGAAAATGTGACCATATCACTTACGAAATGCTGACGACTGGCCTGGAGGCTGCTGAAATCTATAGCAATCTACAGTGCATTGCTGTGTATCCTCAAATTTCTCTAAGGAGGAAACAAGAAAATGAAAGTTTACTGCCCTGTGGTAAGGATGAAGGAATTAAGAGTAAATACAACTAGCATAAATGCTGGAGAGAAAATCCAAGCCTTGTAGGAATTAATGGGAAATTGACTCTTAAAGAGCCAGGATTTTGTCTTTGACCGCTTTTCCCCAAGACATTTCTATGCTTTAGTTTTTTCTTCACAACACTTTCTGATCTCTTACTCTGTTTTCTAAACAATTTTGAGAGAGAGCTACTGTATTTAGTATCTTCACCCTTTGAAAGCACTATTTATGTTTTCTGAAAACGCAGTTGCTTTTTTCAATACTGGCATACGCTTATTTTCTACAATATGTTGTCACAAGAAGCAAAAGTTTGTGAGTGTTAAAAGAACTACACACAAGGATCACTCTTTAAAATGCCTGAGAGTGATCGTTGTCTTCAGTACATTGACTTAATTTCCAGTTTTTACAAAGCAAATACTTGGCTGAAAATTAAAGACCTATTTTAGCTGCAAGGAACAACCAGAGGTGAAGACTGTGCAACCTCTCTGTCCCCTGAAGAGGCTGTAGATGCAAGAAATATGAAAGATGACTAGAAGGAAGGTTCTGAAAAGGCATGAAATAAGAGAAATAAAACTTTTGTGCTAAAGGAATGTTGTGTTTAATGGAAAGAGGGAAGAAATACGTGGTGTAAAAAATTGATTAAACGTGTTACAAAAGTATATCACAAAACTGTTGGCCTCTGATCCCACTTTGGGTACAGTTGAGTCCCTTGACTACTTATGTGATATTCTGGATTTATGCACAGTCTCTTCCTTTAGCAGAGCAGAATCTCTCTAGGCATGGAAAAAAAGGTCACTTTTGTGTTCAGCATATATAATACTTCCTTTCAGAAGCTAATTAGAGACATATTTTATTTGAATCACAAGATACAAACCAGAAATTATCTTTGAATTGCATGCATTATTTCTAGATGTGCAGAATAATGATTATAGCAGTACAGAATGAAATAGCAGAATAGCTGTTGTAGTTATTTCTTCAAAGAATATGAACCTTAAAAGCGTAAAACAGATAATGTGCATAAAAAAATTAACAAAATTACAACACAGATGGTATTTGATCCTTCTCTGTTTTATATCTAAACCTGATATCCACTGTAGCCTGGCATACATCTTGTGTTCACTTTAAGATGATCTAGGAGTGAACTACCAAAGGGGCTGTGGCAACCGTTTCTTAGTCCCTGTGCATACCATAACATTTCTTCCTGTACCACCTCTAGCAAATTAGATAACTACACAATGATATAGATCAGGGAACTGACAAACCTAAATTTTACCAAAAAGTACTCATAAACTGCTGCTTTTTAAAAAATTCAGTAATTGGACTTGCTGATACTGCAAAGCCGTTTTGTTGTACGTAAGGCACCTGGTCAAGCTACAGCTACGTGCAATGTCAGCATAAGGGACAATGTGAAAACATATTACTAGCAGCACAGAGGTTCCTATAGGGCTTTTTTTCAGCAGTCTGGTTTTAGATCAAATAAAACACTTATAAGACCAGGGTCTCATCATTGTACTCAAAGCACTGTAGACTTCTTTCTGAATGACTGGTCACGTTCCCTTCTCAGACCATTTGCTTTTTTCCTTTCTTTCTGTCAGCTTTAACAGAGTATGAGATAGTTTAGTGAACTCATGCAGAAGAAAATAATAATTTTTTTCTTTAGGTGTATTATTTTTCCACAAGAACAGTAAACTGTACTAACTCACCCATAGGTCTCTTGGTTATTAGGTCCAACGCAAGTAACATGGCAGGCAGCATGTGTGAAGAACCAATGCAAGAGCAGGACAACCCCATCTTAAAGTTGTAAGTGCCATTTTGTGACATTAGATGTCACATCAGTTAGAGTCATCAACTTGCAGTGAATAAGTTACATGACATTTAAATTCAGCCTAAATCACTTCCTGGCAAGTTAGACAAACATGTTACTTAAATTATTTCTTCTTGATCATTTAAAAATACTAGAATACATTCAAATAAATCCTTGATGATTTTACTACACATTCTTATGTTTCTGTTGTGGTGATTGTTCTGAATTTTAAAAGCTGTTGACACTGAAAATTCCTAATTTTCTTCTTTACAGCAGCAACTAGAAGATCCAATCAAGAAAACAAGCTAGATATTGTATGGATAGGCAGTTACTGTTCCATGGAGTTAACCATGAAGATAAGCACGAATAAGATGGCAGATTGTATGGCCCCTTAAGACTAAAGCCTTTCAAGTCTCCTTAAACCTGTTTTTAAAAGCTGTGAATCTTCATTACAGAAGATATGGAGACTATAAAACCATTTACTGATCTATGAGGAACAGAAGATGAAAACAGCATGTTTTGGCAAAAAAAGTTTCTGTAGAAGACTCCTTCAGTCTGTCAGGTGGGATGTCTTTATCAAGAGAATAACTGAAGATTCAACTGTATTCTGATCCCCAGACTGGATCTTGTTAACCTGCAATATTGATTTTTCCATTTGATGTTAGCCAAGTAAGCCCTCACATACATATGTATCGGGTACCCAGTCTGAGCTGAGAAATGGTAATGAACTGCTGAAAGCAAAGAGGAACAGCTTCTTAAACTACTTGTTTAACTTGATATTTGTTTAAGTTCTAAAAGTAAATCAAGCTTACAGGCCTGATTTGGCATTCAGACTTTGAGGTTCACAGGAGAAATGGTTTAAGGAAGTGTTAATTTTCAGGTAGCAGTTGCTCAACTGCAAAATTCATCGGTCTCTGCGATGGCTCCAAGGCCTTTAAGGCAAAACCGAACAGACTGGCTGAAATCACAACTAAGGAGGAAGATTTAAACTTACTAGTTTGTCTGTTATTTGGAGTAGAATATAATTATTCACATAGTCAGAGATACAGCAGAGAGATAGGTTAGGAAACTATTGTGTATGGCCTCTCAGCAGTTGGGTCTTATGCCTCTGACCAAAGAATAAACTGCAGCTCACAGATGCCTGGCCCATGGCTCTGCAATTGCTAGTCTCATGCTCAGTATACTGACTGCAGCTCTTCCTTATCCCCCTTAGCAATTTCTGCTTGGCTCTGGCTTAATCATCTCGTAGACTGTATCTGGTAACAAAGGCGATCAACAGGGTTTCTTTGAAGTCAGAGCATTTGTTGAAAATAAAAGAGAAGTAGAAAAGACCATGCAGAGCTAACCTCACAAACACAGCAGTGTAGGAAGCATCCTGGAGTAAAATGTTCTGCAGGCTTAGAGGAAGATGGAAGAAGCAGTGTAGCCTCTATGACATTTTAGGAAAGCACAAATAGCTATGTAGATCTCATAAAGCATCAAGGTAGATGGAATTTATTGCATAAGAAGATGACTGCAGCATTTTACTGGCTACACAGGAAGTCTGGGTAAGTGCTGCAGACTAGACTCCTAACCTTTAGGCAGCTATATTTAGGTAAGATAAATCCCATCTGCAGTTTCTCACTTTCTTCAGAGAGCTGACTGAGGTAGCTAAGCTATGGGTAAGCTCCTAGCCCTTTTGAAGTTACAAGGAAAGCCTCTGAGTATAAGAGCTTCAGCTAAATAATCAAATACAATTATTCAATGACTACTCCAGTCTTTAGTGCATAGCAACTCCGTGATAGTTATATGTGTAAATAGCTAGTAACTAAATCAAGCTCAGTTACTATTTTAGGATAATTATCATCTTCACAGGTAAATTTTTTCTTTCACATTCTTGCACTCTAGGGATCTATTTTATGCTTTACTATCACCCTGAGAGCTTTCCCAGTGACTAGAAATAAGTGTGAGCTTCATGGAAAGCACATATTTATAAACAAAGTCTTAATTTTAATGCTCTTTTATGAATGCCTGAATAATTGTCTTGAATGGACTAGAAACTGCCTGAAGGCAAGGGCAATCTTTGTCTCAGACAGGGCTTTGTCTCAGCATGAAGCATTGGATAGGCTCAAGTTTTAGGTATAATCACTTGCTCAGCCATACTTTGTGTCTCCTCTGTTATTACAGTCAAATAAAAGAAAATGTCCTAGAAACTGATTCCTAGTGTCCAGTCAAAGGAAGTAATATACATGTCATAGAAAACTCTTTCAGAAACTTTAATCTGACAGTAGAGTCATATCCTAGCCTAACATATACTATGTTTATTCTATATAATAAAAAAAGAGGAGCCTCGGTTATAAGTTAACTCAAAAAGTGCTGAAGTGAACAGAAAATGAGCAGCATGAAAGGAGCAAATTGTTATTCACATGGTCATCACCCTTACTTACTACCAATCACTTGTAAAATACTTCTACCAAAATGAAATACTTTCTATATAGTTCTGTGAATTTTGTTTCTTTGTTTAGAGCTTGACAGACTTTTCTCTTCTCTGCAGGAATCTTGAGATACTTTGTGTCCTTTTTTGGTCCGGTCCGATTCAGCAAAACATTAAAGCAAGCATTGCAACCAGCTTCACAGCAGGCTTGTAGATGGTACCACTTGTGTAAATTCCACTGGATTGAGGTTGAATTTCTGCTTTTGAACTAAAGGGACGTATTGCTACAGAGTGACACAAGCTGGATCATGCCAAATTAGCAATTGCTTTGAAAATGGTTATGGCAAAAAGGGAGTCTACATAGAGTTATTTCTAAAAGATTCTTGTTAATGGTTGTCATTGTCACTATCAGTTTCTTGACTGGGAGGACTATCCCAGTCTCTAGAGAGCTTGTCAGTGGTTGCCTTCCCTGTTGACCTCGCATATCTGACTGTATGACTAGAAGCTCTTCCTCTTGACTGCAGCAGGACCTGGAAGCACATTTCCTTACAGTTCCTGTTGACTGTGACCCCACAAATGCAGGTATTGCTACCGTGTAGCAGGTCTAGACTGCCAGGTTTTAACAGAAAAAGAAAAGTATATATAAGTCAGTTTTACATATAAATCTTCCAATGACTTGTCCTAAAAGTTCCACCTTTGATTTACTGCCTTTGCAAAATGCAGTGCTTGGACATTAGTCATTCAACATTGTGATATTTACAGATATCTAAATGGTGGATATCATAGAATCATAGAATGGTAGGGTTTGGAAGGGACCTTTAGAGATCATCTAGTCCAACCCCTCTGCAGAAGCAGGTCAACAAAAGAAGTTACATTTAAACATAAGGGAAAAACTATTTTACTCTAGAGGTGAGGGAGCCCTGGCACAGGCTGCCCAGAGGGGTTGTGAAGTCTCCTTCTCTGGAGGTCTTCAAAACCCATCTGGACATGTTCCTGTGTGACCTGATCTAGGTGCTTCTGCAGGGGCGTTGGACTAGATGATCTCTAAAGGTCCTTTCCAACCCCTACCATTCTGTGATTCTGTGATAACAAGCAAGGATAACAAGCAAAAACAAACTCTTAGTGTTTCTTGTTCGTTATCCCCCAGGTTGGTTTTTTTTTTTTTCACTTTAAACAGCACTGCACCTATCTGTGGGTATCTTAGCTTTCAATTACATTCCAAATCTTAGGCTGCTGGTAAACTTTTATCTCTGTTCTTATCAACCTTTGCTATTGAATGGCTTTAGAGAGAGATACAGTAATCAAAGGGTGGTGCTCCTCCCTAGATTTTGATCAAAGGCATTCATTGACTAAGCAATTTGTAGCAACATATGGAAAACTAATGTATTTAGAGCAGAGACAAGGCACTTCTAAGATAAAGACATATATAAACTGTAATTTTGCCTGCTAGAACACTTACTTTTTGTATTCTGCTTTCAGAATTGTGTATAATTAAATACATTGGGTGATCAAATTCCAATATAATTGTAATAATGGCATATTTGTGTAAAATGAATTAATGTGAAAAATTGTGTTAAAAGATTTTTCTTTAAAAACATATTTTCATATTAATATAACACTTGAAGATATATCTACTGAGCTATAAAACACAGTAATTTCCTTGTATACCCTACTACTAGAGTCCTTAATCTAACCAAAGTGAAGTATTTTCTAACATGCTGTATAAATCCCTTGAAAAATGAGCTATTCCATTGATCTGAGGCACATAACTACTCATTTTAAAAATCAATTACGTGGTATGCCCTGATAAAAAGCTAAATTAAGACGGTACTTGGAAAAAATATTGTACAGATTTGTTTCAATAACATAAAAGTCAAAGCTAGAAAATGTGATTAAACTTAAAAGAGATACACTCATTAAGGTAATCAATGAAGATTAAGGCTCTGAAACATCTTTAACTGTGTGGTAATTATATGATTACAATTAAAGTGTTTTGTCTTTGTGGTCCTGGATTAGATTATATTTAGTTTTTAAAAGCTCATAAGATTCCCCTATCCTATATTTTCCCTATTTGTGGTATCACTGAAGGGCAGAGTTAAAGTTATTATAGGTGCCAGACTGCCCTAATCTTAATATGTTTGGATTACCATTATGTGTAACCAGACTCAAAGAAAACACTGACACAGATGCTAAATTTCTTGAAATACCAACCCAATTTTTATGGGCTAAATTAAGATAATGTATTTACCTGGAGACTTAAAAAGACTCATCCTGCACTCCAAAATTCTGTCCCACATACAGGGTGGATTTGCTGCCTGGATAATACGTTCTCTGCTTCAGATATATGGTGAGTCTTCACGACAGAGTTACAGCTAGCTTCTCTGTAATTGCAACAGCATCGACATTCTCTGACCTAGATGGGCTCTTGCACATGTACATACCAGGAACCGAGTGCTACTGAAGAACGTCAGAATCTTTAACTTCAGGGACCCCAGACTAGGCCAGAGACAGGCATTTATTGAAAGGTCTTCCTTTCTGCATAGACAGACAGACAAAATGCAGGATAAAGGGAGGATTCATACTGACATTTTATACAGGGAAGCTGCCTCCAGAATTTCTCCATCATCTCTCCTTCTCCACTTAAATTGGCATGATGGCCAATATGAAGACAAATATGCCTATCAGCTGAAATGCAGGTTAACAACAGGCACAGGAAACACCTTTTGCAAAGCAACAGCTTTTTCATGGCAAGCTCCTGGTTATATATGTAAACAGAGAAGTTAAATTGCCTGATTGATAGGTTTCCAGTAATCTGCAATACGAGAGCCTTGCAGCCAATAAGTCACCTGCAAGCAAAAGCAGTTTCCTTAGACTAGTATTTATAAATGATTTGAAGTGAGTCTGTTGGCATTATTGTGTGCTGCTGTCCATTTCCCAAACATCAGGGATTGTTTTATTTTCATTGGCAAAATGTTTAGCAAAGAGCATAACTTCTTTCATAGCTTCCACATAACCCTATTAAAGTGATGTCCAACTTTCCCATGCTTTTATTGCATCATACTCTAAATTTTGTTTCTTTCTTTGTCAGTGCTTATATTTTGCACTTTCATCCACAACATGGTGCACTTCCACACAGGAATTTCTTACAGCCCCACTAATTTTAAGATTTGACAGAAGCTGTGATCATACTGAGCTCTGCCAAAGTATGAGAGTGAAATTAAAACTTTGGATAAAGAGCGAGATTACAAGGCAACAGCAAATGGGAAGAAAATAGACAGATGGACAGGAGATAAAGTCATCAGTTTTTACAGCAATTCCAGCGTGTTAGAAGTTCCTGATTAAATCTTTTCACCAAAGATTAAAACCTCAGTTTGCACTGACTTATGAAAATACTTCCAATTGTTATTAACAGACTTTAATTGCACCAATATGCTTTTCACTGCTTAAAAAGGCCTTTGTTCTTCACAAATAGTGATACAAAGGTAACAGCAATACTTTAGTGGCTTTTACTGCTTGGATGCAAAATAGGAGTCCTTAAGCTTTAAAAATCTTTTCTCTCAGAGATACCATCTTTCGCCTGGAGCTAAAGGAATTAAAGGATATTTACTTGATTTAAGGCTAATTTTATAGCATATTATGTTCTCTTTCTGCCATGGAATCAAATACTGCAGGATTTGATTTTTAAAAAATGTTAATATGGGTAAAATGTAATAAAACTATTGTTTGTATGGGAAACCTCCATGTTAATCTGGAAACAATATACAATATTGGAACTGTGTAACTTGGTGGGCAGCAACAGGAAAAATAACAATAGCTCTGGAAAGAGAAGTACATGTGATAATGTATACATAATTAATGCTAGAAACTTGGAATAAAGTCAATAGTGACATTTTAATTTGAAACTTCATTGTTTGGATGACAGGGAAAAAGAAAACAGTTATAAAAGCAGTATGATAGATATGAAACATTATTAAAATATGACAGATACAGTGGTTTAATCAGAACTATTAAAACTCATAATTTCTAAAGATAATTACCAAATCATGTATTTTTGCTATGAATTCCAGAAAACTTCACTAACATTTTGGTAAAGGAAAATGTGCAATTAGTACACAGGAGGAACAGTTGTTGCTTTTCTCTGAAGATAATGTTTAGCTTAAGGCAATTGCAGAGTAAGATCAAGCTGCCAATATATAGAACCACTGGGAGATGTTGTTTTATGTGAATGGGGAACAAGGGAATTTACTAAAAAAGAACAAAGGATAGTTAAAGATCTTTGAGAATTAAGTCCTGTGATAAATATTTGGGCCAGTTAGAGAGAGTGATGTGTGGAGAGATCTATTGAAGGAGGGACTGTGGGAGGTCTATGAAGAGCCAAATGTGGTGAATGGAGTGAAATCCCAGTGACCTGAGTGGGCAGACTATGTAGTTAGGATGATGGAAGACAGACCAGTAAGGCTTATTTTGGACAGCCATCATGAAGAGTTTCAATCCTCAGGCCAATGAAGAAGAACATGCAAAGATAATATTGAGCAAGACCTAATTGCTCGTAATATGAATCACCATCAAAGGGAAAAATATGCACTTGGTTAAAAGAGGTAGAAGAAAATCTGCCAAAGACATTTTGGGTCTACAGAGCTGAGGATAATAGCACACAGATTCTAGGAAATTTCATGTGTTTCTCCCATCTTTAGTTTTGGAATGAATTCACAGAGAAATGATTGCCTTCAGTCTTGTTAGAACTTCTTAAAGAATGTTTTGAGGAAGATAGTAATGAAATGGCTAGCAGTTGTCTATTCAGAGCTTAACTTTTCCATGAGTAGTTAGGAGTGAAGCAGGAAGCAGATTGCATTACAGCTGCATGTACAGACACATGGCTCATTTTGTGACAAGTGAAACATGAAACATTCTGAATCAGCAAAAATAGTAAAAGCATGCCCAAGCTTTCAAATTGGTTTATAACTGTTCTCAACTTTTTGGACAGAAGAATCACAAAAGTGACCATGTGCCACAACAGTGATCATTCAGGTCCAAGTCCTGTAAAACTCCACTAGTAGAAATAGGATTTTTCTATTTTCTTTTGTTTTTATTATTTTTTAGTACAGTGGGACAGACCACACTTGCAGAGGAATTCACATGAATAAGTGTTTGTAAGAGCTAAGACCATTATGCGAATCTTGATGACAGATTAAGATATAACTCTTGCTAGTCCTTAATCAAAACACTCATTGAAACAAGTGGAGGATCATTTAAAATGGCCTGCTAGAATTGTCTGAAAGCTATCTGCATGTGTAGACATTTTCTCAACATTTCATCACAGGCAGATATTCTTCAAATACTTAGAAACTGAAAAATTAAATGACACCTTGTATCTGACAACATGGAGCAGTTTCTTGGAGCAGACTTGAGATTTGTCTGTGTAGTTCTGACTCTCCCTGATATATTTGTGTCCCCTAATAATTCCAATCAATCTTCTGTCTCTCTCATTTGCTTACATGATGAAGTAAAGGATTTTTTAACTTCTGTGACAGAAAATGATGCAAATATTTTACTGAAAAAATACTTTCTCATATTTACTTTGTCAAAGAAACTAGTGCGTAACCAATAATGCCACCAGCATCTAAATGAGTAAGTTAGCATCAGAGTAGCTTGTGGATCAGATTTGAAATAAACCTCAAGTATGCAAGCTATAAAAACATGTGCCAAAGCAGCTTTTACTTTTGGTTTAAAATTCTTATGCTTTAACATTAATGATTTCAAGCCACAGGCAGTAAACATTTAACAAAATATACTGCACTTTCTGAGTGGTCAGATTTCCAGGCAAAACATGAAGTTGACATTTATTCCCATGCAATTTCTGAGTTTAGATTTGAACAGCAACAGAATTTGTTATATGTATATTTTCTCTTTAGTGAAACTGCAGTCACCTGTTTGACTGTTCTCTGAATGCTACTCTTAAAGACTTGTCTACACTTACCTTTCAACAAAATATCCTTTCACATTTGTCATTTGTCAGCTTTGCACTTCCATGACAATTTTATTGTAGAATATAGAATACATTTGAAAATGCAAATATCTTGAATCTCCAAAGCATAGCTGAGATTTCTCTGTAAGGAAAAGCTCTTCCAGAACTTCAGGATTCCTTGAAAATCACTGAGGTGATTTTGTTTTGGCAAAATGGTTTTCCACATCTGAAGTTCATTTTTACAAAAATATTTACATGCTACTTGATTTTGTCTTTACAGTCGGAGTTAGGATATGCAGATGTCTTTAAAATGTCATAAAGCATTGCTGTGAGGGACTTGCTAACTAAAAATCTGATTTCTCTTGTCCCATTATTGAGCATAGACCTGCCGTTTTCAGAATAAACACAAGAGGGAGCGTTTAGGTGATGTTGTATCCGTTCTTTAAATGCTGCTCTACAAGCTCTCAGTAAAACACTGGGCATGAATAATATATTTATAGTTACAGAATATATTTATAGAATAATATATTTATAGTTTTGGACTCTCATTCTCTCTCATTCAATTTCTACTAGTGTAATCTCATAACTCCTCAATTAAATGCCACAATTTTTTACTGTGATACACGAGCAAGAACCAGACTCTAATTTCCTCTCAAGAAAATGTGATGTACTGAAATGCAGATTTAATTTTATTTCACATCCACATATACTCAAGCACCAGATCTTCATGACCTTTGAGACAAGGTTCCTAAATTTCACAGCCCACAAATGAAAAAAACCAAGCAGTTAAATCATTCCACACCCCATTTACAATCAACTGATCAGTTTTTCCTCTCAACCCCAACTACTTCCCTTCCATCACCCACATCCCACATACTCCTACCTCAATTCAGAGCCACTAGCATACAGTCTTATACTTTAAACAATGTTTATTGGTTATAAGCTCCTATATTACTATGATTACTCTAGGGTTGGTGTGGCTTTCATGAATTACACAATTGAACAATTCTGCATGTGGTTTTCTGTTGGGATGTTTAAGAAAGTGAGATACAGTGAAAAATGGTCGCTGTAAGCAGTGTTTTGCTAGTGTTCAGGGAAATGTCTGAATGGCTGATCTACATTTAAGGATTTTTTTTTCTACATTTGGTTCAATTTTTAATGAAGAAATGTCAGGATTTAAACCTGCCAAATTATTTGCTTTTTACATTTATAGAGGGAGTTAGGACAGCTATTTGGTTGTCCAGGATATGAGTGAAGGTATATGGGCTGCATAAGTAACAGAAATCAAGAAGAGGGTCCAATTCATATAGTATAGATGAAGAGATACAGAACTACGTTGTGATTTTTTATGGGTATACACTCCAGCTACTGCAGCTGAATTTTACTTAAGGGTTTTTGATGTCCTTGGATTTTCTTGAATGGGACAATTTAACTATTTTAAAAATGATGTCGATTAACTCTTCTCTATATTACCCCAACAAAAGCCAAGTGCCTTTTGAGTCCTCTCTTTCCATTACCAGGTATTCTTGAAAATCTTCCTAGGTCTGCTCTCTTCCATCTTCCCTACAATTTGAAATTAATAGGCAGTATCTGCACTTCCATACTATGAGATATTGCAATTGTTTGTTACAAGACAAACTATTAATTTAGTCCACTGTGAGATATAAGATGAAAGAAGATTATGCACTGACCTGCAGTTGGGCAGTTTGAAAGTTCACGTAGCTCCTTTTGAGTGATCTTGCTTAACAAACTTATTTGGTTACTGGGCAGCAGAAAGCATTACACCTATATAAACAATCTACATCTCATCAGAAGAAGCGGATATGGAAGAATACACGTATTTACTGGATGTGCAAGAAATTCACATTCCTGACTGATTAGGTTTTGCTTTCTGCACTGATTTCTTGCAAACCTTGTGAAGTATGCAGTTACTCTTATCAAGGATGCAGTGACTGTCTTTTGCAGGTTTATATAACCTTCACATGCAGGTAGCAGTGAACAGGATTGTTCAAGAACAGCAGTAGATAGCAAGATAAGACTGGTAATGAAATTGGCAGTATGACTGCTTATAAGGAACTGGTCAGGCATAAAAATGGAAGATAAGTATTGAACAGGTGAAGAGACCATGCTGAGGAACCTCAAAAATAGTCAAGTTACTGCAATAGAATGTGGAAATTATGCATGTGCTAGGATTCTTCCTCACTAGAGCAAAAACAGGTAAAGGAAACAGTTTCAGAATGTAAGATTTTTGGTCTAAAATCTACAGTGGTATATAATAATAAATAGTCTAGCTTTTACTTTGAAACACTTAGAATCTGTTATTGTTAGAATCAAGATTCTGGACTTGATTCACTACGGTTACTATTATACAACATCAATTTTTCTGAAAGTGTAAAAATGTTCTATTTCCTCTCAAATGGGTAAACTGTGATGCAGGAAGATGCATGGTATCTCTGTACACATTAGTTAAGACAAAACTAGGTTAAAATCTCTCCACTGCATAAAATAAGTTTTTTAACTCATGCTACTTAGCCTGAAAGCAATTCTGACACACAGATTGTCCAGAAAATGTTTCTTTATCTCTCCAAGTATAGTTTTACACTTAGACTGACACATCTCAAGATGACAACTGTCTTCTATTTCCCATATGAAATACAGTCTTTGACTGAGACATGAAATCCAGAACATTCTCAGAGATACAAATATTTTCCCCCGATTCAATACTCTTTGAAGTGAAAAGCTGACATCACATAGTAGGCCAGAATACATTAATTTTCAGGTAAACCAATGGTTTCTTACACTAATCTTGCCACTTTAACCACTTGCACAATTTTCTTGAAAGTTCAGGTTTTCAACTGATAACTAGACTTAGAAGGTCAGTCAATTTCATCACCTGCTTAACAATTTGATGAATTTTGACAGTAGCTTCTCTTGTGTGCTTTATAGCTATTTTTGCCTTGGCATTAATTCCTCTGATTCTATGGTAGCTCATAGTGCTAACACTCTACCTTGAGCCTACTCTACACTCACTCTACCTTGAGCTTTTTGGGTGAAAAGGTGTGATTAGAGTGTTGTCCAACACCTTCCCAAAGTAATGTTTTTTCTCTTTTTAAGTATTTTTATGAGTTATAGAAGCATCACATACATCAAAGATGATTCATTGTCAGTAAGAATGGGAATGTGCTACAACAGCCAAACAACTTTTCCATATAATTGTGAAATTTTAATGAGAGTCACCTGAGATCCTTCTTTTACTCTTTTTTTTCTAAATTTTATATGTTAAGCATATTGCCTAAAATAGTGATGTTCTTCTGGCTAAATGCACAGCTTTGTATAATGGGTAAAGGCATTAATAAAAGCCTGCTTTCCCCTGGTATGACCTGAAATGATGATATGATGCTTGCAGAGCATTCAAAGCTAGACAGTTCCTAACAAAGCAGATATTTGGGGAAACAGCATGTGCTGTGAATCTTTGGGCTGGTAAGTATAATAACAAACACTGCAGGCAAAGTTGTTAGAAAAGGAAAATAAATTAATCTGTCCTCAGTCTAGTCTGGAGGTGGCTTAACTGTGGAGCTCTGCAGTCACAGCCTCTCTGTGGCAGTTGATGGTGAAGCTGTCACACTGAAGGGACTGCAGCTGTGCTGAGACAGTTACCAGACTGTATGTTCCCAACAGGAGCTGTTCTAGTGTGCAAGATGTCTCTAGTTATATTTCATATGGTCAGATTCTGAGTAGGGGGATATTTCTTAATCATATTTTTTTTTCCCTTCAGGTTGACAGCCAGCAAATTCTTCATTCATATCAACACAAAACAACTGTGGATATTCATTTAGCCTACAGGAACAACTTCTTCAGCTAAACAAACCACAAATTTGTTTGAAGCACTACAATTTGAAAAATTCTTTTCCTTTGATTATGTAAAGTTGCTGTCTCCTCTAACAGCATAGCAGCAGAGCAAGCTTTGGGATACAGAGGTACTGTTGGATCCAGTTCTAATGTTTAGACAATTTCTTCTGCTTATTTAATAATAGACACAGTTGAATCAGTTCTTTGCCTCACTAACTTTTCTTTGACAAAGTTTACTTGACATACTCTGCTTAGTGTTGTGCTTTGACTCTCTTACAAACTTTTATTTCAGACTCATCAGGGGTTTTATGAGTATGGGACATTAAAGGAAGCACATTTACAGTTGCATTCTCCCATTGCAAGACTTCTGACCTTAGTTTTTATATCTCTAGTTTTAATTTCCTTTGAATATCTCGTATGTCTGGATACTGGACTCTATTGAAACTATCCTTTTACAAAGGAGGAGCAGACTAGATGATCTGTGAATCCCACCTCGGTTAAAAATATATGTAGACTTGAAAGTATATGGAGTTAAGGACCTTATCTCGAGAATGTTCTTGATTTATTAATGTGTATTGTGCATTATCAACAAGGAACTCCATGTCAATAAGCAGTTTTTTTTCCAATGAAGTCCATGGAATTATTTGATGTGGAGGAAATTATAACTGAGTTTTGTTAATTTGCATGCCAGGGTCAATGTGGTGAAGATAGACACTTTTCTCCTGCATGCTATATCTATGTAATCCTCAATTCTATCAGCTATGACAGAATGGTATTGTGAACTACAATTAATTTCCTTTACAATAGTGTGGATAACTTCACGGCTCATTAGACTGATGATTTCATTCTGAATTGTTGGACTTGTGTAATCTTGTTTTCTCTTCAGCTAGCTTCCCAGGGTCTCATTGTCATTGCTGTGAAGCTTCAGTAATTCAATAAAATTCTCCTCATCAATCTGATGGTCATGAATTACTGAATCTTGTCTACTCTAGTAATATACGGTGAGTATTATTTTATACAGTGAGCAAAACTGATCTCCCATCTAACATTTCAGCTTCTTTTATTCTTCAGACATGCGGGAAAATGTGAAATTCTGATATTCCAATCAAACAAAAACAATTTGATGATAATTTAAACAAGTTAATGGCTAGGAATTATTGACAAATGGTGGAACTTTGGCACTGATGTGGATTTCTCTTCCTTCCTCCACACTACTGCCTTGATTCCTTCTGCTGCTGCTTTAGGTGAAGCTTAGTGTCAAGTGGTACAGCTGTGGCAAGAGAGGTAAAGCATTCATTTATCAGCTAACTCCTTATGAATGGTGAATTTGTGGTATCACGCCAAGAGACTTGAGAGGCACAAACATAAAAAATATGAAATGAATATTTTTGTAAGATAATAGTAAGTGCTATATCTGGTAATTAGAGGTTTGAAGAGTATTTCCCTGCCTAAGTCTGCCAAGATACGATGTCATTACATTATTCTTTGGAGCTATACAAGAATATGGTACTTTCATGAACAACATTAAGGTGTCTTATATTCAAATTTTTTCCATCGTGAAAAAAACCAGCATGAAAGATAAAAGGAAGGTGAGAAAAACTGAGAACCAGAAAAGACAATTTTCAAGATGAAGACTGGAAAAGCAAATATATATTGTGGTTAACTGCTGTTCAGCTAACATTCAGATAAAAGCATGCATGAGTTTTATTTCACACATCTCATCAGAAACGTTGGATTACAGTTGGTACATGGGGCGACAAGCCTGTCATGCATAATTTTCTTAGAATGTCTGTTAATACATGTAGAATTTAAGTTAGAAGTTGAGGATAGGATTTGTCTTGTGTTTTTGTTATTCATCTATTTGTATCTCAGTCCCTACTGAGTCCCTCCAATAGGATCTAATTTATCATTACCACAGAAATTTTAAACAGAGATTAAAAATATTGACATATGAAAGTGAGGGGATGCCTGTACATGCCTAGAGACAAGTCTAAACCCAAGATCTAATTCCACTGTCATTTGTGAAGAGCATAACAAAACAAATTCTTAATGACAAAATGCTTAATTTGATACTATTTTGAGTAAAACATCTTCTTATATGATATGAATTGTGAAGCTCAGATTATGAAGATAATCTTTGTGTTCTGACAACTTCATAACATAGCATCACTGTCTTTCACTGTCATAGTTAAACACTGGAGAGCTTCCAAGAGGACTGGACAAAAAGAATTAATGAATGAGAAGTGAGAAGGGTTTGGGTTATACACATGAAACTTTTATATCATAGAATAGACCATGAGAAAATACTGTTTGCAATACACAAAAAAGTAATACTGTAGTTACACTGTACTTAGAATATTACTACATTCTGCTGTGTGTTTTGAGTGACTGTGACTGATTCTCAAATTTATATATTGAAGATGTAAATACACTACTGCACTTTCACTTTCATATTTAACCGGTATTTTAAAATCTAATTGCACTCACTGTAACATTTATTTCAGAGTAAACAATATAATTATAAAGCTTATTGGTAATTAAATTGTAAATATAACCCCCCATATATTGTAATTAGTGTATTAAAGAGTAATTATATAACTTCTTGGCATGTATCAGCTTCACTACCATTGTTTAAATATTCTATTCAATGGTATACATTCTATACACAGTGGCAATTGCAACATGGCACCATCAAGTTTACTAGAGCATCCGAATTATGCCAAACTAATAGGGCTCAATCTTGAGCTTAGCTAGAATGACTTTATGTTATGTTATCTGCCTAAACTATTTATAGAATCATAGTATCATTCTGGTTGGAAAAGACATTTAAGATCATAAAGTCCAATCATTAACCTCGCACTGAAAATTTCTATTGCTGAGTAATCTGGAAATTTCAGTTTGTAAAGAATCATCTGATAGCTGAAGTTAGTATCACAGTCCTTGCACAAGTTTCATGTGTGGGGACATGCTAGCAGGAAATACAGAAACCTTAGAGAGTCTTGAGTAGCAGCATGAGACCAAGAAGGTTCTTGCTATCAAATTACAGGTTGAAGCAGAGCTTTACTCTTAGCCCTTCCTCAAAAACAATGAATACATAGCCAATGACTTTACATCTTCACCAAGATACCAATGGAAAGCACACAGTCAAGTTAATGGAAGCTGGTTAGTAATCTGTAAGATGTCTGCATAGTACCGATAGTTGCACAGTCCTGGTGGGAGGAGGTCTAAGACCATCAATTGTAATATTTTGTCCCAAGATGTGTACAGGACATGTCCATAGAAGCTAGTTGGATCTTGGGAGCTACAGCATACCCTGAGGATAGCTGGCCAGAAGAATATGAAAGGATTCCTTTTTTCTTTTTTTAAAATCTTACAGCAATTCTTTCAGTTGTGCTGGTGCTTTTGGTTGTAAATGTGAATGGGGGGATAATGCAACCAGTGTATTTTCAAGAATTGTTGGAAAATCTATTCAGATGAGTTTTACTATCCTGTACTTAGTGCAGAGTTATATGATGATCAATACATGGCTTATGAATCTATCAGTTTTGATATGAGAAGATTTGATTATTTTGGGACTTCTTCAATAATTTCTCAACTACTTTCTCATCTATCTTATAGTGATTGTAGTATCTCATATATTGGCCACAGTCTTTTAATACCGTAGCTAAATTGTTGCTTGTTTGATCTAAGTGGAAAACTGACCATCGCTTGCATTTCAACATTTGGAAATACTGGGTAGAATTGCCAAATTCTGCATCAGAAATTAGTCAGTTAGTTAGGTAGTTTGTTTATTTCTTTATGTCTAGCAAATTACAGGTGTTTTAAATGTATTTTCTCAAAGAAATTATTCCCTATATGCTTGAGTTCTATGTCAAATTCACCACCAATTTTTTATTCTTTTTTTTTTTTTTGGTAGCAGGGAAGAGATGGATTTACTGTAGATTTCTAAAGCAGGTCTCTGACAAAATATCTATTTATATTTATTAGGTCTTTTTGTAATTATTGAGGTTAAAACTTATGATCATGCTTCAAAATGCTAGATTTAATTTAGTGGAAATCAAACCTTATTTGGGCACAAGACTTCTCAAAGAGCAACACAGTTCACTAACATTTCCCCTAAAGCAAACTATATTTAAGGCAGCACCCAACAGTAATGAAGTTTAAACAAGTTTTTTACTTAATTTGTACTTAATTTGTGGCTGCTTGAGATGCTGCCTCTAGATCCTCATTGTCCAGTTACTTCTCCATGGACACTCTTACTAAATTGCCTGCATTCTACTTCTAATTGTGTGCATTCTCATAGCTACAGTGCCCCACTTCACTGGGAAGGAAAGAGTTCAAATTTTTCTAAACACATTGAGTTACCATATAGTAATCAATTCATTTGCTACAGACTTTTTTCTAAATCCTCTTGATTGCTGCCTGTTCCACTCTCAGCACAGGTGTGATAGTCCTAAATGATGATTTGCACCCCAAAGAGAAACAATGCAGGCTGCAGAAGAGCAACTCCTTGATGCTAGATCTCACTTCCTGTCAACTGTGGTAATCAATAGTCTGAGGCATGTTGGAAAGCTTAGCAGGATGACTTTCAGGTCAGGCTTGAAAGAAGATAGAGAAAAAATGGAAGCATTGAAGTGCTTATTTTGGACGTGTACAAAGCCAACTTACATTATGAGAAGTGGTAAGTGACCTCTGGATACTGCATAGAAATTATATGAATTATGCAGTATGTCATGAAGGCCTTGTAACATAGATAAGGAACCTGTATTGGATCTATTAGAGAAATAGGAACCAACTGAGAGATGCCATGATATAACATGATCGAAGTGATGAATAGGAACTTCTGATGTTGACATGTAGGGGACAAAACTGAAGTAAAAATAATCCAGATGTTACATAAGTAGTTGGTTGAGAAATTACCAGGGTGGATAGACAGCTGTGTCTAAGGGGTTATGGAAGCAAAAGAGCTCTATAGTGATTAGGCTTGCAGGTGATCTGGAGTTATGAACATATCTTGGTGAGCTCGGAGGAGATATCAGAAAGGTAGTTCGGATTTGGAAGATGGAGCATTACGATCTTTGTAAGCAAACCAAGATGATTTCTATAGAGAATAGGATGGTGACTATTTTATGGTATAGAGTCCATTTTAACTCACCCTACTGGATGGATAATTTAAACAAGTTTTCCCTGAAAATGGAACAGTCACATTACAGATTCCTTTTAACAAGAGAGGAAATAATTTTCATTTTCACAGTTTAATCCAAGAAGCAAAATCTTCTTTTCCATGTAATTTTTCATACAACATCATTTAAGAATTTTATTTTTTGTGTTATGGGCTAAAGGAAAAAGAAAAACCTGTTAATTATTCTAGTTAACCAGCCAACAATAAACCCAGACAGAACTTAAAATCTGTCTTTTACAACTTTGGACACACTGTTCTGTTCCTGACTCTATATTTCATTCATCTTGAATTTCAAACTCTCTTGCTAAGTGACCTACTAAAAGTCCTTGTTTCTGCATATCCATTTTGCTCAATACAAACTCAACTGAGATAGCTTCTGTTCATCTTAAGGCAGGCTTACAGCTAGAAGCAAGGCCTTTTTTCAGGACACACACTGCATGATATTCTTATTACTAAGACCATTTCCTCTAAGTTGAAGTTAAAGTATGTAACAGTGAGTAGTTGACACTCCATCATTGATCTTGAACCAAACTCAAGCAAAATCAACCCATCCATCGCTGTTTTTAAGAGCACTACTAGAATACAGACTGCAGGTTTGAGGCTACATATGCACAAGCATTGACTTAATAGGTCTTATTATTAACTAATGAAACGAAATGTGACTCAGCAGAGTATTTAAACAGAAAGATCATTGCTGGTAGCTGTGGTCTGTAAGTCCTATAGGCATAACAGTGGCATGCATCCTTGCTTTAGGGAAATTTCCACCGACCAGGGAACATGTAAACAGTAAAAGTCAACCTGAGCAGTAAGAGATGAAATTCCAAATTTTGGATGGTTAAAAAGTCTTTGATGTTCTACCTGAATACAGTATACATGGAGCCCAAATACATACTCTCCAAATTTGATTTGATAAAGCTGAAACTCTCCGCCTTGCCCTTGGCCTCACAACACACCCCACATTAAAACCATTCAATTTTGATGTGTTGCCAACTGTTGCCTGCCTGAAGATTAAACCACTTAAGTTTTCAATTATCTGTGATATAATACAGCAAAGACACAAGAGTAATGTCCTTAACCCTCCAGCTGAGCAATTAAAAAAAAAAAGAAAACCAGAAAGAAAGACTATTTACACTGGAGGAAAACCTGAATAAAGAGATGAGCTTTGCACTGTGCCCTGGAGGTCAATAAAAGGGGATTTGGTCCACCTGTATAGCTTTCTAGTATAACTATGTCAGTTAGAGGCCTGATTTTAAACATATATAACCCTTGACATCGATATACTTCTACCAGTATGAAGATGCTTCATCTCAGTAGAGCTGATCCAGCTATTTTAATGGAAGTGCAAATCATGGATGTATGAATGTGAAGGGGTGTGTCTGCACTGTATCCTGGTGCAGAGATATCTGAAGGAGTTCTACCTGCTAGGAGTAAAAATTGTAGCTCTGTTAAGATGGCATTGAACCTGCTGAGAGATTGTTACAGTACGTCAACCATAGAACTGTGATAACGTGGCTCAGTAGTTTCTCGGCTTTAATTGCTGCTTTAAATTAGAATCATAGAATCATAGAATGGTAGGGATTGGAAGGGACCTTTAGAGATCATCTAGTCCAATCCCCCTGCAGAAGCAGGGTCACCTAGATCAGGTCGCATAGGAACATGTCCAGGTGGGTCTTGAAGACCTCCAAGGAAGGAGACTCCACAACCCCTCTGGGCAGCCTGTGCCAGGGCTCCATCACCCTCACAGTGAAATAGTTTTCCTTATATTTAAATGGAACTTTTTGTGTTCCAGCTTCATCCCATTACCCCTTGTCCTGTTGCTATATACAATAGGAAAAAGGGATGTCCCAGCCTTCTGACACCCACCCTTTAGATATTTGTAAATATTAATAAGATCTCCCTTCAGTCGTTTATTAATGCTGCACTGTGCTCTGTGGACAGACCTGCATGCTCAGAATTAATTGGTTGGTCTCTACCATGGTTCTGACACAATACAGACTTAATCATTGCTTTCCACTGTTTGGTCCCTGTAGAACAGGTCTTTAAACTAATAAGAATATTTTTCTTTCTGTTTCTTCTCACACTGTCTCTACAGGAAGGCTACACAATTTCTTCAGATGGAGAAGTTCAATTATAAACGCATTAATTGAGATTAATTTTATTTTTATTTTTTTTAGCAGAGAATTAGTATAGTAAAAGTAGGATCTTACTTCCAAAAAGCTTCATATCCATCAATAGGGTAGCATAATTAAAATAAGGAGATCTAATTAATCAAAGTGGTACAATTTCTACATGCAGAAGATGCAGCCTCAGCCACTCTCAGAATATGGAGCTGAAAACTCCAGAGTGCAGAAGTCCAGTGAGAATTTGATGTTCTTATCTGCAGCTAAAATGCTACTAAATCTCTTGGTCTCAGCTATGCTTGAGACTTGCAGCAGTGCATGAGGAGAGAAAGTATATCTCAGGTGGTTAAATCTCAGATCATTTAAGGCTCTCAAAGTGGAAAAAGCATGCTAATTTGCACTCTGAAGGGAAGCAGTAACTAATATATGATGCAGTGTGATTCTTCTGACCAGTTTGACTAAAGAAGGGGGTCACTGCATCTGCACCAGCTGGAGCTTCTGAGTGACTTTCAGGAGCATAATATGTTTAGCAAGCAGCATGGTAATCTAATCAGTGAATGGAGAAGCATGACTTTAGGCAAAATGTGACAGAATGGGAAGAACTTACTAGTTAAAGAAAGAAAACAAAATGAACTTCCCTCAGCATTTCTGAACCTGTATTTGTTTATCTGTTTCCAGGGCTTATAATTAATTTGATTTCTCTTACAAATCTCATTGCCAAACACATTAATATCATATATTTCTATCAACAGCAATCTTAAGTAACATTGTATCTTAGCAGTTGTAAACTGCTGCATTGTAAATTGGTGCTTCAATGTGAGTTGAAGAAACATGTACAAAAGCATCTGGTCCTATTTGTAGTAAACTCCAATCCACAGACACGTTACTTTGGTAAGAGTCCTAAAAGCAGCTCCTGCTGAAGCCATGCACTGAGACTGAATTTTGTACATTTTCAAAGTCATGAGTTTCTATTTAAGATGTCCGAAGCCACAAGCTGACATCCCAAGGAAAAGTCTGGTCTTTTATTTGGTGGAGGAGCAACCAAATATTGCAGAGCATGCCAATTTTGTTGAACAGAACTTTCAAATTGCTTTGACATGGGAAAGTTTGAATACTTTAATGTAGAGCATAACAAGATAATATGTTATGAAAAAAACATAACATATTAATTATATAGATTAGTGTAGCTTCTCTGTTGAGGCACTATGAAATGTCTTGTGCAAAGACAGTAGGCTCTGCCCTTAAGAGCTCTTACTTAGTTGTTGTCTTATTAGTCTAATAGAAAGGACAATATTGACTAAAATGTAATGCATGTCTCATATATGAAATCCAGCTATCCTCTGCTAGAGTGAAAAAAAGCCCTTCTGCTGAGTTTGCATACCATAAATGAATTAGCTTATACTGTGTAGTAATATGTAACAAATCACTAAAACCTCTTCTGGTAGTGCTGGACCAACTTCCACACTTGATTACACTGGTGGAAATTTTGAGTTACCTCCTTGAAATCAGAGAAGCTTCAATGAATGAAATTTGACATATACAAAGTGTATTTTGGCCCATTACCTTTTTTCAGTAAAAGGAAACTCCAATAGTTTCCTTGGTCTGCGATGTAAATTCCTTGGTCATTCTACAGATCGCAAAGAGAGACAGCATTTGGCATACTAGTGGTGTAAATTGCTTATGTTGAAGCAGCACTAACAGTTGCTTTAAAGAAAGGTAAAAGAAAGTGTATAAAGAAGAGGTATAGAATAATCTACCACAAGGGCAGATATATGGGGAAATACAGGAAAAAACCCCCATATATGTATATATATATATATAAAGAAAAGGAAAAATATAATAGCAAATGCATGCAAGGAGCTTAACTCTCTGTTTTATAAAGGTACTTGAAAATACATTTGTGCTACTTAAAGTATCAACAATAATCTCTTTTATTAAATATTTAGAGTAAATTATCTATTTAAAAAAATACTGGGTACTTCTTTTGCATCCAATGAATATTCATTGGGAAGTTCATTGGTGGGTGCCTATTCAAAACTGAAAGATCAAAAGGGAACTGTGTCAATTTTGTCCTTTTCTGGGTTGACTGCTATTTTTTGATGTAATAAATTGCCAATTTTAGAAGGGTAAAGAACAGAAATGGAAACGAGTATGCCTTTCAGGAGACTTTTGACTGTGCCATTATGAATAGTCTCCAAACAAACAGCTTGTTGCAAGCCATTCACATAGTAGATAGACATCCAATTGTTAGCCATGCAAATAGCCATATCCAATGGTCAGACAGCTGTTAGCTGGCTCTTAGAATGATTGGTAACCAGACTGTTGTAGAACTTACTCATGCCTACAGGCTGCTGGGTTTCATCTTTTTCTAAAATCTTATTAATAAGTTGAACACGTTTTATGGGTTCACTGATGTCTATCACCTCCCTTCTCATCATTCCTTTCAGTAACAAGTAGAAGACAAAACCAAAAAAAGAACAAGTAGGAAAAACATGTTTACAGGCTATCTTTATAGCTCAGAGTTTTATCCCTATAGGAGTATCATGGGTAAAATTAAAGCCTTTTTTTTTGTGCAACCATTGCAACACCTTTGTACTTCTGTTACACAGACACAAACATACACACAGAGACACACTCATGCTTGCAGCTTACACACTTATACACATATTTCGTAGTCTCAAAGCCATATTCTGAAAATACAGACACTGGGAGTAAATTTGAACTTTTAAACATTCATGAAAACTGCCAGTGAAAAATAGGAAAGTCTTTTATGAGTGCTTTTCTAGAACACTGAGCAATTTCACTCTCTTTTGATTGTGGATGACTTCTCATGTCTTGGTGAAATTTTACATTTTGCAATGAAAGTTTGACTTATGTAAATTGAAATTAAAAATAAAGATAAATTGAAAAAAAATAAAGAAATTGAAAGCTCTCTAGATATCATGCTCCCAGTAATGCCCAAAACTGCTCAAGTATGGTAGAATTCTTGTATGGTGGATGGACTGTCCATCCCATTTGCAGGGCTTGATCCATCAGCCAAATTATAACTGGTAGCGGGAGAAAATGAATTTCTCTCCCATCTAATTCAGCAGTTTCTGAAATGTTGTAAACTAATACTGATTAAAAAAAAAAAAAATGATAGCCTCTGCACTTGGGCAATCCTCCCCCTGACTTCCTCCTGCATTCTTTGACTCTCTTGACCTCATCTTCCTCTTCCCTGGATGAGGGGCCTTCAGGTACTGTCCCTTCACTCCTCTTTCTGTTGCACCAGGCTACTGGTGTCTCTTGAGTCCTCACATTGCCACCTCATCTCCCCTTCCAGCTATGGCAAAACCCAAATATATTGGCTGAACTAAATTTTTTAAACTGCTTGTTAAGCTCCATAGACACCAGAGGCTCCACAGACACACTAATTCTACAGAGACACTAAGATGTCTGTGAATTGTGCTGCTTCTAAAGATCTCTCACTTCTGAAGGAGCAATGGATATTTTCCTGAGCAGGATCTCTATGGAGCCAATATAACTTTGGGAAAACTTAACTTATTGATTCTGTACTGGATCTTGTAATTATATCATCATGGAAACCCACAACACTCAGCAGGAAGCACAATCCAAAGATTAGTGGTGACATTGGTGTGTTAAACTTGGTTTCTTTTTTGTTATGAAACAATCTGAGACTTTGCTTTCTGCTACTTGAGTACTTGAATTGCAAAGGTTTAGATGAAGATGAAGACTCACTGTGCTTCTTTTAAAATTGCTGATCAGTAAGAATAATGGGAAGCAGAATGTTAGTGTCATTAAATAACCTTCTGAGTCAGTGTGTTCATTGAGGAGACAGAAAATAAAGTTTTATTCCTGCAAATTGCTATTTCAAATTCTGAATTAATTGTGAGATTATGTGGGTGTCCACCTTCCCCATCACAGCATGCTTCTTAACCTACATGGTTATGTTGTCTTTTCTTTATATATGCTTTCTCTGTATCTTCTCATCTCTTTCTGGTTCAGTGACATTGCAATTATGCCAAACAAATAGGAACAATACCAGCAGAAGAAATAGACAAACAGAAGATCCACATATTACATCCATCTCATCCCCTTATCAAGGCTCTGTGTATAAACCACCCAAGGAGGTCATTCTCTGGAAGAATATAGATTCTTTCTAGAAGGTAGACAACTCCACACAGGTTTCCTGTCTCTGAATGAATATTCAAACCAGACTGTGATTTCAGCCTCCTGATCTCTCAGTGGAATGTAAACAGGATTGAAACACTTATGTCTATGGGTTGCAGTAGGTAGCAAAGGTTAGGTACAGCATTAGATGACATCATGATGCTTAGATCCATCTAGTGGTGATTCTCTATTTTGTATAGCCATTTTTCATATCTAAAGTTAGGACAATTATTATGCTATACATCACTGAGATGTTAGAGGTTAAAAATCAAAACAGTAACTGATTGAAATGATATCTAAAATTGCACTACTGCCTAAATATGAACAGTTAAAACAGAATTTGGAGGGACTGGAATAGTTAATGTTCCTCTTGACATTTGTCACTGAACTACTTAGAATAATAGAATTTTCTAGATTGGAAAAGATTTTTAAGATCACCAAGTCCAACCACTAACCTCAAATTGCTAGGCCCATCACTAAACCATGTCCCTCAGCACCTCATTGATGTGTCTTTTAGATATCTACTGAAATGGTGACTCCATCCCCTCCTTGGGCAGCTTGTGCCAGTGTCAGACAACCCTCACAGTGAAAAGATTCTTCCTAATAGAATTATGGAATCATAGAATCATTTTAGTTGGAAGAGACCTTTAAGACCCTCAACTCCAGCCTTTGTCCAAGCCCTATCAACCACTAGACCCTTTCCCTAAATGCAACATCCACCTGTCTCTTAAACACCCCCAGGGATGGTGACTCCAGTACTTCCCTGAGCAGCCCTTTCCAGTGCCTGACAAGCCCTTTCAGGAAAGAAATTCCTCCTCCTATCCAGCCTGAACCTCTCCTGGTGCAACTTGAGGCTGTTTCCTCTTGTTCTATTGCTTGTTACTAGGGAGAACAGACTGACCCTCACCTCGCTACAACTTCCTTTCAGCCACTGTCAACCAACACTCCCAGATCCCTCTCTGCCTGGCAGCTTTCCAGCCACTCCTTCCCAAGCCTGTAGCACCGCTGGGGGTTGTTGTGGCCCAAGTGCAGGACCCGGCACTTGACCTTCTTGAAACTCATGGCATTGGCCTTGACCCAGCCGTCCAGCCTATCAAGATCTCTCTGTAAAGCTTCTCTACCCTCAAGCAGATCAACACTTCCACCCAGCTTGGTGTCATCTGCAAACTTACTAAGGGTGCACTCGATCCCCTCATCCAGATCATTAATAAAGATGTTAAACAGAAGTGGCCCCAGTACTGGGTGCCGGGGGACACCACTTGTGACTGGTCACCAACTGGATTTAACTTCATTGACCACGACTCTTTAGACTCAACCATCTAACCAGTTTTTCACCCAGGAAAGTGTATGCCCATCCAAGCCCAGAACAGTCAATTTCTCTAAAAGAACACTGTGGGAAACTGTCAAATGCTTTACTGAAGTCAAGGTAGACAACATCCACAGCCTTTTCTTCATCCAACAAGTGTGTCACTTTGTCATAGAAGGAGACCAAGTGTGTTAAACAGGACCTGCCCTTCATAAACCCATGCTGACTGGGCCTGACCACCTGATTGTCCTGCATATACTGCATAATAGAACTTGGATGATTTGCTTCATCAGCTTTCCAGGCACTGAAGTCAAATGACAGGCCTGTAATTTCCCAGGTTATCCTTCCATCCCTTCTTATATATGGGTGATATCGCTTCCGATCAGATGAGACCTCCCCAGTCAGCCAGGACTGCTGATAAATGATGGACAGTGGCTTGGTGAGCACCTCTGCCAGTTCCCTCAGCACTCTAGGAAGTACCCCATCCGGCCCCATAGATTTGTGTACATCAATGTAGAGCAGCAGGTCACTGAGCATCTCCTCCTGAAATGTAGGGGGCACATTTTGCTCCTTGCCTCTGTCTCTTGACTTGGAAGGCTGACTTTCCCCAGTGGAAATACTGCTGTTACTAGAGACTGAGGCATTGGAACAGGCTGCCCAGGGAGGGGTTGTGAAGTCTCCTTCTCTGGAGGTCTTCAAGACCCATCTGGACACGTTCCTCTGCGACCTGATCTAAGGTGGACCTGCTTCTGCAGGGGGGTTGGTGTAGATGAACTCTAAAGGTCTCTTCCGACCCCTACCATTCTATGATTCTATGATTCAAAGAAACCATTAAGAACCTCAACCTGATCTTCATCTTTTATTACCAAATTTCCTTCTGGATCTAATAGGGCATGGAGGTTCTCTCTGGTCTTTCTTTTATTGTTAGTGTTAACTTTTCTTATTACCCTTTACCTCTAAGGCCAGTTTGACTTCTAGCTGGGCTTTTGACCTTCTAATTATCTCCCTGCATAACCTAACAATATTCTTGTATTCATTGTGAGTTGTCTGCCTCTTCTTCCAAAGACCATAAACTCTATTTTTTTCCCCCTGATTTTAAGCCAAATCTCCTTATTCAGCTACTTCTTTCTGAACATCATGAAGATACACATTTAGGAGCTTCTTGGTATGTTGCTGCTAAAACTGCCCTATCCTGTAAGAGTTACAATCTGATTTATGAATGAGTAGGTTTTCACTCTGACCTAGTACATTAAATTGATTATAAGTGTTCATCTTTTATCTTCCATAACTATTTGGAATCTAGCAAATGCTTCATCAGTTTCAAGAACCTAAATATATCCATTAATCAAAGACCCTCAGCTGGTATTTTTCATGTCCTCAGATGTCTTAACTGTGTATCTTTTATTAATTACCTCAAACCCCACTTTAATACTGCTTACAAAGTGTCTGATTTTCCTGTTGCCGGATGTGAGTTCACTATGTGAAAGTTACTATGAAACAATTTAATAGAAGCCTCAATCTCATTGTTTTTTACTAATTATTATTTATGTATCCAGTGCCCCAGGTATCTATGGAGCGTAACAGGCAGTTTAAAAAAAGGCCATAGCCCAATTAACTAAACCAGTAACTATTAAAAAAAGGTGCAAGTGTTTAGGAAAAGGGTGAGATGACAAGAATTATTGCAAGATTGAAAGGTCACAAATATACTTACTGTTACAGATGAAACTTGACCATTTGTTACAGACTGAAATGGAAAGACTGGAACAAAGAGTGATGTTCTTAGCACTGGGTGCCTAACTGGAAGCTAAGGGCTTTGGAGAGAGATCTGAAAAAAGGAGAATCATTGTGCAGGGATAAGAAGCATGAAGCAAACAAAAGCATGTGTCCTTTGTGAAACAAAGAGGCTAACGGAAGTAGAATCTGTCCGGCTGCTGGGGGAAAACAGGGTGAGTCAACAGGGGGGTTGAGGAAAACGATTCCTTGGAAAGGGAGGATGAGAAACTGTTTGCTAACATCCCTTGCTGTGCTTGGAACTCCACACTGCACAGAGGACATTGTCTGGGTCACAAAAGACTTTACTATTTGAAAGACTGATGGTTTAGTTTTATCCACGAAACATGGTTCTTGCAGCTACCTTTGTCAATCTGCAGCTACCACAGAATCACAGAACCACAGAATCTCAAGGGTTGGAAGAGACGCCAAAACTTAAGAACAGGCTGACTTCCCATGACAAATTATTGGACTACTGAGGCAAGATGTAGACCACATTCAGTAATTTCTCCACTGTAGGGAAACTTCTTAACAAAAATGTTGCACAGAACTTGTTACACTTCTGCTTGACATCATTATGGGTTCCACGAAGAAACTTTTTCTCTTGAGTGAAGATGCAGAGATTCAGCGTTGCTTTCCTGAACAAACCAGCACATTGAATTTTGTAGTTGCAGGTTGTCTAAATATCTCTCTCATGCTTAAAGCCCAGGTTCTCTTTTTATATATCCAAGAATCGTGTAAATTCCCCTTTTCAAACTTCTTAATGCTAACAGCAGAAATTGTGCAAAATCTTCAGCTAGTAGAAGTTAAAAGCACTTCTTTTAACTTTACAATTATATACCTCAGCCACAGTGGCAAACGTGACTTTTGCCTTGATTTACTGGAATATAGCATTTTAAATATTTCATGTGTATGTTTGTAAAAATGATCTCTTGATTCTGACTTGAATATGTTAACTAAATCATCAACACTGAAAAGAACATTTGCTACCACGTCATATAACCTAAAACAAGAAGGAAAGTTAGGGTTACATTTTTCTAACAGTGGCAAAAAATTGTAAAAATTCCTGGTGCTGCACCTTTGTTGCCTATTTCTTCAATTATGTTTTCTCACATTCACTAGGACTGCAATATTTGTTTCAGTAAAACCATTGGTGGAAAAATAAAGCCGGTCCCTGCTTTGGGCTGTCTGCCTGGCAAACTGCTTTTAAGGATGCAGGTGGAGGCTGATCATTCATGACAATGGTACTGCTTCAATAGTGCTGTGTCCAGAGTGGATAGCTGCAGGCCAGTATTCAGTTCACTTCCTGGATACAAGGAAAAGCAAGCTATCTATCTCCTTTAGTTTAAATATACCTCTTTCTTTCTAAGTAGAACCATTAGTTTTTATTGATAGGACTAATGCTTTGCATTTAGCCCAAATTATAATAGGAAAGGAGATGCTTAAGGGTAACTGGGTGATGAAAGGACTACATTAGAGTACAAGTCTAAGGGCTGCTGTTTCCTATTTGTAATGCCGAATCCACATGCAAGTCATATTTAAGCTATAAATGGTGGCGCCTAGGGAGCATACACTCCGATTGCCTTGAGAAACTAAATACTTTTATCAAATCACCAGATGGACTCGTGTTCAGAAAACATGCTTGAGCAATATGACTTTTCCTGTACTCACCTTTACATAATAAACAGGACTTTCAGCAATCTAGACAACTTGATTAACATGTTGCCCCATATCTTTTATAGTTTTACCTACAGATGTCTACTATACATAATTTCAGATTACAGATAATTTCAACTAGTCTTTACTGATCTGCCTTGTTTTAATAATCAGAAATATTTTTGCAGTTGTCCTACATTCAGCTTTTTCATCAGAGAACTGGTAGAATATGTCATCCATTTTCTCTCATCACAGAAAAATCATTTGCAGTTAGGCAAGCTTAATCTATGCTATGAAGTTTTAGCATCCAGAAGACCATGGTTTGGGCACTAGTTTGGATGAATTTTCAGATAAAAGAACAGGTCCTAGCTAAACGGATGAAACACAACCAGAGTGTGTGATTTTCATCATGGCAGTAGAAACAGGCAGGTTTTTAGTTCTCAGGATGACTCAATAGAGTAATAGAGTGTTTAGGTAAAACAATTTTCATTGCAGTAGGAGCAGCACTGATAAACATGAAGATGTATTGAATATATTTCAAATCAGAGCAACTGAATAGAGCTCTGTTATCTTAGATGTCATTGCTTGCAAAGTAAAGGGGAAGATAGGGTTTACTGAAACAAGAGAATAGTAAAGATACATGAGTTTAATTACCTCAATGTCTGTATATATATTTGAGGAATATGTTAAATAATCAAGAGGAATGATACAGCATCTGACAATGATTATGGCTTTGGAGGCATGTTGGAAATTCTGACTAGTGGATTGTGAAGTGAAATCTAAATCCAACTATAAGAAAGAAATCAACAGAAAGACGAGTCCTTAGTGTCATAACTAAAAACAAGCTCACTGCTATAACATGACAATATAAGTGGGATATAATATATAAAGTTGAATGTAAAGCTGATTATAATCAGCAATAGCTGTAAAAATTGAAGACATCTGAAAACTGAGTACTCTGTGTATCCCTAGTAAGTGCTGCATACCTCTTGTGTACTACTTTTGCACCAATTTATCCAAGTACCCAGAGCCAACTAGCCACAGCCAAAGCCAAAACAATTTGAATGTCAAGATAGTTACAAATATGATTAAATCTGAACAGACGAGTATGTATAAGATCTGAGCCACTGTAAACTGCAACAAATTGCACTCTTCATGAAAATGAAGAATTTGAAAATAATAAATAGCTAAGGTCAGTGTTGGATAGAGATGAATATGGATGATGATAAGGAGAAGAGGGAAAGAGTAGAAATAAATGCAGTCCATCAGAATCACAGACTCTCAAGGGTTGGAAGGGACCTCGAAAGATCATCTAGTCCAATTCCCCTGCCAGAGCAGGACCACCTAGAATAGGTCACATAGAAACTCCTCCAGGTGAGTTTTGAATGTCTCCAGAGAAAGAGACTCCACAACCCATCTAGGCAGCCTATTCCAGTGCTCTATCATCCTCACAGTGAAGAAATTCTTCCTTGTATTTCTTTGGAACCTCTTATGTTCCAGCTTATACCCATTGCCCCTTGTCCTATCATTGGCTATCAGTAAGAAGAGCCTGGCTCCATCATCCTGATACTCACTCTTTACATATTTGTAAACATTAATGAGATTACCCCTCAGTCTTTTCTTCTCCAAGCTAAACTTACAGATAGGGAAACAAAATTTTCGTCTTAGAGAGATCCAGAAGAAAATACTTCACTTTTACAAAAGTGTGGTTTTTTTTCTAAATGCACAGGGACTGATGGTGATCTTCCCCATATTAGCTATGAAACTTGGTTTCCTTGGTCAGGTATTAATAAGAAAAAAACATAAAAAATCGAACTACTGTGATTTTTAAATTAATTCTTAAAAATAAGAAAGAAAACATACAGAGGAATGAATTAGGGTGACACTAAAACTGTCAACATTAACCAAACTTTGCTAACAGTAAAGCTAATGGTAAAACTAACACCAAATTTGACAGAATTTTGATTAGGACAGTGCTGAATGCTTTTGAAAATTTCCCCCTCAGAGGATAATTGAACCATCAACCACAATTGCCTGGTGAAGAGTAATTCTTGCCAGATGAGTTGTTTATTTGTTTTGTTTTCTTTCCTTTATGGGAAGCATAACAAAATTAGTAGAGGATGAGAAAAGTGAGGGAGGATACTGGGGTCTTGGTAGACTGGTCAGTCGGGTTCCTCATGGATACTTCCCATTAGTTCAGTTTGGCAAAGACAGCAGCAGTGCTCCACTGACTGCTCAATGACTGTATCCAAGTGAGACAGGGAGTTTATCCATACACAGAATAAGGCATATGGTGGTCTGGCCAGAGGAGAATGGTGACATTTAGGAAGCTAGCTAACTGTCTTGAAATTTATTCACACATAGAAATGGACAACACTTTAACACTGTTCTGCCTTAATGTTTTGCACAGCACCAACTATCCTGTCAGCACTTAATAACAAAGTGATGCCAGTATCTAAGAAGTGTATTGTGTTGGAGACTGAAAGGCTAGAAATAGAAGCAAAACAGATTTACCAGGACAATGTGATTTTACCATCCAGTAATATAAGCATACTTAATCCTTATCTTGATTAGAAGTTCATCCTGAATACAATTTGAAAAAAACAGCTTTGAAAGTAGTTGTGCTGGGGTTATGGTTAGAAATAATACTTAGCACACTGGACATTACATCTGATTTTCTAAGGCAATGTGTCAGCAAAAAAGAAATAATGAAATTCAACGTTAAGCTCTCAGGGTTTACTGAGAAACAAAAATATATTTGACAGAGAATACAGACACAAAACTCCATAAGGTTATAGGACTACAAAACTTTGTAATGCTGCATTGCCAAAAGGATCCATAAGCTCCATAAATCACAAAGAAAAGCAGAATGACAACCCACATAATGCCATCTAGGCTACATTTTACAGAATACAAACTTGAACATGCTAAAAGGTCAATTTCTTTTCTTTTATACTGGCATGTCCTGGCTTGGACATCTTACAGAAATGATTGTGAAAAGACTATTTAACAATGTATTTTGGTTGCCAATTTGTGGTTTTTACCTAACAAGCCACCATAACATGCTAATTCAGTTTAAAAAAAAAAATCCCTTGGAATGAAGAAATAGTAAAAGCATTCTGGAGAATATCATGCTTATGATAAGCTACAAAGACAAGGCAAAAGATGGAATTAAATCAAGAACAAACAATTAGTTCCTTTTTCTGATGCTGAAATAAAAAATGGAATTCCTTCATATTTACCTCCTGAGTTTGAATAAGTTCAAGTTTCCCATGATTGTTTCTGCTTGTTGCCTTCCTTTTGTCTGGTGACTTGAGCAAAAAGGCAGAAAACACCATGTGCAATAGCAGTTATCCCAAGATGTTATTGGGCTGGAAGCTTTTTCCAGCACTTCCTGGGGTAAGGGCCTTTACATGACAGTAGGCAGTTCAAGTCACTAAGGCAATCTCAAAAAGTGTGCCTGATCTGTATTAGCTGTGTCCAAGTACAGATTTTTATTCATTACCCTGTAAGGAAGTAGTGTCTATACTGCTTAATCCACCCCTGATTTTCTCTGTTTGGCAAATATGCTTCCTTGCTCCAGACCTGAGCCAAAGTTATAGAAGTAGTATAGATGGCTGGGGAATTTAGTCTTGCATGCTAGCTTGAGCCATAAACTAACATGGCTGTATAGACTTACCAATAAAGATCAGTATTATGATATCAGCCAGTTAGCAGTTTGGGATGCTGAGCCAAATGACCTCATAGAGGCCTGCATCTTGACACCACAGATACTTATAAATAATTACCAGTATGATACAGGACACATAAATAAAGCACTATAGACATTTATGCCTCAACCAGGACAGGGATGTCTCTATAACTTCCAAAGGCAAGACCATTAGTCAGATTTCATTCTCCCTCATCCTGTCACCAAACACTAATCAGGAGTATTCCCTGTTCTTGGATTTTTATCGTGGTCGTGGTATTTGATACTTCTCTGCAAAGCCCCTGTTTTGGAGCCATGTGATTACATCAGACAGAAAGTTTCCAGACCTTAAGTTTGGGATTGTTTTTGTTTTTTTTTTTTTTTGTTTTTTAAAGGAAAAAGCCATAAACCAAAACAACAAATAGAAAGCCTCCATATTTCTTAGTTTTTTAAGCATCATTATTCCTGTGGCCCAACATGACTTTAACATCTGGGGTTAGCAATATGAAGTTAATGTTGTGTTAAAAAACCAAACAAACAACAAAATGTGTCCTCCAAGGAACCAAAATAAATTGCTGTAACTTTTTCGGTAACCACTAGCTGAGTTTTGATCTGAACCAGGAACAGCTATTTACTTCCAGTTTTTTCTTTTACCTTTCCTCCCTTCTCAAAATATTTCTAATTATCTGTTCTATTTAAGTTATTTACTTCTTTAAACAGTCCTCAGAATGTCTCAATCTTGTTATGTTTCATGGTATTTTCCATGTAAATAAAAAGTGTCTAGTACAGAAAAATGTTAAGAAGGGGGGTTTAAAATATTTTCTGGTAGGAAATATTTGAAACTTTCCTTACTGGCTAGGAATATGCACTTTCTAAGGCAAATATCCATTCTGGATTATGCAGTTAAACTCTCATTAATATAAAGACATGAAGAGTTTTCTTTGGGAATCCTGGGGCCTGTCATTCTGTTTTCTGAACTGATTGTCATTTTGTTTTGTTACACAATTACTTTTAGTGATTCACCTTTTTTAACGAGAGCAGAAGGGAAACAGCAAAGAAAACATTTCTCTAAAATGTTTTCAGAAAGGCCCACTGGAATTTGAAATGGGTCTTATTTGGTGTACTTTGCATAATTTGTTACACTAAATATGAAACAGATTTCAACTGCAGCTGTAGTGCATGTGTTATTCAGAAAAGCTCAAGTCTCCCAGAACACAACCATTGGCTTAGTCAGACTGTCAAAATTGTAATCTCTGGGCAGAATGACACTGAGTAAAGCCATCATGGAAAAAGGAAACAAAATAGTCAGGAGCAGACACCAACCGCTGAGGATTCACACAACATTTGCTCTCTCTCACCTTTGCTTTTGGCAAATGACATCATTACTTCGTGTTAAATGTACTGAGGGAGGGAGCAGCTAATATTTTACGGATCTGTCTGATCAGCATTATTGTTATCACATGGGGATATATGCAATGAGAGAAACATACATCTTTTCCTGCATAGGAGGTTTTCCTAGTCATATCCATCTGGGGCTAGTCATGACCGCTGGTCTGTTAGTGCCAACCTCCTCTGTACCATGTAAGGCCATGTGAACTTCAACTTGAGCTAGTGAAGTGGCTTCAATTAGGCATTACACTTCTCAGGTGCAAATTTTGACTTGCAGTAGGTCTGCTCTGTCTTTGACAATATGGTTTGAATTTACAACTCTAACAACAAAAGTAACTAGAAGTTGTGTTGATGTGCTGATAGCAGCTCCTCAACATTTAATGTTTGCCTTCTGGAGAGTGATCACTGCTGTCTGCATGCATATATATATATAGCTATATATGTATGGCCATAGCAGCAACTAGACTTTAACAGTGAAAGCTGTAATCACAGATGAGCTGCAAAATTTAAAGAATTCTCTATTTCAGAATAAAGATCTAGGTTAAATTATAATACTAGGGGACTATAACATAGTTTTTAGGAAGCAGGACCTGTTTTTTAACTCTATGTTTGCATCTCTCCAACAGAAAATAGTGATAGATCGAGATGAGTTTCCTCTACCACAATGCAAGCACATAATAGAAGTAAACTCATGATACCTCTCACTGTTAAGAAGTGTAATATTTCATATTATAGAAGCCTAACTTTAGTTGCTCAATATTTGGTAGTGTAACATTCAAACAAAATTCTTCCTGTAATTTAGGTTGGGTGGAAAACTGGCTGGATGGCGGGGTACAGAGAGCAATGATGAATGGAGCTAAATCCAGTTGGTGGCTGGTCACCAGTGGTGTTCCCCAGGCCTCAGTGTTGAGGCCTGCTTGAGGACAGGAAGGATCTTCAGAGAGACCTGGACAGTCTGGAGTGATGGGTCGAGGACAATTGTATGAGTCCGATAAGGCCAAGTGTCAGGCCTGCACTTGGGCCACAACAATCCCAGGCGACACTACCGGCTTGAAGAATAATGGCTGGAAAGCTGTCCATCATAAAAAGACTTGGGGGTATTAATCAACAGCTGGCTGAATATGAGTCAGCAGTGTGTTCAGGTGGCCAAGAAGGCCAATGGCATGCTGGCAAAAAATAGTGTGAACAGCAGGACCAGGGAAGTGATTGTCCCCTTGTACTCAGTGCTGATGAGGCTGCACCTCAAATATTGTCTTCAGTTTTGGGCTTGTCACTACAAAAAAGTGTCCAGAGATGGGCAACGAAGCTGATGAAAACTCTGGAGAACAAATCTGATGAGGAGTAGCTGAAAGAATTGAAAGTATTCCCTCACAGAAGAGGAGGCTGAGGGGAGATATGATCACTCTCTATGACTACAAAAGGAGGTTGAAGCGAGGTGGAGGTTAGTCTCTTCTCCTAAGTGATGAATGATGGGACCAGAAGAAAAGGCCTCAAGTTGTGCCAGGGAAGGTTTAGATTAGAGATGAGGAAGAAATTTTTCACCGATAAGCCTATTAAGCACTGGAAAGAGCTGCCCAGGAAGGTAATGGAGTCATTGTCCCTGGAGATATTTAAAAGACACATAGATAAAGTACTGGGGGACTTGGTTTAGGGATGGGCCTGAGAGTGTTAGGTTAGTGGTAGAACATGATGATCTTAAAGGTCTTTTCCAACTAAAACGATTCTATAATTCTACGATTTTTCTCTGCAATCCTTCTTGGTCAGTCCCAGACAGCAATGATCCTGTGCACTGGAAGTTCATTTGAAAGAAGGTTGCTTTTTCATGTTGTTGCCTAGGCATGATGGGGAGAAGTGGCTTGAAGCTATACAGAGTGGCCATGCCCAGCAAAGGTTATGATGTTCAAATGGACAGAGACACGGGACATGGGCAAGGAGACTAAATGCTGGTTCAGTCATCACTTTAGAAAATGAAAAGTAATCATTTAATTAAATTCACATATGTAAGTGGCTAAATTAAAACTCTAGAAGAATCTTTATGGGATTTCTTAACTGTTTTAATCCTTCTTAATGCAGTTTAATATATTTCTCATCTAGGTTCAAGGAATGCTTCAAGGAAGGACATATGCTACAGATAAAAGTTTAACAATGGTTGACTCAGTCTTCAGATATGATTTCATAAAAGCATAGTTCCTATGCTTTAAACTACTGTAAAGGTTACTAGTTAAAATCATCGAAACTTCTTATTCTGAATAGATTTCTATAAGGTCCAGTCTTTGTCCTACTACTACAACACAACTTGGGAATTAAATTGTATTTCTTTGAGTAAAACGTAAAACTCAGACATTTCTTTGAGTATATTGTGAAATTCAGCCATTGGAACTAGATACTGATGGCAGATCACTAAAAAAAAACCCCAAAACCAGATGACTCACTAGTTTTCACTATGTCTGAGACAATAGGAAAGGACATATTTTTGCTGCTATGGGTCCACTTTGTGAAGCATGAACAGGCATTCAGCTTGAGAAGTAAATCTAAGAGCAAAAGCTTTTACAGAGTTTTGCTATGCCTTTTTCCCTGGAGTTTTGGGGCTAGGTAAGTATTCCACCATCTGAGAAATATTTAAGGCCTGATCTTATACAAAAGGAATTCAGTAATAATACTCCTGAGCAAAATCAAAACTTTAATTTCCAAGCCAAACCATCAATTTCCTGAAACACCTTCATCTCTTCTCCTGCCAGTTGTTTACCTTTTAACCTTAATTGATCCTAAAATCATCACAAACAATTTCAGGCAGCATTATGGAAAATGAACTAGTAATTTCCAGGTAGGAGTAGCTGACATGCAAACCAGAATTCACTCACCTATATCCTAAGATGGAGGGACTAACAGAAGAGAGGCCTTTGAAATGCTTGGTCTCCAGGAGGAAAATGAGGAAATAGTTCCTGCATATGTATCTATCCACACATAGTTGTACTCTTCCCACATTTAGATGACAATTCTTGTCAAACATTAAGAGACAAGACCTGTGAAGGAAAAGATTCAAACACACAAATGAATCTTGCATTTTCCTTTCCATTGAAAAATGTTAGGTCTTTAATTTTTATTTGTGATTATTTTTCAGGTCTTTCAAATGTGAAGTATCTTTGATAAGTGGGCTTTATAAAAACACGAATCTGAACTTGAAACATTAGAAATAGTCTTTGAGTAAAAAAGAATGAGATCATGAGAAACAAAAAGACTTAATCATAGAATCATAGAATGGTAGGAGTTGGAAGGGACCTTTAGAGATCATCTAGTCCAAATCCTCCTGTAGAAGTAGATTCACCTAGATCAGGTCTCATAGGAACATGTCCAGGCGGGTCTTGAAGACCTCCAAGGAAGGAGACTCCACACCTTCCCTGGGCAGCCTCATCCTCACAGGAAAATAATTTTTTCTTATATTTAAGTGGAGTTTTTTGTGTTCCAGCTTCATCCCATTACCCCTTGTCCTGTTGCTAGCTACTATAGAAAAAAGAGGGATGTCCCAACCTCCTGACATCCACCCTTTAGAGATTTGTAAATGTTAATAAGATCTCCCCTCAATCTCCTCTTCTCCAGACTAAACAGCCCCAGTTCCCACAGCCTTTCCATGTATGAAAGATGTTCCGGTCCCCTGATCGTCTTGGTGACCCTGCGCTGGACTCTCTCCAGAAGTTCTCTGTCCCGCTTGAGCTGAGGAGTCCAGAACTGGACACAGGACTCCAGATGAGGCCTCAGCAGGGCAGAGGAGAGGGGGAGAAGAATTTCCCTTGACCTGCTGGCCACACTCTTCTTGATGCATCCCAGGATGCCATTGGCCTTCTTGGCCATGAGGGCACATTGCTGGCTCACGCTTAGTTAATTACCAACCAGGACTCCCAGGTCTCTCTCTGGAGAGCTGCTCTTCAGCAGTTCGACCCCCAGCCTGTACTGGTGCAGGGGGTTGTTCCTTCCCAGATGCAGGACTCTGCACTTGTCCTTGTTGAACCTCATGAGGTTCCTCTCTGCCCAACTCTCAAGCCAGTCAAGATCCTGCTGAATGGCAGCACAGCCTTCTGGGGAATCAGCCAGTCCTCTCAGCTTGGTGTCATCAGCCAACTTGCTGAGGGTACACTCTGTGCCCTTATCCAGGTCACTGATGAAGATGTTGAACAAGACTGGCCCCAGAACCAATCCCTGTGGAACTCCACTGGCCACAGGCCTCCAACTCGACTCTGTGCCATTGATCACCACCCTCTGGGCTCTGTCATTCAGCCAGCTCTTGATCCACCTCACTGTTCACTCATCCAAGCTACACTGTCTGAGCTTTCTAATGAGGATGTTGCGGGAGACAGTGTCAAAAGCCCTACTGAAGTCAAGGTAGATGACAACTGCTGCTCTCCCTTCATCTAGCCAGCTGGTTATGCACTCATACAGGGATATCAGGTTGGTCAAACAGGATTTCCCCTTGGTGAATCCATGTTGACTCCCCCTGATAACCATCTTATCCTTCATATGTTCAGTGACAACATTTAGGATGAGTTGTTCCATCACCTTTCCAGGGATGGAGGTGAGGCTGACCGGCCTGTAGTTTCCTGGGTTGTCCTTCCTGCCCTTTTTGAAGACTGGTGTGACATTGGCCTTTCTCCAGTCCTCAGGCACCTCGCCTGTCCTCCATGATTGTTCAAAAATGATAGAGAGAGACTTAGCAATCACATCAGCCAGCTCTCTCAGCTCTCTAGGATGCATCCCATCAAGATCCATTGACTTATGAGCCTTAAGCTTGTCGAACAAGTCTTTAACCTCTTCCTCTTCCACTCAGGGCAAGTCCTCTGCTGTCCTGGCCATCCTGTTATCCTTGCCGGACTGGTCTTCCCAAGGGCCAGCCTTGGCTGTAAAGACAGAACCAAAGATGGCATTCAGTACTTCGGCTTTCTCTGCATCCTCAGTCATGAGAAATTTATAGTCAAACACTATTAATGAGAAATTTAAAGCCAAACACTGCCTCTCAGACCATGCTGGTCCCCAATGTCATCAAAATAACATAGCTAGGGAGAGAAGAAGATTCAGAAAATGAAAAATAGAAAAATTACTTTCTAATTACAATTGATAATTTTCTTTGAACCTATAGAGGACAACTCAGGGTGTTTTAAGGCTTAAAGTTTTCCCGTATCAGTATGTTTACATTATTTAACTCTGTTCTTCCTTTTGTTTTCAATTAGAATTTACAGGCTGCAAAGTATAGCTGGGAATTTCATGTATACTATTCCCAAATAGCTTTTAGTTCCCCAGAAGAAATAGCCAAGTCTATCTCATTGCTCTGTCATTATGGTATAATCATCTGTCATGCAGTGTTATGTAAAGGAAGTAGAGAACACAGAAAACTGATTTTAAAGAAATTTACACTTTCACTTGTTTCCTCTGACTTGGTACCTGTCTAAAAATTACATGGATAATTTGTTTAAGTTCCTTGTCCAGCTAGTAAAAAGGAGGAGGTAACTTTAGACAATGATTCATTCCTTCTTAAAATAGATAGAATGAATTATCTTCTGGAAATGCTCAGCTCTTCCCATTGATTAGAGGATTATCAGAAGTAAGTACCAAATACTTAAGTAATGGTAAGTCCTAGTTTTAAATAGTTCTTGATTACTAATAGACAGAATTATAACCATAATTATAATAGAAATGATAGGCAGATCATATATTGGTATAAATAGAAAGTTCTGTCAAAGACAATGTCTCTGATGACTTCAAAATCACTGTGTGCCTTCAAATTTTATTACCAGGTACAAGGTAGGAGAATCAGGAAGAATGTGTTACAGAGTTGGATGTCTTCAGTTATAATGATACATCAGGAGTAATTTCACTTGAAGTAAAATGGAAATGCATGAGTACAAAACCTTGTGGAAGCGAAAAGGAATTAAGAAATGGGATCTGATCCAAATCTCATTGAAATACATGCAAACTTTTTCTCTGAATCCACTGAACTTTGGGTCAAGCTCCTAGTTTCTTGGATAATGACATCAGTTTGGTTTCTTAGAGTTGCCAACGTTTTTGTAGTAGTCGGCCATATTCTGCTCCATTGCATCTGGGAGGGTATTGAAAGCAATGCTCTGCTTAATATATCTGTACAAAACAAATTCACACTTTCTGTGGACATTTCCTGTCTCTTTACCAAGAAACCAGAGGATGAAATTGTATATGAGAGCAATTGTAACTATAATATCTCCTTTTATCTGTCTCGTACATTCCTAACACCATCTGGTGTTATGGAATAGAAATCAAGCTACCCTTCCAAATAAGAGACCAAAGGTTTATACTTTCCTTGCAGTTTTAAGATCCAGGTATTTGCTCACCTTTCCAGGCTTTATAAACTGAAAGTTGCATGAATAGAGTCATTATATTTATATTTATGATTGATGTCCCCTTTTTGTATCAAATTTATCATCATCTTACTTAGTGACTTTTACTGTAAAGCTTGGAGTTCAAAAATATAGACAATAGTTTTTAAAATTGGTGTTGACCTGGTTTGATCTCAATAAATAGGCTAAAATATGGAATAATGCCTAAAGCTGGCAACAATTACAGGAACAAATAAACCTTTTTTTTTTTTCTCTTAAGACTTGGAGAAGAGAATAACAAACAAAAAGAGCTAGAAATTTCAGTGGTTTAATGTTGTTTCGATGCTGAGTTTAAGTATAAAAGAATCTCTGAGGCTCTTCAAGATGTGCCAACAGGTCAAAGCACTTTCCAATTGCTCTAACTACTTCTTAATCAAGTGGAACTGTTTGAGGATTTGACAAGTCCCATGGGTCAGGAAACATGTATTAAACAGTATTAGAGAATTTTTCTCTTTCAGTATTGAACCAATATTGTATGACATAAAAAGCAGTCCTCCGTTCTCTTCTCTCTCATACAGAGATCTCTTTTAATGTCTTTTTTGAGTGTGAAGGTAGAAGAAAATTTCATTTTAAACATCAATCCTACTTGATAGTAAATGCAGGAAAAAGAAGACCTGTGAGGAGTGAGAGTTAAAAAGAGGAAGTGAAGAGAAGTAGAAAAGAGCAGGAAGACTGAAAGAACGAGGGCAAAATTCAAGAGAATGAAAAAACTTTATAATTTCCTTGCTTTCACTATTAGCTTCTCTCTTTGTTTTCTAGTTGCATTATTTAATGTTAGCTCCTCTTTTTCTCTAGTGTAATCTCTTTTTTTTTTTTTAATTCATTATTGCTAATTTTGCATAAATGCCTTCAAACAGGCACATCCAGTGTTCTAAACACTTGCTCCTTGAATCCAAAGTTACCAAAGGGAAAAGTGTTGTTTTCTTGTGAGAGAGGATATTTTCCAATTTTTTATCATATCTACAAAAAAAAGACAGCAGAGATTTAATTCACAGGCTGCCATCTAAAGAATCACCTCATCTCCAAGCCTCTGTTATCTCTTGACAGTCATGCCAGCAGCCACAGAACACTATCATTTGAAAAATTTTTAGATTCAGAGGTAGGATAAAAACTCAGAGACAGAGAGGTTTATTCTCATGTTTACTTTCCAAAATAGCTGAGTAATTTGAATCATTGCTGCTCTTTGCCACATATATTTTTATTTATATTCCCTTATTTTCAACTATTTTTAGTTTACACTCAAGATTTCAAGTTTTATATCCCTCTTTCTCTTTTCTTATCAACACCTTATGTTTTCGTAGAATCACAGAATGGTAGGGGTTGGAAGGGACCTTTAGAGATCATCTAGTCCAATTCCCCTGCAGAAGCAGGGTCACCTAGATCAGGTCGCATAGGAACATGTCCAGGTGGGTCTTGAAGACCTCCAAGGAAGGAGACTCCACAACCCCTCTGGGCAGCCTGTGCCACTGCTCCCTCACCCTCACGGTGAAATAGTTTTTTCTTATGTTTAAGTGGAACTTTTTGTGTTCCAGCTTCATCCCATTACCCCTTGTCCTGTTACTAGCTACTGTAGAAAAAAGGGATGTCCCTTTTAAATGTTTAAAAAAACCATTTCTCTCCCCATCAATGCTTTTCTATTCCATTTTCTCCAACACCCTCAGCAAATAGCTCAGACATCAGATGAAATATCTTTATAGTAATTTGACTTTGACAGTCACTAAGAAAAACTCCATTTCTGATCGTAAATGACTTTTACAACCTGTTATCTGCCTGCTATTGTGACTGAAGCTACTGTGTTTTTAATATATGTATAATTCTATTCATAGACCATGGACTTGTTCCTTTTGTTAAATGCTGCAGCATGAGTTTTTATGTGTTGAGCATTAGAGCCAAATGAGTTTCAGAGTACATCTGTGCGCAAGTTGTAACATAAAGTAGGGATAATAAAGAAGAAACCCATCACTTGATTCCTTTTGTTACTGTTGTTTTTGCTGAAAGAAGGCAGACTATTCTCATGGACACAAGCAAGGTCATTTGCTGAGTCAACTTGAAAATTGAAGAATTTTAAGTGGAATTCTTAGAATAGAAGAATCCTGAAAGCAATTGATATGCAGCACTGATACTTCATACGTCTTCCAATTTTTACCTTTCTGATATTTTGTATAATTTTATATTGAAAAGCAGTTGATCCTGACTAATGAAATACTTTGCCACTGTCACCACTCCTGAAAAACAATGCCTTCTTTCAAAACCACTTCTTGTGCCTTGGATGAAACCCTGTTAAATTTTACTGTAAATGAACCATTTCCACTGGGTAATCATATTTGCCTGAAGACTGGAATTGTATATAATGCAATTTATTCCAATCTATGTAATGTTATTCTGATTGTGATGTTAGTCTGATTTTCCGAAGTGGTGGGAAGAAAAAATTTTTACACTGTGAACACCAAGGATTTCCATAGTCCAGTCTGAGGCTTATTATATGGACAGGAATTTGGTCATTCAAGTCATGTTTCTGTTACTTTGTACTACTTGAAGCAATAAATGACTTCAGCAACTGATTAAAGGCTGAAGATAAGGGATGCATCCAATCTACAATATTGTTAATTGTATGTAAGGCCCAACACAATGAAGGACGCCCACAATTACATCACAAGTGTTATATGCTGAATGCTTAGAAAGTTTAAATACCCTTTTCTTGTTAGGCCTTAATGTCCTGTACAAGTTTGCATCAGATTCTAGGGACAGAGCACAGCTTGTTAAGATAAATGAATGTCAACAATATTACAACTGAATAACTGGAGTTTTAGAGGTATCATTTCTCTCCTGTGTCTTCTATGAATAAATCAAGTGGCATAATTATATATTGTGTGAATTAAGAAGAGGATATACTATCATTCCATCTAGCTGTCCCTTTATTTGGGCACTCCACACTGTGATATTTTTTTAAACAATATGGAGTGACACTGAATCCTGAATAACTTTGAAGTTTATGGTTTCATAACAGAAACATTTTTGTATTAATTAAGGATTAAGCAGAATGATTATATTGGCATCAGTGTTGCCCATCTAAAGCATGGAGGTATCAGTCTAATATAAATAATTGCTGAAGTACCTATATAGAACGTCTCTTACTCTTGTCCCTTCTTGTGACATATCACACAATTGTGAAATAAATGGACAGTAGTATTTCCATTAATTGATGTATCACACATCAATTGTCTATGAGATCAGTGTGTTTCAATCAATATCATCAACAGCACATACAATAGCTCTTCATTCATATGACAGAGAGGAAACATTTAAGAAAAAGATAAAATAAAAGTACACTTTCATTTGTATGGTGTTGTGGTACAGACATTTAAGTTAATCCTTTAATAGAACGGTCCTACAGATAGTATATTGAAGCTAGATGTACCAACACCTTAGAATGGTCAGATAGTTTGCAAACTTTTAATATTTTCCCAAATTATCTAATTATTAGAAATGACCATTTTGCAAGACATCAGCTGCTGAGTGCAAGAACCTTATGCTTACTTATCTGACTGTACTCAAGCCACTGAGTCTATTTCTGCTAAAGATATCACTATTTAACATTACTACTCTTTATCTTAAAACAAAATCATTACCCCCTCAAGATTTTTACTTTACGTTTCTCCCAATGTCAGAAGCAATCACTTTTTCACACCTTTTCAAGACTTACTCCCTAGTTCCTGACAGTCTGCCCTTAAGTTTCCAAAGCCCGCAGAAAGCTGCAAATACAATCCCGGAAAGCTGTATTTTATTTTGACCTGTTCCTCTTTCCCTCTGGAAAAAAAAAAAAACAAAAAAACCCCAAAGAACAGACAAGCAAGTGTAATATATTACCTCTGGTGGCTTAGCTGGACAGCAGCAGGGGCTTGTAATAAGGATGTGGTAATACACCTCAAGGAATCTGTAGACTCATAAAACTTGACCTTATAAATCTCTACGTTTATCAATTCCATACAGCAGCCACTCCCTGTGGTGGAAGTCTCAGACCAATAAACCTGCAGTTGATAACCATACAATTTATCCTCAATTTTCCCCTCCAGGCCAGCTAATCATGCTACATTAAAAATGTCTGTAAAAAATTGGAATGTCACTTGGAAATAAAGATACCATCTGATTCTTGTCATTACTTTGCATATCATTAAGTTGTTAAGTAAACTAATTTACAGTGATAGCCAAGAGTCCTAGATTTTTTTTCTTCTTCATATCTCTTTGTTTAAAGTTCCTACTTTCCTATCTGAAAACTGCTATCCTGGTTTTATTTTTGTGTTTGCTATAAGTTCACTTAGCTTCCTGAAGTAGATGACTCCTTTCTCTGGACACTAAACACTTCAGAAACAAGAAAAGATATTTCTGCTGCAGAGACCACTGCAGTACTGTGCTATGTTGAGGGATATCTTACACACCCAGCATCTTCTGAGAGCCTGCTTCATGTAGAGATGACCTATATTTGATGCTAAAGATCATAGTCTAAATTTATTTTGAACACAGATCAATATGCACTATTGCTTCTTCCCCAGGTTCTAGCTTCACCTGTAAAAAATGCCTAAACAAGTACAGTAATGCCTTTGTCTTATTCTCATGTCTATTTCCTCTATACAGTGCTTGACACTCTGAGTGCACTTGTGATGTGCAGTGAGAATGTTTTTGGACTAATTCTAGTTTTCAATAAGAAAATTGATTTAGAGTAAACATTCCAAAATAGAATTGAAACAAATGTAAGATATTCTGATTTATCCTTCGATGCAGTGATTTATCTTGGGTGGGATGGCTGTGTATCTACACTTGATAGTTGACTCCAAGGAATATTGCAAAACAGTTGTGAAGTGCACTAGGATGAAGCAGGCTACAGGAAGTCAAAATAAGACTAATGAGTAAGTAGTAAATACAAACATTTTCCTTTTTGTAAACTCTGCTTGCCACTGAATGCTTACAGGAACTCTCAACTGGAAGCAAATAGCATTATACAGGTGAAGTAAGAGAGGATTGATCAAAAAAGTCTAATGTTAGAACGTGACACCTGAGAAGCTAATGGATCCATCAGCCATCAAAAGGCACTCATATCTACATGTCTTACATTAAAGATAAGAAGATTTTTACCTTACTGCGTTTTGAAAAAAAAACCAGGTTCTTCTATTAAAACCGTTGCCAGAAATATAAAACTGAACTAGCTGCAAGCAGGTCCTAGATCACAATATCCGATATTTCTTGCCCAAGGAACATGCAGCCAAGGAGAAAACAGAAAAGAACATTGGCTCACCACTTTTTCAGTGCACTTGAAAGAGCGAAAGAAAATATACTGCACTGAGCAATAAGGAAATACAGTTTTTTCCTAGTAGCAACAGAAGAGAAAGGAGAAAGAAAGAATGATTCTTCAAAACATGAAACTTTCTTGGGATTTTGGTAACAGATGCACTCACATCTCTTTCCAGTATTAACTTTTCATTACAGGCAATGTAGAAAAACAAAATTAGGTAGATCTCTTTTCCCCATAGCTGGACAGTTTTAATATAGATATATTGTAGGATTTATTTCCCTGATATAGGAATTTTTAGTTAATTACATGAATATTATATTATTTAATATCACATCATATTAGTTTTTACCTTCTATCAAGATCAGCAGAAAAATGAGCTGGTATTCAAACTGTTTATTCAAGTTAGCATAATCTTTTGTTTTATACATATATATAATGAAAATAATAAATTGCAAACACTGGATCAGGTTCTGCATTGACCACTAACCACAGAAGTTGTTTCTTTGCTTTCTTTTATAGAAAATCAATCTGCCAGTCCTATAGAAAGCAATCCTGCCTCATCAAACCAGTTCCATGGAAGCATTTCATGTCCAATTATTTGAATGATTAGGATTATGTATGTAAGATCTGCAAATTCAAATGCTTGTAATCATGACAGAAGTTTTTGCCAGTTTATTTGTGCAAAATATATCTATATCACATAAGGGAGAAGAGTGAAAAGAACCTGGAAGTACTTGCTTGTGAAAAGGACTACCCAGTGCAGGGTGTTGCTGATGTATACGCCAAAGATTATTCTCCTTAGCAAAGTGCCTGGCAAATTAGGTAAGATTGTTTTTCTACCTGAGGTGGCTTATGGAGAAACAGCACAGGTATCAGTGCAATATACGCACTACTCTTTCCAATGCTCAGGTTAGCTGTCAGAGACTCACCTCTGGCACCTCTGCATTCCCTTGTGGTCAGACTGAAGTAGCATAAGTATTCAAATATTTAAGTAGTCCTACTCTTTGACAGGACTGTATGGCCTTCTGAATCACACTCTCCTCTCATCTGAATTTCTGCAGAAGTAAAAAGAATAAAATGCTACCATATCCATGAAATGAGGCATTAAGTCCTTGCAGCAGCTTATGAAGGTCTTCAGAAGACTGTGAGTTTAGACAAATTAGATTAATTAGTTCTCAAAGGGTAAAGAGGCAGAGGAAGAAATTTTGCAAGGGCTTTTTTTTGGAAAAGCCTCGTGTCATTGCAGTCGCAACCTTCCTGTCAGACATTCCTGTTCTTTGCTTCTGCTCTGGAACCTCTCCAGTCTCCTGAACTCCATCAAGGCCTAGGAAAAACACTGGAATAGTTATGGTAGAATGGCTGCTATGGGGTAGGCTACTGTAGCAAAAAAAAAAAAGAAAAAGAAAAAAAAAGATATTTAATCCTGGGATAATCACTACTTTTAAAAATAAGAGTCATCATTCTAGAATAAACCCCCTTATTCCAGAAAAGAAAGTTCACTAAAAATGCTGATCAGTGGAACCACAGGAGCAAGCTCAAAATGTTATATGAAGAGAAATACTGTCTTTAAAGAGTTTGACATTTTTTCTTGTTTATAGATTGATTCCAGTATTAAATGCTTTCTTAGCAGATCTTATAGCAAGATAGGGGTGCAACTATGTGTATCTTTATACAGTAAATACATTGAAGTCCTAGTCAAAATGAAAACAGTGTCCAAGATGTTGTGCTTTTAATAGAAATCTTGAAGTATTCTCCACAAGTAAGAAGAAGGAAAAATCTTTCCATATATACCATGATCTTCTGAGTTAGGTGGTGCATGTGTGTGAAGCTTTGTTTCTTACAAAGGACACCACGAAATATGGGAGTTACTCCGTGACGATCAAGTTGCACATGGGTAAGGGAGCTGAGCTTCCTGGCAGATGGAGTGTTAGACTGACACTGTAGAAACAGGTTCTCCCTCACTGACTTGCTGCATAGTCTTTGGGGTAACCCTTACAATAATCACTTTTGTAACATACTCAAAGACCTCGTGGGATGCAAATAACTATCTTTTAAAACAAGTTGAGTGTATATATACAATTTGTATGTTCAGCAGTTTTTAAAGACAATCGATATTAAATATTTTAAATTCTGATCATCTTTCCATGTCTACAATCACTACACACTTTCCTATTAAATTGCATCCTGTAATAGCTGGCACATGTTTCAAGATACCTTGAGCCCTCTAAAAGCCAAGATAGTTGGTTCATTTATGTTTGTGCAAGGGAGATTATAATGAATCTTCAAATTCTCCCATCATGTAATCAACTAATAACAGCAGTAGATTCACTATTTGTACAATAGTGTGATCAGTTACAGCAAATACTACTTGCAAGCAATTTTGCTAATAAAATAAATAAATTGTAGAAGAAAACACTAACTATTCCTTTCAGGCTTTATTCACTTCTGTGATTGAGTGGAGATACTAAGTCTTCAACAAAACTTCTTTTTACTGTTGTACATAACTGTGTTCTAGGTCAGGAGAGCACTTAAAAGAGTGTAAGGAGCTGCTTTGAACCTCAGTGAATAGAAATGTTAAACATATACTCAAGAGGTCATCTTTCTAAATAGATGCTAATTCTGAGTTAGTTCATTGGTTGAAGTTGATCTAGAAAGAGATGAAATATATCATTTCCCTGCATGAGGAGACAAGGTGGGAGAGAGACAAAATTACTCTCTCCTCCTCACTGAGGAGGAAAGGGGCAGTAGGAGAAGCACTCAGTACCAGACATGGTAATGATGCAGTGGCAGAACAAGCACTACATCTGGTGTCTGGCATAGAAGAGCAGATCATTGCACAGCAGTGGTTTGGCATATTGTGGCAAGAGAATAAAGGGACTCTTTCATAGTTTCTTCATCTTAGAAAGTGCAGAGAGGTCTAAACCCCATCTTTCTATAGAAAACACATTGGTCGTACTCTACAGGATATGAAATAGTGTTGTTACTCTCTAGTTGATGCACAAAATCTTCATTTTTTCTTCAGTTTTTTCTCTCTACAAAATGCAGACAAAAAAGGGTTTTTTTTTTCCCTGATAAAGTTCTAAGGGAGGCATATTAATTTCTTTATTTGCTTTTGGCACTGGATTACAGAAAACTATTGTACCAACAGAAAAGAGACTGGGCAAAATTCAGGGAGCAAAGTATTTTGAGTGAATGCAAAGTCTTTAATTATGCAGCATAATTTTTAGGTCTTGCATTTTATCCTTTTTTAATTAACTCATTTCTAAGCTTTAAATCTTGTACAAAAATATTTTATTGGAATTTCATTACCATTGTTTTCCTTGGGAAGGCAGCTTATAATCTTCATGATATTATTGTAAAGCCATCACTAAGCAACATGCTTCGGCATTTGTATAAGCCTTTGTCCACCTCCTTCCCTCCACCCAAATGCACACATTTGCATTTACTGTTAAAATATTATGGATACTGACACCAGTTTAGCCACAAGACCTGGTGTTAGACTGTCTCTAATTGATTTAATTATTCATAATTGCTCAGCTGGGGCTTATGTGTATTTCGGCATGATTAAGGGAGAACATACAAGTCTGCAGCTAATGATGTGTTCCATCATAATTTACAACCGTGAAGTTACTAGAGCTAAATTGCATAGGCATAGTACATTTCTAATCCTGTTTAGAATGCTTTTTCAGACCTTGCCAAGAAAAAACCCCACCAAAAACAGAAGAAAGAAATAACCCAACCACACTTCTGATGCTCTTCATAAATTAGTTTTAAGAAAGGATTGGAACAGCATGCTGTCTTCTTGTTTATTTGGACTAAAATTATCAACAGAACCAGAACAACAGATCCAAGTCTGTTGCATATGTCATTCAGTTGCAGTGCATTTCTTTTTGTTGCCTCGTTTCTAAGCATACTTGCTCATCCCTACTTTCTACTTACTCATCTTTTGCTAAATATGATGAAATTTTCTGTGAAAAATGTTGTAATTTGTGATTATTTAAAAATAAAAGTAACTTCTGTCAATAAGATACATGAAAATGATCACGCAGTGGCTTCCTTAATTGTCACCGAACATGTTTTCATAATTACTTCAAGACAAGCAATTCTGACAATGCCATGTACATTTTACGAGACAACATCCCTGAACACTGTTACTGAGTGATGCTGCCTTTCTTGTCTTTCAACAGTTCCTTACACATGGTGAATGCTATTAGGAAGAAAAAGGCAACAGCAAAAATAGTAAAAATGAACATGATTTCCAGTGTAAGAGGATCATTTCAGATAAGGCCTCTTTTTTTTTGCTTCTGACAGGAAGGACAGTGTGGCTTTGTGTGGAGCTAGTCTCAATCGCTGCTAACATGGCATTAACTTTCTGCCATACTTTGTATTTTGGATGCCTCTGAACAAAGAAAGTTCCAAAAAATGAAGTTTCTCCCCCAAGTCCCAGTTCCTAAAAACACTTCTTTTTTTGACCTTGGAGAGACACAACATGCAGCATTTAGAACTGCAATGTATTATCAGAAGGATGTAATTACAATTATTTATTTAAGTTGATTCTGAACCAGGGAATCCTGATATGAAGCTGGAGCCAGGAAAGGCTTGAAAAACTACTGACAATAAGCAATTCTTCATGGAACAAAACTATTACAATAGAGGGTCTTTGATCTTGCCTGTCTCCTGTTGCCAATTGAACTTTGTCACCATGCACTGTCATCCACAAGGGAGCACTTTTGAATTAAGCAGTCTACAGCAATTTAGTCTGTTCCAGCTTTGAAGTGCCAACATCAGTCAGACCAGTACTAACTTTTTTCATTAAATTTTTTTTGAGTTCTCTTAGGAGTTTAGCAGTCCTGGCATTTAGATAACTAAAGTCAAGAAACCAAGGCACTAAGACATCAAAAGCAAGAGGGGCCCCTAAAATACAAATGTGAACAATCATTAGGCTCTAATGGTGCACTTCATTAATGTTCACTTCAAAGCAAAAGTTTACTGACTTTGGGATTGACTAATTTACACATTGTGGGAAATTGCTGCCAGCCATGCATGTAACCACTAAATGTTTCTGGAATAAATAGAAACGCCCTCTTCCTTCAGAAATCAGGAACTGCAAACTGAGCCTTTAATTGCAAGATGGCCTTTCATTTGAATTGGAATGGAAAACCTGTCTAGCACATAAATCACTAAAGCTGTGTGTAGTTATCATACAGACATACAGATGTCAATCAGTATCCTTTTACAGATTTCTCTCCCTCCCCCACACTCTGCAGCTAAATAGGAATATTATAGCACAGTCTGTTTTTCTTTTGGAGGTGTTCACCTATTTAGAGTCTTCAGAAATTGGCATCGTACTTTGGAAGCTAAACCCTACTGAAAAGTCAGTCTCTTCCAAGTGAAAATGGTTACTACAACTCTGAGACAAAGTGTCTTTGAGAGGGATGAAAGAGCTGTACTACTCTGTTACTGGCAACTCTAAACAAAGTACCACTGTACTAACGAACTGCATTCAAAGTAGTTTTAGTCCAGTTATATCAAATTAAAAATTAAAAAATAATCATAAACTAACAACCAGAGTTAGAAACATAATTCAGACAACCAGAAGGAAAGCCTATAATGCAAAGAAACACCTACAGTACATGCACTGTCTAAGCAACACCCTCAAGCAGAGAAGTCTAAGATGATGTGGGCCAGTTTGTAAAAGAACTGAGCACATGCAACTTTCTTGTGCTGTCAGTTAGCATCGTCTACATTACAAAATGTGGTTGTGTTTGAATGGAATTGTGATAACTGAGAGGATGGGAGGCCAGTCACAAGTTAGAGGTCAATGGAAACCAGGAAAAATTGTGTTCAGCTGATGCTATGGTGGATATAATTTGTCCTTGTCTAAACACTAACCACTAAGAGATGGTAACATCCTGCCATCTAACTAGATTGCTTCCAATCTTGTTCAAGCACAAGAAAATCTCAGCCTATTTAAAAAATCAAGCTCTTGGCTCTTAATGCATAAAACAGCCTAGAAAACATTTTGCTTAAAACAGATCTGTATAGGATTGCCAGAAATCCACACTTCAGTGTGAATGCTTAGAAAAAGAAAGCTATTACGGATGTGCATCGGGCAAAATATGGAGAGATGGCTGCCAAGGGTTATGATGAAAAATAGCGGTAAGAGTTATAATGTTTCTGCTTTATATTTCAACTGACTTCCTTAACTTTTAGCAATTACCTTCTTGTTGCAACATTTTAATAAAAAAGTCTGTGCCTTCATGCCTAGTAGGGAAGCTAACTTGCCATGGGCAAGAATGGCAAAAAAAAAAGAAAAAAAAAAGGAAAAAAACCCCTACTTAGCAAACCACAAATTTCAGAGACCTAGTCACATCTGTGTTTTATCAGCTTTTTCCGGATAGTATTACACCAAACAATTGTCTGCAGATCGGTAGACAGCTGAGACTTTAAAGTGCTGAATTACTGAGAAAATGCTAGAGATAAAAAACAGCACATGTATCCTATCAATGTAATGAAACCAACCTGCTGCTAGCGCCATAGTGCCTTAGTTCTAAGTACTCTGTAGAGGAACGGAAGGCTTTCATTTAACTCTTAAGAGGAAAGTAAGGGAAAGAAGAGTAAAGGTCATCTAATACCAGCCTTAATCACAGAACTGAAATACTCTCAGATATATGAAGGGAAGAATGCTTGGTGTTCAAAATAAAACACCAACTGCAGACAACAAGAGTATGTCTGATCATACCAGGGGTTGCATTTCCTGTTGGAAATTCCCAAGACTTAGGCTGATGTCAAGTAGAGTTACAGAGATGGAGCATGGCGAAAGCTGAAATTAAAAAACCGCGGTACTCGGGTGCTGCCACATAAAGACTGATTTAATCTAGAAGAAAATTTTCCAAGAGAAGGTAGATTCAGTACATCAGCCAGAAGGTACACTGAAAATGAATAATGGATATTTCCTGGATGGAGCATGGTTGTTAAGCATTAGAGCTACTGCTCAATGACAGATGTACAGTTTCAAGTTGTGCTTAGAACTCGAAAAAATATTCCTCAGTGTACTCTAGGTATAAAGAAAATGGAGAAATGCAGAGATTCAAACAAAGCTCTTCAGTCACAAAAAAGTGATTGTTGAATTTCTCACTTTTTTTTAAATATTGTGTTAAGATTACATTGCAGATTAGATGTCAGGTTTACTTGGCTGAGCATGATACTCAGGTGTCTGAGGTGAAATAACATAAAGTACTTGACTGTACCACTGAGATCAGTGATAAAACTTCAAGGATGATTTTTTTTTCTTTTTCTTTTTTTTTTTTTTTTTTTTTAAGAAAAAAGAAAATCAATGGCACTTTGTGACCCATTTTATTAAAGTTCAAATTTTACCTTACTGACTTCTGGTGCCCTAAGAACTAGCCTAAGATGCCTGTGTAGCACTGAAGAGAACTTTATTCTTACTGTTTGATCTTACAGTTCCACTATGGCAAAGCTCAGAAATTCCAATAAGAACTGACCTGTTGTACCAGATGATGCATTACAGAAGATAAATATGTCCACTTCCACAAAGAATCTTAGAAACAAAAGCTAATAAGTCAGGAAAAAAGCAAGTAATTAACATAAAACCTTTTGTATTCATATCTACTTTAATCAAGTTTTGACTAAATGTATGAAAGTAGTTTTTTCTCCAGTAGTTTCTCAGGCACCAAAAGACTCTCAATTAGCCACTAAAGTTAGCTAAGTTTTGTCTGTTTTGTGGTAGAACCATAGAAGAAACACATGAAAGAGAAGCAATATTTACTTCAGGCAAGAAATTCCTAGCTTTAGGAGTAGCGCAAGAAAAATCACAAAGGCTGCAGAGACATTTATGAGCAACTAGAAAAGATGTCAGCTGAAGCCGACAGCATGAGGAAAGCTTGAGATGAGAGTTGATAGGCAGAAAAAGGAGAGAGAGGATCTTATAAAATTAAAAGGTGGCTTTGAAATCTTTTGTGCTAAAACATCTGAGCAACACAGATAGCCATACTGATCAACATTTCAATTCAATGGGTCTTTTCAGATGAACTTTTCAGATGCCCCATTTTGTATGTTTATATGAATATTCTTGGGACTGGCCATACCACAGACACGTACTTGAACTGCACTTGGACATGTTGTGTGAAAGAAATAACGGAGTACAAACCACTCAGTTCATGCATTTCAAATTAGTCCTATTTTAACTCACTCTACTATGCAAACAAGTGTAAGAAAACAAAGTGTGTGCAAAGCCTATAAATTCACCTTATTGTCACTTAATTTAATGCATTCCTAGGGGAAATACGGTGGAGAACAGAATAGTTCATAGTTTATTTCTAACGCTCCTTAATAGATACCATAAAATTAGATGGAAGTATATAAAATGGTCTTTATATCCCCAAATTTCTACTAAGGATTGGATTATTAGATTGAGATGTCGTGCAGAAATTAATTCTAAAGATTTACTGGGCTCTGTCCATGCTGAAAACTCTCTCCCACAAAACTACCAAGATATTTCTGCAACACTCATAGGTTAGTGCTCGTTGAACAGAAAAGGGATAAACAGAGCTGCTTATGCTTTCTGTGTCAGACAGATATTCTCTGTTAAGAGAACAGAATATTTAGGTGTATAAAGACCAGCTAAATATTTAAAGAAGGAGTAAATTTCAAGCAGCTTTATGAATAGAATATAACTGGAGTCACTCTGTGTATTATGGTTTCAGGGAATGTAAGTGATGAAATTAGTCCCATCAATACACAAATATAGAAGATTTTCTTTTGTTTACAAAGCTAAGATTTCAAAAGTTTCCAAGCAATAGCGCATGTCATTCACTTATTGTTCCAATTCCTTTCTTCTTTAATGTTGATTGATTTGAAAAGATTGTCTTTAATTCACAAGCTGTTTCCATTTTAGTTTTCATCTTTCTGTCATGTTCCAAATGGGATGAAATTGAATTACCCTCAAGTATAAACAAAAGAGTTTTGATTTTCTTATTTGCTTTATCCCCCGAAGACTGAAAAGATTGCATACAAGCATCTTTTTATTTCTCCTACCTCTAGTCTACCATGAGGGCATGAAGATTCTACAGTATCAGTCCTTACATTTTGTGCATCAAAATGATAGTATTTCTTATGACACAGGAAATATCTACAGCTTACATTTTTATTGCAAAAGTATCTTGTACCACAGTTTGTAAGCAACGATACTCTGTGTGAGACATGTATCATTCTGACATGCAGAGACTGTTCCTATACTCAATTGATATAGCTCAGTAGTTATCTATGAAGTAGCTTAAAAGAACAATGTTAAAATTCCTAGGCCAAAAAATTGATACACATTGTTATTTTTTTTGCATAATCTACTTTTTAAGATTCTTCAGGGCTCAAGAGAAGAGATAGCTATTTTATCACATCAAAATTAACTATTGGAAAATACAGCTATGAAGCCAAACATGAATGAGATCCTTCTCTAGAGGTTACACAATTCCCCTATTAAGATAAAAGAAAGAAGGGATTTTTTAATTTCTTTTTAAAAAGTACAGTTCATGAACGAAATATGGGCGGAGTGAGGTGCAAGAAATCAAATCTTGGGAATTCTTAATCAGTAAGTCATGTCCAGCAAAGGGAAAAGATAGTCATACCAGTGCATGTGCACTTTTCCCAACTTCGTATCAGGCTCTGTGGTGGGAACTGATCAGAATGTTTGTACTTAGTACTAATTACTAATAACTTTTTACATATTTTATTTTAGTGATAGTGCTCTCTTGTACAGTTCTCTGTAACTGCCTCTGGTTTTATGTTTTGCTACCATCCTCACTTAATTTCACTGTCAAGACTCTCTGCTGTTACTGTCTGGCCATCCTCCAAAGCTCTGCCAATCCTAGCATTACATTACCCAGCCACACTGAATATGCTGGCCAACTTGCTCTTATTTTATGGCATTTTCTTCCATCACTTACACTGACCGAACAGAATAGTGCTTGGATTTACAAAGGAAGAAATGCATATAAATATCATCTGCCTTATGAAGTCAGACATTGACTCAAGGTAGTTACATTTCCATGCATGGGGAAAAAAAAAAAAAACAACCAAAATCCCTTCGAATGAATCAAACACTTCAGTAGTCCAAGCGTTCAGTCCCATCCCCTGTGAACTAATGCAAAGGGGCTGTACGTCAGCATTTCTGCCTTTTTAGCCTTGAAAATACTTTATAGTACTTCAGTATCTCATTTGTTCTTACTCCACATTTAAAAGGCAACCTAGGAAAATATGCATCAGCAAATAAGACTCAATAAGACAGATGGATCTTTCAAATGTGTAGCATGTACAAAAAGTATTGTAAATTCTCTGATTAACACTTTTGACTTATGCACAGTGGCTAGATGCCACCAACGATGTACCAGGATGGGCTCAATCACTGCACTGATGATATGTATTGCTTGTTCTTTCAGCAAATTGGTTTTCTATCAAGTAAATAAGTTCTATTTGGATCGAATAGCTTTCTCTGAACTTCAAAAGCTTTTACAGCCTCTTTTTTTCTCCTCAAATCATGCAGAGGAATGGAGAAAAATTATTTTGGAGTATTCTGAAGTTTCTATGTAGAATTTTATTTCGTTTTATCTATTTTTAGACCTGTGTTGACCAACTACTGACCTAATGGTTTCTGGGTAAAATTTAGCTTGATTGCTTCCCAGGGAAGAAATAACCAACTAAATGTTTGCTTGTTTTCAGCTACTTAAAAGATGTGTAGCTATTGCTTTTGGAGTACATTCTTATCCCAAAATACTTCTAAAGTGTAACAACTTGTACAGAAAGCACAGCACAGATTACTTATTATCGAAACACTGTGACAGTAAAAATTATTTTATTGATGTAGTTTCATCAAAGAGAAGGATATATATACATTACTCAATCTCCTACTAAAACGTAGTCCCTGTTAATAGAAAGAATTTCCCTTTGATTGAAATGAAGTTGAGGAACAAAGAGAAGCAATCCTTTCACAGTTCAGAGTACTATTTTATTCTATCACTAGCCAAGTATCATCAGAGAAAAAGTTTCTGGAGATTCATTCACTACTCATTTTGAAGACTAAAATGACAAGAAATTATGAGAACCAGAAGGAATAGAAATGAAATAGCAGGGACTTAAGTGACATGGTGACATGAAAAGTTACAGGATGCACAAGTCCTCAAAACTCAGGCAGAACTGTTTATGTGTTAGAATCTGCACATGGTAATAAATTTTGCAAAAAATGCAGCAATTGAAACAATGTAATCAGTCCTCTTTACCCAAGTCCAGGAATAAAATCTTAAGTTAGTAAACAATGAGGATATATTCAGTAAATCTAGCATAAAATGTGCCTTTCTGCCCACCTACAGTGTTTGAGAAGAGTGATGTGCATTGCCATTGTTTTTAATACAAATATTGTCAATAAAGTGTTTCATTTTTACCTTCATCCTTTTGTATAAATAATTTTTCCTCTCAGATATGCTGTAATGTGTCTGATGTGAATTTTATTATCTTCATGTATCAAAAGCACTGATTATACCATGTGAAAGGGAGAAGACAACTTTTAAACTAAATACTTGGGGAATAGTATTCTTCTAGTTTCTACAAACTCTTTGATAACATCAATGAAGAGCTGGGACATCAGATTTGAAGATTTGATCCTACAAATATACAATTAAGTTATTTTTAGTATTTCCTTAAAAAAATATATATATAGACTCCATGTGTTTACACTGAGGACTGAAGGAATCTATATCAACATCTAATTTATGCTGCCTCCTTACATGTATACAGTGCTAACTTTTTCAGTTGTATATTCAAATAAGATACTCTGTAGTTCTCATTAAAGGCTGTACAGATGTATTCTTTATATTTTTCATTCTATAATCATATATTTTTTTTATTGAAGTATCCAATGTTGCTCATATGGGATAACAGAGAAGTTTTCCCTTTGTTAAATTATTAAACATATGAAATGCTCTTTTCATAAGACTTTGTCTCTTCAGATACTCCCATCATCATAAAATTTGGGACACAAATAGCATATACATATTACAGCAAAGAAAGCAAATTATAATTGAATTTGATAATACACCAAGATTTGTCTCAAAGTATTGGTAGTTACTTTGTAACCTTTCCTGTGAGCAATCTCTCTAAAAATTAGGTGATATTCTGTAGCTGTAGGCAACTTTCTTGGTTTCCTTGTTAATTTCTACTATTAATTCTTTCCAATATCTTGTCTGCCATCTTAGTGTCAACTAAATTGTTCCTCAACTTTTCAGTGTTGACTTGATTTTTCATTTTCACATTTTCAGATCTTTTATGAGAAAGAGCCTTCTGGCTTTTCCATGAAGATGGATTTGAAATTTTAAGTTGGAAGCAATCAGCAAATCAAACTCCCCGTTTGAATATTCCAAACATTTGGCTCATGGAAGAAGTCAAATACAGATACAAATTTTACAGGTTGTCCTCTTTAGTAATTTAATCCAGAATTAATTGATTAAAATCCCCTGTTTGGATAATCCACAGTAATCAAGTGTTTAAACCCAGGAGTTTACAGTAAAATACTTAATTCAAGCACCTGAGCAAATATTTGCACTCTATAGGGAAAGATGTTTACATTTCCTACTCTGCAGCCAGTTCAGCACTGTAAAATAACTGCTACTACAGCAGAAAACAAGGCTTCCTTTTTCTTAGTGGATGTCAGTTGTGAATTAAAACATGGAAATCAAGCAGCCTGCCAGTTTCACCAACCTTAACGCAGCACTCTCCATGACAACATGGAACTCAGAGGAAGGAAGAATATTCCTGGGGGAAAGACGAGAAGTGCAAAGATTTTTTTTCTTTAAAAAAAAAAAAAATTGGGGTTGTGATGTTTGTTTTTGTTAGCTAAAAACTACTGTTTGAAGTCCATTTGTGTTGGTAGATTACTTTATCTACTCTCCCTCAGGGAACAGACACTACACTATCACTTTGTATACACTACACTGATAGTGCCTTTACGTTTGAGCATGGAATTGTCTGCCATTATGTTCAAGTGCTCTGTTTTCCCCTAAAGCTCTGAAACACTAGAGGAAACTTGCCTGTAAAGGGAGGAGAGACTTTCTTTGTTGCTTTTTTTTTTTTTTCTTTTAAACTTTGAGTTTGTGTATTGAAGGGATGAAAAGGTTTTTTTGATATGCAGAAATTTTAAAGATGCAAGGAAGCAAGGAGTAAGACAAAAACCATTTAAAAATGTAGAAACTGACAAAATTTTCTAAATTATACTGTAAAATATACTGCAACAAACAGGTATCAAAGCATGACAGAGAAACTCTCTGTAGGAAAGTATAAACGTGTAAAATACATAACATTTTCAGAAGCAATGAAGTTGCTTGAGAGCCTGGGTCCCCACAACTGTCATTCAGATCTGGGTTCCAAAACCCTTGAAATGTCCTTGAAAGTTTTATCTAACAGCAATAACAATAATGTTTCTGCACCCAGGTACCTCCTTTCAAAAGGGAGGAACTCTGTTGTTTTTAAAGGATGAAGTTACTCTCAGTGGGAGGTTCAATCACACGTTTCTCCCTATGCATTGATGTACACCCACAACTACCCATCATAATCCCAAAGAGAGAGGTTATTGTAGCTGCTATAGATGTTGAAAATATCAGACTTTCTAATCTCTCATTTCCATCTGGCATACAAGGAGGTTCTCATTCTAACTGCCTTTGGGACCAGGCTGGTGAGCAGATAAACACTTCTATGTCCTATGCATATCATTGAAATAATCTGTGTCTAGCCCAGCTGTAGTTTAGATTCAGGAATAGAAAAAAGGATCAGGTTATCTGACAACTTGACAGAACAGACACAAGTTGGATAACAGGGATGGCACGTGGAGAGTAACCCAGGTTTGAATAAGGTGGCAGAGGGAATTTCTTCTGTAGAAAGCAAGTCTCTACTTCATACTGTGCAGCCACTGTCTCACAGATGTGCAGAGTCACAACTTACACTCAGGCATCAGGCCCTACATCCCTTCATCCATGATACATAAAGTTTAAGTCAGTGGCAGGACAGAGACTTGAGAGGACTCATGGCACTTTATAATGTCCTCAATTTCCCCAGTTGTAAGTGATGACAAAGGAGAAAATACTTATCCCATCTACTTTCAGAAAGGGGCACATGGTTCAAGACTCTGATGTGGGAACTCTTATCTCACGTAGGGCATCTAGGAACTCCTACATGCTACTGCTGAACTTCATCCTCAGGAGTGAGATGGACATTTTTTTTCATTGTTCAAGATCATATGATTTAGAGAAATATCACAGCAGAGTCATGCTAGCATATGCATAAATGCCCCTATTTTCACATTAGGTAGCTGGGAACTTTGGATATGTTAGACAACTTAAGCACAGCTTTAACCTGTGCTTAAGGCTATGCTTGTCTGCATTAACATCATTGTCTTGGAACAGAGCCCATGCTATGCCCATGTGCATACCTGTAATGTGGAGGGACAGGTACCATGAGTCACACTTCCTTTTGTGGCACCACCCTGTAGCTGTTGCCAGACAAGTTGGCTTGGGCCATGACATCAAGTGCCAACAACAAAGATTGTGGCTGTAGGTATCAGCACACTAAGATAGCCTGTAAATGTTGAGAAGACACCATGAAGACATCCTACATCCTTGTGATGCAGTCAAAAAGCTGGGCTATGGAACGTACAAACTCTAGTCTGCTCTGTAAACCCTACTCATTGTACAAGTGGAGAAACTGAAGCACACAGCAATTAAAATAGTGTCATCCATAAAGGCAATGGTTCAAGCATGAAAATTACTCGTTCTGCATTGCATCACGGAAGATATTAAAGCAAGGTTCTTGTTTGCTAGAGAGAACCATGAGTTAGATATAGAACCTCATTTTCTTTACCCGAAATCCAGTTTCAAATGAAACTTCAAATCTAGGTTTCCTGAATAAGCAGGTTTCCAGGGATACTTTAGAACAGATGTGATGTCAATCTGTGTTACTTTTCTCCTGCTCTGTTTAGCAGACTGACAGTATATCCTCAGGTATTTTGTGTATAGCAATCTACTGTAATAAGAATCTTTTAATTCATTACGACTTCAGGAGGGATTTTTGTCTGGTCATTTTCAAGAAAGTGTGACTATAATGTACAACAATTTCTTTTTTTCAACATGACTCTGTTCTTCTGATCACCCTGCCTCTTAGAAATAAAGATTCAATGATTTACACACTCTCTAGGCAGAAATGGTCACAGTGCATATCTTCTCTGTTTATCTATACATATAGATCATATGACATGTTTCTTTAGAAGCTGGATTAAAGCCCTTAAAACCAAAAAAGCTTCCATCATACTAGAGGACTCCTAGTAAGGTCCATGATTTCCTTTTGCTGCTGCAGTAAAACATACATAAAATATAAGGTGTGATAAAGTCAACCAAATATTCCTGATCTCATGACTTGCCGGCTGTTCGTTTTTTGCAGAGGATGATAGCTAGCTATCTAATCAAAATGCATAAGCAGTGTCTGTTCCTTCCACTCCCAGACCCATTCATTTTCTACTCAGAATCTCTGCTTGGGGTAGTATAATTGATTTTGACATAATTTACTGCTTACTTGGTAATGCAGCATTGCAGTCTCTGATAAAAACCGTATCAAGTCACAGCACTGGTCTAGAGCTTGAAAGGGAGGCAGTGTAATCACTTTCTTACCCTAATGCACCTCCATCTCATTTCTACTGGGCAAGGAGCTGCAAAGTAATCATTGTTAAATGACACTGGCTCCGGAGAGGCTCTTTCACTTCTCTGCCTGACCACTTCTCTTTGTCTCTCTGCTTTATTTCATGGGGAGGCAGCAGGGAAACTTTTCATTGTTGGATTGTCATGGAAATAAAAGACTATGATTACAGTTGCCTACCATCAGACATCTACCTCTAGTGCAGAGCAAAGATACCCATTCCTGAATTACCCTGGAAAGAGGTGGTAGTCCAGGAGCAAGTACTAAAGCATTAAACTCTTTGTTATTTCCCCCTGTCTGCATACTCCTAAATATCTCTTATTTCTCCCATTGTTGGCTGTGTTTGGCAATGCAGCAAGGGAGACCTCTTCCCCTCTATGCTGCTGGCCCTCACGCTGAGCCTCAGTACCGCTGCCATATGCAGAGGTCTGTCTACAGTGACTCCTCACCTCTGACACTCCCATCGCTTCCACCAGGCCTGACTGTGGCAGCCTGTAAAGCCAGAGGAGTTGGTAAAAATGGGCTAATTATAGATGCTCAGGTGAGCTGAGGGTTGCCATGTCAAGGTGGCAGATTGTGTGTTGCTATTCATAGATACAGTCAGGCTCAGCTATTCTCTTTCTAAGAACATAAAGATCTGTACCTGTATTTGTATGAAGACCTTGTCCAACTCCCTGGCCATCACCTTCTCAGGCCCTTTCTTAACAGGGCACAGGCTGCCTAGGAAAGTTTGCTGAAAAACTCTCTGATTGGCTGTTTTTCTTGCATTTCCCCTCTGTGGGGACTGGCAACCAATTGAAGCTGCTGTAACAGATGCTAGCCACTGGCCTCTGTCACGGGGGCTGATTTCTAAGGGCAGGAAACAGCAGGATTTCTAAATGACGGCCATCCCTACAGGTACTGCATCCTGTCAGAAGTGGGATGGCTCTGCCTCCCCTCTGCAGCACTCACTTGGCACCTGCTGCATGAGGAAGGAGTTAGAGACCCCAGGAGAGACAGAAGTGGTATGCCACACAATGGTTATACTGGCAGAGGCCTCACTGGGTGCACTGGATGTGCTGGTAAGGAGCTGAGGGACACAAGGGGGAAAAAGACTATTTGATTTCATTGCCTGGATTTCCCCAGACATGTTATTGTTTGCTGTGATTTATGTATCATTTGCATAAGTGGCTAAATGAGCACTTGGTTACAGCAGTTCAGACCATCCAATTTCACTATCAGACAGCCTAGATCTTGGGTTGTAATCATCTGCTCATTCTCTGGGGACAACAGTTAATTATCTTCTACTGGTCACTCCTGTAAAATGGCCAGAGATAGGGCTAAGCAGTTCCCTAAAACTCCTAGCTGTCTCTAGCCAGCTGACTCTGTACAGGGCTTTTTTGAATCACTTAACCTGCCCTCTGTCCTATGATCATGTTATGAGAGCAAAGGACAAGGTCGCACTTGTTAAAGTAGATCCTTATATTATACTTCCTACAATAGCAGGTTTGTTTTTTTTTTTAAACTAGCCACAATAAAAAAATTTGCAAAGGTAACTTAATTTTGTTACAAACTGAGATTTATCAAAGAAACAAATAGGCTTTTGGGATGAGGTTTTGGAGTCACCTTTTAGGCCACAGAATATTATTTGCTTGACAATGAGAGAAGATCAGTTGATATAGCTTGTTTTGGGGTATTTTTTTAAATGAATAACAGTAACAACTGAAATAGTTTACACAAAAAGGATTCTTCCCTTGGTACTGTCCATTCAAACTTCCTAATGGCAGCGATTCTTTGTGCTGATTCAGACTACTTATTATCTTTGATAATAGGGAGAAAACCTCATCTAAACGAATCACTGGAGCCCAGTCCTGGCAGACATTGAACAACATTGATGACCAGCATTAGTTGGAGGTACAAGTGGGCAAAGTTGTCCAACCATATGCAAGGTGACCATGTCTGATGGCCAGGAGCATGCATATTATACCAGTGGCGCTGGGTCTGATGGATGTGGTGTCCTTGGCAAACATCTGAATGAAAGCAAAGGGAGTTTCTCATCTTTCAATAAATTACTTAGAAACAATTGCATTTTACAATTTGGTATCCAAACTTTAATTGAGTAGGAGCTACATGTGCCTGTAGACAGGTAAGCATTCATGCCGGCTTGGTTTTAAATGTTGACAATCCAATCCAGACCAGCTTTACTCTTTGATGTTGCAAAATGGTTTACTTTTACTCTGGCACCAAAGTAAAGGTCAGGATTCAGTCCAGGCTACTAGCTCAGGAAAAGACAACAAGCGTGAAAATAGTGTTTAGAGGGCATGAAACAGTAAAATAAACTCTATAGTAGATAATGTTTAATTTTTTTTAAAGAAAAAAAAAAAGAATGACATAAAAATTTGTTGCAGCTGGGAATCAAGAAGCCAAAGCACTTTACTTAAAAAGAGATTTTTCTGGTATCCATTGAAAGTTAAATTCAGGTCTATGCAGCCATTTCTATGTTTAAGATATAACTCAAAACTGTTTGCGAGTAATACTGTGACAAGGTAAAACTTAGTCTGTTTAAATAAAAAGAGATGATAAATACTTTTCCTTGCTTCAGTTACTGCAGTACTCTATTTATAGATGGAAAAAAACCCCCAAGCAACCTGACAGATTATTGACAAGCCTGCAGAAGCCAGGAAGTCAGACTGAAACTGTTCCCACCTCACTTTGTAATGCTCAACATAGCACCTCAAATGCTGAATATAATCATCTACTCTCTCAAGTCACTTTGGAGGTAAATGTTGAAACCATGCCAAAGAAGAGCAAGGTGAATTTGAGATGAGATTTAAACACTACTTATGCAATTGTCAAAAACTGTCCTTTAGTTGGCAGAATTCCTGCTGAATTTCATCATCTGAAAATGACTTGTTTAATTTACCTTGCTTTGATTTTGTTTCCTCAAACTGATGCTTTTCCTACATGATTAATGTAGGTGGTCAGGGTATATGTTTATTTCTCTCTTATTGTCCTTGATAATTTTTGCATTTGTCTCACATATTCTAAGGATTTTTAGATATTTTCTTTGTTCTGAGACCTTAAAGGCACTAAGTGATGGAAAAATCTATGTTTAGTAAACTAATAAAAGGGAAGCTTGTGTTTTGGGGAGTGGGGTGGAGGTGATGAACAAAAGGATACCTGTCAAAGAGTACGCAGGAGTTCAATGAGTTGGACTATGCTCTTTTGTATGCTCAGGTTCTAGCCTGGAGTTACTCATGTGCTTGATATTAAGCACATGCATAAGTCTGTGCATGACTGGAATCTATTATTACCATGTTGACATACATTTGTTAAGCGTTTGATTCTGCTAACACGTCTGTTGGTAACACAGGGAGATGTGGTAAGTTTCTGTAGTTCAGGAAGGTTTTATTATGCACAAAGAGGATGAGAGAAATTTTAGGGAGCTAATATACTAAACTTTAGAGACTATTCACAGCAAACCATCTTTTAAATACATTTCCATGGTCATGTTTATTTCAAAAATGCCTAAAGACATCAATCAAGATGTAGATTAAAGAGATATGCAAGTTTCTAGCCTTGAGAACAAAATCATTAGAAAATATTTATTGTTGTTTTTTTATATATTTAAGTCCGGTTCCTGTAAGATCTCAGGTAGTGTAAGTGGTTTTAAAATATTCCTTATTTATTGGCATTCTAGTTGTAAGTATGTATTTGGCCTCTGGATTTTTTTTGGTAGCTTTAACATATTTTTTGTCTAATGGTCTAATATCACAAGTATTTGTCCAAAATAAGAGTTTTGAGAAACACAGATTTCCTATCATATCTTCATCGTGGCAGCTGCTGTTATTTAACTTATTCTGGTAATTTAAAATAACTTCTACCAGGACTATAAACCTGTAATTTTCTCCTTTGTCTTGGGACTTAAGTATTCTTTTCTGGAATGTTTGAACTACGTGCTCAGGCAATCTTAACCTTCTGGTTTAAATCCAAATATTTCGGTTGTGGGAGGCACTATATTCTGTTTACACATTCATTGCCTTGGAGAATTTAATGTGCCATTTCCATCACAATTAGACTTCCAATAGCTAAAGTTGGATTGCTTTCTTAGGGCACAAACTTCTACAGCTCGGATCTATGAACTGAAGACTACAGAGATTTTTATTCTTAGTTGCTCCTCATCTCAATACAATGTTGTACAAGAATGTAGTGAAATGTGATGGATGAAAGTGATGGAGTCAGTCTTCTTAGTCTGTGCATGCTCTACTGTGAAGCCTGGTGCAGGAATAAGATGCTGCTTTCATCTTGTCCTCCCTTTCACTTCTTTCTTCTAATCAAGTTCTGGCTGAGCTAGCCTATTGGCTGAAATCATAAAGTTAGAGAGAAAATTGTCTTGTTGTGAAAAATATTCACTGACTTAGGTGTTAATGTGGCTAATATTGCTAGCATGGCTACGTGAATCTTTCAAGCTATGTCTTGGTACTGTGCATGTCATGATATTGTGCTGTGCCCGCTCGGTTAGCAGTAGGACAGACTCCCTAGCAGAATACAGACAACCACATAGGCAAATATTCCACATTTTCTGGGGTGTTGACAAAAAATTTGAAATAGCTGTCATGTTTCAACAACAACAAAAATCCCTTATTGAACAAATGCTTATTTGCAGAAAGCCCGTGAAGAAAAATTTTGGGTTAGATAACCATTGCTTGACAGCATTACAGTCTCTTTATGAAAGTTATCCTCACCCCCAAAACTTGAGAAAGTGTGAATTCTCAGAGACTGCAGTAGAGATGATATCTGTCCCTTCCTTCAAGCTCCAACTCACTGTGGTGATGAACTGGAACCTAAACTCCATCCGTCCCCACACTGCTTCCCCATGGTATTCCACACAAACGCAAGCTTGCACCAGTATCTTCTCAACACTGTGGTTAACCCATAATTTCTGTCAGCAATTGTATTTCATGTGATTAAGAACACTTACTAGGACAAATAAATTGGTCATTACAGGTACAGAAAAAGCTAACTTGGAGTCAATTTGCGTTGTGGTTCTCAGTCAGGTAAGTACTATCAATTAGATTATTCCTGACAGAAAATGTATGTGTGAGGAAGGTTGATTCTCTTTGCAACCATATCCCTTTCACCAAACTACAGTTAATGTGGTCACTATTTCATCCCTGATCAACACCTTGTTGTTAGAAATGGGAAGGAGGTAGAAAACATAAGAGAGGACCATAATCTCTTGCTGCTTCTTTGCAGAATCAGTTTCCTAAGAGGTGTTTTTTTGGTTGGAAGGCTGGACAAATCTGAATCAGTGTTTTGTCCCCTCTTTATTTGCTGTATTCGTTTGGCCATTGTTCTGGGGACAATAATGTAGACAGAGTCCTCAGGGGAAAGAAGCTTAATTCCTTAGATGGCTGTACAGGACAGAGCTACAGAAAAGCTTTATGACATTAACTTGAGTGGGCAAACTATTTTCTGACATGTTCTATTTGCAGAAACATCTCATATTTGCCAAGAAATATTATTTAGAGAAGGATGGTAGCTTGGCCTATCATCTCTACTTCAGCTATCCTTGGCCCCACTCTTCTACTGTTTGTTTCTTATCAATAACAGCAAAATAGCATCATGTCTCAAGTGCCTAAGTTAAAAGCACATGATTGTGTCAGCCTTGGACTCTGTATGGGGAATATTTAGAACAGACATTGGCCTCCAAATATCATGAAATGATAAGAGGTGTATCTTTCCTCCAGACACAAATGAGTTTACTTGCTTCTTTGTTTTATAACAGTTGAGCAACATTTGATGAATCTAAGCTTCTAGTGTAACTCTGGCTTTGCTGGTTTACTAAATTTATACTATTCTATACAGAAAAGCAAAGCCATTTGGGAAAAGATGATCTTCTTTAAGCCTCTTTAATTCTAGGGTCTATGGGTTAGGTACAATACAGAACTGAAATGGATTCAGACCAGGGCTGCCTCATTTTCAGTGAGTTTAAACGTATCTAGGTGGAAAGCTCAGACATTAACTATGAGGCACAGATGCCTCTTAAGCAATGTTTTGCTTTAGTTCCTAGGGAATTGTGGCTATAAGTATGTTTTAAATGTTAAGATAGTTAGCTCAGCCATTTCCTGCTTCATGTCAGTGAAAGTCATGAATTAAGAAGCCTGACAGTAGATCCTGAAGTGTTTGCTCTGATAAATGTGCTCAAAGAGTGTATGTTAAATACAAAGCTGTCCAGAGCACAACAGCGACAATTTTTATTCAAAGGCACTGGGATGAGGTGCATGCTGATCTCCACCTTTATGTAACAACTCAATGGTTTGGAACTTCTTCATAACTGAAATCCTCGAGACTTTGACCATTCTCAGCCTGTCTTTGGTTCAAACATGTTTTATTGTTTCACTGCCTCCTGATGGTTAGAAAATAGTGCAAAACACCCAAAACCAAGTATTCACAGTTTTTCAGTATGCTCACACACTACAGAACTCTGTTTGTGCTCATATATTTTATATACCTTTCTGCTTAGTTCACACCTTCACCAGGAAGAAGTAGAAGGTGGTTTCATCCCAAATGTTCACTTAATGTTATACTTAATATAGGCTTAGCTGTATCTTTTTACTCATGTTACCTGTTTCCTGACAAAGCTATCTGACTGTAAGGGTATTACAGAATAGGTAAACAGGAGTCTCTCCTATACTTTCCAAGAAATGCACAACCAATCATCCAGACTCATGGGGATGATTTATACATCTTTTATCCATCAAGTCTGTCAGACTGGCTGGCCACCTAATTCACGTCCTTAAATCTAGGACAGAGTTCACATACCACAGTCTATAAGGACATGAGGAAGAACTTTTTCACCAAGAGGTTTATTAAGCATTGGAACAGACTGCTCAGGGAGGTGGTGGAGTCATTATCCAAAGAGATATTCAAAAGACGCATAAATGAAGTGCTGAGAGACAGGGCTTAGTTTAGTGATGGGCCTGGCAGTGTGAGGTTAGTGGTTGGACTTGATGATCTTAAAGGTCTTTTGCAACCATAATGATTCTATGATTCTGTGTCAAGTAGTGTTGCCTCCTGTCAGGTTTTGTGAAGTACTGTGTAATCCACTGCTACATGACAGCTTTTTAGCTAGTATGGAATCAACGTTTATAAAGTACGTTTTACAGCACAGACTGATGTCAAATGCATGATTTGCATTTTATCTGGCACCGGCTGTTAAACTTGAATAGCTCAAGAGAATTTCCAAGATCCATATCTTGGTAATCCGATGAGCTGCTCTTGAGGTTTTTACTTAAGTTACAAAAAGAATAACAATACTAGGTGTGTGTAGTTACAGGTTGTTTAATTGAAGGCTATCTGTGGGTTTACTTATTATTTATCAACCAACATGTTAATCAGTCGTCAATGACATAACATTTTTTTCAAAAACTGTTTACTAAAATTAGTGGTTAAAAGTAAGGTTCAGACTGTGGTGGATTTAGTAATACATTACCTCAGTAATATATTGGATTAAAGGATGATTAGCATTCTACCTTTATATTGGCTTCTCAAGCTATTGTTATAAAAGTGCTTTTGATTACAAAACAACTCTCCAAGAAACTTGGGTCTGAGGCTCTGCTGAGGTCCAGCAAGTCAGTGTCAAGTTCCAAACCATATCTACTTGGTGATTATATGTAGCAGTGAGCTTCCACTATTGAAGAACTACATTATGATTTATTTGCAGGTAGAACAATACCATTGACACACAGGGATTTATGAATAGGAATATATTTAATTTAGTGCCTAATCTATGGCTTTTTTCTTCTTCCACGTATAAGACCCTAGCTCCAGAAAACAGCAATTTCTGTTGTGAGTATGAAGATTGCCTCTTACTTCAAGCTGATAGAATCTCTTGTTTATTATTTCAGAGGCCTGTGATCTTAGTTAACTGTAGAGTGATCCTCTGTAGAAATATAAACAATGTGTCACTATCTTCTTCTTTGGTAGAGACATACCCCAATCCAGTGATCATCAGTGATACCAGTAGCAGACCACCTCAGCGACTGGAAAATCCCACTTATTCTTTATGTTTGTCAAGTTCCTACAGCTGTGCTCAGCTCAGAAACATTACTCTCGGTTCATGCATTAGCTAAAATTTTACTCCTATGTGGGGAGAAATTCCAAGCGTCAACATGCTGAAATCACAGGGATTCTGTTCATTTCCTCGTGTTAACATGTATGATTTACATGCTGTGGAAATCCACATTTACAGAAAAATCAGAAGGCGTGCTTCCCGTATTTTATCAAACCTCTAATGTAGCATGCAGTCAGGATTTTGTCCCTGCTGGTATTTTTAGTACATCCATCTGCCACATCACATTATTTGTAATTCCTCTCCTGGATAAAGAATACAACATAGCATCAAGTTGGCATCAGTATTATTACTGTTCTTTAAACAGAGCAGTTAGCCAAAGTGCAGAGCTTCACAAATTGTTTTCATTAGAACGAGTGATAATTGAGTTTGGCATCTCTCTTGCAATCCTGCTCATTTACAATTTACAAAGCCCTGTTTCCCTAAGCACAGAAGAAATCAAAGAGGAGAGAAATTCTTCACAGATAGCTCCAAACCCCTTTAATCTAGCCTCTGGATAAAAAGTTTTCTCATATTTTTGCACTACTGTGGTTACATCTGGTATCTTTTCTTGCCTTTTCTCTTATCTTCTCTGGCCAGTTTGCTGTGAGCCTCACACCTTTTCAATGTATCTCCATATCTCCATATTACATTATTTCTCCCACACGTGCTTACAAACATCTTTGCCTTGCCTTTGATCTATCTTTATGCTTAAGGTACAGATAGCAAACTCCTTGCTTCTAAAAATGGGCTTAAGGACTTTCTTCAGAAGTTTAAAATGAAGGGAATTTGGCACTCTAAACTTCATCAAGGTTAAATTCTGTACCTATCAAAATATAATACAGGTAAACAATGACAGCTTTTTAATATTATGGAACAATTACTAGCTTTGTGCAAGAAGATTAGTGATGACTGTTGGCAAGGGATGTGCGGGGAAGGCTTCTAAGGCCTAGCCAAGATATCTGAAGTGATCTTATCTGCAGGTGCCTGATTAGTTTCAGGCCACTTTTCTAAATTCTAAAGCCTGTGTTTCCCCCTGTAGTTTAAAAACTTTATCCTGACTTTTGCATATAACTCTAAAAAAGGTTTGAATGGCATTTGAAATATTATTTCTTGAGTCAGTAACTGAGTCTAGATAAGTTTAATCACCATTACTCAATGTCCAAAATGTGAACTCTGATTCCCATTCTGTTTTTATTTTCCTTCCAGTGGCATAACATTTTACAACAGAGAGTCATATGAGGGTGGGAAAACATATTTTGAAACAACAAGCCGATCTGGATCCAAAAGATGCAAATCAATGTGTTCTACCCCCATTGTGAAGGGATAGTTTTAGGAGTGTGTTGAAACATTCCACATTGTAGAGCTGGTCAACAAAACCAAAACATTTGAAGTTAAACTTTCTTCCAATCCCATGATTTATTTCTCAGAAATAATTTCTAACTGTAATATTTTTTTATATTTAATTTGACCACAGTTGTTCAGCTTGTCCTTGTATAAATAGTTTGTGGATTTGGATCTGCCTTTCCTTGTACAAACCTTAATATGCTTCCAGAGAAATATATAGATTCATATGTAATAGGATTAGAAATGTTAACCCACTCATGTAGTCATGGTTATACAGTACTTGTGCATATACAGATGCAAGGATATTTTTAAAAGAAACAGAATCCTTTTAAAAAAGTTTTGTCATAAATTGAAGGAAAGAAATTTAGAAAAATACTGATTTATTTCAAACATTCTATGAAAAGGCTTATTTCACAAACTCCTCATTGAAGGTCACCCCAGGGACTACTATCTTTTTCAGAATTACCACAGTGGGCTGCAGAAGCAATTGAATGACTGATAGATGGACTAATTTGCAGAGTATTGTGTGAGTTTTTAAGGCCATTGGTCTTTAATCCGAAAGATTCCAAATAAAAGGAAAGGGCAGTATCACATGACCCAGCCACAAGTATTCTCTTAGCCAAAGCAAATTTACATCTTATAGACCATCTAGTCTTGACCTCAGAGTGACCTTGATGTTTATAGATGAGAAAAAAAATCTAGTGATATGGTATATATAATTAGGGGACAAAGGATGTGGAACAAAGAATTCTAATAGACTAATACATATATGTTTTTTAATAGACACTCAAAAGAAGTCTTGGCTACATTCCTGTTGTGTATGTACTGCGTGTCACTCCTCTAACTAGCTGGTAGCTAGCTGTCTCCTGTTGGGGTTTTTGTTCTTCTCTTCTGAGAGAAGTGTGCACAGGTTTTTCAACTCTAACTATAGTCATCTCATTCTGAAACCTTTTCTTCTGAATATCTGTCCTGTCATCCAATCACTAGCATGTTGTCTAATTCTAACTGGAAAGTCACTTCCCTTGAAGATTTTCCAGTCATTGGCTTTATGATGAAACACTTATTAACAAATTGTTTGATGGTCACAACTGAGTTCTGCGAAGTTCTTTGTTATGAATTCAAAGCTTAATGCCATTTGAAATTAAAAACCTGAACTAGATTCTTGGTTTAGATCCCATTAAGCCTGAACCAATTCATGCTGTGTAAAAACACATGGTGGTAGTTCTGGTAAAGCCACACAGCTACTTCTAAAATTTGTGTTTGTATCAAAAGCTGAAGGTTTGTGAAAGTCCTTCTGTCATAGAGATCTTAATTCTGTTTTATGTTAATGTATATCAGTTAAGAGAAATTTCACCAAACTGAGAGAAACATTGGTGTTTCAATGATTAGTGCAGATACGGCCATCCAGCAACCTGTGGGGCAGGTGTTGTGTATTCCTTACTATCTTCTTTCCTGAAGGCCTCTTACGCAGTCATAGAGTAAGTGGTTGTGATGAAATGTTAAAAATGTTTTCTTCCTGACAGATTTTTGTGACCATGTCTTACAAACCTGGCAAGTATGCTAATCTGACAAACTGAAGTCACGCCATTGTATGTTGAGTTCAGATCAAGTCACACAGTAATCTTTGTATGTGCAGTGGTTCGACATGACCTGAGGAGTGCCTGAATAATACAGATGTGCTCAGTTACAATAGTTTGCATTTTGATCATCTTAGGGAAGCATATGACAAGTGATGGCATCACTTGATATACAGGTATGTCTCTGCTGTGGCATGGTGACAGGGACAGATGTGTTCATTTGACAGCATAAACAGTTGTGCAGTAATATCAGAGACACATGCACTATTTAATGGACATGTATCCAACCATCTGGTAGAAAACGTGCATGCATCCTTCTTGTAATTTGCTCTTGTAAAAAGAGTTAAGTTTCATGGGGTTAAAACAATTGCCTTTGATTTGGAAGCTTGGATACTGATTCCTGGTGTACCATGATTTTTAAATAGGCAAATTTAGTGTTCTTGCAAATTGCAATAACAGGGAATCATCCCAGCAGTTTTAGTAGATGTCACTGAAAATGTGTGAAAGTGAAGAAGAAACTCTGTGTTTTACATCTTCAGGGATGACATTACATTCCCCACAGAGCACTGGTGAAGTCTGAGTAGTCCTTTATACTGTGAGAAATAGTCGAGCGGAACAGCAAAGTTTATGTTGCTGTCCTTCATTCAATGGCCATACCTTCTATTTGCAATTTCCATTGAAAAATGTTTGTGAGATATTCTACTGCTTTTGGAGAGGTAACGTAGGTTTTCCCAACTGATAAACTTCATAAGATATTTGTTACCTTTTCTTTTCAATACTTCCCACTCCACAATGCACATTATGTTTGATGCTGTGATGTTACACTTTCAAATTACTAAGAAATTACAGCTGTTACAGTGTCTGGTTATTAAGTGTCATTTAACACAAAGTATGCAGCTACTACTTGCTATGATCTCTATCAGCTCTCAAATTTTAAAGTCTGTGCTTTTCCAGTAAAGTCTGGTGTGGGTTTTTTTTTTGTCATAGGTGATGATTACTGTATTATAGCTGTCATTATAAAAATGGATGTCAGTTGTGATTTCACTTCCTTTCTGCAAAGCTGTTCTTGACTTAAATTTTTCATCTTTTCTGTATCAAAAGCCTTGCTATTTTTCTGTCTCTGAATTCTTGAATTTTCTTCTTCAAACAGAACCTGACAACTGTAATCTCATCTATGTCTTCCTTGTTGTCTACATCATGCTCACATATCTGTCCAGACAGTTTCTTCATGATTGTAAATATATTTACCACGACATTCTGATCATTTTGTCACTCTCTCTGAACCCTTCTTCTCCTTCAGTGTGTTAAATGCAACTTTATTCAGTTCATGATCAGCACTGTTGACAACTCAGCTCCCTCTCAGTATTGTATGTGCTGCTTTTCTTTTATAGCATCATTTATGCACAGAGCATGTTGAACTGCTCTATAAGGCCACTGATTCCTCAAAACTTCTGACAGGATCATAGGGAAACTGAGGAGTGGTAACTTAAGAAATCCTCAGGAAAGACTTACGAGATTTATTTTACTCATGCCATACCTCATTAGTTACTCTACCTTAGTTGTTGAATCTTGAGTTGATAGATATTGAGATCTTTGGCACAAGGTTTTTCATTTATTTAGTTTTGGTTGCACCTTGGCAAGGGTATCCTCTCCCTGAATAATAAACACAGAAATGGTTGTAATATCAACACTCCTTTTTCCCTTAAAATATGGACTCCATCGGGATTGTAAATAAACTGCTCCAAAGTCATTCACTTCATTGGAAATGAAGAATGTTCAGCCACAACAGGGTTTAAATTATGGCAAATCCAAACTAATACTCAAATTGAGGTTCTAACTCTAAAATCTTTACAGTGTTCTTTGGAGAAAGAGATAATGAATGTTGTTGTTTTTGTTTCTTGTGTGTGCATGTAGTACAATCCTTGAATTAAACCTTTAGAAAGGGATGACTTTTCCTAATCAGCAAAATCTAGCTTTAGTTCTTACACATTTAGTTTATTCATTTACAGATATATAGTGCTTGCAGATATGAGGTAAAAGTAATAAAAATTCATTCTCCACTGAAACTTCAAGAGAAATTCATCCCAGACTTTCTTTTCTCCAGAATGAAACATTCTTTCTTTAAATATGGCAACTTAATCATAAGTTTATTACATCTTGCAACATGATAACAGCAAAACAAAAGCTCTGTTTCATTCTAGTGGTATTTTTTTACTATTTTGATCGGTTCTCACAAAGAATTGTAATGTATTCAAGAAGAGAGGTCATGTAAAAAGTGCCATCAGCAAATCTTTGATCAGTTTTACCACATGTTTTAGCTGGTTACTCAAAACTATCTATTATGTATAGCAATTGCCCAAACCATACTTTTTCTTTCCTTTTTCTTTTCCTGAGTTTTGCTTATGTAATTCTGATGTAATTCAATCAACTTCAGTGATATTTTTTCCCGCTGGATTAACCCCCACACTCAAATGATATTTCTCAGTTTCCAATATAAATACCTCACTTTGCAGCCCATACATTTCTGTGTAATATTTAGGTGAACAAGGGATCCCACTGATGCCAATACAAGTAAAATCCACAGAAAAGATATATGGATGGCAGAATCAAGACCTCATAAAGTTGAAGATAACTATAGAGTTAACTAATCCCTATGCTTACTCTCTACAGAGGTTTAAAATCCTCCTGAGCAATCCCTCTGTATTGCAATATGCAATTCATTATAGAGACTCAAAGTGGGATTATTTTCAAGCCTTTCTTTTCTTTAGCCCTAACAGGATTTGAATTTGCGTTTCATTTCTCACTCCCATCTTTCCTGCTTGCTTTCAGATTTCCCCATTTGTTCTCCTTCACAAATGGATCTTTGGACAAACATTTTGTATGTGGGATGGGTCGCTATGTTAAAAAGATTATCTCACCATGGAGTCCATCGGCATTTAGCAACAACAGCACTTATATTTTTCTCAGGTTGTCTTTATCTCTTAATCGTTATTAGCAGACTCAGATTTATGACATCATCTTCATCCAGAGATAAAATCAATTAGTTGAAAAACCTTTAGCTATACTAAAAAAGCTAACTGTGAGCTTGGATGTGTATAATTGTATTTTCCAGTTCAGTGAGCATGTGCGCAGGAAAACCGCCACAACCCCCAGCAGGGAATGGTCAGCTGGTCCCAGCCTATTCAGGGCTTTTGGTGCCAGCCAGCTTTCAAAGAGGGAGGGGTGGGCCCTAAGGAGCCCAAAGGATTTTCCCGACCCTCTTGGGTAATTTACACCAATCTTAAACATGTATGTTTGTCTGAAGTCTCTTTTATCAGCGTGGTAATCCCATTACTGACAAATGAAGATGTAATCACAGTTTATTCAAATCGTTTGAAAGCTTTATCCCCTTTTGAGAGAAGGGAGAAAGTACAATTGGCTGCAACTGACTTCTTAAACTCCTACTGGGACAGTAGCAAAGCAAAAATGATTTCTAAACAGCATCAGCACATGGATATAGCATGAAAAGTATATAACCTGCAGGGTCCCCGAAGAAAGAAATCTTCTCTTGCTTAAGGAACTTACATCATACTTTACACTGTTACTACTAATTTAAATCAGGGAAAGGAAGAGAATAGTGTTCTCTCCTTGGTTTGTCCTATAGCAATATTTTTTACTAATGCCATCTCTGCTTAACTCCATCAGCAGTTGTGAGGGTAGGGGTGCTGGTTGAACAGTGTCTCCATCACCAAGGTAACCATCTGTTAATATGCAGAGATCCTCCCTTTAATGAAATGTACACCAGTAACCAGAAAAGTGTGGAGAAAAGCTAAAATAGATAACGTTGCACATTTTCAAGGGGAAAATTAACTATCAGAGTGTTGCTCCATCTGTCTTGTTTGTAGCAAAGGGAAACAGAAACATAGACCTAGGGAAAAGTCTTGGTGCAGAAGTGAAGCCTAGAGCTCTAACTGGTCTCTAAGGTAATGAAGTGCCAGAGTACATCTGCAGGAGGTCCTAGGAATCCCTTGTTAAAACTTCTTCATGTGTGGAATAACTTCCTTGGCTCAGTTATAACCCATTTACACTGCTCTCATACACTGATATAAAAGTTATAAAAATAATCTAAAAATTATATCTCTATTTTCCTCCCTCCAAATCATACCAAACAACAGCTTTCAGAATTTTATGAGTGAATGTTTGCCCAGATAGGCAAAAAAATTGAAATCCATATAAAAATGCTTAGATGATTTTAGCTTCTGAGAAAGAAAAAAACTGTAGCATTTCAAATGCCAAATATAATCTTAATTTGAAAGAATTGTATACACTGCAAATCTCTTTATTAGGCAGATGTCTTCCACGTGAGTTTTTCGACTTCATGATGCAATTTAATCTCACTGATAAACAGAATATCATGTTCTGCGGTTTTCAGTATGGGGCAGTACCACATGAGGTGATGATTGCCTTGCATTTCCATTACTTAATGTGGATCCCTTAGGTAACCTGCTTTTGCCCTCAGAAATCATTAGTTTTATTTCTTTTTATTACCACAGTTCCCTAACCCACACTAGAAATTAATTACATGAGTACATAATAAGCAAAACAGTGTGCTTTGAAGAACACATAGTCTAAATAGACTGAAATTGGGAAGAGACACTTTGGGCAACTAGCCTGATACCATACAGCAAGCTAGTTTTGTAACTGAGGGAGTCTTTACTTTCATAGGTCCATAGGATCATTTTCAGTTAATATAATCCAGCACTTCCAGTGTAGCAGTACTTGTTTCTTCTTTTTTGCTGAGCCTTTCTTTTCGATGGGACAAGTTTTCTTGTGGTGAACCAGACTTGAGAGAAGGTAGAAGTAACACAGCCAGAGAAAAAAAATAAAAAGGATAAAAATTAATTTTCAGTTGGATGCGTTCCTCACTCTGAGTCACTGTTCAGCTGTACAAACTCTTGTGCTGGCACTATGGAGGCAATGACAGAGGCATGGAAATGGCCTGCCAAGGCAGGGGAAAGCAGATGCTCCACAGTGAGAATAGCAGTGTTAGTAGCAATCTGGCTTTCACCAGATTCATGTGTCTGAAGTGGTAGCCTGTGTTTCCTCATGAGTTTCACCTTAGTTTCACAGTGTACTGGAGCTGCTTTAGTATTGACAATGGCATCTCCTTTTGGCTCTGCACTGGATGCACGTGTGTTCAGAAGGAAGCATTTGGCTGTGTGAGCAGCAGTCTTCCTGTCATGGACCTACATGCTATGGCTTGAAAACCTCAGCTTTAAGAGTTGCAGAATCTAAGAGCAAGAAGCCTCCACAGGAAAGGTGCAGAAAAGCAACAGATAGTATCTATTCATAGGCAGCATCCAGAATTGATAAGTGCCAGGAATCAATGCCTATCTTCTAATTTGTTTTGTTGTTGTTGTTTTTTTTTTTTTTTAGTTGGTTTCTCTGTTTCATTTGAGGGTATGAGAAGGGATAAATTTCAACAGGTATTTGGAATATCAAACAACATCTGATTGGAGATTGATTACCATATGATGAAAACACAAAGTCATTAAAATCAGCCATTTGTGCTAAAGAGACGAATAATTCTTACTGAAGTTGTTCTCTGAGAATTTTCAATTAATACTAACAAAATGCTGCCTGTTGTTGATCATTTAGTAATGTGTCCAAGAATACTGGTAGAAATTATCTGCTAAGGAGATTTTTGTGAGTCACTGACTACAACTTACATTATTATACTTCATGATATACCCGAAAGAGTAATTTATTTTTTTTTATGTTAGAAGAACCTCTGTATGCTGGATGTTTCCAATTAAACACAAACATGAGCACTTCCTATCCATTTTCTGCTGGATATATCACGTCAGTCCATATTTTGGCCCTGTGTACATTTTCCTGCTCTCACAGCAAAAAGGTATATTTCCAAATTCTCTTTTTCAATTGGGACTTCCTTTCTCAGGCTATTGAACTTGTAGGTTGAGACACAAAGCAGAGATCCAGCAGCGAGATGTATAGAGGAACACTGAGACTAAGAAGAAGCAGCTGTGCCGTATTGTAGGACATCCCATCACAAGCAAGGCAGACCTTTCTCGAAAGGTCTGACAATTTTGCTGAGCTCCATTGAAGCCTTTGCTGTCAAACATGAGCCTTGTGCAGTATTAAGCAGCCCAAGCAGAAGACAGAACACAACTAACCAGTGTTGTCAAACTGAATGTGAGATGTGCAAGAAGTAATGAGCTCCGTTTGGGTTTTGGAGACAGGTTCCAAGACCCATTGCATTCTTTCAGTGGCCTTTGGATTTACTGTACTTGGACTTCAGCATCAGCAGAATTTCTTATACTGAATTCCAGTAGAAAACTTCTTCAAGCTTTTTAGCCTGAGGAATGGGTTTGTGTCCTCATCTTATTGTAAATAGATTGTGTGGTGCATGTTACCAATCACGTCTTAACCAGCAGACTCCTTTGCAGGTTTATGTTGATCTGTGATGATCAATCTTTCTTTTTGTGTTGAGGCCCATTTGACTTTGTAGTATGATAGTACTCCCCCATAAATGGATTATAGCAAGATCTAAACATAAAAAAATCCAATCTAGAGTCAGAGTATTGGCTTTGCATAATTTGTGCATTATACTACCAGAAAATAATAAGAGATATCCACTCTTTCACTCAGTCATTCTAAAGTTAGTTTCCTGGTGTCTAATAATCAACTGATGAGTCAATGTTCTCCCCAAAGTATGTTTTAGGAATTCCAAGTAAAATCTTGCTTTTAAGTCTATGCTTTCATCACACACACACACACAAATCAATATCGTTTATATTCTTTAATGTAGCATTGATACATAATGTGGTAATTAAAAATACATAATGTATTTTTAATTTTTGTTTTAAAATAGATGTCTTTTCCACCACATAAAATTTTTCTTTAAATTGCATTGTTCAGGAAAATATTTTATGTGTTTTGGACTCAAACGTATTCTGAAAGAGGTTCCCTTTGGTGGAAAAAAAATCATTACAAAGATTTTTGGGTTTTTGTCTTTCATTGATGAAAGAGCAAAGGAAGGAAAGAAGTATATCCAGTACAAAAGTGTTTCCTCTGTGAAAAAAGACGTCTATTGGAAGAAAAAAATTTTTTTTTTTTTCAAAGAGCTTAAGTAGTTTTAAATTAAAATGTTAATTCATGTTTATATATAACATAGTTGACAAAATGAAACTTTTACAAAATTATTTATTTAACATTTATTTTGAGAAAAGAAAATTATGAAAGTCTGAAAATACAGAAATGTACTATTTTGACAGTTCTTGAGCCAAGATTAGATGCTTTAATAATGAAAGTACTTTCTCTCTTAGTACTGGATACTACATATTTGAAAAGTCAAAATTGAAAAAGTCAAGAACAGAATTACTGACTTTTAAATTACAGTTTTGACCATTGTAAATTTTTGAGTATTTTCTTTTATGCCTTTTGTATCAATGTGGACAATTTTCTGACCAATCATGAAGCAAATGGACTGAAAATCTTGTGAAATAAAATTTCTAACTTCATTTCCGTTCTAATATTTATCTTTTCTGACTAACACAAAGCTCAGATGTCCACCAAAGCTTGCATATGCAACCAGGCTAGTGTGGAGGTTGTATTTCAGTTTCATAATTGATAACATACAGGCTACCAGAACTATTGATATATCTCCATTCACTCTGCCTGCAATGAATATATTTAGGGATCTAGACATGTAAAGAATCTCTAATGAAAAAGCTCGTTAAGATAAGAAGGTTTAGAAAGTTAAATGTTCTTTCTTTTATAAGTAATTAACTTATCATAGCTTTAGAGAAAAAGCATAGTTCTACCTATTGAGCCAAACTTGAAGAGAATTTCTACTTCTCTGTGCAGTTATGGTTGCTATCAGGCTTATCTTTTCCCTGAGAGTTCGTGAAGGACACCTAACTAGGTATAAAATGTTAATCCTTATCTTAAACAGTGAGAAACATGCTAATCTCCAGGCTATTGAATTATATGGTCTAATCGTATATAGTAGATCTTATATTAATCTGATTTTGCAGTAAAGGAGTACTATTCCTGCTATGAAACATGCCACAATCCCATTTGCAACATCTATTTCTTAAGCTGATATTTTCAGTTTCCTATAATTTATTACTTTTAAAATATTTACTAGAAAAATAAAGAATCTGTAATGATTTCCAGGGTTCATAGCAAATCTAATAGTCATACTGAGTCAACTCCACCATATATCTAAACTCTTACTTGTTCAAAACTTGAATGCAGAGGAGCCATGTATTGCCATTTGCCACGCCTGCAAAGCAAGGAAGAGCCCAATTCAACATTCTAGTTGTTTCTGTATATAACCATCTTCTCTTGAAGGCTCCTTAAAAGCTTTCCTTTGTCCATTACATATGCCTTATATCCTTGAAAATAGCAGTACAATTGCGTCTCCAATCCAAGCAGTGGAGCTAAACTAATCTATGCACAAAAACTAATAATACCACTGTCATTCTGCAGAATTTTTCCGAAGGGACATGAAACAGACTGCTTTGTGTGTGCTAGGAAGTCTGGAATCTGCAAAGAGTGTGGGATCGTTGCTGACAATCAGACATTCCTGATTCAAGCGGGAAAACACAAAGTCCAGTATTTCCTTCCTGTTTCTCATGAAAGAATACATGAGGCTGCAACCATACTGCTTTTGAAAATGAGCTCCTCAAATGTTTTATAGTATTCACAATTGTATTTGGTCATTAGAATAAGGTAAAACCACATTGCAGTCTAAGGGCTTTGGTGAACACGCTGGGTAGTTCTCTTGCTTCTGAGCAACGAGCTCTACAGCAATGCCATGTTCCTAAGTAAGTCTACAAAGAAGATTGTGTAACAATGCTTGCAAGAATATGAGTCTATTCCAATATTTTAGCTATATTTCACTTCCTGTATTTTATGAAACAGTGAAGAAGGGGAGAGTGAAAGAATTGAGAGTGAACCAGTCAAAGTAACTGCCAGGAAAATGGTCTTTACTGAAGAATTTTCAATGTTTAGGTGTAGGATAGACCTTTCTAGTCAAGAGGAAAAGAAATAACTATTGAACTATTGGAGATAAAACTATGCTATGGAATGTTGTAGTTCTGTTATATGCTCTGTAAGAGAAAAAAAAAAATTATATGGATTATACTTCTGCAAGAAATCTGGAAGCTATCATGATTTAAGAATGTAAAAGAAAAACTTGACACTATGACTCAAAGGCCAAGAGTTTACACTGACCTAAGGAAACAAAACACCCTTCCTTTCCCTCCTCCTGCAAATGCAGACATACTGATCCTCCTGGGATAAGGCCAACGGCTCCTGTCTTCACCTTGCTCTCTTCACCAGCTAGGCCTGTGCCTTATGCATTCACAGGGCAACACCACAGCCTCTTCACTACTTCATGATTTCTTATACAAGATAAGGTTGTCTGGATACATCTGCCAGTCAGCTGTGTCTACTGTATGAGATCACTGATCAGGAGAGAAGCTGCAGCATCATGTTCAAAACGGAACCCCATCTTGAACCACTCTTCACTCCAGCACATCGCTAAGGCCTCTGCTGTGTCCTTGCATCAGCTCTGACGAGTATTGATACATCATCCAGTACATCGTTGGCTCATGCACCAGAACAGAAGAAATGTTATCTCTGGGTGAAATTACTTCTTTCAGAAGGCTGAGGAAACTCAGGAATTGGGAAGACCTGCCCAGCTTCTGGTGGACTGAAGCCTGCAGTGAAGATGCTGCAGCATCTATCTTGAATAAGAGGTTGAAGAGTAGTTTGAATAGTATGGGAGATTTTGCTGGCATCTAATGTAATCTAAGATGCCAAATAAACCTTTGTAGCCTCTAAATTTTACGTGTTTGGTGTCCAGGATGTAGTCTGGATTTCACGTACTCAGCATGTAAACTGTCTGTAAAGCCTTCGGGGAGAGGTAGGCCACTCATACTTTAGTCATCGAACAAGATATGTTCTCTCTGCGGTTAGTTGAGCCTGGCTGATAGGTATCACTTCAATCCAGGACCTGCAAAGTCATAGCATGACACAGTGCATGAACTAATATAGCTTCTAGATAGCGTCTGGATTACACCCAGCTGTCTCAAGGAACAGGCAAAGCAAGATCACATCTGCTTACAGCCAGTCGTGTGGCTCAACCTCCCGAATGGATGATACAGTATAGGAAAATTATGAGATGAAGAAGGCAGAAAGGGAGGTACTATTTTCACCCTTGTATGAGTGTAAGTATATATTAATTTTACTAAGTATAAAATTCTATGCTTGCATCTACAGAGAGGTAATTAAAGATCCAGACTTCAGAAATCAGTCCTGAGATAAGAGTTTGTTTTGGTGTAGAAGAAGGCCCAGACTCCTGTTTTAAAATGTGGCCAAATAAAGAAACACAATTACCCCTCTGTTGATTTCTGCTGCAATCAGCAAAGGATGCAGGATTAATGGGGCTGGAAATCAAGCACAAAAGGAATCCTCATGCTGTAATAATGTTTTGGGCACTCAGCAGGGATTAGAGAGATCTGAGTTCAGTGTCTGATGCTGTATAGTATTTGTATTCTTGTCTGAGTACTCATACTACTAGGTTGCTGAACAAAGTGGAGGAGAAGTGGGGGCAGAAGCCACCTATCCTAATGCCACTTTGTTTTAAAATGAAATTATTCTGTGGATGTGTGGTTCCTCTGCTGAGAGAATATCTAAGAAATCAGGCCCTACTTATGCAAAGAACCAGAATGTATAAATCTGACAATCAGTGAATTTAGCAGGATGTTGAAAGGAAGCAATAATTTTCTTTTATTACAACTTTGTTGTCAGGCACCTCAGTCCGGCTTCTATCCTGATTTAGGTACCTAAGTCCTTTATTGGGCCTTAAAAAAAAATTGTTCCAAATTAGTCAAGTGGTAGCAATTAAGTTTTTGACCAATTCATTTGGAAGACTATGTTCATTGAAGCATTGATCAAATACTGTATCCCGTAAAGAGCAACAGAATCTTTCAGGCAATGAACGTTAAAAGGAAAAAAAAAAAAACCAACCTTTCATTTTTAGCTGCTTTAGGAATCAACTGTTGAATAATTTCTTTCAGAGGCCTGGAAGAAAGTAAGAATGAGGTTTTGGGCTTTGCATTTGTTACACACTATGGGTTGAATTCCTTCTTTATACTGTAAATCAGGTGTAAATCAGGAGCTGTTCCAATGAAATCAATACTTACACAACTGTAAAATTGGTTAGTGATCACAGGCTGGGTGAGTATACCTATGGCATTAATCAGTTTTAAATATCTGGTCCCTAAGTACCTAATTTCTAGGAAACGGCACAATGTGACATTACAAGGATCCTATTTAGAGACACACACTGCAGATCAAAGCAGGAACTACTGGAAATGCTTTCTGAAGGTATGTGTAACTATAAAATGTTTTGAGTGGCTGCCAGTATTTTGTAATCAGTGTTGTAAAGTTTTGTGATACTCTTGATGTCTGCAGATGTTATGTGGCCCATGGCACAAAGCTGATGTTCTGAATTACCAATTATATACCTAATAGAGCCTTCAGAGCTAAGTCCTACCCTCCTTTGGGTACTAGGGCAGTCTTTAAATGCTAGCAAAGTACTGATGCTATAAATAAAACTCTGTCTCCATAGTGACAGGCAGTTCAGTGCTCAGCTTTCAACACTTTAAAAAGGTAATTACTGTCTTTTTTCTTTATATTTTTCTATTCTTGTTTTATAACAACAGTAATAACCTCCTGAGTTGGGCATTTCCTGGCAATTAATGACTGACAGTGTTAAGAAGACTTGGCTTTACCTCAAGCCCTCAAATCCTCCAGCCGGTCATTAACTGCCAGGAAATGCCCTTCCTCAAGGTCATTATTGCTTAATTATGTAAACCTGGATTAGAAATTTAATTAGACGACTTTAACATTCTCTTATTCTCTCCCCCCTTCTCTTTCTTCCCTTGTGTCCCAAACATCAGTATTTGTCACGGCTGTTAGGTAACATGGCTGATATTTACTTCAAAATATTGCCAGTATAGTAAATGCCACACAGAGTCTCTGTGAAATGAGACGATTCCCTGTTTAGCCCTTGATGGACAGAACATACTGCATACCTGCTTGTAAAGAATATGTTACATTAGGTTGAAAACAACCTCCAAGTTCTATGTGGTACTGCTTTTAGATGGTAACCAAGAAGAGTTTCCTTTGGGAAGTAGATAACTCTCCAGTCTGATGAATGAAGGAAAGCTTGTGATGGAGGGCTCTGAATCTCTACCTTAGCTTCCTAACTTCCACTGTACCTCCTTGAAACAAGAGTGTTCCAGATATCACTACATTTTGTCCCATTTCTCTGAAAAGACTAAGCCCATAACTACTGTAGGCAAGTGCTTTACACAATCAGTGGCTCTGGACCGTTTCTAAGCAGACTCCCCTTAAAGCTGCTTTCACAGGTTTGGTTTTTTTTTTATCTGGACATGGGGACAAGGTTTTTCTAAATAATGGCTTGTGCAGCATCCACAGAAAGGTGCCAAATAAAGCTGTTTCTCCTTGTTTAACATGCCATTTTGGTTTTAGTCGTTGTTCTTAAAGAAGATCTCTTGCATAGCACAGTTACTGTAATACTGAGCCTTATCAAGCTATGGTCAAACTAATTGGCTTCTGAGAAGGCATTACGGTAGCCTCTGTGCCACTGAATCCATGTGAATACTTACAGCACATTAATATCACCGCCATCAATGCCTTATCAGTACATTAATAAAACCACCTATCCATACTGTGTCCCAGGAGCTTCATTTGGTCACTAAACAAAAATAACAACTAGTGTTTACTATTCCTTTATGTTTGAATGAACTAGTCATCAACTCCTAGAATTCATACTTATGAGATTCTGAGATATTTCCTAAATTATTAATTTGCTTCTGACTCTATGCAGGGTGTACAGCACCATTTAATGACTTAGTGTCTCTGACACTCTATACAACTATAACTTCTCACATACTTCATAATGTACACCAGTGTTAATTGTTTTAATATACAAAGGGCATATAATTTGGATCAAAGGGCACTTTCTGTGAAGTCTTAATCATTGTAGCATTGGTACAAAATGTAACTTTTTGACATATAGGTTGTGTTCTAATAAACAGAGAAGCAGTAGTGGTGTGGACATGAAAAGTAATTATTATATTACTGAATCATCTCTTTAATTTGAAATCCTTTTAAAAAAGCACACTATGCCTGATTGCAGCCTCCATCAATCCCCAATAAAAACAAAAGGACAAGTGTCTTTTGAAAAGTCTTTAGTTTTCAGCATTCTGTTCATTTCTGCTGTGTGTATTAAAAGAAACAAAACCAAAATCTCCACACAAATGAGAAAGTCATAAAACCAGCACAAAATAATATTAAAATTTAAAACCTTTCCTCTTTTTTAAGAGTTTGCAATTTTCTAGAAGAATCCATTGAAATTTATATCCATTAGAAAGATAAACTATGGATGGTAGAGCTGAAGTATTTACATATGACTGTAATTGAGCTATAAAAGTATATTTCTTTTTGTGTAACATACAATACTAACTGAAGCATGTGTATTTGTATCAGGCAACTTTTTTGTGGTAATTAACTAAACAAGTTAAGAGGGATTGTGGAGTCTCCTTCCTTGGAAGTCTTCAAGACCCTCCTGGACATGTTTCTGTGTGACCTGATCTAGATTGACCTGCTTCTGCAGGGAGGGTTGGACTGGATGATCTCTAGAGGTCCCTTCCAACTCTACTATTCTATGATTCTATGATTCTGAGGCTAGCCTATTATGCAGGTGGAGGAGCCTTTTCCTCCTGATAAAAGAGGTAGACAAGGTAGCGGATTTCCATCCGTCTTTTAAAGGTTTACTAAAAGTGAAAAAGGTAGCATAGAGTGGGCTTCCAGCCCTTTACTCGTGGAAAAAATGGGTCAGATATATGAGCTGCACACTTGCTGTTTGTGGTAGTCTTGTTTTTCTTTTTCTTCTCTGCACTCTGCTGCTGTTCTGTGTACCTGCTCTGCACAGATCTAAGACTATGAGCCCCTTTCATTTCCATAGAATTGCAGGTGCACAAAGCTAGCAATTCCCACTCACCTACTTCTAGGAAAGTAATACAGAAAAATGGATAAATGGCAGCTTTAAAGGAATTTGCTATGATCACAGTGAAACGATTCAGTATCTATTATGAAATTAAAATATACAACAGAATTAAAGAAGCATTCCCTGCTTTCCTAAGATAGCATGAACCAGAGGATGGAACTAAAATCTGGGATATGACAGACTCTTGTTCATATCTTGATGAGAAGCTACATAATCTACAACAGCTGAAGAACTGACACTTCAGAAGTATAAGTTTAAAAAATCTATCTGTTAACATCATTGCAGTGTGTATTTTACAATTTGATAGTTTGCTAAAGCATCAAATAAAGATTTAAACTACCACTTCCTCATATTTACCTTCTATATACTTTATCATAGTTCTAAAAGAAACATAAAGCCATGTACTATAAATAATGTATGGTGTGAAGGCCAAGTAGCTAAAAGTATTCGGTAAACAGTAGGACACTCAACAGTAAATATTAACAGGTCATTGCCTGGCATATCAGTATAGATAAATGCAATTGCTAAGTCTAACAATTAAGTCTATCTTTCTACTTTAGAATACAGAGTGAATAGTAAAGGTTAGGGGAACAAAAAATATCTCTGAAATATATCATAGAAAATGAAGATTTCTTAGTGAACGATATTTATGGAAAAAAAGTAACAAGTATTTAGAAGTAGTTTTGTTTTTTGTGGTGAAAGACTGCTTTTCTTCTTGTCCTCCTAGGATAGCTTTTGAGCTCAATGAGAGCAAAGAACTGTTGATTTAGCAAGAATTACAAGACTGATCCTCACATTATACAACAGAATTTATCCACCTCAGGAATCACATCAGACTCTCTTTTTGTGAGACTCAGCAATGAATCAAAAGGCTATTAACTGCTGTAATTTATATAATCTTCTGCCTCTCTTGTGTGGCAAAAAAATGCATTCAGCTAAGACTATTTAAACATTTCTTTGCACAGAGAAGTATTGTCAGCATAGCTTACATTGCTTTAGTTGAGTTGATATTGCTCCAATTAAATGCATTCATGCTGTTGTGTCGATTTCCACACAGCATTATACTATAATCTCTTCATTGCAGACAAGGTGTCTGAGCCTTACTGGCATTGTTTGGAGTTCATTGTGTTGTGGATAGTTTTTACGATATACTGTGGGATACCTCTTGTCATCTGAAGGAGCAGTGCTTGCCCTGGCTACTTGCTAATCTAAATTCACTTGGAATGTTATTCTGCTTCCAAGCTGTTCCTCACTTGCATGACTGAAATACAGAAGAACACAATACTTGTCCTTTATCTAACAGAAAAACAAGTTGCTTCATCAGAAGGCTGCACTGTTCGTGTATAGCCTGTTTTCTCAATCAGTCTTTAGATTCTGATTGTTTTGGGGAGAAGATTTACAGCTGGATAAAATGAAGTAATCCATGATGTGAGGCTGTCTTTATGTTGTAATTTAGCTGAAGAAACACAGAGGAGAAGTTTTCCTGTACAAAGCCCCTAGTAGACTTTAAGGGGTAGTGTTGTCACATTTCAAATTTCTGTGCAGCCTTCATTTCTTTGAAGTTGTTACTCTCCACTGACAGATCCAGATGCAGCTGCAATGTATGTGCAGAAGCTCCAAAGCCAGGTTTCATAGATTCTACATCAAGTAACTCAGAGTACATATTCTCATATCTGGAGATAACTAGGGAGCAGTGATGGACCTGGGACAGCTTCTGAGAATATTGGAAAAATATTTTATGGGGTCTTATATTTTTTGTGAGTTAAGTAACACTTTGATAAATTTTTTCTTTGCTATTATTTTCAATAGATAAGTGTGAAAAGATTTCAGTAGCAATTTCTATCTGTTTCATGGAAACACTATGTGGCTTTAGGGGTTTATTTGAAAACACATCTGATTCTTACAAAGCAGGTAACTGAGACATGGACTTTACAGTTTAAGCATCACCTTAAGCTGCCACAAAAGTTTCAGGAATAATATTGATCTCCATGACTGAAATAAAATAAAATTTCCTATTTGTTTCCTTTCTGTGTGAAGGACATTTTCTTAAAATGTAGAGAACGAACGGTACTTTGTATGAGGCCCACGCAGAGGACCTAAGCTTGGTGTGAAGGAGCAGTGTGGGCTATATGATCTGAAAGGCAGGCAGTGAGGGATACAAGCAATGCTGTGAATGGTGAAGGAGCAAGAATAAGCCAGCTGATTAAACTGATAGGAACCAAACAGTGCTGTGGAGCCTTTGATGAGTGTCCGAGGTCATCTCCATACAGTTCCCCAAGTCCCTAGGACACACAACCTTGCTGACCCAGTCACTAGATCAGACAAGAGTGTTGAGACTTCATCAGCAAACAACAACCTAACAGATTTAGATAACTGATAGACTACTAAGCAAATGCTGTAAAAAAACAAGTGAAGGAGAAGCAGCTTGTCAAGAACTAAAACCTGGGGTGAAGAAGGAAAGAAATTGTTCAGAAATTGTCTACTTCTGTGTCTAAACAATGGTACCAGAATGTGTAAGAAACTCACAGAAAACACCATTGACATAAAGATACCAAAACTCCTGCAAATTGGTGAGGTCTGTATTCATGTTAATTCTTCATCAGCTAAAGAATTTATGGAATTTCAGGTATTTCTTTAGCTGTCTGTGTGGTTTCACTATTTACATACCATTTTAAAATGAATGAGATATTAACCTAAAAATATAGTCAGTTGCACTGTAGGCACTCTCCCACCCTTTTATCCTTACTTGATAGAGCTGATTTACTTTGCATTTCGCACCATGATGCAAAAGTCTACTTTGAAGCAGATGTTATGCAGAAGTACCATCTTAGACCACTAAAGCAGTATATTTGTAATAGTATAGCACTGTGCCAGCCTACCAAGCTCCATTTGTCAGAATGGTTAGCTATTTTGAATCCAAAATACCACTGATGTGGCTGCACTGTGTTTTGGTATGGCACTTATGCATACCATAAACCCTCTTTGAGACTATTAACCTCAGCATCTGTGCCTTCTAATGTGTTTATGAAACAGGTAATGAAATGTTCACCCATTTGGGATGGTTTTGATATAACCATGATAACAAATATATATGATCTCAAAAGCTCAGTATAGTAAAAAACTGATAGAAAAGCAGTGACAGCTTGTTATTTGTGTTTTAGGATCCATCTGATATTTTTTACTGAGATTAACTGTGTATATATAATGGTGTCAAGAGGTATGTGAGACATCCTAGGATACTTGAGACATTCATATGAAACTGGAAAATATAACATGGAACCTGTGTAAAACCCACATCCTTCTGGAAGAGTGACTAAAGACCAGAAGAGATGCTGTATGTCATCTCAGATGGTATGAAGAGCCCATTTTGGGTAACCTGATCACTGGGGCAAGAAGAGAGTCTATATGTTCTCTTCAGTATCATATTGTCAGCACAACCGAGAGCACAAGATCCACTCAGGTGGTATGAGCTATCTCTCTCTCTCCTGTGAGCTGACATGCTGCACACCAGATGTGAGCTGGAAGCCATTTAGACAAGTTTGAGTCTTGCTGAAAGGTAACATAATGTTGAGAAGGAGGCCTTATTTGCTTGGGCACAGTACTGTGCTAACACATCTAAATGGCTTCCAGAGTACAGCTGGCTCACCAGTGAGTCTAGCTGGCAATTGTTTGCATATGGCAATGTGGTCATACCCTAAAAGGAAAACATCAGTCCAGGCTATGCTCCACCATGTGCATTGCCATCAAAATCCTTCACTGAATTCACAGGGCAAATTGTGACAGTGAGTGAGTCAGGAGGAAATTTAGTTGCAAAAACTCAACTGATGCTCATAAGGGTCAGTAGCAAAAAAGTGGAAATCCTGATGTAGAAACCGAGAATGGCTAAAACAGGCATGTGGAAAGAAAATGAATGGGATCTTTTTTACATTTGCCCTTTATAGTGTAAGACACCATGTAAGAGGAAAATTTGAAAAGTGTTATAAGTGAAATTAAAATGTACAGATGATATACAGAAGTCACCCTGCACAGTCCTTCCATTCACCATCACAGATAAAGTAATTTTTCAGAAGCGTATGTGGCGTGTTTAGTTAAACAAATTTCCTTAGAGACATGATTGACTATTTTTAAGCTGAACACTCCCAGTAACAATTACCTGCGTTCTCAATGTCCATGAGCCTCAATAAACAGCCCATGGATTTATGTCTTAGTGAGAACCAACCTATTAGTTTCAGTCATAAATCTCATGTGCCTTGTGTGCAAAGTGAATTTTAATAAAAATCATATAAGGAGCCAGACTTGCTAGGCAGGGTTTCACAGGACTGCCAACATTTGAAAACAATTAATAGAGACCTTTTGGGGGAGGGTAAGTAGAACCATGTCTTTAGCTCCTGTTGAAATACAGTGGACTCAGTGAACTTGCCTGAAGGACAGAATAAAGAAGGTTTTTTTCTACTAAAAAAAAAAAGAAGTGGAGGCCATTGCTTCTAAATAAGGGCAGATGGAATGGAAAGGGTAATTCCTTTGAGTTTGCAATCTCATCCTCTCCAACACCCTACTGCCAGGGAAATGGCAATAAGTATCTTAAAATTAAGCAGTAAAATAAAATAAATATACATCGTCTCTCACTGGTCTGAAAATAGGTTCTGGCATTTGTGTTCAGTTTCAAAACTCTCACCTTTGATGCTCCTTGTCTGTGGGTATGGAACATGTCATGTTGAACAGAGTCCAAAAGACAAAGCTAAGAGTCACTGCTCATTTTTATTCTGGTGGTCATATTAGTTTTATAAGCAAATAGTTCAGACATAGAAAAATAAATATGAAAACTTCAAAGATAAAAGGTTATATCCTGAGCTTCAGATGCTTTGTACTATCTCCACAGTGCTAAGGGTAGAAAGGTTGTTCTAAAGGGGAGGCCAGGGATCTCAGTAACACGCAAGGAGTCTCCCAGGGTCGTAGTGTTGTGTCTGTCCCATTCATACAGGACTAGTTCAGCTGGTGTAAATTAACCTAGCTCACAGGCTGTAATATATTGCTAAAATATACTGAGGAATGGATGTCTTATCACCAGGCTAGTAAAGGACTTCAGCATTGAAAGGTACCATTTATACCAAGTTTAACCAAACACAGCTGGGTGCAGCCCCACTTCATATCTAAGACCAATAAATATGTAGGCTTGGTGCAGGTAGGGAACTCTGTTGGTGATAAGAGGGTAGTTACACTCTACCTGAATGCTTTTAAGAAACACATGACATATGTTTTGAGTTACTAAAATGGTATGTACCAGTACTATGTATACTATGTATGCTGTGTTGCTACTCACATGCTTAAATCCAGATTGGGATGGTTAAAGTGAAATTAATATTGTAATTGCAGACGGAGTCAACCTCTTTCCTTTGGAAGTTCTTGATGGAAGAAAGTGATTTGCACTGGTTTTATTGCCAGTTTTCTTAAGTAGTCAAGGTGTGGGTTCCCATTTTTCCCTACTGTGCGTATACACGTATTACACTGAAAATACTGAAGCTCAAGTAAATGATTCAGAAATAAAACCATTAAACCTAAACAAATTCAACTTGAGCCAGCTATGCAATGTCCAAACATGAAGAACTAAGTTCAGCTAGGATGTCTCTGGGGTTATTGGTATTGTTAGTCAAAAAGGACCCTGATTTTAGATAGTCCCACTCAGAATAGAGGAAGAAGGACTGAACTATTTTCCTCTCCAGCTAACTCTTCTGCTATTCTTACTCATTCTTTCAGGAGTGTGACAGGGTATTTTTTTTACTTTGATATTTTTCAAATAGTTACAATCAAAATGTCTTCACATCTTATAGCAGAATCATAGAATAATTTGAAGGTTAATTTGACATATATAGAAAACCTGTGCTTCTCCTTGGTGAAGGAGTATTAAATAATAGTTTCTGCCTTCAGATAAGGGTACACTGAGCTGATTTGAGTTACTGTCAGCCAGGTATATGCAATTAAGCTCAGACTGAGTGGCAGTATTGCTTATTGGCAGAGATGAGGAAAATGTTGGGAGCAGGATGGTCAGAAGCAGAAAGAAAGTCTGAGGAACAGAGTTGAGAGTTTAATCCAATTTGTGTCCCAGTCCAGGGTTTGCTTAGTATTGTAACATATCTTCTAAGACTATTTAAAAGTGATCAAAAGACCAGAAATGTCTTTCCATCTACTTCTGGGGTCTTCTGGACTTCACAGTCTTTTGCTATCTTGCAGTAAATGCTCAGATATAAGCTGTAGTTTCAACCTTCCTTTTCTTGCCTCTGGAGATCCTATGGAGACTACTCAAATTACCCAAGAGGGTTGTGATAGTGTATTGTTTTCTTGGACTTAACTTTGTGTAATTACAGACAGGTAATCCTGGTTTATTTCTGTTATCCCTTAATTGAGCTGTAAGATTTTTTTTTTAAGCTTAAAAAATGCCACAGGCTTTTTAAGGACTCTAAATTAAAATGCAGCAAACTGAAAAAGAACCCTCCTCTGTTAATGCTATTGACCGATAATCTGCCGAATTTGATTGTAAAAGAAGTGTGGTTATTTTAATTACAAAATCCCAAAGAGATCTTTCAAAACAACTATATGGATTTTATTTCATTTTTAAAGGAATTTTCAACTGCCCTGGAGTGCTGAGTCTCTATTTTCTCACTCTTAGTCTGAGGTCTGCTTTTATAACTAAAGTATCAAAACCTTAAAACAGAGGTTCATACCAGAAATCTTGACAGATCTTTAGCTGCTTGGGTGGGCGCAGCTCTAGCAATTGCATCTTTAAAAGTCTTATTCACTCCATCACTACTGTAACAGTGGCACCTGTTAGCAGTGCTGCTGCACTCTCTCACTGTTTCCATTGTAAACCTCTCTTTTCATGAGTTCATTTCTTGGCTAATAAAAGTTTCCTAAGAGCCGAAACTTGGCCCAAAGAGACTTTATCTGGGAACAATTATTATTAATATTTCTTTAATATAAATTTCCTTTTAAAAATCTTTCTGTTATTTTTAAATTAAAAGAGAGAGAGGTTTACAGGGTTCAGATGCCTACTCGGTGCATATATGACCAGGTTTGTTGGCTCTGTTTAAAGCTATATGCCAGATAGAAATTGGGAGATCTGATTGTCCTGCGGGTGACATAGCACAAAACAAAATGAGTTGCTGTCAGTGGAAGAAAGGAGTGGTGATAAACTGCAAGCAAGGCTTGTTGGTCTTGTCTACTTGGATGACGCTGACTCCTGGCAAAGGTATGGACCTTAAGGAAAGGTTTTTACAAATAAGTATACCCAGGAATTTAAGGTCAAGTGAAGGAAGAGCACAACAGTAAGTTTTCCCTCTCAGAACTGAGTTTTACACAAAGTTGCTGGAGGAGAGTAACTTAAAGCAGCTTGAAGAGTGTAACCTTTGTATGTGGTGCTCACCAGGTGCACTTATACTTTCACTGAAGGGGTGAGATCAAGTGGGTCTGAGGACAACGTGTGTCCTGCCTTCTTATCACACACTCCTCGGGTTTTGCTGATCTGTTTTTCCCTGCTGTTCCCACATATCCTTATCAGACGCTGATTTTCCAGCAGCTCTTTTCTCCCGCCAGAACACTGGTTTCCTCTCCTCCCACTGTGGCCCAGCTCTGGGAGAGGGCATCCTGGTTCCCTGCTCCTGCCTCTGACAAGGCCTCTGCCTCCAGCATTTCCCATACTCTTATTAAAGGAAGTTGTGCTCCCTTCCCCTTTCCAAAAAAGCTGGGCAGGAGGAGACTGTCATATTCAATTGGTGACAGATGTAAAGTGTACATTTGGGAATACAGTATCTCCTCACTTTCTCCTATTAATTCTGAGCTAGAGAATATACATGGTGCCAAAATGTTGAGTAGTATTGACAGGAAGTGACATGTAAATAAACTTCCTAGAAATCCACAAAGGCAGGGTCCCCACCAAGGAATTTTGGACAAACGTTCCGTGCTGAAATAGAAAATTATCTCAGTTTGAACTGAGGTACACAAAAAAAATCTCTGACATTGCCTTGCATACAAGATTTGGGTAGTAAACAAGCCTGGTGAGGATGTGGGTACATTTTATCCTCTTTGAAAAGCACAAGGTTTTTTTTTTTTAATTGAAAAGAAACCAAGTATCCAGTGACTGGACATCAAAGCAGCAGCCTTGCACTTTGGCAGCAGTGGATGTAACCATTTTCTATATAGGATTTCAGTCTGTACATTTACTGGTACATAGCTGCTGGGCATGCCTTCAGCCTTCCCTGTCACAAGTATGTCTTCAGGCACTGCCTGACTGCTGGGCAGGAGCAGAGGTGAATATTCAGTTGCTCAGGCAGTGGATGTGAAACAACTTGTACACGTATAGTACACACTCTGTATCCAAAGGTACCTCAACTGGATGCCCTGGACTGGGCACAAGCAGATGCTGGTCACTCAGTCTGCCAGTTAGGCATGCTAACCACTGGCTGGAGACCTGCTCTCAATTTCTCTGTGGTTGGTTTATATCAAGTAGAATATGCAGGACTAAACTGCTCAGTTGAGGGGTGGAGTACTGATTTCAGAGCATTGCCAGCCCTCATTAAGGATGGATATTTGAAACAAGGTTTCAGACTCAAAGTACAAATTAGCTCTCCCTACCTGACTGCAGTTATCCTACTTGTTTAAGAAAGAGAGGGTGGATAATTCTCTTGCAAGGCAATGAGGATACTTTTATAGGAACTAGGATACCCAGTCTCTTCTCAGATTTCAGGTTAAGTTCATACTCTAATGCAGTGTAGGATCCTTGGCTGCAGTGTCATAGAATCATAGAATGGTAGGGATTGGAAGAGGCCTTTAGAGATCATCTAGTCCAGCCTCCTGCAGAAGCAGGTCCACCAAGATCAGGTCACACAGGAATGTGTCCAGGCAGGTTTTGAAGAGCATCTGGGGAAGTAGACTCTACACCCTCCCTGGGCAGCCTGTGCTGGGGCTCCCTTACCTGAATGGTAAAATACTTTTTCCTTATGTTTAAATGGAACTTTTTGTGTTCCAGCTTCATCCCATTACCCCTTGTCTTGTCATTAGTAGAAAAAAGTGATGCCACAACCTCCTGACATCCACCATTTAGATATTTGTAAATAGTAATGAGATCCCACCTCAATGTCCTCTTCTCTAGACTAAACAGCCCCAGTTCCCACAGCCTTTCCTCATAAGGAAGATGTTCCAGTCCCCTGATCATCTTGGTGGCCCTGCACTGGACTCTCTCCAGAAGTTCCCTCTTGAGTTGAGGAGCCCAAAACTGGACACAGTACTGCAGATGAGGTCTCAGCAGGATCCTATGCATTTGGGCAGGGAGATGTCTTAGAGCAGGCAAGAACTGTATTTCCCTCACATCCAAACTATATACCTACAGCACCCCAAATTTCCCCTCAGTGGTATTATGAAATTCACCCATCATACCTTTGCTTTTCTTGCTCACCCCTGAATTGCTGCATGTTGAGAGCATACATTTAGCAAAGAAGGAAACTCAGTTTTCCCATTTTTCACCTTGGCAAGGAAGAAGGTAGGTGCCATCTAAATTTTTCATTCCATCTTGTTTCTTGTTCCCCCTCTCACTCCCTGTTCATTGTAAACTGAAAAAAAGAAAACAAACAAACCCTGCTCCAGAAGTCTGGCCTCAGCTCTGATGTACCCTCTCAAACAAACTGCCTTGGTTTCCTCATTACTAAAAAGAAGACAAACTGTAGTCTATATCCAGAGGAATTTTTTGGTTTTTGCTAGCTAGTGTCCTCATCCTAAAGTATATAAAATGTAAGTAATGTATTAAAGTTTCCTGAAAGGAAAGGGGCTGAATCCTACAATGCTGCCTGGAAGAAGAATCAGTACTTTAGAAAATCTTTAACAAATGGGATCACCTTCCTCATACTCAGACACCTCTGTTCCAGCATTACGAACATGAACTTTCTCAGATGTGCTTCTGATTTACTGTTTAGTCTGTGGAAGAAGAGGAATCAGGTCCAGAGACTTTGGATTATGCTTTTTTTTAACCACCAACAATTAGATGTTATGCAGTTAACTAACAATAGGGTAGAAAAAACCCAAGAGGAATTGTAAATATATCCTAATAATTGTATTGCAGCATAGGATTTATAATTACTAAATGTGTGATAACTGCTTCCTAAATGCCCATGCTCTTTAAACAACCTAATTTATAATTTAAAAAGCTGACAACTCTTAAAGTGTTTTATTTTATCTTGTCTGAAATAATTGAAGAGTAAGTTATTGAAAACCTTTATTTTTCATTAGCCTTAAATTCAGCTACAATTAATGTGCCCAATTTGATTATAAACTGCACAAATTAAACAATAAAGAGCTGTCTAATGAGAAATTAATTATGAGGAACAGAAGAGGAGCTGGGCTGGATAAAAGCAATAAGTTATGGCCTATGGCAGGATGTGTCAGGTTTTAAAGGAGACAAAGGGCTTTTTCCTCAATGTGTGCCAGTGCTGATAGGGCTCATCACAGATCAGTAGATCCAGAAGCCATAACAGCACGGTAATTGAAACTGCCAAAATCAATAGTGCTGACAACCTTAATTAAATTAAATATGTCTCTGATGAGCTCAAACAGCATGGCAGCGGACCACTTGACCCTTTCTCGGAACCCCGCTTGATGGAGTGCAGCATGCAGCATGATGAATTTCACCCCCGAGGACTGCTGGAGCCCTCGCGCTACTGTAGAAAATTGCTCCAAGAGTGATGGTTTCCCTGGTGCAACTGGAGCTTTGACTCCAAAGTGCAGCCCAGCGTCCGTCACCTGCTCTGGCTTTTGCTTTGCTTGGAAAGCCCAGGGGCTGCTTCACTGAGAGTGATGTGGGGAACTTTGTCGTTATGTCAGCTTTCTGTTGTCCTCTCAGCAAAAATAACAGTTTTGTTTGCTAAACAGGCAAACAACTTCCATCACAGCTGCCTGGCTGAGACACAGTTCTGGCTCTGGACTACAAGCAGTATAGCCAGGGGATCCATTGGAATTGTGTCTCACTCGGACTGGGTCTGTAGTTTTGTCATTTTAAAATAAGAAGAGATCAGGCTGAGAAATCCTAGAATCATCTCAAAAATAGTCATGAGATTACATGATGGAAAAATGACCTGTAAATGGGCAGGAGACAAAGAAAAATTCTTGTTGCTTTAACCACAAGGCTGGAATCTCAGTTGAGCTGTGCAGTCAGCAGTTGCTTTTCTCACTAGGAAATTGTATGAGTAAATATTTTTTGCAGAATTCTGTTCTCTTGACCATGTAGTGCTGACTTCCTAAACAACGTGAAATAATTGTACCTCTAAGTTTTCAAAATGTTTATGTCAGCATTAACAAACTGTTCCTTCATTATAAGCCTATCAAAGATCAGAGGCTTAGATTATTGAAGCAGATTCCTTTCAAATGCTGAAGTTGTTGCTGTGACAACTGGAGGAGAGAAGAGATTGTCAGAGGTAGACAAACTGTGGGTTTTCCATACCAAAAGGGTTTAAATAATCCACCTCCCTGTTTAGAAAAATACCTCAATCACAGTAAATAGCCTCCAGTTAAACACAGAGGTCTCAGAAAAGTAAAACATAAGCTTGCATCTAAAACTTAAGTCATGCTGTTGAGCTCCATACATATAAATTAAGCTAATATTAAATAAATGTGATCTGCATACTATAATTCTGTTCCATGTATAACATTTTACAAAAGACACCCATTCAATATATTTTGGAGTACTCCTGTTCTCCTAGGAGCTTGGGCAGAAATTTATGATAGTGGAAAAATTATACAAAAGACAATGTACTTGAATTATGAGCAGGCCCTTCCTCACAGTGCAGTTTATGGCATTGCTAATTCAAATGTGGTTCTGTGTCAGCCACACTGTTTTATGGCAGCCTCTGATCCAGCCTTGAAAACTTTATAATCCACTGGACACAAAAAAACAGTTTGCAGGGAGTAGGAACAAAGGTTGTTTGGATTTTGGAAATGTCTCAGCGCAACTTTTATTTTCTTCCTTTTCCTTTTTTCCCTCTTCATTTCCCTTCCTCTTCTCCATCCCATTCTCCCATCCCTTCCACCTCCCCTTCCCCTTCCTTTCTCATTTCTTTTTTTTTTTCTTTGAATGTAAAAATAACCTTTTTATGCTTTAAGTGAATTGTTCTCCTTATTATTAGTGGAGAGTTATAACACTGTTATAACATTGTCAGATAGATACCAAACTGCCCATAAAAATCTGTAGAGGCTGGTGTGACCTCTGCCTTTGAAAACTACCTGCCCTTGAGTGATAGCATCAAATAGTAACAAATTATTAGTAAAATAATATTAATTAAAAAATATTAGTAACAGCCTCAGCAGTAACTAATGTCTTTATCCTCACTTCTTCTCAGTGTCAGGATAAAGATGTTCAGATGCCTTTTTGCTTGTGATGGTGCACTTAATATTGCTGAGTTATGAGTCCTGAGCCAAAGGGACTTCTCGGTGGGTGAAATGAAGCAGAAATTTCTCACATACAGTGAGTGGAAAACAGATTACTTTCAGTGATCTGACAGCCAAAGGGACTGCTCACCCTCAGCAGAGAGACAGCGTTAGGCCCAAAATCCATTGAAGCACAGCTCGTGCTTAGGGATCTCCTTCACCTTCTGTGGCTGTGCAGGCTTTTTGGCCTGGCACATACTGCTAGCCTTATCTGAAGCCTTAGGGTTCTCACTGTTTTCTGCTTTCTCCTCATTTAACTTCTAACACTTCTGTGCCCCAGTAGATACTTTCACCCCACAGTGTTGTGTGGTGAATATAAGGTACCTGACCCCTTTGGTACAGAGGCTGCTGGCAGAATGCATTTAGGCAGTGGAGAGAGAGGAAGCCAGCACAACCCCTCATCTTCCCAGTATTACAGGTGCTAGAAGTTGGGAGAGTTTCACAATCTGAAAAACAATTTACTGGGGCTGGACATGGGATACACTGCTTTTGTCACACTAGCATAACATAGCAGGGCAAGGAGTTGAATTCACCAGCAGTCCTTCTGCAAGGAAACAGGTTCTCTGAGGCTCAGTGGAAAGAGCTGAGGGACTGTGTCCTGTGCCCCAACAAGATGCTTCCCCACAATGCTGGATCCTTTTGTGTCACTAAGACACTTCAACCTCTGCTTCCCTTCCCCAGTCCTTTGGACACAATGAGAGGATTTGAAGTGAGGAGAGGAGGCTAACAGATATTTCTGGAAGGATTTGTGAAGTTAGCAAAAGTCTCAGTGCTTAGATGGGAGAACAGTGTCAATTTTGCATTTTTCTAGAAGACCTGGGCTGACAAAACATGAATTTAAAAGCTTCAGTCCTTGAAGTTTTGTTCTTTTAGTTTCTCTTGACCAGTACATCTGTAGCAAGGCAAACGTTCAAAGCTCACTCTTGTTGGGAAAACGTTTTAGAATAAGTGATTCTTGATCTGCTTATTCAAGATAGAGATACACTTCGGAGCCAGACTTCTCTGAACATTGTGTTATTTTTGGCCAGTCATACTATATCTCCCTAATCTTAAAGAACCCAAAGTATTTACTTGTTGCCAACTAAATGCTTTATATTTAGGAGGGATCTGATTAGCTACAGGCACCTTCCTCATTCAGATTTCAACCCTCTGTTCTGTCCTATGGTGTCTGACCTCCAAGTGACCACAGAGGGTGGCCTTGCCACCAAGATTGGAATATAAAACTCTCTAATTGAAAGCAAAAGAGTAGAGCAGTGTAAAGGTTTTGAATTGAATCTCCATTTGCATATGCTACTAATAATTTGGCCATTCTTTCTCGTATTGTTCTCTGTACTCTGAAGCTTCTGATTAATCTCAAGTGATGTGTCTGAGCTAGTCTTGTGTCATCAGCCTTTGCAGTATGGAAAAAAACCAAGATAGCAAGACAGATAGCTTGGAAGGAGCAATTTGTATAAGGAGGAGAACTGCATTGATCATGTCATAGCATTACTACCAGTAATAAGGACACTTCAGCTCCAAGTAGAAAAGACTCATTTTCACAAAAGAGCCTTAGCTTGAATAGCTGTAGAGAGTAAAAGCCATGCAAAGTAATTTCCAAGAGATATGGTTTCAAGAAAAAAAAAAAAGATTAAAAAAACCCCTCTGCAAGAGTGCATGAAAAAATCAACATAGCAGATGTAGCAATAGGTTTTGTGGATGGTTAAGAGGACTGTTGATCCAGGTTGTGGCACTAAAGTGTGTGCAGGTCTATCGCTGCACATCCCCTTTCATAAGTATCCTGGTTGCAGTTCGCTTTGCCAAAGTCACTTCATCCTTCCCAAAACTCTACTCTGCCTTCACATCAGCAAAATCTGAGCAATGGCTAGCAGCTGTTTTTTCAGCTGCTGTTTACTGATTTTGGACACTCTTTATTGGCTGTAGTATGTATCTTACCTGTGAGTTTGCAATCTAATTATGTATGGTTTATGTTCTACTTGTACAGGATCAAGTTCCTGAATTATTCACCTTTAAATCAGAGCTTCCTATTTTCAGTCAGTGTTTGAATGCATTCAAGTTTTGGCATGGAAAGTGAAAACTTCTGTACTGGGTCCAGTCACCAAATGTAATGACCCATTTCTGAGGGAAATTTGGCTTGAAATACAGCTTTAGGTGCTGAAGGTAAATAATGTATTTGGAAGGATGATCTTGCAGTCTCACACAGCTGAAAAAGGTGCTTATGTATCACACATACTGTATGACACCAGGCTGAATTCATTTTAAAAACACTCACAACTCCTTTGCACACTCCTAATAGTTTGAATTTTTCTTGTGTTTTGACATTTCAAAAAATCAATACGACATCTCAAAATAAATAAAGATCACAATTACCATTTTTTTTTCTGCAGAATACTGTGATGTTTGATTATTTACTGACTGTTTTGTTGCATAATGATAGAACACGTGATTTTTTTCTTCAAAAGGCAGAACTTTAGTGTTTTTTACATACTTCTTACTTTTCTGCTTTGAAATTGCTAAATAAAAATGGCAAGATTAATAATGATTTTCTGCTATTGAAAATACACTTTTATTTTACTGTCTCTAAATAAAGCTTATTATAGAATCTAATTTTCTCTGCATATAGACACAAGTAAATAATGTCACTTTTGTCTTTTCATTCATTTTGATTTAAATTCTAGAAACTTTTGATGTCCTGATAGTATCTTTTGACAACACAGAAATGTAATGAACTGTGAATGCCCTGAAGCCCAGACCTTCAAAATTTAGAATAACTAGAGTTCACATTGAAGGACATTTTATTGCCTTATTATTATACTATTATGGGAAATAGTCTTAGGAGGAAGGGGAATATTAAGAAATTATTGTTCATTTGAGTCATAGGTCAAATCAGAGACCCTATTGCAAATGTATAGAAATTATCTTTACAGCTCCTAGAAGGTTAGATGGAGTTCAAGGCCAAGCATTCATACAACTGAGAAAGGTCAAATTATACATATGATAATACTTGGTGACAACAAAGCCAAAGGTCAAGTCTGAGGCATTACTGTGGCACATACAGAGAAAATTACTATTCAGATATCATATGGCATTCCTGCTGGCTCCAGGGCCAGATTCTCATCTTCATTCTGCTGTTGTAAAGTGAATGATCTCAGTTATGCACCTGTGCATTTAAAAGACTGGATTTATTCCTGACTCTTCAGACACAGTTCAATGAATTTCCAGTTGAGAAAGTAAACAAGTTCCCCTTGATGCTCTGCCATGCCCATGTTTTAAGACGTGTAGGCTTCCGAGCAGATAAATTGGCTCCAAGGATTTCCATTTTGTTATTGCAATGTTTCTGCATCCTGAATTACTAGACAAAAAAAAATCAAACCCCAAAAAACCCCAAAGCATACTCTTGTAAAATCTATATCGTTATCGAGAAAATTATGTATTGTGAGTCACAGATATGCTTCTATACTTTTTATTTCACATTTTAGACAACTGATTTTCTAGATATATTGCAAGTAGTTTTCTGGCTATCACAATGAAACTCTTAAGTATGCTACTTTAGAAATGGTTTTAATTTAGAGTTTGTTGCCTTGGATAAATGGAAGAATAAACAAATAAATGATTCTTAAATACATTTGTTCCTTTAAATTGTTTAGGATTATCTGAAAATAATCCACTTAGGTAACTAGTTGGAGAGTTTAAGAAAAAGTCCAGTTTCTAGAGCAAGCTTTCATTTTTTTGTTGTAAAAATAGTGTCAGCACAGACCAAATGAAATGATCCTCTCCAAAACAATGAAAGGAAGGTGTCAATGATCCAGAGTTATGCATGAGAGAAATGACATTTGGGAACATATTCAAACAATGGGATAACTTATATATTTATTCTAATATCCTCTACTTGGCAATTGGACTTAATATAATGTTATTTCTACTCATACAGTTAATAAAGGCCCAAAACTGTAATGCAGGGAAAAATTATCTGTGGGTGCTGGTTCTTTATTGTTATGTTCTGTACATGGCGCCACAATGTAAATGTTTAATAACAGTAGTAATACAATTCAAAGAAATGTTCTGTTAAACAGCAACTGATTTTGTATTAATTATCTTGTCAATTATTCAAACGTATTTCTCGTTGGACTAGTGAAAATCTCAATGAGATGACTGAAGACAGAAAATTTCCTTTGCAGAAAAAATGTGACATTTTACTCCTTGCTTGGTTGAATGCATAGTCTTATAGGGATAATACCCTTTAAAATTGCTACATAAAGCTGTATATTCAGAATTGCTTTCTGGATATAGGAAAAATTAAGCCACTATTTTTAGTGCATGCATATACCCACATATGCACAAACATACGCAATTTGTGTCAAAGTCTGTTTGAGTCCCTTGTTTTTAGTCATTATGTTACTAATAAAATGCTCTTGGGCAGAAATAATATAACAACAATGAAAAAAAGTAAACTGAACTAAAAGTAAATTGCTTTGCCAGCAATGTACCCTCTTGGCAAAGAAGGACAATGGCATCCTGGGATACGTCAGATCGAGAGGGGTTCTTCTTCCCCTCTACTCTGCCTTAGTGAGGCCTCATCTGGAGTCCTGTGTCCAGTTCTGGGCTTCTCAGCTCAAGAAGGACAGGGAGCTTCTGGAGAGAGTCCAGTGCAGGGCCACCAAGATGACCAGAGGATTGGAACATCTTCTTTACAAGGAAAGGCTGTGGCAACTGGGGCTGTTTAGTCTAGAGAAGAGGAGACTGAGGGAGGATCTCATTAATATTTATAAGTATCTAAATGGTGGGTGTCAGGAGGCTGGGACATCCCTTTTTTCTGTTGTATCTAATGACAGGATAAGGGGTAATGGAAAGAAGCTGGAACACAAAAAGTTCCATTTAAACACAAGGAAAAAACATGGGTGTGTTCCTGTGTGACCTGATCTAGGTGAACCTGCTTCTGCAGGAGGGTTGGACTAGATGATCTCTAAAGGTCCCTTCCAACCCCTACCATTCTGTGATTCTATGATCATACCGAACCTGTCAGCAATTCTGGTACACGGTGCCTTCAGGAATCTTACTATTTAAATTACGAGATATATTATTCTCGTAGTAGTATAGCTTTTACATACTTGAATGTATATAAAGTTACAACTTTGGTAAGGGAATTTGTACTACTTGAGTAAAACTGATAAATATCTCTCTGTGGAGTTCTTCATCTTTAGACATGTGAAGAAAGATTTATGAAAGAAAGAAAAAGATTGTCAAAAACATAAGTTCCAGTATTCAGCATCTGAAAATGGAACTGTTTTTTTCTTTCCCTGACTGACACACTTGCAAACTTGGTGTTTGTACCTTGAAGTTTTTTTAAACCTCATATTACTATTGATAGATGGCATGGGAAACTCAATCTTGTTTTATTTTGAACACTCCTAATAAATATGAAGTAATATGACACAGGTGCAACTTAAAGCTTCAGACACAGTATCTCATGAACTTCACATGAAGAAATCCTTGCTGACTGACCTCCCCATGCTTTAGATTGACAACACTGTGTTAGTCTGCCAGTGGTTATTGTGATCTAAATTGTACCTTTAGCTTTGATTTGCTTTTGTCCAGGTTCAAATACTGAATCGATTAGGTGATGAGTTAATCAAGCAACTGCTCCATATTCATAGTGTAGTGACACAAATAACTCAGTACTTGACTATCTTCTCAACTAGTTGTTGAAGAAACACCCCAGCCACCATCCAGTGGTTCTGGCATGCACAAAAGCCACGTTCACCTGGGACGGGAAAATTATTAATGATCTCAAGGACTTTTATTTTTCTTAGAAAACCAGACTTTGGTTACAATTTCCAACTCTTCCTCCATCCAAGATGTTCCTCAAATTTCAGCTGGAACTTTTTAACTGTATTCTCCCTCAATTCCAGAGCTGGAGCTGTGCACATTGCTCCTGGCTGTTACCCAGAATGAACATCCTCCTCACTCTGAGCCAGAGACCAGACCAGAGATAGGGAGAGAGGAGAACAGGGGAGAAAACCAACATAAGCAGCCGTGCTTCCTGATAAGACAGAGCAGCCGTCTTCTATCCACAGCCAGGCTCCTCATCCTTCACCTTCCATGTGCAGGGGACAGCAGGACAGCCAAATACCCATGGCCGCCTGAAGTGCCCTCACGGGAGACCTCTGTGTGGTGGTGACTCAGGCAGGGGCTGCCCCTTTCTGGCAGTGCTGCGTGCACCAGCCCATGCAGCCCTCACTCCCAGGCAGCCCCGACGCTGCTGTGCTGGAGCAGCTGTTTCTGCAGCTGTGTGGCTAACAGATGGGAGAAGTGATCCTGGCTGGAAACACAAACATATTGCTTTTTGCAGGGTGTTTTAATATATTTTTTTTTCTGAACAGATCGATTCCCTGATCCGGTTGGTCAGACAGTCACAGAGAGCTGTGCTTGGGTGGCTGCGGGACAGTGAGGTAAGTGAGCCAACAGCTTCTGCCCTGAGTGCTTTGTACCACTGGAGATACGCTTGTGGGACTGACGCTGTCATCTGATAAGCATTTGTATCAACACTTAGGAAAGCCATCCACCTCTTGTGCTCTCTTTCTTCCCCATCTAAGCATTTCTAGCTCCCACTCTCCCATGCATGGGCGTGCTCCACCAGCCTTGCAGGCAAGGGGAGAAGCAGGCTGGTTAACACCAGGATGAAAAATACCCCCTTATCCTGTGGGATCTCTCTCTCCTAGGCCAGCTACTCTAAATCTCTTCCTGGTAGAGCTGCACAAGCCTTTTCCCCAACAGCAGGGTGGGCAGCACATGGAAGGTGATAAAATGTTAGGTGTCTGCCTGCTGTTCCCTACCGGTACACATCCCACTGTGTAAAATATAAATTATGGGGATTATTTAAAAAGTGAAGGTACTGCCTACTGACGGTGTCATATAGTATTGGCACAGATTCCCTTCTTTTGCAAAGACTCAGAACATTGGTATAATGCTTTAGTTTTGCTCTCCTGTAGCATTTGAGGCATTTGGTCTGTCACCATCAGACGTCGGGAGGAGCTGCAATGTGTGAAGAGTGTTCCTGTGCCAAAATGGACCACCTATTTCACAGAATCACAGAATCTTAAGGATTGGAAGAGACCTCAAAAGATTATCTAGTCCAACACCCCTGCCAGAGCAGGACCACCTAGAGTAGGTCACACAGGAACTCATCCAGGTGGCTTTTGAATGTCTCCAGAGAAGGAGACTCCACAACCCATCTGGGCAGCCTGTTCCAGTGCTCCAGCACCCTCACAGTGAAGCTTTTCCTTATAGTTCTTTGGAACCTCTCATGTTCCAGCTTGTACCCATTGTCCCTTGTTCTATCATTGGACATCATTGAGAATAGCCTGGCTCATGGGATGGCCCTTCCCATGGTGAGCCACTGTCCTTCCCATGTGGGATGAGCAGCAGGAGCATCAGAGGGCCAGCTTACCTAACTCATGCAACAGCACAAGCAAAGCCACTGTCTGACTGTCCTCCACACACTGCTGACTTACTAAAAAGCCTGTTTTGTTTAAACCGAAATCATCAGTTTCAGAAGCAATATTGCCTATGGTAAACAATATACTTTCTCAAATCAGCCTGCTATTTATTTCACATACAGGCCAGTGTTTCTGTGACCAATTACACTAGTTTGAAAGCCAACCAACTAGGCTTTGTTCGACCTTGCCTAGGGCAAGGATTCTGTGCACGATGTTTTGTAGTGCTGACTTATTCACTGGCAGTGAAATCAACTAAAATCAGTTCAGGGTTTAAAACAAATATAGATGAAATCCAAATCAAACCCACAAAGAGCCTTGCTTCTCTTCTCTGATCTCATGCAGAGTTCACAAACCTGATAGTTACAAAATCATTATGTGATACTAGTTCTGACTCAATATTTAGCACTTGCAGCCTCCTTTGAAGCCATTGGCCCAAATACTCACTTATTCCTGTGTAGAGCTGGAATGCTGGCATGAGACAGGTAGTTACTGACGCTTTCCACACACTGCAGCAGGGCTGAGTATTGAAATACTTTACAGAAATCATGATGATCAGGAGATATTAAGCACCTGCTGCCGGAAACTTTATTCATATTAGTATAGATCAAAGTACTCCCAAAATTAATCTATGAATTAGGGAAAAAAGATGGGTTTGAATAGCAAACAGCAAATCTTATATAAAAGCCACACAGAGAGAGGGGCAAAAGAAGAGACTTTTTCCCTGACTACTCCCATGTATCTCATGTGAAGAATTAATGTTCTGCTCATCCTTTAACTCTGATTTAGCTCTATTTTTAGGACAAATAAACATCCAGTAAAGATACCTAAAAGCGCTCTCTGTCTTTCCCTAAATGCATATTTTGAAAGGGGCTTATCTTATATCTAGCAAATTCTAATCCCTATGAGCTGAACTCTGGAAGCAGTGAGGAATGTAGGTAGAAAGCTTTTCTCATTCAAAGTCGAAGGGTAATAGCACGTCCTTTCTATTCCAAAGTCAGAGTGAAGACAAGTTCCTCTTGATGAAAGCGCCACAGTTAATCCGTCTCAGGATTGGTGTCTCCATGTAGCACCCTGGGGAACTAGAATAAAAAGAAGTGTTTTTTGCCTGGTGAGCTGTAGTTACAGTGCAGGAAAAATCCTTGTTGTACAGTACGCTATATTGTTTCGCTAACGTATTTTTTCAATGCTCTGAATGAAGTGCTTATATGCAGGGAAATTGGCTTTGAGGCAACGGATGAAATTGTAATGGTGTCAATGATCTGCCTTTCAGCAGAACAAGCGATCAGCTGATGGATCATGTTAAACCACAGAAGACTGGATCTTGCAACCATTTCTCAGGGCAGCAAACCCGTAAACATCGGGAGCTGTTCTGTTAACATCTGCGAGTCTGCTCCCAGAAAGGAGGATAATTCCCACACAGCTATTAAGGAGTCAGGCTCTATTCTTGCTGATTAATTATGATCATGTGTTGAACAGAGTAAGCTTTTGTTTTCCTCCTGACCTATTTTTAATTATGTTGCAAAATGGTCTCAAACCCCACATATTTCAGTTCTTTGCATTTTTTTAAAGTGTTCAGGATGGAAAAAGGCATGACTGACTTCTTTGGCGGAAGTTGTTTGGTAGCAATTTTCCTCCCTTTTTGCTCATGTTCTTCAAACAAGTTGCTTTTGAGTGTGGGATCTGATGTATTTCCACACTTCTGAAAATGAAAACTACTTGATGTCCAAGTGGAGAGCAGTGGAGGGTATAGTGCTCTTCAGGGGTTGGTACTGGGACCAGGTTTTTTTACGTCTTTGTCAGTAACATGAACAGTGGGATTGAGTGTAGCCTCAGCAAGTTTGCTGATGACACTGACCTGTGTGGTCAATGCACAGGAGAGATGGGATATGCCATCCAAAAGGATCTTGACAGGCTTGAGAGGTGGACCCATGTGAACTGCATGAAGTTCAACATGATCAAGTGCAAGGTCTGTCACACAGGTCATGGCAATCCAAAGCACAAATACAGATTTGATGGAGATTGAGAGCAGCTGTGCAGAGAAGGACTTGGGGTTGATGGCTGATGAGAATCTAAATAACGACTTGGCAATGTGGTTTTGCAGCTCAGAGAGCCAACTGTGTCCTGGGCTACATCAAAAGAGTGACCAGCAGATCAAAGGAGGTGATTCCCTCTACTCTGTTCTTGTAGGACCCCACCAGCATCCAGCTCTGGGGCCCCCAATAGAAGAAGGACATAGGCCTGTTGCAGTGAGTCCAGAGGAGGCTGCAAAGATGGTCAGAGGCTTGGGGAGTTGGGTTTGTTCACTCTGGAGAAGAGAAGTCTTCAGAGAGACTTTATAATAGCTTTTCGGTACCTAAAGGGGCCTACAAGAAAGCCAGAGAGGGGCTTTTAACAAGGATATGTAGTGATAAGACAAGACGTAATGTTTTTAAGCTGAAAGGGGGTAGATTTAGATTAGATATAAGGAAGAAGTTCTTCCCTGTGATGAGACACTGGAACAGGCTGCCCAGAGACACTGTGGATTCCTCATCCCTGGAAGTGTTCAAGGGCAGGTTGGATGGGACTTACAGCAACCTGGTCTAGTGGAAGGTGGACTATATGATCTTTAAGGTCCCTTCCAACCCAAACCATTCTGTGACTTTTTGTCATAGAATCAGAATGGTTTGGGTTGGAAGGGACCTTTAAAGACCATCTAATCCAAGCCCTGTGCCATGGGCAGGGACATACTACAGAGTGTTTACTGCGCTACTGTGAAAGGTCCTCACCAGATACATAGAACCATGGTGCGAGCAGCTTGGACTAACACACACAATGAGAGAGTTTCTGTCTGATTCACCGATTTTATTACTTTATGGCTCAGTGTTATAATTCCTCTCAACTCCAAATGAAAGCTGACATTTTGTTGTGAGGTTTTTTTTGTTTGTTATTTGTTATTACAGAGTAGTTCAGATGTAAGGAGACAGAGCTACAGTTTTAAAAGGCATAATTGCCACAAGATATTTGTGTGGTTAAAGGATAAACAATAGCCAGGCTGTTTCTTCCAACTTCAGTAAAACTTTTTCTTTGACTACTCTTTTGCTTTCTGAAGATTCACCATTGTATCTAAACTCAGACCATATACAAAAAGCTCAACAGTAGATGATGAAAGGTTTTCACAGTGCAGTTCTGGGGGACTAGTTGAAGAGTACTTTATCAGTGTTCACTGCTAATCAGTTTAATCTGTCCATGCAACTGGTGGAATTGGTTTGCCAGTCAGCTGATGCTGTGTATAATCAAGCTTCATGTGAGGCTCAGACTGATGGCACAAACTGATCCCTTCCATTGTACATGTGACACACGAAATCCCAAATGAATAATCACCCAACTTTAATAAATCATCCTCAAATAATTTTCCATTTTCAGTGCATCCATGCAGTATAAGCAAGCCTGTGGTTTTGCATGCCAAAGGTTTATGGAAAGGCTGCTCTTTGCTTTACCACTTGATGCTTGAAGGTTTCCTTTCCTTCAGACTGGCCAGTCTTTTCTACCTTTCCTTCCCCTCTAACTATCCTGTTTGCCTAGTTCAGCTTTTCCATCAAATTTAGACCAGCATTCACTGTGATGGCAGGGGAAATTAAGTGGCTTAATTTGTTCTTAAAAAGGGGAAATTTCCCCGTGTTCTGGGCCTATCCTAGTAAACCTGGATCCATCTCAGAAAAATTGGTGTTGTCTATTTAGCAAACCTTGTAACAGTCACCATTCAAAAAAGCAATCAGTGCGACGGCTGGTGAAATCAGCTATTGTTACTTTTCATTACTATAATACAGTTGTTAAAGCAATTCTTTTCCATTCTGGTCAGAGCTTTCTCTGTCTTCTCGAGTAGAAATTTATCAAGAAAAAAAAATTATTACGATTCCATTTACAGATGCCAATGAGCTGCTGTAATGGTTGATCCATTTATTTTGATTATATACATTATCCTGAATACATGTTTGTTTTTACTGTCACCTGACAATTACATACTGAACATTTATTGCTTTAAGAATAGTGTCCTCTTCATTTTCTCATGATTGTTATTCCAGACTATTTCTCGACTGATGTAAAAACATTTGGGGTGAGCAGCTAAGCTTTTAAGATCAAGGTTTAGATCCAGCTTTTTGGATGAAACTGGAACACAAAAAGTTCAATTTAAACATAAGAAAAAACTATTTTACTGTGAGAGTGAGGGAGTACTGAAACAGACTGTACAGGGAGGATGTAGAGTCTCTAAGGTCTTCAAGACTCAGCTGGACATGTTCCTATACAACCTGATCTAGGTGAACCTGCTTCTGCAGGGGGTTGGACTAGATGATCTCTGAAGGTCCCTTCCAACCCTACAATTCTATGATTCTATGATCAAGTCCCTAATGCTTCTAACCTGAGGATGTCGAAGTGCTGGAAAAATGTTGATTGAAGAAATATTCCAACTTTTTCTGAGATATTCAAGTCTAAGAATGTGTGATCACACCTGTTGTTACACAGGTTTCGGAGCTAGACAAATAATATGCAGTTATGTTAGATGAATAAAATAATTCTTTAAATACCTTCAATAGCATATCTGAAGGGAGGGAATAATATGTTTTTTATTATTTGCTTAACATTTATGACTTCCCAAAATAGGAAAATATATCAGACCTTTTGAGGTCAAGTCTTTATATTCCTAGCTTCAGTTCTACCAATTTCCTTCTTTTCTCCAAATGGGAACTGCTATGAGAACAAAAACTTGGCTTGAATTGACTTCTATATTCTGGCATGTGTTATGAAAGCACTGTCATATTCCATTTTTATCAACTGTTTTTGGTTAAAACACAACTATTTGACTGATAATTAGCACGCCTGTGTCTTTATGGAGTCTCAATCTTGAAGCAATAAATGAAATGTCAAGGAGGGAAAGGCAAAGGTTAAAGATGCTTGGTGTTTTTTTGGTTAAAACAGTGCCAGAATGAGTTTTGTATCTTTTTGAAGAGGAGGTTACTATTTCTTTCAGAGTAGCTGTATGATTTATTTTTTTTTTCATCACAGCTCTGCATGCATTAGTCTCCTACAGGGCAAATTGCTTTATTTAAAATGCCACAGAAAGCTACTGCTGTTGCATCAGGGAGATGGAATGCTCCTCTTGAACTGTAATGCCAATAATTGCCTTTGGACTTCCATACAAAGAAAGTTTTGGTCTTCAAACTGTCTGGAAGGGTTTGTCTGTAATTGCTGCAATGTACAATCACTCCTAGAATGAAAGGGAAAATGACATATATTTAGAAAGTTCAATAAGAACAGTGCAAACAAGCAATGCTATTATCCAAGACAGTGAATGAGCCCCATGTTCTGAGGCTGAGCCTCAGAAATTGTTTTATTGCACATGGTGAGCAGACACTGTTAATATAAAAGTATAATGAAAGCAGTTGGAGTAACCACAAGAACACCCTCTGAAGTATCCATGTTTGGTTAACCATATTTGTCTGAATTCATACCAGGCAACTGGGCTGACAGATTATTTATGTCTGGATTCTTCCCCTCTACACTGATTTGCAGCAAAATAGGTATATCTCGTTTCACATGGAAAAGCTCATCTCCTTCCACCTTCAGGGCAATTGAAAGGCAAAATAGTGTCTATTTTCCAAGCCTCACAACTGTAGATACACTTGCACAGAGATACATTGGACAAATCTCTTAACATTTGTTAAACTGCTTCACGAGCTTGACTCATTCCCCACCACAGTCAGGGCCCTGCCACTGACTTGCATACCTACAGTTTTTCATCTGTCTGCACTGTCAGGATAGAAAAAGGAAGCAAGCAGAGAAAGAAGTTACCAGTATGGATGTAAGACAATGGTGATCTAAAACATTCACTATTGCTGTAGCATGTCTTTGCATTTAAAAAAAAAATAGTGGTTTGTATTAAAACTAAACAGAAAGATGTTATTTTGAATTTATTTTCCTCTCGGTAAAATATTTCTGATGATACTTCTGATTTTTAAAATTAGATGTTTGTTTTTTAAAATGGCTAATGTTGCCTCAGTGTGGGTGCAACTCACACCAGCAAATAAAAAATTCCTTGGCTAATTGAAATGTCATTTCTGTGTATTTTCTGGTTTTGATAAACTGAAACAATAAAAGCAAAATGTAGTCCTTAGGGATATGTAGAGATAGATCCTTCTACACTGCACTTGCATCTGTGAAATAATATCTGTTACTGATCCTTCTGTGAGTGTGTGATAGGGCTTTGTGTCAGTAAAAAAGAGTCTCAGAACTGCAATATACAATATAGATGTACCTTTGTTGGATTATTAAAGTCATGACAGTAATCTGTGTAAAGGAAACTGGTCCTCAGGCTGAGGAGGTACTGTGCTAGTGCTTTACATAGGAAAGTTACAACTTGAAATATATTTACAGAAATGCTGTACCTCATATCCACATGCATTCTTTAAATCATTACATAGCTAGATCAGAATCTACAAATGGTTTTTCTCTCTTTGCTTCTTTATTTGCTTGTATTAAGCTTACCCCACTGCAGGGCTATCCTGCAACAGGAGATGGAGGTGACGGTAATAAAGGTTTTGGTAATTCAGCTCTCTCTACTTTCCTCTCAGCATTTCCTCTTCCCAGTCTTTGCCATCTCCTGGTCCCCTCCCACAGCCACATCTCAACACCTTCATCCCCCACAGACAGAGGAGCCCCTCGACCTCTGCCAGTGTTTATGGATAACACAGCTTGCAGTTTTGCCTTTCTAAGACCTCTTAAGGTATGGGGTGAGGTAGTAAACAGTGGCTTTGAAGTATGTTTTCTGTGTCAGCATCTGAAACCAGTGTCCGTGTGATCTGTAGTAGAGCAACCACCTTAATGGCATGTGTTTGGGATTTTCTTATAGAGATGGCAACAACACATTGTGTCCCTAAATTATTTGAATGATGAAAGATATGTGCAGAAATGGAAGTTAGGCTGCGGGAGGAAGCGTCTAGGCTGTTGTGAAAATGGTCGATGTTTTGCCTGCAAAAATTCAGAGAAGGAGAAATGGTAATTTAAAATTTCTCTTGGCATACAGAAAAGATTTAAATCTGCAATTTATTAAAACACAAATTGAGATTGTGTTTTCAATTTTTCACATTATAAAAGAGCAATCAGTGTTAAACTAAAAGTCATATTCTATATTACAAAAAAAATCTGATATCTTCTGAATTATAGAGGAGTTTGGCTTCAAATAATGAAGCAAATTTGATAGCATTTGATTTTGACTGATCCAGGTGTACATTTTTAAGTGAAAAAGTCCTTCAGACAGCAGCTACATCTACCCGGAGGACTATTACCATATGTGCAATTTTTTCCAGATCAGTTTCTGTATAAAAAAATAAATCTATGCAATCTACATTTCCCTTTTCCTCTTCCCTCATGGAACCAAACCTACAATTCACCTGTATTAAACCCCTCATTTTTTCTTTCAAAAGTTCTGCTCAGCCCATCCTGTGCAAATCCTGCACCCCAATTTTCTCCAAACTCTTCATCCCTCCTTCTAGCCACCCTGCTTCTCTGTTCAAATAGAACATTTGAGAAAGCAGAAGAGGTGCAAACAGCAAGGCAAGCTGGGATAATTTGAAACAACTTATACATACAAGCTCCTCCAAAAAGGCTAAACTTTCCTTTGGTTTAAAATTGGATGATTTTGCTGACATAGTGACATTAACACTAGTTTAGAAGTTTTCCTATCAGAATTCAAACTGCCTCACACTTGAGATGTGGAATGTGTGTGTGTGTGTGTGCATGTATGTGAGCAAGAAAAATGAAATCTGGAGCAATTAAGATAATTGATTTTTCTCTCTGAAACATAGGAAAGTCTAACATTGAAAACATGAAACACTGGGTTTAAGATTTATCTGAATAGCTCCCTAATAATTTTGCTGCACAAAAATCCTACCACTTGCCCCCTCAAATAATTGCATTTCCCATGGAGAGACACACCAAACCAGAAAAGAAAGTTCCAGGCCACCCTTAAAGCAAGCTTTGGTGCATCCTGGCTTACAGTGTTGTGACACCTACATGAAATGAGCTGCTGGGCATAGTTATGTCCATCTGCTATTTTTACTAAACCTCTGTGTCTTGTACTAATTGCAATTGCCTATATAGCCATTTTTGCTGTATCCAGTGGAGAGCAGTCTTTCTGTAGACCTGGCAGCCAGAATGACTCACATTATAGACCTAAAACCGTTTAACTAAAGATGATAGAATGAAGTGAAAAGATTCCGAGTACTTCAAAAAATATACATCTTTTGATTTGCTAAAAATTCTCAGTCCCTTTACCTCTTTCCTAGGATTCTATGATGAAATATTCGGCATTTTGCAAGACTGCATCCGTATTTGCAAACTTTCTTTCCATCAGCTTCCCTCCCCCCAAATATACATAGATCAAAGCTGAGGAAAGAGTAGCAGTGGTAGTTACACTGCTTGGTTAGGCACTCTGATCTGCTAAAATCTAGATGTGGAGCAAAGGAATCTAAAAAAAAAAAGAAAAAAATCCCAAAGAGTGGTTCTCAGGCAGCTCTTTTGTGTGGGGATCATATACTTGACACCATGCCTTATGTGGAATGCACATCCAATCACCTGGAGACTCCACATCAATGGTAGTTATGTGCATGCATGTACCACAAAGAGAATAGACCCTTAAACCAGTTGGGTGCATGAGACCAAAAAAAAAAAGTCTAAGGAGTGTAAATCTAGAGGAATACATCAACTTTTTTTTTTTTACTTACCTCTCTGCTCTGCCTTGTGCGTTTTTCCTTGTTGGTTTTTTAATGTTTTAATGAATGGATTTTTTAAAAGGAGTTTCCCGGTGCAGCCAGTGTTTTATTTTGTAAGGTTCTGTCCTTAATCTAACACATCTGTGTTATCTGATCCAAGGCTGCCCATAGGATAGAGAACCAGATTCTTAGCTCCCATGCACTCCTCTTGTAGACTTCAAGGGGGCTACATTAACTGCAACAAGTCAATGACTTGCTCTTGTTTGTTGTTGAACTCTTAAGTGTTACCATATTTTTACTTTAACTGTTACTGAAGCCCATATCAACTACCACTCAGATAAAATGATTTCCTCTGTTCTGAGCTGATTTTTGCTCCAGGCTGGCATTTACTAATTTCAGAGAGGTTTTGCTATCACAGTGAACAGGACCAAAACAAGCCTCTTGTAGGGATCAATGGACTTCAGTACTTAGAAAAAAGATTTTTATACCCCAAAACTGAATCCTGTGTTAAGGTCCATTTACCTCTTTCAATCTAAGAATGGTAGGAATGGTATGACAGAAAGTGAAATAAAACAAACCAAGCTAAACAAACAAAACAAAAAAATAGGGAACTGCCTGTTTGTATTCCAGGATGAAGTGAGTAAATCCCTGAGTTTACCTTTCACTACATACTCCAGAGTAGAAGCTACTGCCTTTCACTGATTCTAGCCTATTCTTTCAGTGATGTACCTGCCCATTGAAATGAGTAAAATCTCAGTGAAGCTAAGTATGTGCTCATTTTTGCCCATGCTGCTGTCAGCGCATCTGGCTGTTGTGACAGTCCATGTTTGACAGATTTCTGACCACATCAAGGAGAAAAAATTAACAAGACTTTCCCCATGACATTGGAAGCCAGGGTCTGCTACTGCTGGTTATGGCCATCCTCTTCCCCCCAGGGAGTCCTCACCTTTTCTCCTGGTCCTTCTTCAGATTGCTTTCTGAGATGAAAAGAAACAAGGACCATCAGGAAGGGCAATCAATTCCAGATTTCAGGCACCAAACCCCAGTTCTGTTTCCATACTGCACACTCACCCTGACCCTGGGGTATGGCAGCATGTGTGTTTGCAGCATCCCATCATGGCTTCTTTGTGCCTGTCTGGGACCAAGCACCCAGAAAGGGAGACTGTGGAGACAGGGCAAGAACGTGGTCCACTGCTGCCCCAGGACATATGCCTCCAAGCAAGCTGGTGGTCTCAAATGCTGGAAGGATGGACAAAATAAAACAAAAAGCAGATGAGGCCTGTGCTAAATATACATATGTTTCCACAGAAGTGGATACTACGTGTATTGCATGTTGTGTGAATTTTAATCAGAATCTCTGGTATTGCAACCTATTTAATGATTACTGACAACCCAGTTGTCAGGTACACTAAGCACACAAACTGCACAGACATGTTAAAAGAAGGAGGAAAAGTGCTGGATAAATCAGTGCAGAATGTGAAACAGAGCATAATAGATAACCTGTTGACTTTAACTCAGACATCTACAAAGAAAAAGTCCTTTCATATATCTACCAGCTATGGTGCATTCTGTGCCTTTTTTTAGACATATAGAAGGAGCAAAAGTGATTCCATAACCAAATGTGGCGGATGTGGCTTCAAGGTGCTCCCCTTCAAGGCTGGTGTCAAGGGCAGAGGAAAGGCCCATCTGAGGAGAACTAGCATGCTTCTCCACCTCTCAAGCCACGGAAAGGGCTGCAGGAAGCCCTGCAAGCCCACCTCTTGAGTAAACCGTAAGAATAGCTAAATAATTCATAAGTGCAGTGCACTGCTCAGTAATAGACCTGAAGTTTACTGATGTTGAGACATAGAGAGCATAAGCATGGGGTAGGAACAGGTTCAAACAGCATCATTGAACATTGTCCATGTGAGGTTCACACTGTAATAGCAAACCCAGGTCTCATGTCTATATTTTATGAAAAATACAACAACATTGGTGTGAATGTCAACAAGACCTACACAGATGGGTCTAGAGAGGGCAGACAACTGGAGAAACATCTCCAGGTGATTACATGTCCTAAAAGGAAGCCTGAAAGAGGTTTTCAGCTCCTTACAGGAAGAAAAATCATGCATCACTTAATTTAGTGGGGATGGTCACAGGGAACAACATCCAGAAACTGAGAATGGAAAGTTACACTGGAGCTAAAACAAGCTTCTTACTGCACGGGTAATTAACTACTAAAACAATCTCTGCATTTCAGTGATGACTTCTTCATGTTTTAGTATTTCCAGCTTAAGAACAGCTACCTTTTTGGAAGCTATCTTTTATCCAAGCACATACTGTTTTGAACTCAATACGGTTGTAACTGGATGAAATTAAATGGTCTGTAATGTATATAGGAAGTCACATTAAGCAATCTAATGTTCCCATCAGTCCTTAGACGTTATAAATGAACCCAGAAACTTCTCAGGGTGATGATAGATTTGGAGACTGCAACTCACAGAGTGAAATCCTCCATTTCAAGCAATGCGACCGAGACTCTGTGATCAAGCCTGACCATTGCATGGTTTCACTGCCTTCTGCAAGATAGCATCGTCTGCAGGCTGGTCTCTTATATGCAAATCAAGAGCAGCCCTTGAGCCCTGGCCCTTTGCCAGCTCGACCCTCTTTTAAACTGAGCTGGGATCTGGTTTGGAACAAGCCTTTGGCTCCAGATGGAGAGAGTTGTGAGTACTCTCAGTTGTTTGGTTCCCACTGATCTGGGTAGGAACTCAGAGCACTCTGTGTTTAAATATTGCACCCTGCAGGATAATTTTTGCTTTGAATTGGTTTGGTTTGTATTTCATACTTCAGTAACTGAGTAGCATGGTTTCACCAACTCCCATAAAAAGACCTGGAAAAGCTAATATTTAACATGCTGCCCTTACAATGTCAAGCAGAAGGTTGCATCCCAGCTGGTTCCTAAATCCTTGCATCTGGAGAAGCCTCCAACTGATTCTGTTATTAGTATTTCTGCCTCCTCAGCCTGCTTCAGCATGTTCACAACTTCATCCTTTTCTATGCAACCCAGTAAACTGATAGCACTGATAACTAAAAGACTGAACACTTTAAATGTTCATATATTAGTTCCTTTCAGACATGGTTTAAGGAATAACAGAGAAGCAGCAAGGAAGACTTAGCACTTTATATCAGTCTTCCAAAGCATGACACAAAATACAAATAAAAACAGATCAAAAGAAAAGGAGGACATCTTCTGTATTAAACTGAATTGATAATCATAGTTTTAATGCAGGAAAAGAGTTTGTTTCATCTTTGTGGCTGTGAGGTTAAAATGGGTTAAAAAAGGTAAAAAATTAGTAGAAAATATCATCTTTCAAAAGCAGTGACTGTTTATTGTACTTAATTTTGTTTTCTCCATGTCTTACCAGTTCTACATATGCTTTAGCAATTTTGTCTAGCCCCTAAAGGTAAAATTATTGCAGATTCTTAGAAAAAGAAAGAAAGAGAGTACTTTAAATTCCTAAAGCCTATTTTTTATACTCCACTTTCAGTGTTTCTGTGGATTTTAGTGAGACCTACTCTCATGAAATTGTCAGAAAGCTGAAAAAGTCCTTTACAGGCTCTCAGGGACCCATCTGAAACCTGAGGCAGGAAAGGGAAGGGAAGTCACTGTCCTGGTCTGCAAGGGGCTTGGATCACTGCATTTCAGATAAGTGATTGGAATAGCATGTTATTTTGATTGGTCTCCTTTTCTACTGATTTCTACAGCTAGTCTGTCTTCTGTATCTCACCTTAAGCTGGCAAATGGTTTTGCTTTTGCCCCTTGCAGTCCACATAGCTGTTTTAGGAAAAATGAACACAGTGCCTACTGATCCTACCGTCCTTTATCAGCTAGATAGGTTTATACTGGCCCAGGCTAGAACAGCAGGGAGAGGTGGTACCCTTTGCTCTATTGGGTGGATTCAGATGGCCCCTTTGTGCTGGGATGTAGTTGGTGCTCTGAGTCAGACACACCAGGGTTGTGAAGAAAAGCAAGGGGACTAGTGGGGTAAGACCTCAAACCATCCCTCCTCTCCCTGGAAATGTATGGCCTTGCAGTGGAGGTCTCAATGGGGAAAACTGGGATTGCAGATCTCCAAGACAGCTTTTGCTTGGCTGTCCAATGTGCTGTAAACATGGGCTGGATGATGAGCATTTGAGGACTGGCTGCTTTAATGACTTCCTTGTCTAGTGGATATCACTTCTGAGGTGACCAGAACTTACAGGGTCAAGAAGGGTTGGGAAGGTAAATGCAGTGGAGCCTGAATAAGAAGGGGGATGAAGCAGAGCCAGGTTGGGAAGGGAAATGCAGCAGGGCTGGACTTAGAAGAAAGTTGCAGCAGGAGCCAGAAAGGGGGTGCAGCAGGGCCAGCACAGGAAGAGACTGGCCGTGGAATTGGACTAGTAAAGCAGATGCAAGAGCACCAGGTGGAGAGAGGCTGTGAGGCTGGGCAAGGAAGGGGGATTCAGTGAGCCTGGGATGAGAAAAGGATTTCTGTGCAGCTGGGAGGGTACCAGCTCGGCACCAGGGTCAAGCAGAGCTGCAGGAAGGAAATCTGTCTGTAGGTATGTTTCACGGGCATTTGGCTGAGCTCAACTGTTGGAGATATATCCCCCTCACCCCTTACTCACCTCACTCAGCCAAGAGCAGGCTGAGGGTGGCCACCTCTGCTCAGCACAGGGCTTTCAAGGTGAAAACACTTTTTGAACTCCTCCGAGTAAGATTACAGAAAAGTCTCACGGTGCCTGTTTAAACAAGTGTGTCAGAACAGGAAAATCAAACAGACAGAGAGCGACTTCAGTTTCTGCTTGCATGATGCTGGAAATGATAAGCAAGGATATATTTTCACATAATTGGGCTGTGTCAAGGTACCGGTCGTTTGATCAGATAGGGACTCTCTATGTAGTCTCACATCAGAGGGCTAGTAAACTACAAATTAAGGCAGGCTTTAGATTTTGTCTGCAAAGTAGCCAAATAAATTGAATTTTTTCCTTAAAGGTCATAATGGGGGGCAAGGGGGAATATACAAAAAGGGTAGAAAAATGAAAGAGTAAGGGAAAAAAAAAAATCTTTGGAAAGGGCTCAATTAGTTGTGAAAACCCATAAGTTTTGGGAAGATGCAAATTACTCTCTCTGGATCTGACAGAGAGCTTTAAGAGCCCACGCTTTCATCACCCCAGAAAGGTTTGAGGGAAGGCAGGACTAGAGGGGCAAGGGAAATGTAATGCACCATGGCTCCATTTAAAGCTTTGAGATTGTTTTTATTCTGTTTGCTAGTAATTTTTCATTTTATTTGGTGTTTGCTTTTGCAAGAATACCTTGGAGAAGATGGGGTATCCTGGGACAACTCACCCCAGCTGGTGGGGTAAGGGTCAGAGAGCTCTTTTCCATCCCCTCCATCCTATCCCCTTTGCTATTGTTTCTCAGGCCTGAGGACAGACAGCCTGCTCTTATTCTATCTCCTCTCATCTCCCTCCAGCTTGCCCTCATTCATCTTGCCCTTAAAGTTGGGGAGAAGCTTCCCTGCTCACCCATTGGCTGCAGTGCAGAACTCCCAAAGGTCTGAAGACTGCAAACTCACTTCCTTACATGGCCACTGCCTAAGCCAATCCATGCTGTAAACCCAAGCCTGGTCCCCCCAACCTTGTGCTCTAGACAGATTCCCAGGCTCCAGACAAAAAGGCCAGGAGGGCTCCAGGGGACCTGGCTGGCTCCTAGCCAGCCTTGCTGAAAGGGATCACAAGAAGTCAGATTTACTCCTAAGTACAAGTTTCCGGTGACTTTCCAAGATGCTCATCGTGCTCCATTCTCCTTTTTTTTCCTTCTCATTCCCTCTCTCTCCTTATTTTTCAAAATCCCAGCAGGAATAGAGGCATTCCCTGTTGCTGTCAGTGAACCTACTGCTCCTCTCACTTGTCAGCTCCATGTACACTCCCCTGGCAGTTATATTTCTGTCACTACTTTTATACTTCACTGGCATTTAGCTACTTGTGTTGGCAAGTGAAGGGAACCTGAATTTACTTGTGAGGCTACTGCACAGGATTTTTCCCTATAAACAGGTACTGCTGGGTGAAGCAGGTGGTGATTTGCCTCCACATCCTGGTGCCAGTGACCACAGTGTGGGAGTCAGGACATGAAGTGTGTGTGTGTCAGTGTGCAGATGTCACCTGCTGCCTGGCCTTGTAGCTGCAGTAGCAAGTAGTGAGGGCTGGTCTTTGATGGAACACTTCTGTGGAAAAGAAGTGAAATGACCATCAGCAAACTTAAGGGAGATAACTCTATGTGCTGAATGCACCGCTGCTTTGCCTGATATCAGAGCCTCTGCTTTGAGTCTCTGTGTTATCAATGTGGCACCTTTAGCTCACTATCTTTCCTGTGATTTCAAAGAAAAAAGAAAGAAAGTAGGAACATTTTGTTGCTATCTTTTAGGTTGTCCCAGAAGCAAAACTCAAATTGACCCAAATTTATCCCAAGTATAATAGGACCATTAGCAGACAGAACCTGGTACCATCCCAAAGCAGTACTGAGACCTGATGGCAGGACCACATCCTGCTCTGCAGCATGGTCCACGCTGTTGATGTGGAAGGAGGGAGATGGACAGCAGCCTGATACTGTTTGAAAGGCTGAAATAAGTTGTACTTTGAGTGACATAAAAAAACCCCAAACAGCTGTTGAAAAGCAAAGTGACCCAACACCAATAGACAGCCCACACTTGCTACATAAATAATGTCAAAACCACATATGCAGGGAATAACATGAAGGCAGCGCGAGGCTGACCGATGTCTAGAAATGTTATCTCTTCTGTTCCAAAAGCTAATGAGTCCAGCAGCAGGCAAGCCAGGAACATTTTAGATTATGTCTATGCTTGCAGTTGATGGAAAGTCTGAGAGGAACATAAGTTTTTTAAGAAACAAATTCAGTTTCCCTACAAAATATTTGGGATTTTTTCACCTCCTCCTCTAGCAGAGAAATTATTTAGTTGCACTGATTTATTAGAATGATGTAATTCCCAGTATCAGATCTAGCCATCGTCTGCCACTCAGTAAAAGGATGTGGTGAGATCCCATCACCAAAATAATAAGGCTCTGGAGTTTCTAATCAAGAAGTTACATATCATCAGGACGTTTGAAATACTTGTGGATGGCTTTGATAGCTGCAGGAGTGTGGTGTTGTTTTGGTTTTCCATAGATAGCATCTGGAAGATACCTAATGCCAGTTGTTCTGCTGTTCAACTGTAGCTTTCCTTTGCACAGGAAAATTAAAACCTTTCTATATGTATACACAGAAATATATGTTTTCATAACTGGCAGGTTTTTGATTAAGGCAATTGCTATTGAACCATCTTAACCGAGGAAGAAAATAAGTATTTGCTCGAGTCCTGTTTGTTGTGAGTTTAGGGGGATATTTTGGGGACTCAATTTTTACAGATGCAAATTAAAAATTATGGAAGGCAGTCTTGCCTTGAGAAGCTGTTGGACAACAGTAGGAAGTTCCAAAAAGGGGTGCTGGAAAGAGAAGGCCTGCCAAGTTCGACTCCAGTGCCCACAGGTTGAGCCGCTGTCTGCAGCAGGACTGTGGTTCCCAACCCTCTTCCAGCTGTGCAGCTGGTGGGAGCAGCTGGAGGAGAAACCCTTCTTCACAGACACAGCCCTGCTGCACAGAGACGTTTGCTTTCCCTCGATTTTTCCTTTTATACACTTTCCTCAGGAGTTGATTATTATCTCGCTGAAACATATTTCCTTCTGAATAGTGGATTTGCTTTGTGTTTGATTCCCCCCCACCCCCCCGCCCCCAATTGCCTGGACCTCTCTATTGGGAACAGACTTTGATTGAGACTTTTGCAGCTTGCAAGGTTTTTTTAAAACGTGATGACATGCTTTTCTTTTGCTCTCTATATTTTCTTACCATCCTTTCCATCATAACCCTTTGGTTCTCAACAATTTAGAGATGTAAGGAATAGCTTTACACAATAGGCAAAGAAGGGAGGGGCAGGACGGAGGGGGGGAACTATTCCAATGGTCTTGCAAGCTTGGAGTATTTCATCTTCTTCAAAACACAAGGGAAAAAACCCCAAACCCGTGTCCTTGTGAGCAAATGATTAGAAGGATACTGGAAATACAATAATAACCCCAAATGGAAACCCAGACCACAGTCAAACAATACGACTTTTGTAAACTGGCTCCGCCTGTAAAAAATCTAGCAAATCTCATAACTGGAGCTGGTGAAACCCTTTTCTTATGCAACGATATGTGAAAGGCTCCTGAGAAATGAGGAGTAAACATGGAAATGCCGTAAAATAGCATGATAATGAACTTGCTCCGAGCATCCCGGATGCCTTGGTGGTACTAATGTGGATTCCTTCAACCACAAAGTATTTTCTCATGTTAAAGAATTTGGGACATATAAAATTTCGTGACTTTTCACCAATAAACAGGCACGTGAAGAAAAATAAACCGGGACTCGCTATAATCTACCTTGATCTTTGTGGAATTCAAGGGGACCAAAGGAGCTGGGAGAGAAACAAGAGTGCGTCTTTGAATGAATATCCTTTATGAGAGCGCAGAGAGAAGATCATTTATACCCTTCATATTTTATAGTTTTGCCTCTAGGAAAGAAAAGACCAGCGGAGCCTCGACTATCATTTACTCATAATGATCGCATTCAATCTAGTGATTCACTGTGAATCATGTAATAAGGTTTCCATTTTGCACATGGGGAGAAGAAGGAGGGGTGATTAAACTTGGTTTAGTTCGCATTCATGCCCCTGGCCTCCTGTTTCCCTTGAACTGTCCAATTCAAACGACAAACCCATCGGGAGATGCGCTTTTCTAGTTTGGGTGGTTTTTTTTTTTTACTACCCCTCCCCCTAATCTCTGCTTCGGTTACCCCCGGCAATAAAAATCCCTGGAAGGAAATCTGACAGGTTAATGGTACAGTTATTCTTTTTCCTACGACAGCGTTTAATTCGAGTGTGACTTTACTTCCATGGTCTGTCCTCTTGCCATGCCGGGCCGGGCCTTACCAGGTCGTGCCGTTCCGAGGTGTTCGTGCCCCGGCGCAGCGACGGTGACCCCCGGGCAGCCCGGGTCCCGGCGCGGCTGCGGGCCGGGAAACAGGAGAGGTAGCTCTGGGCGTCGGCTTGCAGCCGCACCAGGGAAAGGGGAAAAGGTGTTTTCCTGCCTTTTGGCCTAAACCTGCACCCACGGCCCCTGGACACGGGGGGACAGCTCGCTCTGGGCATCCCTTCTGTATATGTGGGTCAGGGCGAGGTGATCTCGGCACCTGAGACCCTGTTCCCCTTCTAGATGTTATCGCAGAGCCCTCTCCACACACGGGCAGGCACATAAACCCGCCGGCTCGCTCTTTCTGCAGCCGGCGGTCGGATGCTCTCTTTGCTCTCGGGACCTTTGCCATCTGCAAGCATTTCAGGCAAAAAAAAAATGAAGCGAGGGCAAAGTAAATCTTTCGGGGTTGGAAAGAGGCGGCTGTCTCTGCAGGGAAATCTGTGTCGAGGCTGGGAGCCGCGCACATAAGCCCCGTCAACGGCTTCTCCTGCAACTCCCTATGAGGAATGGTCGGAATGACCCATGAAAAAAGGAAGAAAAGAAAGGCACGGAGCTAGCCGAGCAGGGAGAAGGCTCGGAAAGCATCACGGAGTGAGCAGGCGAGGAGAAGCAGGTCGGTGCTGGCGGGCAGGAGCAGAGATGACGGCACACAGACGCCGGCCCCAAAGACGCCTGGGAGAGCAGTGCTTTTCCCCCAAGAGAGACGGGACCTTTTCAAGAACTTGGAAAAAAATAACTTTAAAAAAATAAATAGATGTGTTGTTACTGAAGGAAAACCACTGCCTTAGCCATGGGGCTTTCACCAAGACAGCCAAGTTCCCTTTTGGGCAGAGCAGAGAGTCTCGAAGTCTGCTTGACATCTTGAAGCTTAAATAACCGTAAGGCATTGTTACTCCCTGGCAGCAAAGTGCCTCGTTACGCCTGATTGAGCTAATTGCTTTGAAATAGGATATATTATCTATAATTATAGAGATCTTGGAGGAGACGGCCAGCCTTTTCTTTCATCTTTTCCAAGTGCATCATAATGTCGTGATCAAATTAATTTGGGCCGCTTGAAATAGTGTCTTCCTTTCAGCCCAGATCCTCCGGCCCTCAAAGAGCCAGGGACGCCTCGGCGGCTGGAGTTTGGCCATCAAATCAACACTCCTGGTAACCTCCCGAGGTTCAGCCCAGATGCCTGGTGCCTTAAAAGTAGTTCAGGTTATGTTTAATCCGAGCAGTTAGGGAAAAGAGAAGAGGGAGAGGAGGGAAAAGGGGGGGGCGGGAAGAAAAGAAACAAGAAAAGGACTGAAGTCTTTTCGCGTTTTCCGACCCTCGGCAGAGCAGGAGCAGCGGCGGGAGGAGGAAGGGTTGAGACTTGAAGGGCTTTGAGGGCTTGTAAAGCCCGCAGGACATTTCTTACCACCGGCTATAGATCTGACTCTTGGCCTCACAGGAATGTGCCACTGAGGGCTGGAGCAAGGCTGGCTGAAGGGCGCGGAGGGAGCGCGCAGGGAGCGCGCACGCGATGCCCGGCGCGGCAGAGCTGCCCCGGAGCCGCCGGTCCCAAAAGGGGCTGTCTAGGACTCCTAAGATCTGGTGTCTTGGGGGGAATAGAAACAAGGCTCTTAGGAGACAACAACACCTCTCGCCTTTTTGAGCTCTGTCTTTAAGTCAAAGATAACGTTTACAAAAGGCAGACAATGCCTTGAATTGGCTTAGCGCTGCCTCCTGTTTTCCCTTCCCATCCCCCACGCACTCCTCCCAGCCCTTGTTGTTATATTCTCACCGAAATAAAATACTATGGGTAATGGCTTTGCCTAGCACATTCGTTATATTGAAACGGGACTGTTGAGGATGCTAATTGCCCAATATTGTTATCTAGCACAAGTGCCTTCAGGGACGCGCCACGGTTCCCAATAAAAACACTGGACTGGAACAAGAACCAATAAAGTCACCTATTCCTCCTCACCCCCTCACCCCTGCCCTTTCACTTCGGTTCTCTTTACAGACCAGGCAGGAAAATAACAGAAAGTCATTTAAAAGCCACGTCTGAGTATCAGCGCAATGGAATCAATATCACAAAGAAAAGTTTCTAAAATCCTGTGGTGTTTTGGTCACTAGAGCGCAGAGAGCAAGGGAAGAACAGTTTGGATACTAAAATTTCCTGCTAAACAATGACAAACATCTCGGGGCAGATTTCGTTTCGTAAATTTGATTTCTCCATTCCTAACGTAGATTTCATTAACAATTAAAGGAAAGAAAGGCACAAAGAAACGAAAAAAAACTTTACCGGCTCCTCTTTTTCAGCCCAAGAGCTTTGCCAGCATGCGAATTAAAGTCAAGTTCTCGCTATGGTACAGTGATTAAAATGCCACCGAGTATGACAGAAACGTAAACACAAAGCGTTCATTGCTGGGAGATAAATAAAGAGCTAATTATCTTATTCTGTCAGCTCTCAATGAGAGAGGGGTCTCACTCTCAGTATGGGACGCACACTCATCTCCTTCACCCTCGGCAACATCTCGGTGTTCATTCTGCAAAAGAACAGTGAGGGGAAAGAAATACAGCAGCTCTATTTTTTGTTCGTATTTCCATTAAAACAATAAGATCGAAAGCAGCCCAGAGGCTGCCTGGAGCTCTAATAAACAAGTCACTTTTTGTATTTTGCGTGGGTGAGTTTGTGATGGGGGAAAAAAAAGAATAAAAAAAGAAACAAAAAAAAAGATCCTACCTGTAGGATCGGGTGGAGGGGACAGTGTGAAACACGATGCATAGATATTGTTTTGAGTGAGGGGGTGGGGTGGGGGTGCATCTTCTCGTCAAGTACCGGACTTTGGGAAAATGTCATGTGATTGGTAGAGCAAACTAATTTTGTCAGGCTGAATGTGCCGATGTCCCAGGGCTAAGGCGCCTTGCTCCCTTGATGCGGGTTAACGTCCTCAATGGTCCCCCTCCAGCCTAAGCCTTTGATCAGACCGCTGCTGGCGCCTAAAAACAACATCACTTGTCTGCCTATTAGAGGCACTGACTAATCGTGACAGATTGTTTATTCTCGCAATTAGCAATGCAGCCGCTTTTCCGAGCACTCCCCGCTCCCGTCGCCCTCACTCCCGGCCCGATCCGATCCGGCCCGGCCTCCGGCCCGACGGGGCGCGAGGCAGGCTGCGGGCACCGGCAGCGGCACCAGCATCGGCTGGGCGCGGAGCCGGGCCGGGCGGCGGAACCGCCGCTCCCCGCCTGGCAGGAGCGTTCACCAGGACGGCACGAACCAGGAGGGGAATTGGGTGAATCTATTGAAGGTGTACGTCGGCGAATAGATTTGTGCGATGTACGGTCACCCCAAGGTACAGGAGCTCACGGAAGTAGCTCGCAAGTCACCTACAAATCATCTTCACGTAGAGGGATCCTATATGAGCACAGCACAATGTGTGCAGGGGGTGGGGGAGGGGGGTATGAATGTGTACGTGAAGGACAGTATCCACAGTAAACACATTGCAAGGGCTTGCATGCATGCGTAAGACGCGTGTGTGTATCTGCATGCGGGACAGTTCCCTTCAATCCGATCCTGCTGCTTATCGGTTAATAGAATGTCTATTATATCAATGCATTTCAAAATCTATACGCTCCTAATCTACCATCTTTATCGGGTCCAGCTAAAAGCAAAGGGAATTCACTGTCTCTCCCCGTTTAGATAATTGCCCTTAAACGACTCCAAGAGCCTCTTGTGTTCCGAGGAGATTAGAGCCCCGCAGCCATCAATAAACTTTTCTCAGCGAGTGGCCAATCCCGGTATTAGAGAGCAGCCGAGTTTTACTGCACATCCGTCCTGGGCGCGGGGATAAGCGATCGTAAAACGAATTTACAAAACAAAACAGCCGGGACTTTAATGGGTCTGAGGCTTGTATCTTCCTTTTTACGTGAACGAACCTTTCATTGTGTGGAGACACGCACACGCCTGTGCCGGGAAATGCAGCACAATTTATGTCTGTGTGTGTATATAAGCGTGGATCTCCTCAGACACGTCGAAAACATCGCACGGCCGGCGTTTATTTAAGAAAAATTAAAAATAATTAAAACCAAAATAGCCAAGCTACAAACCAATCAAATTCCTCCTAAACCTCTTTTTCAAGACTGTGCGACACGCGAGTCACACTCAGGACGGCTCGATATTTGTTGGTCTTGCAAAAGAAAACTGCTTGGGTCCACTTGCTCGCGCTTCGCAGACAGAAAGGACGGCTTTTCTCCGACGTTAATACAGTTTTCCCCCTGTTTTTAAGCCTTCCCGTCCCCAGGCCTGTCCCCACTGCGCAGCGCTGCTCCGGCAGCCCCGACCTTCCTCAGGCCGGCCCGCGAAGCGTGCTGGGGCGCGGAGCGCGGCCAGGCCGGGCCGGGGCGCGCAGCGGGGCGGGGCGGGACGCCCCGACGGCGAGCCCGACTCGGCCCCCGCGCCCGCCCGCTCCCGGGGGGCGCCGCCACCGCCGCGCCGCAGCCAATGGGGCGCCGCCGCCCCGCCTCCCGCGCGCTGGTTGGGCGGCGCCTTCCGCCGCGCCGCTTTATCAGGCTGCGCCGGCCGCCGCGGCGTTGGAGCGCGCCGACGGCTGCCCGCGCCCGACGAACAGCCCAGGCCCCATGAGCGGCGGCGCTGACTCCCGCCCGGCGCTGCGGTGGCGACGTCGGGCCGCCTCTGCATGGCCCCGGCTGTGGATATGACCGCCGCGCCCACCGGGATCCGCAGCGACGAGCTGCCCGCATCCGCCTTCAGCAAGCCCGGTGGCGGCCTCCCCGTCGTGGCGGCGATGGGCGGGGAGGAGGAGAGCGACAAGCCCAAGGTTTCCCCGTCCCTCTTGCCGTTCAGCGTGGAGGCGCTCATGGCCGACCACAGGAAGCCGGGCGCCAGGGAGGGCCCCGAGGGCGCCGGGCCCCCTCCGGGCTCCGGGGCGGCCGCCCGCGCCAGCCTCAGCCCCCGCCTGGGCGCGCTGACGGCGGAGGCGCCCGCGTCCCCGCTGCCCCTCGGCGGGCACTTCTCCGTCGGAGGGCTCGTCAAGCTGCCCGAAGACACGCTCGTGAAGGCGGAAAGCCCCGAGAAGCAGGAGCGGAGCCCCTGGATGCAAAGCCCGCGGTTCTCACCGCCTCCCCCGAGTAAGTAGCATCCGGGAGCGGGCGGGCCGTGAGCTTCCCCCGGGCTGTCTGCGCCCTTCTCGCGGGGTGGGGCGCAGCGGGGGCAACACTGCGGAGGCTGACGGGGATTTCCTCTCACTTTAGCCCTGCCCGGCCCTTCCTGGCACGTTTTTCCATGCCGTTCACACTCTGAGCTTGGCCGCCTTGGCCTTTTCAAAATAGTGAACCGGATCAAGTGTGCGCGAAGCCGGAGGATGGCTGCGAAGGCAGGGTGGCCTCACCGGTGCCAGATCTTCTGCCAAATGTTAACGGGGTGGGGGCAAGAAAAAGCAGCCCGGCTTAACCAGGGCCTCGAACTGCCATGCAAAGCCTAACTCGGCCTCGGCAATATTTTTTCTGAAAGCGGCTCCAACGGTGTCAATAAGGCTCCGCACAGACCGGGCTCCCAGCCTCCAGCCTCGGGACTCTATAGGTTTCTCAAATGGTGCATCTCCCAACTCTGAGAAGCTGCAGTCACTGATATTTTCCTGCTTTTCTACAGAGGGATCTTAAAATAAAAAATAGCAGCGGGAGGGCTGAGATCAGAGAAGCTCGTTAATCCTCTTCAACGGCTGACCTGATGAGTCCAGACTCCCATGGAAAGGGACGAGTATGGGCTGAGGCTCTCTCAAGTGTTTGGGGTACTCTTAGTAGAGCTGTAAACAGAGCTGTTCTCTCTCCCTTGGATAAAGGCAAGTTTCCAGACAGGACTTGTGTAGGGTACCGAAGTGGTTTAATTTATTTAAATTGCAAAGTAGAAGTTAAGTAAACCTGGGACAGATCGAGCTTGAGGACCCTTAGAAATGTTAAATAAGAGGAGAGGAGCAGACGGGTGAAGAGGGGTAGATAGAGGCTGAGTGTGAATTCAAAGCTCATGATTAATTACATGCTTAATCCGGTTCCCAGGGGACTAATGAAGAGGGTGTGAGCCTGAGAAGCCAGTCCGTTTTGTTTTGTCTTTTTTATTTTCCTTAATCCAATAAAAAGGACAGGACAGATATTTTTTGGAGGGTCTTCTCTGTACGAGCCAGGAGCTGTGAAGGCAGGAGTATGTGGGCAACATGTCTTTTGTCGAGTTTTTTTCCATGGAGTCAGGAAAGTTCTTGCTATGAAGTACTGTGAGTAACTTTGGGCCAGAGTGTCTTGAAAAAACTAATTCCTTAGCAAAGCACCCATTTTTTTGACTGTAATGGGAGACTTCAGTTTGAAATATGCCCCGGTGGGCAGCCCTGGAGTCTTTGGGCCACTTCACTTTTAGCTGGGACCGTACGAAAGTACCCTTTCTCCCCACCACAACTGCGGCAAGGTGAGGGCTCGGCAGGGCATGCGGGTTTGGGCACTGCTAACCCAGGTCTCTCTCTGCTTCCCCTTCTCCTCTGGGTGCTCGTTGGCGCAGGACGGCTGAGCCCCCCAGCCTGCACCCTGCGCAAGCACAAGACGAACAGGAAGCCTCGGACGCCCTTCACCACGGCTCAGCTGCTGGCCCTCGAGAGGAAGTTTCGTCAGAAGCAGTACCTGTCCATCGCTGAGCGCGCAGAGTTCTCCAGCTCGCTCAGCCTCACCGAGACCCAGGTGAAGATCTGGTTCCAGAACCGCCGCGCCAAGGCCAAGCGACTCCAGGAGGCCGAGCTGGAGAAGCTGAAGATGGCAGCCAAGCCCATGCTCCCGCCTGCTGCTTTTGGCATCTCCTTCCCGCTGGGCGGCCCGGCTGTGGCGGGTGCCTCTCTGTACGGTGCCTCCAGCCCTTTCCAGCGGGCAGGGCTGCCTGTAGCTCCTGTGGGACTGTACACAGCACACGTGGGATACAGCATGTACCACCTCACATAGAGCTGAGCTCCACGGAGCCCAGCCTGACAGCTGTCTGCTCCTGCCGGCTCTGCACGCACTCCCTCCCTGATCCTCTGGCTGCTCGCTGTGGACTTTCTCCCATGGGCCCTGTGACAGAGACTTCTCCAGTCTGGCTCTGCTCAGCCACTGCTTACTCTTCTCAGCAGTCCTGTTTGGTTCTCCAGCTGGCAGACCTGCCCCAGCTCCTTCCTGGCACTGTCCCTCTTTCCCAGGTCCGGCTGGCAGCCTAGGACAGCTCCCTGCCATGGGGGAAAGAACTGTGGAAGAGAAATGGCGAAGAGGGGGCTGCAAGATGTGATGTTTCTCTTCCTTTCTGGAAGCGGAGGTCAAGAAGCAAAAGTGTAGGGCAGCCTTTCCTGTCCATGTGTAGCAGCACTGTCTGTTACCTGTGTTTATTCCTCCACCAGCTCCTTTGGAGAAGGGGCTTTGTGTACTATGTAATATACTGTATATTTGAAATTTTATTATCATTTATATTATAGCTATATTTGTTAAATAAATTAATTTTAAGCTACTGTTGCTGCAGTTTGTTTGCTCCTTGCCCTGCTAGAGTTTACAGAAGACTAAATTTATCTGTGTGTCAGGCAGATGGGAGAGAGGGACTGACTGTACCAGCCAGTTTTCCTCCTCCCCAGGAGATTTTGGCCTCAGTGAGGCCTCAGCTACGTTTTCATTTTTCACTGTGTGTCCCAGAGCTGCTTCATCCTCCCTGCTGTCTGCAGTTTCTTCATTGCCCTCCCTCCCTTAGTTCTCAACAACATCTCCCAGTACATCCCTTCCCCCGAGGGTGCAGGTGCCTGGTATCCCCAGCAGCTCCCGGAGGAGCAGAGCTGCAGGCTTGGCACAGCCTTGTCATCTTTTCCCAGCTCTGGGCTGGAGCAAAGCCGTTCCTTGACAGTGACCTTTGCCAGCAACCTCCCAGCTGCAATCTCTGACGGCTGCCGAAGGCTTGGGGGACAGTATGACTTGTCCTCTACCTCGGAGCTGAGCTTAGAGACTGACCAAGGGCTTCCCATGCAGCTCCTTTCCGCAGCCGGCCTTACTTAGGGGAAAGGAGCACTGCGGGGATTGGGGTAGCGGAGAGGAGATGGTGCGGAAGAAGAGCAAAACGCGCACTAAGAGTGGAGTAGAGGCAGCGCCAGAGCCGAGAGGTCGGATTATAGGGTCGGGGGTGTCAGGGTAGGGATGGGCCGTGGGGCCGCGGCAGGCAGCCGGTGGGATCCACGGCACTGACGGTCGGGACGACTCGGCACCGTCCCCTGCCCATCCCCGTGGCTCCGCGCTCCCCGCAGCCCTCAGCGGCCGGACCCGCTGGAAACTCATCCCGATAGCCGCGGCCCTGTGGAAACCGTCGGCGACGGCTGAGGACCCTGCGGAGGAGGGCGGCGGAGCCCGGGCCACGCCGCTCCGCGCCTGCCGCCACCACGCACGTCCCCCGCCGCTCCCAGCCCCGGCCCTGCAGTGTCCCGCTCTGCCCCATTGCATTTTGCGGTTCGCTCGGGTAAGGGAGAACATTAGTTTCCCCTTTTCATTTACTTATGTATTTGTTTATGTTAAAATATTTTACTTTATCTTTGCCGTCGAGGAATGGGCGCTCAGAATTGGGACTCTTTATATTTTTCGGTCTTTTTTTTTTCACTCTGCTTTCATTTCCAGCAATTTGAAAACGTTAAGTCTGAAGCAAAGTTAGAAGGAAAATAATTGCTGTAATGAGGCTAGGCAATCTTCTGCAGGCACTGTGGCTCCAGCGAGACTGTAGCTGGGGGCGAGGCGGGACTTTTATCATCTAAACATCAACGACGCTTTCAATAACTCAACGAAACAACATACCTGAACCCAGTCACTTTCTCCACAGCTTGCTGCTCTAATCCTCCTCCTCTCATCTCTTGCTCCGCTCTAGCCGCCCAGTCCTCTCTGGGCTGGAGTGAGTTTGGGGCTTTTGTGGTTTGGGTTTTTTGTAGGTTTCGATGAGGGGTTTTTTTGTGGTTTTTTTTTTTTATTATTTGTTTGATTTTTTTTGTTGGTTTGGTATTTTTGTGCGCTTTTTTGTTGTTTGTGTTGGTCTGTCTTTCTTTTCCGATGATTTCTTTTCTCTGTGCGACTGGCAGCGTCTGTGATCCTGACCCCCGCGCCCAACTCCGCGCCGGACCGGGAGAGCGCGGTGCCGGCTTCTTTCCCACATTGTGCGTCTGGCAGAAAAAGGCTGGAGATAAACTTCGCCTCTGCGCGATTAGACCGCGGGTCTGGGGGGAAAGATCTAATCGCGCAGGAGGCTAGGTTTATCCTGTAAAGAAGCCCTTAAAATACCGAGAGACATGCTAAACAGCAAGAACCGCTTTGAGCTGGCTCCCTCAGGCTCCGCTCCCTCCGCCGGCACCTTTGGGCGCTGCGGCGCGGGGCTAAAGGACCCTTTCATCTCTCCGCTTTGTCTGTGGTGGTTTGTTTTTTTTTTTGGGGGGGGGGGTGTTGTGAGGGTGTTTTTTTGTTTTTTTTTTTACATTATGTCAGCTCGGGATGGATATTCGAAGCACAGGATTCCTATTGAACACGTCTTTACTTTAAGTTTTCCCCCTGACCCTTGGGCTAAAGTCCTTGGTTGCTCAATTAAACCCAGATGAGAACAATTAATAACTAAGTAATGACAATAAGTTGGGAATCACACGGATGAACGCTCCATGTGAATAGGAAAAGCTCACACAAAAGAGCAAAAAGGATTTGTCGGCTCTTTTTAAGGGGGAATTGGCTTTTCTTTTTTCTTGCCTCTGGCTTACCAGCAAATAAAACTCACTTTTGTGTCTTTGTCGCCTTAAGGATCTCAGTGGGCAGTTGGAAGTGAGAATGGCTGTTTTCCTTTCAACTTGAGGGTGCTGGCGCCACGCAGCCCCAAGGATAGAGAGTAGCCAAAGCAAAGTTTCCTAATAACTCCCCTCTCCCCCGCCACCCCTCCCCTGTACCCCTCTCCCTCCCCCGCCTCCCCGCTCTGTGCATGTCTCCACACACACTCGTAGAAAACTTCGGCAGACATATGAGAGAAAGCAGAGGGGCCCCGAGCACATCCCCGTACCGCAACGGACTGGCAGACAGGGCTGCCCGGCGATCCTTTGCTTGGGAAAGCGGCAGCCCCTTGGCGCGACACTTTCCACGGAAGGGAGGAAAAAAAAAAGCACACAGTAGCCAACGCACGGAGAGGGAGCACCCCCCCCACAGAAATACACGAAGTAAAAGGGAAGCAATTTTTCTCCTTTTATTCCCATCACCGAGGGGAACGGCTCCGTTACGGGTGCACGAAGGCAGCCCCCCGGGCTCGCAGGCGTGCGAGCTCACAAGCGCCGCTGCATCGCGCCCGGCCCCGTCTCTAGCCCGGCTTCGGGCTGGGGTAGAGAGCTAGGCAGCGGGGGTCTTAGCAGTTAAAGAGTCAGGAAAGGCTCTCCTTCAATTTTAGCTCCAGAGAAGAAGGCTACCGGGGAAACCTGCTGGGCAAATCTTTGGTTAAACCGTGGATTTGTTGCCTGCTCTGAATTACTGGTATTTTCAGGTTTTCTTTCCGAATTCTCTCTCGTTAACACATAACACTAATCGGTGGCCCATTGAAGGTTTTCTCTAACATTTTCAGTAGTGCTCAAGTTAGGAGCTAAAAGCCTGTTTTCAAATTTGAGGGCAGGCTAAAGTGAGCAAGTGAACTGGGGCAGCAGCCGCAGCCTCCTGCAGCTAGGGATTGCGTCTGGGAACACAGCCTCCAGGAATCGGAGGCAAAGCAATGAAACTGCCTAACTAACCCACTGTAAAGGCCAGGCAAAGGGGAGGGATGAGCTTGCCTCTCAGTAGTATTCCTACGTGTAAATCCAGGTTCATCTTTTGCATCAAGTTTCCCAAATCACATCACATCTTCCTAAAGCTCTGGGAAGTGAAAGATCTGTTGAACAAAGTGGCTGGACACCTTCATGGAGAAATAGATTACTTAGCACTAACTCCTTGTTACTGCTAGATTTTTGATAAATAGCTGAATTAAACTATTTTGTACGTAAAGTGAAAATCCCAATCACCAACTTAATTAAAAACTTTAAGATTATTGCTTCTCATCTCTCCCACGGAGACAATGAATTTTATATTAGATACTGAGGTGTCCAGAGAGTGGAAGAGAGCAGCTGCTTGAAAAGCCTCATGGCCAGGGCACTCCTCAGGGATGTAGGGCCATCCAAATGAAATCCAGCAGAGTGGTGACTGGCAAGTAAGTCTTGCACTGCTTGAGATAAAATACGCTGTACCCAAGGAGTGTTGTTGGATGCGATGAGGTGTTTCTCTCCCTCCCGGGTTTTCCATAAAAGCAGCCTGATGTGCCTTGGGCACTTAACTGTTGTGGGAGTTTGTAGCAGAAAGAGACACCTTCACGCCTATCACAATGCTGTATATATATTGTGTGTGTGTGTATATATATATGTGTACTCACATAGAATATGTGTATATTCTAACTCAAGGAATATGCAGATTCCTGAAATTTCCTTTCATTAGCTTTTAACTCTCGCTACACCTTGTGTGAAGCACAGCGGTGTCTGTCCCTGGCCTGAGCAATCTGTTCCGCAGCAGGGCGCCTAAAAATGAGGCATTGCGATAATGGGCATTGCAACACACAGCTCCTTGGGGCCAGCCCGAGGCCCCTCTACAACACGGACCCATTGTCTGTCCAGCTCTTCGGCAGGAGAAGCTGGAGGCAGAACCAGAAGCAACAGCTCTGACTCATTTAACTAGGAGTAGTAAATTGTAACATGCTGCACAGAGAGATGTGGTAGTGATTTGCTTACAACAGTAAACCGGTTGACATTAACTCCACTCCATTGTACTTCTTCATCTCAGAGATCTTTTATTGCTCCAGACTGGATCCGGTTCCCACCCTGCAGTGATTAAAGGGAGAGCAAAAGAGGCAGATACCTGGACACAGTCTCCCTCGTGTGACCAGGAACGTGCAATAAATCCACCGTGCAAAGCTGTCCTTTTCATGTCGGGAAGTGGCTGCAGCTGAGGACCCCACCGCAGCATGGAGCAAAACTCCTCCCAGGGAGGTGAGTCCCTGCAAGCAACTCACCTCTGTGCTGCAACCTGGCATGGGACCGGGTCCCCTCAGCCAACGACTGACTCCCATGACGGTGTAAACAACACTCAGCATTTCTTTTCACTTAGCCCGGTGGAAGAGACGCAAACCTCTTGTGTACAGTCACACAATGATCAGAGCTACACAATTAAATAGTACAGACTCAGGCCTTGTGAGTGAGCTGTATAACAAACTGGGGAGGGAGTTTTGTAGGAGCAATGTTCAAAATCTAACAGGGATTCTGTATCTATGGCCAACTCCCATCGAAGCTGGGGCAAACAATAGGGTGATGGGGTCAGAGTGATTATCATCAGGCAGGACTGAAATCCGGGAACCAAGGCATAAAAAGATGCAGTCTAAACAAAATGCTTTTTTTTTTTCAGTGAAACCGAGAAACACTTTTGTTGTAGGCATTACATATCAAACACAAGGCAGAGTGGGAAGTGCACTCGATGTGCCTTGAAGAGGTACCAATATGTACAACAATAAACACATTTAAGATGCTTTGACCATCACTGTCGTTGCCTGATGTAGAGGTAGAAAGAGCACCCAGAGGAGGTGGCATTTAGAGGTTTCACTATGACTCAGGCTCCCTTCGAATGCCAGAGAGAAAGGAAGTGGCAGTGGGAGGGAAAGAGCTCTGGTAGCAAAGCATGACAAAGTTGTGTTAACTGTGAAGCTCGGGGAATGGAGGGAAAGAGAATTATTTCCAAAAGACAAGCTGGAGGCAAGGAACAACTTGCTTTTGATGCGATGTTTTGTGTGCATTGGGCATTATTATGCAAATATCAGCTAACACAAACACAGAAGTAAGGATGGGATTCTTTAGAACTCAAGAGGTGATTGTCTGACACTGTAAATGCATTTAGATGTAAGCCAGTGGACCTGTTTCCATTTACATCAGCAAAGGACTGTCAGAGATTTTTCTGGGGCTCTGAGACCTGCCCTCACATTATGACAAGCTTGTGTTCATTAGTCCTGGGGAGCATCTGCTTCTCACACTCTACTCAGTGAAATCTGTAAATGCTTTTCAAAACCTTGTAATGAGCTTTGGACTTACTGTGAAAGCAGTCCGTGGTATACCACAAGAAGAGACAGTGGGATGTGGTAGATGTTATCAGCCTAACTAAAGAGTTTTCTTTCTGTGACAATGTCAATCTTCTCTTTGGGTAGGAGGCTACATAAACAATACACACTAAATTCTATTTATAAAACAAAAGAAAAAGCAGGGTTGCAAAGTACAATATATGTGAGACTGGAACAAATAGAGTCAGTGTTTTTTAAAGCACTTTAACACTTTAGGCATTAATTGTCTTGAATTGATTGTCACCTCTGAGGCACTTTACCTGACCATGCAGAGACTGTAGGTAACTGAACAAATATGTTCCCTGTTGCTGTTTAGCTGGGAACCCAAACTCGAGTACTCTGAGAGACTCCCCCAGCAGCAGAGAGCCTGTAGCGCCAGAAGGGAGCATAATGTCTCTGCTACACTGATTGTATCAGATAACAACTGAATCGATATAAACAGCAATCCAAATGCAAACTTTCTTCAGTGATAGGCACAGCTAAAATACTTCAGGCATATCCTTTTTGTAGACAACCTAGATATTAACTACAAATCTAATATCTACATGCAGAAAGATTAGGCATGAACTTTTAATTCAGATTTTTAATTTAGATACTATTCAAAGGGGGACTGTTAGCATCTTTAGCAGAAGACTCTTCAAGAATAATTCCTTAAAATGGAAATATCTTATAACTACTTTTCTGTGGCTGTGATACCTAAACTAGGATGAATTTAACAGCCTTATTAGCTTGGTGTTCAAATGCAGATTAGACAGCTCTCTCTTTAATTCAAGAAGCTTGGTGCAGCCATGTTAATTTTCCCTCTGAATAATTGTATCTTTCAAGTACATACTCAAAATCAATCCAAGTCAAAAAACTTGGAAAGAAAATAGAAAGTTGTAGAGGGCATATAATAAAATGAGAAAGCTGAGATGGACATGTAATCCTAAACTATTTTTACTTTCTAAAACACTAGGCTGAATTTCTTCAAATGTGAATTGTTTTCCCTTTCTCAAAGATGGCTTTAATACCAGCCAAGTTTGAAGTTCCTAATGACATTTATTTCTGAGCTGTGTATGGGTGGGAATTTCACTTTGGATAGTTGGAGACTGTGATCTTTTTCAAGCTTGCATAATGTTTAACGTGACTGAATCATTTTTCAAAACAAAGAAACGCAAAAGCATTGAAAAATGCCCAGAACGAGAATGGGCATTTCCATTCCATAAAAAATTTGTTTGGAAAAAATTATAGTGAGTTGTTGGAGTTAGAATCTAAGTTTATTTCTAAGTTTGCTGGAAGGGAAAGTTACATTATACGAGACAATTAACCGTTGGCTTCAGGTCTGGTCCAAAGCCCAATAAAGTTAGTGGCATCTTTCCACCAGCTAACTAACAGGCTTTGGGCCTGACTCATAAACTGTAGAGCTCCACAGCAGATAATAGTTCTGCACTGCTTATGTGAAAGTTAAATATAGCCTAGTGTTTGTAAGTGTGTGTATGTATTATGACTAATTTAAAACCCTGGTTAAGATTGGGTTACAGTTTCCATTTAATTCATATGCATGTGTTTGTGTTTGTATGCATGTACATGTAAAGACAGACATCTGTGAATGTGTAAGCACACATACAGCTAATGTCATAGAGATGATTGAATCAAGTGCATACACACGATGGTAACTTTCAGCATTTGCTACAGTAGATATCACTGCTGCAATATATATACTCTGACAAATCTGAACATATAGTTTCAAAACCAGCAGCATCTGTTTACATTGAACTGCAATAAAAGCTGAAAGAGGCATCAGTTAGTATTAGAATTTTATCTTTTCAATGTCCAGAAACAGTTTCTGTGCCTTTGATGTAGGCTGTCAAGCACTACTGGAAAATTGCATCTCTCTAATTGCCACATTCAGAGCAGAGAAAAGGGCATGACTAGCTGGCAGCATTCGTCAGAGGGGACCCTGCAGGGACTTGCTTTTTGGGTACTGATAAGCAAAGTTAGCTCACATTCAAAAAAAAGCAAGGCAATCCTTGCACAAAGCAGGGAAAAAAACCAGAAGGAGCACTATTTTGGATATAGTAGAATGTAATACAGCTCCTCTCTCTTTCAGCTATGATTAACTCTTATCTCTACTGACTGCTTCCTTCAGACGGAGCTCACTGCATCCTCCCTCAGTGTTTAGCCTGAATACCAACTCAGTGACAGCAGGACCACTGCTTACATGGCTATGCTCACATTCAGGTCCGTGAGGAGCAGCTCATTAACCTGTGAAATGGTTGTATCATGCCTGATCATGTGGCTTCACATTTTGAGGCATTTCAAGGTGATACTGGCGTATCTGCTCAATATCTCCATTCCTCATTTCTCCCCTTATGTGACAGAAGGCCCTCTTGGCTATGTGTCACAAAAATGTTTTACAGCATTGTACATTTACTGGATCAGTTGCTCAATGAGATTTGTAGCTAAGACTCTGCTAATGGTTGCAGTGGCAAAATGGAGGTTGCAAGGCAAGGGTGGTAAGAAAGCTATGGCAGCTTATGCTATAGCAATGCCACCAAGAAAAGATTGACACTTGCCCTTTAGCAAAACTCTCTGTTGATATGAATAGGATCTTTTAAGGCTAATTGCAAGTGGGAAATAAGGCTTAATCACGTTCTTTTCCTCCTGCATAAACAGAAAGCAAGTATTTTCATACTTCATCTATTATGGATATGAACAAAAGTCCAAGTTATCAGCAGTGTGCATCCCGAACATGCACCAGGAAGAAAGGCCTGTCAAAACAATTGCGCCTTTTGTAATATTCCTACCATCCTGTGGTAGCATTCAGAGTAGAAGTACTTCCAGGAGATGAGCAGGAGATATGGCAGCTGGCACATCCAGAGGGGAGAGTGATCTTGGAGAAACAGCTCTGGAGAAAAATAAATGAAAGCAATGGACAAAGAGCCATGTAGCATGCAGTGGAACTGGAGTGCATATCTTGTGGGTGACCAACGCAATCACAGCATCTTTCTTCTAGAGGCTGCCAAAGTACAGGTGGGGAGCGGGAAGGTGAAGAGGTAGAAACACATCCCTAAAGATGCAGTTTACAGTGAACAGCAGCAAAAATGCTGCAGAAGACACTGGGTGCATTGTATTGTGCCTGGCAGCAGCATTTATTTCATGGGGGTAAAATAAGTGCAGAAACGCAAACATTTGGAAACTGTCTACTGGCAACTCATCAGGAGAACTTGCAGAGTGCTTAATGCTTCCACAGCCCAGCCCAGGGGGGATGAGGTATTCACACATTTTAATAAGAAGGACAGGCCAGAAAGGGAATTATCTAGTCTCTCCTAGCTGAAGCGTTTTAGCATGCAGGAGAGCTGTTGGTCACTTGGATTCTGCTTGTCCTGGAGCACAGGTAAGCTACAGGTGTGTAAATCTCAAACAGCAATTTGTCACACTTTAGAACCATCTAGAACCAGTCAGTGGTCCTCTGTTGGAGCAGGGACACCTGGACATCTCCTAGAAGTCAGAAATTAAGCACAACCCACTTCCAAGGAGACTCAGCACAAAGTGAGGATATGGAGGCACCCAACCTGCACTCAGTCCCTGGGAGGTTCTGAATTAAGCATCAGGCAGGTCAGCCAGCATCACTCTTTTAACAAACTACAGTTGGAACAGAATATAGCGGCCTAGCTCAGAGCAAACAGAGTTTCTCTTCATGCTCTTCTGAAAAGTTCAAAGCCAACATATCCACCTCCCAGGGCAGTGTCCTCTTCCTCTGCCCTGGTGTGAAGCACTGTCCTGTTTTGCTCAGTGAGTGCCATGTCCTTCTGCAGCACATGGTACACAGACAATGCGATCACAGAAAGGACAAGCAACAGGAGAAACATGTCTGTGTCTTAACGTTCTAGATAGTAGTTATCTGATATAAAATGCACAGGTAGTTTCTGTGGCAGGGTCCTGAGTGTGGCACATGGCTTTTAAAAATTTAATCCTGAAAGGTGTCTACATCTCACTCTGGTCATCTCAGCAGCTTCAAACATCCCAAGAGACCAAAACAAGTGCTCTTTAGACAGCATGAAACCTACATTTGGTGTCCAAATATGGTGGTTGGGTGCAATCTCATTTTCTATTTCTTTGCATATTTCCTATATATACTTATTGCATCTAAGAAACAACTCCATTAGAGAGAAACTTGGACACTAAGAAGATTACACCGTGTTTTCTTCACTTTTCTTTTCCATTCTACTTCTCCATATATCGTCTGTTAATTACAAGTAGGCCCTGTGCATCTTTGAACCTATATTTGTGTTCATGCACTTCTTATTGAATATAAAGTTGTTAGAACATTCAATAACATTTAACTGCTTTTTACTATGTATTCATTTGCCTTTTCTTCTAGATGGGAATTTGTATATGTGTTATATTTGGCTCCAGTCCTGCAAACAGTTGTGCCCATGAATAACTTTACCCACATTAGGAGCTCCACGGATCACAGCTTCTCTCTCACCCACTGAATTCTATGAAGTTACTCATGCAGTTCAATTACTCATAAGCATATGTATTTGCTGGATCAGGGCCTTTCCATGTAAGTTTGATCTCTATAATTAATTTAACACACCAATACATTTTTTTTTTTAAATAAAGGAAGTAAATCTTTGGAAAGTGGTAATAAACTTTTAGAGCTGTACTTATTAGTTCAATAAAATACACCTTGGTTTATTAATTAATAACTGTTTTTTAATTTGATATTCTAGAAACAAAATAACATGGCCACACTACTAATCCACTTTATAAAATAACATATTTAGTATTTAATAACTTGATATAATAAAGTAACCGATAGGGTTTCCTTCAACAACATAACAAGGTAAGAACATTTTCTTGAATGCTATGTCAGCAGAAGCTGCTATTTTATGCTAGCCTGTTAGCCAACATATAAATACCTCAGGCTTTGATCCTAAAACTTTTGCCAAATGGATATGGTAGTGCTTGCCTGCAGCCTTGCTAAGTGTCCTGGAACCTAAGTGTCCTTAGAACATAGAATGATCAGGGCCTTAGATCTGAATATCTGCTAGGCTTAAATGTGCTGGTTAAAAGTAATTTTCAACTTTCTTTCCACTAGAATCTCCTGCAGTTCTCTTGGATGTGATACTGGTTCAAGAACGTGTAATAACTTGTGACTAAGACATGATTTGTTTTCTGTAAGGGAACAGCTTACCCTCTCCAAAGAGGCCTCAGATTATTTTGTTCTGTGTGTCACATCATCTTCATTTTGTTCCTGAAAATACAAGCCAAACATCTCTACAAATTTCTAGCTATAAGAAGAAGCAGAACTGTCAAGATCCAAGCCATGGAGCTCTTCCTAACTGTAGGTCAAATCATTTAGCATCCTCACACAGGCAGATGGAGATTTTACTGCAAATCACAACTCACTCTTCAAGTGGAGGACCCTGATCTACTCTTGACCCAAGCTTCCTCACATCTCTCTTTTCCTGATCTTTGAGCTTGACCCATGCCTTGTCCTGCTCCTTTCCATTGTCTCTCCTCCACCTTGAGCATAACACTTAGCTTGGTGGATGTACTGGTTTGGTTTGATTCTCCGTGGGGAATTTTGCTGTCATGGGCAGCCATAGGCTCTGCTTCTATGTGCATGTGCCCTTCTGCAGTGGGCTCTCCAGGAGAGACTGGCCATGGCACATCAGCCACTCTCTCACTGCTTAAGGCTCCCAGATGCTCCTCTGCCGGTTGGGCCAGACTTACCCTGTCTCCATGCTGTGTCATGGGCACTAAACAAAGCTTCAGCCTTGATCAGTCTGCACCACCTACTCCCAGTTCATTTCCCATTCTTTCTCTCCAGGTGTTCCTCTTCTCAGTCTTGCTCCTTCACTGTCAGAATGTGTCCACATAGCAGTGGCATTTGCCTCTGTTAGCAGATGCATTGCCTGTGTTCATGCTGCAGTGGTGTGGCTGCTGCAGCCCCAAATATGGCTTTCCATCTTTATTTGCTTGCCTTCAGCTCTCAAGTTTTACAACATCCCTTGCCATGCTGGACCAGACCTTCCTTAGCCATTTCAGCTCCGGTAATGCCTGCTCCATCTCAGCTCCATGTCCATTCCTGAATCCTTAAAGGTACACTTCTATCCCCAAAATAGACATTCCCAGGACTAATTTATTTTTGCTTATCTACAAAATTGGTTCTCCTTTCTCTGCCAGATTTCTTGTGACACCAGCATCCCATACTCTGTAACATCTGACATGGATTTTGCTGGGGTCTTTTGTGAATGAAGTGGGCCTAGAAACCCTGCAGGAAAATCAGATGAAAACAAATGTTCACAGCTCTCTAGAAATTGGTGTCAGCTCCCTGATACAGAGAGTTTTACAGCTCTATAAATCAGGCTGAAAATGTAACCAGAAGCCCTGTTAGCTTTCTGTTTCTTTTAGCACATCCGTTTCTTGTAAAATTCCGATTAGAGGGACTGGTCTCTGTAGAAATCATTCACTCTGAACCCAACAGGGCTATAAATCAAAGCACTACAAATCACCACAATTTGCAGATTCCGGGTTTCATCATTTGATTGCTCTTGGAGAGGTTATGTAAAAGTTTTTTGAGAACAATGACCTCTGCATCCTCTGTCATAATGGAGATGAGGAGGAAAAGAAAAGCATTTTCTGAAAATCAGGTATCTCATTCGTATGACTGCTATTAAACTACTACTCTGAGGGATGAGGTCAAGAGTGCTCTCTCATATGAAGAACCTCGCCAAAATTTGTGAGACTACTCTCATGACTTGAGGCTAGAGGAACAATTATTTTCTTAGGAATGTGGCAGACAGTAGAAATTTACAAAAGAAAAGGAAAAAAATGCTCCAGTGATGATTGCACGAATCATGCTGTTTACAACTCTTCTGCCCCAGTCTGGGTTTGGCTGTACGAGGTGATCCTTATCTGCTCCAGCATGCAAAGATTTCATCATCTCCCAGTATCAATGACAAAACTGTTCCCAACAGATATTGCCCTCCCAATGACAGTAAGTACAACCTAGACTTGCAAACTCTAGATAACCCTGAGCTGAGTCACACCAGCCTGCTTGGCAAATACGTCAGACCCCCAGTGGCCACAGCTGTGATTTGGTCAGTGATGTGAAAGGAGAATCACTGGAGCAATGTTTTTAGACTAGGCTTAGTCATGAGTCACTTTCTGTGCAACACTTTGATGGCTCCAAGCCTGTAAGGATCTCTTACTTTTGCCTACCTCCTTTCTGAAGTCCAGTGGCATCAGCAGACTTGCAGCTTCTTAATGTAACAGATTTCTGTTCACCATCCTGTCCACCTCATTAGTCACAAAGTGGTGGGAGCTTCTACAGATCCCAAAGACCAGTGAAAAAAAACCAACCATGCAGGGAAAAAATGCCTTTGGATGCAGACTGAAAGCATTAAATGATTGCTTTTAGATTTAGTATCACAGCAACTGTACATTATCAGGAATAAATGTAATACCTATGGATTTTTGACTGTAGTAAGTGGTACGTGAGAGCTCCAACAGGGACCAGCTGTCCACTACACAAGATGTTATACAACACAGAAGAAAAAACTATGTTCCATGTGAGCTTATAATTTTTTGCGTTGCCTTTACCAGCACAACTCTGAGTTTTTATTTCTCATTATCACATGCAGATAACATATGCTGTAAAGAGAAAATTTTCAAAGGCACAGTTAAGTGTGAGGCATCTGATGCCCTTGGCTCCCAGAGGGATTCTTAACACTAGTTTGCCCGTGGTGCATTTGAAAAGGATCACTCAGGCACCTGAGTGCTATGATCCTGCTTTTCAAGAGTTCCTCTGAATACAAGACAACGCTCTCAGAAATGGGACCTGCGTTTCAAAGTCACTGTTTTTGACACATGAAACTTTTAAATGCAGCCTAGTTCAGATCCATCACTTTCATTCTGTAGTCTATAAGGCCAATTAAAGTAATTAGATGGGAAGGGGAGGGTATTTTAGCATCTGGTTTAAGGTTCCTGCGGCGGCCGCAGTGCAGCGTTACGGCAGGACACCATCTGCTGTCCAAGCAGTGTTTGCCTCTACAGCAGCAACCAGTATCCCAGCCACAAAAACAATGAGACTTTTGTTATCTTGGTAATGTTCTTACAAGCCAAATTCCCTGTCAGATTGGAGAGTCTGTGCTGCGTTTTCTTTTGGATAACTAATTGAATTTGGTCTTTTTTGCCCTTATGTGGTGAGAATAACATAAGATGAGGATTTCTTCATAAAGCTGATGTTTTCCTTTTTCAGTAAAAAGTCTGTGCAGACACATAGGGTGCTGAGAAATAAATACTGGAAATTAAAATTGTAGTAACATCTGAAATTTTGTATCTGCAAATAAATTGTGTGGATATTACTGGTTAGTCTGCTATAAGACTACACTGCACAGTCAGCTGGGTGTAAGTTGGCCATCTCAACTCCCCATTGAAAGTGCACTTCCCATTCCTGTCTAGCTCTCAGGGAAGCATCCAAGGCTTTACAGATGTAGCTGCCAATTGTTGTTAATTATATCAGAGATTTCCCCACTGTGGCCACCTTAAAATTGGAAACTGAGCTGAGACCATCCACTTATTTTGCACTGGTCACTGAATTGATTGCTAGGTGGTAATGCCTTTGGGTTACTGTCAATGAGGACTACTTCCAAGTTGACTTTGCTGTGAAAAGCTCCATATTCACTTACAAATCTCCTGCTTGTACTAAATCAGTCTCAGACTTTGGAGGTGGATTGTTAGGCCCAGCTATACCTATGAACAACCTATAAAAATGTGTTGTTACTTACATATTTGATCTGTCTGCATTTCCTCTGGCCATTTCCTTCTAGAAAGAGGGATTTTTTAAAAAAAGATTTCTATTTTCCTTTGCTTCATAATTGTTTTTCTGCTCCTGCTGCTCAAAATGTCAGCACTGCTATAGAAGTGTTGGATTTTTGTATTGGTTCATTAATATGTGGTAGAGCCTATCAGTGCAACTGGTAGGCTGCAATTTGAGTCAGTACAGTAAAGCTATGGCCAGGAATTGAAACAAGATATGCAAGAAAAGATTGCTGGTATCATTGTATGTAGAGTAAGGGCCTCAATGGTGTCTGTAAAGGATCATATTCCTTAAATTCCTCTCTTAAGCCTACATAATTAGAGCTTTGTCATAGCTGAAGTGACAAAGTTAGGAATAAAATTGCCTTTAATTCCTCAATTAAGCCAACGGGTAATTAGTGAGTGATTTTCATGCTACTCTCTGGAGGGTATATTTCTCTATATTTCTCTACTGCTTGTATAGGAAGCCTTGATTTAACGATTCAGTTAGTGGGCCAGAATATAGGTCTCTGCATGGCATAACCAACCACATCCAAGATCCTAAGAAGCTATAATGAATTAACATTTTGTCCACTTTTGAGAATCATCTAGACATTTTCTTTTGGGGCAAAAGGCTTAGCAATTTTGTTAATCACCTCCTCTCTCTTCCTCAAGTCTGGCTCTAGCGAAGTGGGCACATACAAAGGTGAACATGGAGCAATAGCTTTCAGAAATAAGCATCACCATCCTCTGTCTCTTTAACTGTTGGTCTGGGAAAGTACATATAGCACAAGTTCTTTAGTCTGTCCCATGTCATTTTAAAATATATTTGGAGTGTTCATAAGAGTTAAAGAGAAAGTTGAAATTGACCATGAAAGAAGGACACTAAAGCATGGGTAAAATGGTTAGAAGCAAGAGAAAATGGAAAATGCTATAGTTGTTTTGCTGTATTTTTCCTTACAAATGCTTATTAATAAATTTGATATAAATTTCCATTTTATTTGGGGATGAGCTGAGATAGATGAGTAATGATCATAATGCCCAGGTATGCCGTTCAGATTGAAATAGATTCTCTTGATTCAATGATCACTGACTGCTATTGAAGATGAAAATGGTAAATATATTCACATTATTGCTTGAGTTAAGAAGTCACAGATCATACATCACTATTCCACTAACAATAAACAGACAACTTCTATAAAGTAGATTAAGGTCATTTGTGTAGCACATTTTTCATTTTTACCATTTGCTCAATTTTACCATTAAAACCATTGTTCTTAGTACCCAAGCATGGGTAGATGGCCTTCTGCCTGATGGACTATCCTGATGTTATATCTGTGTTATATTTACAGACTTGGATGCAATAGACCAATACTTAAGCCTCTCTGTAAGTCATTTGCCATCTGCCTGCCATTCCTAGTCTCAAGTAGAAGAGGTTTCTCGAAGACGTCCTAGAGGCCTCAAATGACTCAAAGGTTTCTCGGTGAGGAAGAGGGAAAAAAAGCATTTCTGCTGTGAGTAAAATTAGAAACAATGAGCTTAAATTGCTAAATTTAGGTGGGATATTGACGGAGGGGTGGGAGGGAAGTTCCAATGGTAAAGACTGAAGACAGAAATAAATGACTAAGGAAACTGCACACTGTCCATAATTTGAAATTCCTTAGGACAGGTAGGCAAGTATCTCTCATGAGTAGATTTTAATTTGATCCTGCCTTTGAATGGGGAAAAGTGTGAATTAAATGACTTTTTGAGCCCTTTTTCATTGTTGGTGATTTGTCCATTTCCTCTTTAGCAGTGGCTACCACTGCGGTTACTACAGCTGCCTCTCTGCTCTGGGTACACTGCAACTTGAAGGTGCACTTGGAGCTGGCAGACCCAGGGGCCTACCATCTCTCACCCAACAGCACCAACAGTTCTCACTGGCTGTGGTGGCATTGCTCTAGATGAGTGGAAGGAGATAGAGAACATGGTGCAGAGGCTGCCCCTTACTCCTGCCCTTCTGTGGGCCTCCCCTTCCCCGGCTCTCCATGATTCTCTGGCCGTGAGTGCTCCAGAGGGAGAGTCAAGCTGAGGGCTTGTCATCACAGCAAAGCTTCACCAGTGATTCCTGTGTCGTGGCTCCAGAGGAGCTGTATCGCCGCAGTGCTGTCTGGGGATACGCTAGTTCTGCGATAAGAGTGAGTTTCTTTTGGCTTGCTTTAAATGCATTTAGTTTCCAAAGTGATGTCAGGGTGCAGTATGAGTCTGAATGTAGCCAGCAGTTTGCATGGGTCAAACCACCACTGTGGGACTTGTCTCCCATCACATCTTTGGCCGTCAGCATTTTGCTACTGTTTGCCTTTTCGCTTAGGTCAATAGCAGCTTTCAGCAGAGGGCCCTGCATTTTCCCCACAGTTCACGTAGCATAAAATGACAGTGTCTACTCCAGAGAAAAGACCCTTCTACAATAAAATAAAACAAAATGATATACTAATAGATAATGTCAAATGATGATATGGGTTTGAGCTACTTACTCAGTCCCCACTGTGTCACTCTCCCCAGCAGCAAGCTCTCCTGTCAGCTCATCGTCCTCCTTCTGTGTGCCCAGTCCATTGCAGAGACTCTCCTTGGGCTTGACCAAAAGCCCTTTAGACACTTCCTAGCTTGCTGACTCCAAGGGAGCATGAGGAATGATCACATCTTCAGGGATACATGCAGGACATCTGCCAGTGGGTTCTGCTTGGCATGCTTTCACCTTGCCCCACTTTTTGCTTCCTCCTGTATCTCCCCCCATTGTTTCCCTCCTGCATTCCCCAACTCAAAGCTTATTTTGGGGATTTAACTGGAGTTTGTGCAATACATTCTCTCCATATTAACCCTGTCCCCAGGTCAGGTGATGAATTCAAGTAAATTATGTCTTTCCAGTGCCATAGAGCAAATGACATCACTGCCATCAATCTTACCAATGGCCCAGTTATCCTCCTTGATGATAGATCATGTAAATGAGAGATATGAATAATAAAGCAGGAGTAATCACGGAGTTAGAGTTCAGGGGGGTGACTTTTCCTCAGTCCTCAGCATGCACGCCTGACCACACAGCGCCTGAGCAGAGAGCAGGGCCCCCCACCTGGACTCCTTATGATCAACAGGCACAGGCACAGCTCCCAACCAACCTACTCATTTTCTGCAGCATCCAGTATAGGTTATGCGAAATATTAAAATATGTAATTTTAAATGCATGCCCTTTATTGCTTTATAACTAAGAAACCAGATCTTTTCCCACTGACTTTCCGTGCAATTTTTCCCTGTTCTCATATCCCATGTGGCTCTTAAGCGCGCAAAGGCACCAGTATTAAAGTTTATAAGATATTTATATAAATCAGATGGTTGGTGAGTATTAAATCTGATTTTTCTCAATAACCCGAGGGGGAATATTAAAATATTAAAATTGTTTGAATTTTTAAAACACAAATGGGTTTTTGAATAGTTTAGGCCAAAGCCTCAAGTCTTGTACATAAATATATACTGGCTGAGCATAGACTCCTTGAAGTTTTAATCATGTTATTCACATCTAGCGAGACAAATGGCAGGCTTAGTTGAAAGCCTGTTCTCAAAAATCACAAACAGACTAACGTGGAAAACTTAATTTTATCTGCTGTTTTCATCATATGATTTGCATCTTGAGAAGGGCACGTCTTAGTCTAAATAACTGATATCATAATGCAAAAGTTACTATCAAAATCATCTCAAGGCATTACTAGTTTAGAAACTGTCTTTGTATTTCAGTAACTTCAATGTAATTCTGAACTCTGAAACCTTACATGAATTTCCCATTTCAAGAAACCTTCTCAACCTCGTGATATAGCACTTCCCAGGATCTCCTCCTGGTTCCTTTTTCTGTCTTTGCCTGCTCATGTTGTGAACACCACACTGACAGTTGTGGGTCTGTGAATGAATAGTATTTGCCTTTGGGAGGACACGTTATTGCTTCTGAGTTGTGCAAGGGTGTGTGTAGAATAGCTGGAGGAGACGGAACCGTGTAGGCAAAAGGAATGTTTGCTCCTTGCTTTAGGCTCTGATTAGGTCAATTCTTGTGACACAGTTATTCCCGCAAACCCACAATTACTGCTAGGCTGGGTTTTCTGGAAAAAGGGATTTCTTTGCGTGATGTTTGATCATCCTATTGCAGGACTGATGAGTATAGGTATAAATAAGGCAAATTGCAGCAGGAATGTTCTAAGATTCTATACCATAATCTTTTTCCCCATAACTGATACAGACATCTGTGCATAGAAACAGAAGCAGTGCTGTGAGAAAGGAATACTGGGATCATAACAAACAGGAAACAATATCTTGGGAAAGGTGCCATTTTTGTTATGGTTTGATGTTTAAGTCTTTGTGCTTCAGACTGCAATTCATACTCTATGTCACAAGATGAAAAATAAACACATTTTGCATTAAAAAGAGAATTGAGTTCTTTGCCTTTTGAGCTGGTACTTAAATGAGTTCCTATAACAGTTTTTAAGAACTATGTTTTAGAGAACGTAATGAATCCTAACAAGTAAACAAATACATTTTAAATCCAATCATTGCACTGTCATTCCTAATATTTCTAATATCTTGGCCTTTAAATTTTCTGCTAGAACAGCTGCAGGGTTTTTGGGGTGGTGAGTAGTTAGTCCAATGGCTGAAAATCTCTCAGGAAATGTTTGTCTTCTTAGACAGCAGACTTTTTAAAGTAACCTCAGAGCACATGAAATAAGACTTAAAGGCCACTATGATAAAAACCACGTAATAATCATCCTATGTGTATTTGCACTCCACATATTTACATGAGAGACAGATCTAGACTTGCTTCAATTTCCTTTTCAATGTATTTCTGAATATTGTTAATGCCATGAAAAATGTTATATATGTAAATTACAAAAAATCCTCGTAAGCAAAAAGGATATGTCCATCATCATTATTGTCGGCTCTTGTCAAAGAAAGAACACATCTTGTTAAAGTAGATAATTGGCTTTTAAAAATTAGAGGTGAAAGAAGCCTATTAGATAATTTTGTGCACCATGACAAACTGGGCGTACTGCCATTATATTTAATCTAGAAGGAAATGCCAATTCACTGATTCATAACAGATTTCTAGCCTCAGATGGTGTTCTTTTCTGTTCAGTAACACCAATAACTTCTCAATCTGACTTGATCATCCAGAAGGTGTTCTCAAGATGTATTCTTACTTCTAATTATCATTATAGATGTTACCTTGATTGTCTTTTAGTGTAGATTCTGGTCTTCATGCTGATGAAAAAGGAAGAAGGTCTTGTACTGAAATAATTTTGCTCCCAGAGGTCTGGATTTCATAGAATCATAGAATCATTTAACACTAGGTTTGGCTGCAAGCTCTCAATGTAACCCTGAAGCACTCATTGAATTTACCCATCTCTAGTGTCATTAATAAATTTTCACTGACCTTCACTGAATCATAGAATCATAGAATGGTAGGGGCTGGAAGGGACCTTTAGAGACCATCTAGTCCAAATCCCCTGCAGAAGCAGGTCCACCTAGATCAAGTCGCATAGGAACATGTCCAGGCGGGTCTCAAAGAGTCAATGGGATTAATTCAAACGCAGAGAATCTTCTCAGAGGCATTCAGAGACATTTCTCCATTGGGTATTTGGACACTTCAATTCTTGACTTTATAAAACTGGTAAACTCTGCTTATTCATCCCAAGGAGGAAGATACCTACAATTTAAATCTATAAGAACATTAATAGGTTTCTTTTCTATCTTATTGTACTTGAATATGCTTTATCAAATAAAAAGCAGAAGAGTGAATTTAAGCCACCTATGTCCTAAAAATATCAACATATGAAGTCAGTATATATTTTAGACCCAGGCAACCAAGCTTTGTTCTTGTTTATGGAACTATAAATGTTGATTATCTTCCCAAAGGAAACAGAACAACTTTCTGACTTGTGATATTTTATGGGAGACTCATATCTAGTGCCTTCAAAATATCAAAATGATGAGATTTAAACCGCAGACAGAGGATGGTAGCAATCAATTGCTTGAACATTCCTTAACAGGTGGGCATATTTAAATAATAATACTCCATGTAAGATCAAATATTTAATTTTGTAGTGAAACAAGTATTCATTTTAATTTTTTTTTCTGTTTACTGTGCCTGAAATCATGTGCTGCAGCCATTAGAGAAGTATTTCTCCAGCACAAAGCTGTATATGTGTTGCACTTCCACAGAGTGTCTTAAGAGTGGTTAAGAGGCAAAGTCTGCTGGGGAGGATGTAGGAAACCTGGTGTATTTTGCCCATAATACCTACTAGGAAGAGTCCCATCTACGCCTCACACTGTACCTGAGAAGGTTAGCTGGCACAACAATGGACAGAGAACACGTTAACAATTAAGTACCATGGAAAACTGGCGGTCTAATGAAAGAGTTTGTTCCCTGGCACTGTTTTGTTTATCATCATAGAAGCAGGTTTTTCAACCAATGATTTAGTAATGTGTCCATCTGACTAAGACAATGGGTATGTTCTTCTGTCCTTCACATTTATTTCTAGATAAATGTGTTGGGTATATCTAGTTGAGGTGTTTGGACAAGAGGTAACATATGGAGGATTAGAGTGCTAAGAGAGGAAGTGGTGGAAGTTACAGTGAATAAGTTACGCTGAAGCTAATATTTGGTCTCTAAAAACACATTAAAAAGTTGTTATGGACAGTGCTCACAAGGTTTATGATTTTCATGTGATTATATCACAAAGGTTTATAATTCTCCTTCTTCACAAGAGGAAATCCTATCAGCATTTTTACATTTGAAAAGAAATCCATATGTGGGCATCTTCTGTGACACTCTTTGGTCTGTCCAGGATATTAAACTGGTCATGATAGTTCATTCACCATAAAAATTTATTCTTATTTCAGACGAAATTGTCCTATATGTGTGTAGTAAAGAACATAAGTGCATTAAGGAGTCACTTGCACACCCTGTAAAGGCTTCTTCAACAACCTTATTCTTATACCATCAAACATTAACTCAGCTTAAATTATTGTATACAATCAAAGATTAACTTATTGCCAGATTTCCAAGATAGACAATATGCTATCATTATGAACCCTAATATGAGCATAAGACATATGGACATTAAAAAATTGGTGATAATTAAGGCTGTATTTTTTTCGTTATAATTTTTTACTACCAGAATCTGCAGAAACTATTTTTGAATAAGAGAGAGTCTCAATCATCTTGGGCTTTTCTGCAATTTGGGGTGTGTTAATTTTCATTTATATCAATGTGGCTCTTGGCTTCTCTTGATTATTATATATCCAAGCATGTCATCATAATCAGAGTAAACAAGTGACCCAATTCAGATTGGTCTTCACCTTTCACCCATGTAAAATTTCAAAAGGAGACCCATTGTTTTTGCATGTGTCGTAACCCTGTAATTATGAAGAAATTCAGTAGCAAATTGCTTCCATGGCTTTTCCCCTCTATTCTCAGCAGTTGAAAGCATTCCTTCAAGAGACATTAAATAGTCTCAATTTCCCTGCTCTACTGAGAATATCATACTAATGAAAATATACACTAAATATTTTCCTGAGAGAGAAAAACTAGTAAAGTCAGTGGAAGTAAATCATTGTCCTTTATCAGTTACAATTTGATGTGCATTTCTTTTATTACTCAATGCCTCATTAATGTTGGAAAAGTACACACTGGGGAAGATCTCACAGCTTTGAAGAAGTTCCTGTATGTGCAAAATGCTTTTAACCATCTATTACAATGATTTTTCTTGGTCCCTGGAGTTAGGTGGTCATGGACTGTTGTCACTGTCAAAGTATGGGGAAGTAGTGGGAAAAAGAATGGACTGAATTACAGAACATGTCAACGTATGTCCTGTGAATTAAGTGATGTGATAAAAAGATGGCAACTTGATGTCAGTTTTTATCAACCACTAAAAGAAATTAACATAAACTTAAGTTTATAGGTTAGGAAATATTATTACTGGGTAGGCCTTTTGTAAGACGGCTGTCTCTGTAATACATGTAGAAAAGGCAATTGTCCAGCCTCTCAAAGCACGACAGTTAAACCACATAGTGCATTTGTGATGTTTGTCATTTAGCTGACCCTCAAGTAGCTGACTTGTGAATGCATAACCAGTATGACACTTTGGAAAGCTGCTTTTATTTCCAAAGTGTTTTCCTATGCTTGCCAACTCTGAAGATGAAAGACAACCTGACAGTACTTTAAATAATGAGATCTTTGATCTGAAAATATATAAACCAAAGTTTTTTTCCCTGACACATTTTTATTCATTCGTTTGAATACCAGAAATTGTGTATCTAAGAAATGGGCTTCAAGCAATTCTTTTGAGTTCCTTCTCTGTTAATAACAACCTATTTTTATTGACAGGGTAGAAGCGAATTAGCCAAATGCTGGAAAGCTGGAATGACAGCTAGTATTCCTGTTTTCATAAATCCATGATTTCAAGCCATTTTACAGTGGGACGCTCAGAATAATCTAGAGTCTGATATTGTCAGTGAGTTGGTTAGATCTAAAAATAGTGGCTAGAGACTATTAAAGTTCACTGTACAAATCTGACATAAGTGCTTTGGAGTCAAAGAAACACTAGAAGAGAGAAGTGTCATAAACAAGGTCTATTGCACCTTATTTAATAGACTACCATATTTTGTAAAAATTTAATATTACTCTATTTCCCTCCTCTGCAAGACTTTGCATAGCTACATTTTTTTCGCAAAGCTAGGATTTGTTTTAGCTAATACAGCTGAAGTTAAAGATTCTTTTTCTACTGTTGCCAAAAAAGACTGTTTTAGGGCACGAGATATTTTAAATAGTTCCTTTGTGATGAGATGTAATAATGGGATTATGAAATGCAAGTAACTTGGATTCCTGCTGAGTTTGTGCCTTTTAAAAACAGACTAATTAAACTCTATGTAAAAGCAATAACAGCAGAACTACTTGAGTTAATCTCTGTTCTCATATCCTTAATTTCATTGCATTTGACTGCATTATCTTCATATAATCACAAAAAAAGAGTGCAATTTCAGGAATCGCAGCTGACTCAATGGCTACCAAAGGGAGACATTCTCCAGCTTGCTGAAGGTGACAACAGGTTCTCATTGTGGGACTAACAGCAGAGAGGTGGGCTGTTTTGGAAAGTTGTGAAAAAAAACAAGGTGAAAGGAATCTTTCCTTCCTAAGAAACGTTCTGCATAATGCATATGAATGTGAAGGTAGGATGTGTCAAAGGTCCAGTTCAAGGGTCTAACATCTAGAACTGTCTTACTCTGCAGATCTTTCTTCATGCTATCTGACTTTGGCTCCTGATCTACATCATACCTAATTCAATGACCATGGTCCTGCTTATAGTGATGTATATACCATGCCACGGTACATGTCCAAGATGTCCATGACATCTTCTAGAGCCATTCAACTACCATATAGATGGACTTCTTTATAGTATTGAAATGCAGTTGCATTCAATCCCTGCATGAGCTGGAGCTTCAGGAATTGCTCCCAGTCTGCTTCAGGGATCACTGCCAATCTCAGACTCTGGTGCATCAATGCTTTAATAATGAGAGAGACAACAGCAAACCTGCACTCAGTCACTGGCCAGCTTGGGGATAGGGTTGCCAATGGGCTAAGCTGAAACCCATGAACACTGGAATAATGTAAGGTGGATTTTCTTTTCTTTCAAGATTGTACAGACTGTCCAGTTGAAGACTGAACTTTAAAGCCTGCATCTTTGGCTAGTGTATAATACAAGCATGGATTTAATAAGGAGGCCTAGATGGTTATAAAAGCCATTAGCAAGAATACATATAAGGCTTGTTTGCATGTCCTCAACCCCACTCACATGAAGATCACCTCCATTCTTATAGTATGACTCAATCATCCCTAGAGACTAAGTATAGTTTATTTAGGTTGTAGGCTATGATGTCTTTGATGTCTGTTCAAAAATGGGCACATAATTCAGAGTCTTGGTTGGTTTTCCTTCCGTGACAGGTGTCCTCATTCTTCCCCATTCATTTGGTTTGGTTGAGCTCAGATGCATCAAACTCAAATCAGTCACGTGTAGCATTTTAGTATCATGAACTTGCCTAATTTACTTAAAAGAGATGCTAGAATCCAAAAATACATATTTTGGCAAGGATTAAACCTTAATCTCAAAAGCTACATGCCAATTCAAAGTGTATTTTGTGTGCAGATTTATCTGAGAGTGGCTTGGCACTAGAGGATTTTCCATTGGCGCTAAAAGAGCTACTATATGCCAAGAAAGTAAATATCAAACAGCAATGTGCCAGTATTTCCTGCCAGTCTCACATTTTTGAAACTTTTTCCATCCTCCATGCCATTGATTTCTGATATGCTCCCAGGCTTCCTAGGGAAAGGCTTTTGAGTCTCACCCCAGGATGCTGAAAGTCTTCTAATTTGAATACTAAAAATGCTAAATGAAAAGAACTCCTCCTCCCTCTGCCACCCCCAAGGAAAAGCCCAGAATCTTTTCCTATGAAACACTGGAATACTTCAAGGAGTTTTCAACTGTCCAGAATACACAACAAATGGAAAGTGACACTAGCTCAGAATGTCAGACATTTCTTCCAACATTTGCACAAACAACTTGGTAAAGCCTCTCCGCCTCTTTTTGGAGGCTCTTGTGCCATACACTTCCGATTATACTTTGTATATTGATTCTTGTGTCTCAGTTTCCCACAATTGGCTGCTTAATGTTTCTTCTTACTCATTTCTGCCCTTGGAGTTTTTTCCCTGCCTTTTTTTCCCCATCTTCCATGTTCAACCCTTGAAACTTCATCCCTTGCAGGGTCTTTCTTTTACAAGTTGTCCCTACACCACTGACCTCTCAGTCCTGTGGCTGAACTTCATTTCTCTGTGCCCATGTTTCATTCTTTGGGAGTCAAATTAGGAGTCCTCCAGTCCTGGAAGCAGATGGCATTGGTCAATCTACCCACACTACGTTTCTTGCAGGACATGTCTCAGTCACCAGATCTTGTTTAACAAAATGCAATGTACCAAAACAACAGCAAAGCATATAGATTATACTTCTTAGACAATTAATTGCAGTAAAAATAGAAAAAAACATAACTCACAATTTACCATATTTTATAAAAATAGGCTGTTTTGTTTCTATTTCTAGTTTGTTTGCTAGGCATAATAGCAATTTTCGTTATTATTTATAACAATGTGTAAAAAACCTCTTACATTTCTTGGTAACCTACTTCGCTTGCTTAAGCTCCGTGTTCAAATATCTCTAAGGTAGATTCGGATCAGTGTCTCCAAGATTTGGACATGATAGAACATGGGAAAATGCACTGAAAATCAAAAAGGCTTTCGCCTCCCTATTAAGGACTTTTTAAAAGCATGTTGCTTGAATTTGATGTTAGTGTCAAATGGTTTTACCTCTTAAAAATTGTTTGACTTCTTACAAGTTGTTGTGTGATGAAGACAGCAGTAACTACTACTCTCATCATCCCTGAAATCACTTCTCACTTGATACTTCTAGTGCTGCAGGGAATGTAATAGAAATAGCTCAATTCTCATATGAGGGAGGAAATCTTATTTAGAAGTAACTTTCCTGTAAAGAGAAAGAGTGCTCCATCTCCTGAGACTGTGACTGGATTACCAGTCACAGTTTGGGAGCAGCACAGCACAGCTTGGGAAACTCAACACAACCCAGTGAGGTTGAACAGAGGCTCCATCTACATGTATTTGCACAACCATGTGCACATACATTTGAATTTACTAAAAGAAAGAAAAGGGTGGGAACAGTGTTGTTGAGTAGGAGAGGAAGGCAATTTTTAAAGTGCAGAAAACCCAACCCAATCCAAATGAAATGATATGCATAAGCCTATGCTGATACTAGGAAAAGAGTCTATATATTCCTTTTGTGTATATGCTTATAAATTACAGACAAAATTCTGCTCCTGGATCTGAACTGCAGATCTCAAACACCCATTCTATGCTGGAGTGAACTCCTACCGTGCCAGAGAAGGAAGTTGCACACAGAGAGTGTGGTGGTGGGGAAATACCCTGCTACATGTGGGAGAAAAAATTTTCCCTAAACCCCAGGGTGTTGCAGTGTTTTTCTCAGGTCATGGCACTGCATGGTCCCAAGATGAGGTCAAGCATGGTCTCTGTGTTCCTGCTGCTGAAGGTGTTACTCATGTCAGGCCTTGCTGCTTAGAGGGATCAGATCATGGCCAGATGCCATGATCTGGAGCTGTTTGGGCCTGCAGAACTGCATCACTGGGACTCCTAAAGGACCACAGTCCTTGGTCTCTTTGAGTGATCACATACTGCTGGAACACTTGAAGGCTCTGTGCTCAGCAAACTCTGTGAAAATAAGGCAATAAATAAAATAAAATAAAATGAAATAAAATAAAATGAAATAAACCCCAGTCCACTATTTTTACAAGCTGCTGGAGTGAGAAATGTGGGAAGTCTTTCCACTACAACAGTCATATCCTTCTAACCCTTGCCTCTGGAAGAGGGCAAACTGAAAGACTCCTTTTACCCCTGTGTTCCTTGGTGACTTTTATTTCAAATTGCACCCTAAATGTTATCCAAGTACAAATTAGTGCTGGTGAATTCATTTTTCTTCCTTGACTGTCTCTGCTGGGGACCTCCATCATTAGAAATCAGGCATCATAAAGCTGCTCTGGTTCAAATCCTCACTGTAAAAAGTCAAAACTGCTGTAAGCTATGTTTTATATACAATGATTGCTTAGCCTTGGCCAGAGCTGGAGTAAAGAGCCTCAGTGAAAGGCCAGGTCTCAACCATGATTTTTTCTTTTTTGTCAAGCCATGTAGTATGCATTAACAGTGTCAAAAAAAAAAATCCTCCAACCATAAAAAGTAACCTATACACACTCACTGAAAGAGCTGTGCAACATGATCCCTGGTGCAGACATGGGGTGGTGTTACTGCAGATCCTCTGTGTGGGGAAGCTCTGGAGCTGTGCTATTAGGCAACTCTTTTTTTTTCTCACGATAGGCTGTGTTGCTGCTATGGGTTTTAGAATCTAGATGAGTCCAAGAGCTCAGGGTTTGTAGCAACCTACTCATATTGGAAGTTAATGCCCTTCCTAGCTTCTTTCCTAAAGATAGGTCATAGGGGAAAAACTGTGAGGAAACAGAGACAGCTTAATCTATCCACAAGCAATATGTGCCCTTTTTTTCCAGGAGGTACAACAATCTGATCAAGGACAGATCCAACTTCTTCTCAACAGGAGACTATGGTAAAGACAGAAGAAATGTGTTTTTTAAAACAACTGATATTTGATATAAAAATTGCAGGAAAACAATTATGCTGGTTTATGTTCCATTGGAATAATTCACTCGTTGCTACCCAACCTGTTAGTATAATTGGGCACACTACAGCTTATGGAAGGCCTTTGCTGCCAACCTCTGTTCTGTAATTCATTAGCTTCAAGTTGCTGCCACAACATATAACTCATTCAAATTAGAGATCTTCCTAATTTTATCAGAGAAAAGTCTTCATGCTTATGAACAGTAAAAGCTTTGGAAACCTTTATTCAATGGACTGAGAAAGAGAGAAGTCACAATGCAAGAGATGGAGATGGAAAGCAAAACCTCATCTTGCCTTGTGAAAGGATGGGGTTGCTGTGTCGGGGCCAGTATTGTGGCCCCAGAAATAGTGAATTCAGGCTTCGGTGCTCAAAGAGCCTCAAATAGTCATTTACCCAAATGCTCCTGGGTGTAAATGATTTTTGCATCAGAATTATATCAGTGATACAAACAGCTACAAGTAGCCCCTGACATGGTTTTTAACATTTCTATGAGTCAGATGGGTTAAATCAGTCAAATGATGTGGGGCAGTATCTGACTGGAGCACTAGACTACGTGTTAGGATGGACCTATGAATAGCATCATGGAAAGGGATTTTATTTGGGCAGGTGCTGAGGAAAGGATATAGTGCATGACTGGAGCTGAGGAACGTGTCTCCTCCGTGGCTCCTTTGAACATGTGGCCCCTGGCAGCCATGCTGGCCTCAGCCTTCTCACTTCATCACCCTGTGCCAATTAGTGCTCGTTAGCAGGTTTCAGCTCTTCTCTGCTCTGCTCAGTGCGACTGAGAGTGGAAAGAGGAGGGACAGAGCACTGTGTGGATAGAGCCCTAACCCAAGAGACCTCACAGAGAAGCCAGTGGGGTAAATCCTATGCTCAATGTGTGAGACTTCACAGCTCTACTTATAGATTCTGTCTACAAGAGCAGCTGATCTGACTAAATGCAGCTTTTCCCTCATTGCAGGCCTGACTTTTCTCCTTTGGGGTCTTGTAAACGTAGAAGTGCTGATTCTGTTAAGAAATATTGAAGTCAGACACCTTCTTACCAGCATTGACTTTCTGGAAAAAATGTAGCTTGGGCTAGAAGGAAAGATCTTTTATCAAAACCTGGAAGAAAATGAGAGGGATGTTGGCAGAATAGAGCTGCTACCTAGAAAAAAAAAAAAAAAGAGCCATAAACAGTCAGTCTGGGGCCACAGGCAGCCATTTTCTGCAAACACTTTCTAGCTATGTCCTTGCTATGAAACTCAAAGGGATAAATTTAAATGACTCCTAAACCAGTTTATAGTTAAGTATGAGCTAAGGCATTTTCTTTGCTTTCCCACTCATTGAGTTGCCATGGAAGAGAGATGAACTTGGGTGTTTGTATGAATTGGCACTGTGCACTCCCACAGCTCTGTCCCCACTGAGTTAGATTCTTAACCTCAGACCAAGAGGGAAAAAAAAAAAGTGTATACTACTCACACCTCAAGGCTTACATGAGCATATCAGGGAGAAGGAGATTGTGTACGCTACTTGTTTTTCCTCCAGTAGCCTTTTGAAGGGATATGGTAACTCCTTTGGTGTCTGAAACGCTGCTCAGCACAAAGCTTTGCAATAGGACATAAAAAGGAGTTATTGGTACCATAGACAAAGCATAAATCCACTCACTTCAACATAAAGTCTAGCAACCATGGGAATGGTTTATCCTAGTAGATTTGCCCTACAATGCCCATAGGTACCTTTAGGCACGATTTCTTTGCCCCTGTTGTGGTGGTAAGAAACAGCTGAGTTGATAGCAATTCATCCATCTGCCTGGTTTTGTTCTCGTATTTTCATGAGTAAGTAGGGGAAGACTCAGATGTCTACGAATTTGATCTCACGTGTCATTTTATGGGAGCAGCTGCTAAAGTAATATTCTTCCCAAGTCTGAAACCTCAGAAGCCTGAGAGATCAGAGGGATGTTTCACATGGAACCAAGCAACTATGGAGTCATACATCCATATGCAAAGGGTTTAAAGTGATGAACAGGAGAGTGAGCAGAAGGAGGATTAATCTGAGATCATGGATATGCAAAGCCAGGTGCTGATAGGAAATAACATAAATTGCCCCTCAAGTTTCCATAGCAAAAATATACGTGTGGTCACATGAAATATTATTAGTGTGCCTATTATCTTATGGGATTGGTTCTGTTCAGGTATATTTGTATATAGTGCATTTATAGTGAAGAGATCTATCTTGAGATTAAGGTCTCACTGATCAGTGGTGTATCAAGAATCTAAAATTGTTCTGGCTGGATGCATCTTGTTAGCTGAAATAGGACTTGTCACAGTATGTGCCAACAGCACTGCAATCATCTGGTCCTACTTTAAGTCACAAAATATGTTAACAAATGGATCATGGGAGCTGCTGTAGCTCAGTGGTATTGTCATGTGCTGTATCCTATTGCATGTTATCTACATTTTTTCTTTGACCATGTTATTTAGACCCTTCCTACAACATATGTTTAAGTTCAAGACAGTCCAAGACAAATCCATCCCATTACGCTTGAAGAGGTGAAATAGGGCCAATATAAATGCACAGTGTGCTTAATCAGTAACTTGCCAATATCTGGATTTGGCGTTTATAACTGTAGCATGTTTGTAACCCCATACTCTAACTTAGAAGCGTTGATACCTAAACCCAAAACATCAGTATAATTCAATAAAAGAAGAGGATAAATTCAAACATCTTTAGCTAGATGGGCCCAAATGTGGAGATACAGTGACTTGGACTCTTGTGAAGAAGAAAAAAAAAAACATATATCTGATTAATTTGGAAAAAAAAACCCAAAAGAAACAATGTCACATTGTATCACATTGCACACAGGAAAAAAGTCACAGAACTTCAAATAGCTCTAAAATATGTGAAATGTTTTATTGTGGAAAAGACAGAACCCATTTAGATGTTTCAGGAACTTTGTATTTGTTTTTTTCTTCAGTAAAACATTGTTAGCCTTATGCTTTAGAAAACTTGGAAGGCTGTCTGCCTCTGCATAATGATCTGTTATAGAGGGTTGCAGAGTGCCAGAGTGCTTCTATTTTAGTATTTAATGTAAAGACTTCTCTTCCCAGCTAGAAAAGACCTTTGATTTCCTAATGAACGTGTTAGATGATCTGAAAACGAGTGGGTGTGTTTGTAATCACTCCAGTTTACTAGTGGAACAATTCTGTTAGCCAAACTGGATGAAGGGGAGGTGAAAGACCTTCTTAATCCCCTCACTTCTATTCCCATCAAGGAGAGGGAATGAAAACCTAATTTCCTCACCTCTCTGTCACCCAGACCCATGACAAAACATGGAGATAAAAAGGAAGAGAAAGATCTCTGAAAAAAAGTGGTAAGCATTGATGTTGAAAGCTTTTAAATGTCTGGTTCTATAAAAAATACTTGACCAGGCAGGTGAGTGACCACTGAATCTAGAGTACGTTTGTAATCGTAGCTCATTTTTCTATTCCTCGTCTCATAGTAAGGGACAAACCTTCTACCTTGACATTTCCTTCCTGACTTATCCTTCTTCATGTTCCATTGGTCAGCATGTCTTTTTGGTTGAATAACTCAAAGCAACAGGAAAACCCTGCCCTGCTCAGTGCCCCTGACTGCTTCCCTTCTGTTACTGTTTTGCCCCAAAATCAAGCAAAATATTATGTAGGATTAACTTAAGTTCAGCAATAATGAGGTGGAACCTTAGCTCCATGAGGTATTAGTATTGTCTTTTTTGAAACCAGTGAATTCTTAATCATGATCTCTGATGGATTAAAAAAGTAATAATGCCTTGTACTGTGTCAGATTTGGGAGTGCTGTTTGCATCCTTTTGATATCATTGCATATTTTTGCCTGTTTTTTCAGAAGTACAGAAGAACTGCTATGAGAACAAAGGTTTCTCTGCTGAGAATGTTAACAAAAATGAAACTCACCCAACTTCTTATGCAGAGAAGTATATTTTTTATCTTAAATGAAAACTAGAATACTTCAGACCTCCTAGGAAACTGAATATAATTGTTTCTTCTTACTCTACTCACTGTGGACGAATCCTTTGAGTTCATTTTCCACTATGCACCTCAGTGCAGGAGAATACAACTTTGTCAAAATGACCCCTTCTCACAAAAGTGTCATGATACACAAAGACCAGAAGTTCTGTTTGATCCACAGAGGAGGATGGGTCCAGCTTGACCTGATGGTAATTCTGGGGAACCACTGTGACTATCTCAGATTGAAATCTTAGTATTTCTGTGTATTTGGTTCTTCAATAGAAAAAATAATTCTCTGACAAACAGAAACCCCATCTAAAATTTTTCAACCTAAATCCTAATTTTCAATGAAAAAGATTTTAGGGCAGAAAAAAATTCCATACATTTTAAAATAAGCTTGTGATTGCCAATCATCTCTCTGCAGTGGTAAACACTGGCTCTGCCCTCCACTGGGATACTCACTCGAACATTTGGTTTAGATTTTTCTTCCTGGTAAATTAGGCCATGATACTAAATAATGTATTTTTATGACATCTGTTTTCCATCCAAGAAGACTGATAACAATTCTTTGATGTAAAGTATACCTTCATCTTTAGAGACAGTCAGCTTCTGTGCCACTGGATGGGAAGTCCTGCTTCCTCTCCAGCCATTTATTCCTTCTCTTTCCTTTGCTTTGGTTCACGAGTAGATCAACTTGTGATTCAATTGAAGTAATCCTGGAAGGAAGGACTCTTTTATGATCAGAGCAGTGCAAAAACATGCATCCCATGCAAAAACATGTGGCTGAAGGTGGACATAAGGGTGAAACTTCTGCTTAACACTAGCACTGTGTCAGGGGAGCTTTAGCAGACTGCAGTGCTGCATGGTTAGGGCAATACAGGCAAATGTGGCCTGATTGTCCCAGATGACACTGACATGTCAGCATTTTGCACCAATGTGAGCTGTGGTACTATTGAACTCCTCATTTAACTTCTCTTCTTTTTTTGAGAATCTCTCTTTCCAACCCAAGTGTGTTCTTTTAGAAGGATGAAATAGAATTTAAGGGATTTGGACTGGTCTTCTGTGTTCACCTGACATATTTCCTGACATGTTTCCAAACTCAGTTCTACATTACCCACTGCAGGAAAGTGTGTACACCAAGAAGATTTAGTATGAAACAGAGGCTCATAAGGGATTGTCAGGAGAGATTTCTGCAGGAAATACTGTCATTATCTGCAGCAAGTTTGAAGATCCAAGGCAGACTTTCTGTAGCAAACAAGAGATTTGTAGAAAATCCTCCATTTGAAAATGGTGTGCTATGTCTGGAAATGGTGAGACGTGTCTGCTACAAGTCTGAAAATACAGATATTATGTTTAGCATACTTTTAAGATTAGAAGTCCAAGAAGAGTACACACAAGATTAGAGAATAGTGAAACCTATATCTAATTTTTACTTTTCAGATTCTAAAAACTGTTGTAGAATGTTATTTCACAAGGAAAGAAAAATTGTTAATAACTTTGGCAACATACAGACAGAGTCTCCAGCACTAGTTTGGAAGAAGCAGAGGTTTTATTAAACCTGGAGGGAGGAGGACTGTATGGGTAAAGCTGGTACTCAGATACTGGGGTGGGTTCAAGAACTAGAAGTGAGGCTGGTAACAAATCAGTGAAAACCAGAAGAAACGTATCTATCTGAAGTAATTATAACCTAGCTATGCAAGGCAATCAGAATTATACCAGAGGAGAGATGTCTGACACAGCGATAATAACTGGTTCTCTGTCCTCCAGCTTCCCATCTCCACACTACAGAGCCGAATGTACAAATACTTCATCAATTAGCCATCCAATTAGTCATCCGATTAACTTCTCTTTGTAGGGAAAGTGGTACCGCAAGAGGCAAGCTCTCACTGAGAGCAGAAAACAAATGTGTGACATTGAACTGGAGCAAAACCAGCTGGTTTTATTCCCAAACTTCTGAGTTTTAGAACATTATAGGAAACAATAGACTTCAAGGCTGCAGAGTTGAGGATCAGGAAGACTCATATTACTTAGATGTTTTCAAGCTGTTTGAGACAAGGAGCAATTGCATGACAAATCCACAGGCCCTCTGAGCACAGGAGGCCCTACATGTCTAAAACATATCCCTAAGGTGGCTCTGGTGTAAGGGGTCTTCTATGAGATCTAGATAGATCTTCCAGGAAGCCTGACTGAAGCATCCCTGCGATGCTGCAGGAATTCCTGGCACACCCTGGTATACCACAAGTATCTCTCCACAAAGTGGCCCTTCAGCTTCTTGGATATCTAAAAGTTGGAACTTTTTTGGAATTTAGCAAAGTCAACTGCCCTTTTGCCTTGTGCTACTTTACTGCATAAACAGGGCATCACTAAAAGTAAATAAATGTATTATAACTTAGAGGAAGCACAGTTCTTGGTGGCTGCTCTGTAGTTGACTTGTTTTTCTCCCAAGAGTTGGCTCCACTCTGGGAACCCTTCTCTTCCCCATTGAAGTCTGGCTTGAGGTGTGCCCTAAAATCATATAATAAAAACATATATTATTGCTGGCAAATTCCTTGTGAACAAATAATAACAACAGTGCACAGTTTTAATCATATATAGCAATGGGAGCTATTAGCAGAATTCAGTAACTGTTAAACTATTCAAACTGCTTCACTATGGGCTGACCTGAATACATTTCTTTCTAGGCAATTAAAATTCTGCTGCAGAAATGCTGGCTTCCAAGTACCTCACTTTACTGTGATTTTTATTTGACTTGCAATGTATGTAAAGTACAAATGAAATTACAAATGAAGTATTTATATAGCAGCCTTTGTAAAGTCATTCAAAATAAATATTATATAACATAAGTGTTAGGCATTTTTAGTTGAGGAATATTATCAGATCCACAGCTGAATTAATCTTGCAGGGAAGCTGTAATTATTTGGATTCATAACACCACATTTTTCTTAGCCTGTTCTGCTTTCTTGTTTGTTTTCCACTCATGTTATGAATTTTGGTTTCCAGTATTATTGACACAAGTAAAAAACAAAAAAAAAGAAAATTCCTTTATGAATAGATGTTTCTAAGAATATTTGCAGTAGAGACATTTCTGTGGCTACGGTGAAATCTCTCTGAAGTCTCTGCTCCTTGGTATGTGTGTTTAGACACGTGATCTAGGAGGAATAATTTTGCCATATGACTTGAGCAGTCTTTCTGATGCTGATGGTATTGGGTATTTTCTAAAGTTTCTAAATACTGAAGAAGTCATACAGATGATTTACATCTTGTAGTTTAGAGTATTCAGCTCTCAACCAAGTGATTATTTCCCAGTCCTCTTGTTCACCAAGGTAAACCTAAAAATTAATTTATTGAAATTACAGAAGTTTGAAGGCCAATTAAAAACTCTGTCTTAAAGTCACAGAATAATCCTATTTTTGCTTGACGTATGAATGTGAATTTGAGTGTTTGAGGGTGACAAAACAGTCTAAGTGACCAGTTTCTCACTATAGGGGTTGATGAAGGAATTGCTGAGGGAGCAAACTAAGGTAACAATAGTTTGGAGGCAAATCATGATTTGATACAATTACATCAAGGGTTCCACATACAGTGGCTACTGAGCTTGGGATGCATTTTTTTGCTTTCAGAGAAAGAACTTGTCTCATGGTTTTACCAGGGCCCTTGAAGACTACCCTTGAAGCACTGACTAGCTTTCTGTCCTGTTTGATATGACCTTGGTCAGTGTCTGGACCATTTCTTACTTCTCAATAATAACAGCAGTGACAGAAATTTCTGGAGAATGAAAGACATTTCTCTCTTGTGCTTATGCAGAGTGATTTTTTTCCTCACCCATTTCTAAAGATATTGCTCTTTGTGTTACTATTTTGATTGAATGATAAATGGTGCTTGACACAGCTACTATGGAGATTAAAATATCATTAACAGTTATTTCAACAATGCCACTTTTGCATTCAAAATAGTTTATGTTAATGTGCTATATTATGTTTCTTACACTGTTGTTCAGTCTGCTTTTCCCTTTATCTCTGTGTTTTCCACAACCTGTGAATTGCCCTTAGTAGGGCTTTGATCTTGCAGATGTGTTCAGACTACTTACCTACAATGACCCATGTTCTTACAGGCATTAGGACTACAATTGCCTGTAGAAATACTTGCCTAAGTATTTCCTAATTAGTGTTTTAGATTTGCCTTAGGGAAAGGATAGTATCTCACTGTATGTTTCCAATATAATCAGAGCAGTTTGATTCAGCTCCTGATTCTGTGTACTAACTATGTATTCCTAAAAGTATACCAATGATAAAATATTTACCCATCCACTTGGTAGGGTCATATTCTGAAATACAATTGTTTATTAACTTTAAGAAAGGTTTTATATAATCGTGGAATGTGCCTGACATTTTCATGAACACTATTAAAGGTTAGCATATGTCAAATAAATAGTTAAGTTTGCCATTTTAAATCAAAGGTAAGGATTCTTTTGTAGGGGTTTAAATAGGTCTATATGGTTCATTGTGAGTAAGCATCCACAGTTTTCCTTTCCTGGCAAATATACAAGGTTTTATTTGCCTCTTTTTCCAAGGTTCAGCATTTCCACTGTTGACTGGTCACCTCTGACATGTGCCCCTGAACTCTAGTTCACAAGTTTCCTTATCTTTTTTTTCTCTTTCCATTGCAAATGGTGACACCCCCAGTGGAAGATCATTAGCAGGTAGAAGTCTGAGAAGATGTGTATTTGATTGGCTCATTTACACTGGCTAACAGAGTAACTGGAATTACTTGTGTCCTTTGATGACTTATCTTTTCTGTAGCTCTGAGGAAAAAAAAAAAAGGTGTTCCCTCTGCTTCTTGAAACTATATTGCATGCGCTTTGAAAGATGAACTATCTCTGTACATCTCTGTTCTCCCCATGCATTTCATGTAGCTTTTTTTTGGTGTAGGTAGATTGGCAGAACAGTCATGCAGCACATGCCAACAGAGGATGTTATCTGTCAGCTCAGTTATGGCACGTCTCTGAAAAAAAGCCATGAAATTAACTGTCAAAGAAACTTTTCTGCACGTGGATTTCTATATTTCCACCTGGGAATTCTCTGTACATGGACTGTGTGCTAAGTGCACTCTGGCCACACTGTCCTACCTGGAGCTACTGAGCATCTGCCACATAGCCAATCTGCAAGTGGACAGTGGCCAGCTATGCAAAGAGTAGATAATTTGATTAAAAGTAATGTTTTGGTAGGGCTTGTTAACACCCAGAAATTGCAGGCACCTCATGAAATTCATTTATTTTCAATCAAGGCAAGCATCCCAAGCAGAATAAGGGGATGTCTAAGGATTTAATCTACCCTGCTTCTTTGTAACCATAATACAGGTTTTGTAGGCACAGCAAAAGCAGCTAATGTGGACACAACTAATTAATATTTGGAACAATTTAACTAATAGCAACAAAACCTTGGTGCACAGATCTACCTTTAGTTCTATGATTGAATGGAAACTAAGTAAACAGTCATGGAGTTGTCTATGAATATGTCTAAGTTTCCCAAGACAATAATTTTTCAGTGTTGCTGCATTGTGGAGTGGATTGCATAAGGGAGAGATAAGAATGATTCAAGACACACTTCTCTCATGTTTATTTTAGGTGAATTTCAGAGGCTGATGTAGCTAGTGTCTGCTCTGGAAGTAACCAGTATTATTTACTTGAATGATGGTAGTACCTGGCCCTCCCTGTCATCTGCTAACAGTCCACTGTGCTAGCACAGTGCACAAATGCAAAACAAAGGGTTGATCCATGCCTCAGGAGCTTCTCTCCCAAATAACAGCAGCTAGGCATGAGTTCTCTTTTATGATTGAAGGCAATTCATTCCACCCTTCACCAGCTCTCTTCCCTCACACATTTATTGGGGCTTCCATAGGCCTACACACACTATATTTTTTGGAAGTTCTATAAGCATGCAAAATGGCTAAATAAATTAATTTCTCTGTAACCACAGCCAGCTAATTTTGACTACAAAAAGACTGGTGAAAACATTCACCAAGGCTCCAGACCAAGTGTGGCACACAGATATAGGCACCCAGCTCGTCTTTTCTGAGAGCTATGGGTTTGAGAAGCAGTTTGTGGCAGTTCCTGAAGAATTTCAAGGAAGAACACAACAAACAGTCCAAGTATTCATACCAAGAGCTTTGTTTTCAGTTTCACTGCAATAACAATTAGTAACCAGTTGGCTTTTAGCCATTGAAAATTATATAGCCAACTGGCAAAAAGCATCCTTTTTTTTCCTGGCTTTATGCTTGCAAGCTGGGTGGCATAGGAGGATTTTGAGAGCATATATAACACTAACCTCTGCAGAATAATGCACTAACCTGTCAAAAGCCCTTTCTTCACACAGATAAAGGCTAATTGCCAGTCAGCTTCCCTGACCTTCATCAACACTGATCTTTGTTAAACAATAACATTTACCAGTGTCTTCCTCTTTTTACCTGTTTCTGTCATGGTCATTTACTTTTTTATTTTATTTTTTTGGTTTATCTGTATGCACAAAACTTCATGATTTGAGAAAAAGGTTGCAGGTAAACACAAACCTTCAGTCCCATGGCACCTCTTAACAGCTGAGCAAGATCTGTTCATGACAAGCATGACTAGTGTTCCAGGAGATACACAGATAACTCACTGGGTCCCACAGCAGTTCTGTACTGTCTTATTCAGAGCTGAAAAGTGCCCACAGCTAACTACTTCTGCCCTGAGGACTATGAGGTCCTCAGAGAAGATGCTTTGATTGCAGCTGCCTCATTTTGCAGTTGTACCTGTTTGCCCAGATTTCTCCCTTCTCTAAGGCAAAGCTACCTCATTAGCAAGCTGGCAGGTTTCAATCCATCATCCTCAGCTCCAGTCTGAAAGCTAAAAACGTATAACAAGCAAATAGTGGTTTATGATATTATAATTGCAAATATTTCTGCTTTGTTTTCATCTCAAGGAGGAGAGGTCTGTAATGAAAGGAGAGCAGAGGCTTGCCAATGCATGAAATTTTGTGGGCTTATGTCCCAAAATTACTGCATCTAAGCCAGTCAGTTAGGAGCTACATCAGTGCTTTGAATGCTGCTTAAAATCAAAGCAGCTTCCAGATGGAAAATAGTTGCTTTATTGGTAAATAACTAGTACTAGAATGGATAATATTAAAATTGTTGTGATTAGCATCCCTTTAAAATGAAAATGTGACAGAAACAAAAATGGCATGAAAACCATATCGTAGTAGAAGTGTAATCATTTGCATGAATCTAAAAATGGAGTCAAAGATTTGTTAAGTCAAACACTCGAAAATGAAGAAAGTCAGGTTGCCTGTGACCTTTTAAAGATTCTCTAGCATTTTCTACTCACTTAACTACAAACATAATAGCTCAGAAGTAGTTTCAGTAGCCCCTGAAGAAAACTGAGTTGTCAGCTGCCCTGCTTTTGTCACAATCTTCTTTTTTCCCTTTGAATTCCCCAGTTCATGTATTCAAGTACCATGAGAGAAATTCAACTGTTCTTTTTCTCCCCCTATTGAAAATGGATAAAACTTTTGGAATTTGACCCTTAAACTTTAAATTTTAACTTTAAAACGTCCAAGTTCATGACTTCAAACCATCTTATTTATGGCAGCTTTTTGAGGCCCAGCTTATACCTTTTTAAGATGAATATTGCCTTAAGCATTAGGAAAATTTGGTACTAAATCCAGCAGGCACTATATAGACACTAGAATAAATATGCTGATTTTTCACAGAGGTTTTCCAGTGTGGTGAGAATTTGTAACTTCCATTAACTCAGTAAGCTTATGAAGGAAGCCTGAAGCTATGTTTTTGGGGGGTTTTTTGTTTTCTTTTTAATGGAATACAGGTTGATATCTTGATGTAGCAAGGCACATTAAATTTTATTTAATACCAAGACTTTTTAAATACTGGGATATCAAGATAGCTAACTGGAGAGCAGTAACTTTGTGAAAATACACCCAGTATTTGCAGTGAGGGCATAAATGGTAAGGTCAAGATGAGAGCTCAAATCCCCATAGGCACTAAGCAAGGCTGCTTGCCAACAATCCAAGATAAAAATTCTATGCTTTTGTCACCAGCCCATGAGATAAAGCTTTGCAAACTGCCAAGTCAAATTTTTCCATACAAGCAACAGGTTAAGTTCAGAGGAACAGAAATGATCTTTATTTTGAAAGTCTGATGGCTTCAAGAGCTTCAGAATAACTTAGCTTGTGTTCTGGGATCGGTTTTCTGCAAGAGGGCAAAGTTGCAAACCGTATAAATTAAAAGTGGTAAAAATATTTATTGGCAACCCAAGTTTTTAGGAGCACAATTTTATATGTCTCTCTTTGCATAGCTTCAGCATAAATAGGGTAATATTAATACCACAAGAAGGTCTGTTTACATGCTGCTCCAAGAATTTCCTTGCAAAGGAAAAAACCCTTGCCTTTGCCATTATTCTTTACGACCACAAATCCTGGTTAGCTTAAAAAAAACAAGTCTATATTTATATTGTTATGATTCTATTTTTTTGATCACAGAAAGAAAAGATAGTTACTTGGAACATCTGATAAAGCTGTTTATTGGGATAATCCAATGTCTGTAAAGGACATCCTACCTGAGCTTGCTTCACTGTGGAGGAACAGCACTTGTCACATGTTACTACGTTCACAGTGCAACTGTAGGGTTCCTGTTGACAGAAAAGAGACGAGGACATCACCAGTTGGAACACAAAGCCTTGCATTTGTCCCTTACTAGCTAGAAACAATCTATACTGCCACAAAAGGAGCTGTAAGGCCAAAAAAGTAATTTCTTTGGGTTTCCAGCAGCCCCAGTTCTTCTCTTACACTAAAAGCGCAGAGCATGCTCTTGTACTCCTGTACAAGCCTTTCCATGTGCGAAGGCCACCCACCAAACCATCCTTGTTCAACCATGGACAGTCCCTGCCTTGCTTCTTTTTCCCAGCATCCCGTTTTCCCCAAAAGAGTCCATGTCTTCAGCCAGCCCCATGGCCTGACAAAGCTCAGCACTCACTGTGACCCTACTGCTTCTTACTGAGTCTAACACAGGGGTTTCTCACAAAGGCTGTTTCCAATTCCACCTTTTTGGTGACACTCAAGTTTAAAGTAATATGAAAGCAAGGCAGAGTCATTGCAAAACTTTTAATGGGAATTCTCCTTTCTGTGCAGGACCAGTATACAAAAATGTGCAACAGAACTGGACACAATACTCCAGACGTGAGTATTGTGTATCATGAGGGCAGAGTAGAGAGGGAGGAGAACCTCTCTCAACCTACTGCCCACAGTCCTTCCAATACACCCCAGGATGCCGTTGACCTTCTTGTCCATGAGGGCACATTGCTGGGTCTTGGTCATCCTACTGCCCACCAGGACCCCCAGGTCCCTTTCCCCTACACTACTCTCTAAGAGTTCATTCCCCACTTGTACTGGTATATGGGTTTCTTCTTTCCCAGATGCAAGACTCTACACTTGCCCTTGTTGAATTTCATTAGATTTTTCCCCATCCAACTCTCCAGTCTGTCCAGATCTCATTGAAAATAAAACTGTTAAGAGACATTAATGTATATTTATATATGTACATATTTACGATAAAAAGCTGTGACAGACAAAAGAGAGAGAAGACAGAACAATTGGGGACAGGAAGAAAACACTGGGGTACAAGGAAAAACAGAAGCTTACATAGCTGGAGAAAATCTGGAGTGGAGAGGATATAATACCAGTGTCCGAGAAACATCAGATGGGAAAGTCTTTGGAGGAAAAGTCTTTTGAGGAAAAGTCTATGAGTTTAATCTTGCTTTCTATTGATATGGAGGGTCTACAGTGGGGTTACACAGCTTCAGGTAAGTTGTGGCATTGTCCTTTTGCAGATGGAAGCAGAGAATGAAAACAGGAGAAACTAGGACTGTATTAACAGAATAGGTCCACCATGAAGTCTCAGTCAACCCCAAATCCACTACACCTTGTCCTCAGTGTCTCATGGTGATCCATAGAAGAAACACAAATGTCCTAAAGGGGTGCTAGTTAAGTAAACAAAACAATTCATCTGTCTGAAAGCTTGAAAGCAATGCTGCTTTTTGGACTAGATGAGATTTAGAAATGGCTGAAGTTTCTCAGGAGTTTGGGAGTAATTCAGCCTGTGGGTGGAGGGCTGATGCTTTGCTTACCGTCCTCCTTGCCTGTGTCATGGCCAAGAAGTGGGATGCTTGATTTTTCTGAACAGGGAGGTCAGCAGTGCCCAGGGTTGCGCTGATGGAAACAAGGCAACGCTGTTATCCTCCCACATGCGGATGTCTGGGATGGGTGGTGGTAGGAAGCTGAAACCTCTGAACCACAGGATGATGAAAAGCCTTAAGCTACATCTGACCTGGCTGTCAGGATGTTTGCTGGTGAGAATGGAACTCAAGAAATCATGCTGTGTGTCAGTCCAGCTGTTTCTATATTATAAGAGCTTTAATTCACTTCAGTTTTAAGTTTTTTTAGCTGTGAAATTGCACAGCAAAGAATGGCATAGGAAGGATTACAGTCTTGACCAGTGAAGTTGACCTGTGATTGCTCATACCCGAATAAACCATACTGTTGGTCACAAAAAGATATGTATCTATGATACATCTTAATATGATTGCAGTGGATTTTTCATAGGATCTAGGAAGAAAAAATAATCATGTTTTGCTTTGTTAGAAAGAAATCAATGGCCTTGGAATTTGGAAACAATACATATTCGACCACACAAACTAATAAGGCACCAGTGTTTTAGCAGACATTATAAAACATAAAATTAGATGGAAAATTGCCTTAAGCCCCTGTAAATTGAAATTGCTCCTTTTATAGCAAAAATGAGCCTTATATAGCAACAAACAATTTTGTGATCTTCACTTAACTAGCCAATTTCATATGGCAAACAGTATTTATTCATCCTGCTCCAGTGACCTAACCAGCAATTTACAATGTGATGCCTTGCATATTTTCACAGCATTGTAAAAAAATGAGGTTCTGTAGATTTATTTGATCCCTGTTGAAAAATTATTTTTTACCTCCTCCTAACCAGTGTAAACTGGAAATTGTTCTTAATGTAATTCTCTTACTTACCATCTTTTCATTAATCAGGAAACTAATTAGAGCCAGTTTGCTTACTCTAATTTGAAAAAGTGAAAGTAACATATGTTGACAGTTAATTTGGACTTTTTTTGTTAACAAGCATACAAGTTTTTGTAATGAAATAATATTTGATACTGATACAGAAGAACATGGACTAATAAATAGCAACAGGCTGGGAAAATGCAGTATGTTAATCACTATGGGAATAATAACAGATCATTTAGTGCTCTAGTTTTTCTGTTGATTATTTTCCATTTTAGTTATTTTTGTACAGTATTACAGTGACTTGATTTGGAACTTCTCAGACACACGTCGATACAAGTTTTCAGCATTTTGTGAGTTTGTACAGTCCCAATGCAATTTCTGAGACCGAGTTACAAGAAAAATAATGTACATCTAGGCTCCATTTCAAAAACTTCTGTTGTCTAGGCTTTTTAAAAATGTCAATATGCATAAAAGTGTGCCAGCTGACAGCCTGCAAGGCTCTTGGTTAAAGTGGAATCTGAAGCCCACCCAGATCATTTGCAGTCGTTCCTTTGAGCTGTTTAATCTTTAGGGCAAATGACTGGCAGGGGCAGTAGGAGCATCCTCATCCAAGCCACCTGTGAGATGGAGATTAACATTTACCCAGCTGGATTGGATTTTTCTTGTAGTACAGGTGTCCTAATGTGTGCAATCTTAGGTCTAGTAAAAACAAGTGTCAACAGCAGTCATGATTTCACCCAGAGAAACCTCTGTAGATTTCAAGATCTGAATTATTCACTGTATGAACAGCACCCTGCCAATGCCCACATGCTCTAACTGTGCCCAGACAGAAAACATAAATCAGTACAGCAGGGAAAAAAAAAACCATTTAGCTTCTTGAATTGCCTTTCAGTACTAATTCTATGTTTCTCCTATCTCTATTTTGAAGCACTATGCTACAATGCCAAGCAGTACAGTTGGAAAAAGCAGAGACACTCGACCGCACCAGTTTCTCAGCTGGTCTAATAACAGTGATTACTTTTCCCCAAAAGACATTGCTTATCTGTTTATAATGGCCTCAAGCTGTGCCAGGGGAAGTTTAGATTGGACATTAGGAGGAACTTTTTCAATGAGTTGTTAGATGCTGGCCCAGGCTGCCCAGGGAGGTGATGGAGTCACCATCACTGGAGATATTTAAAAGACATGTAGATGAGGTGCTGAGAGACATGGTTTAATGATGGGCTTGGCAGTGTGAGGTTAGTGGTTGGACTCAATGAGCTCAAAAGTCTTTTCTAACCAAAATTATTCTATGATTCTATGATCTCCTTGGAGCTGCACCACTATGCTGATTGTTGTTATGATTTATTTTGAAGAAAAAAGTGTAAAGATACAAAATCTCTAAGGTCAACCTCTATGTGGAGAATTGCCTTTTCATCTTAGAAGACTATTTTTTCCATGCAGAGGTTGTTACACTTATTTACACCAAAAGTACTGAACCCTGTTGGCCTTATGTGAGAAGAGATCCCCTGAAAGGGAACAGGGAGTTGAGCTACCCTGTTACAGTTCCTCTATGTTCACCTGTGTGTGAAGTAAGATGTGTGGAAGCAAGTCCTGTCATTTGAAGTACTCCTCCAAGCTGAGCCAGTCTTTGCTCTCCTGCCCACAAGATGTAGTGCAACATGCATGTGGCAGGGACTTCCATGGCCAGGCTCATTCTCCTCCCTTGTGCCCAGAACTCACACTCATTTGTCTAACATGCAGCAGAAGTGGTGCTAACTATGGGTCCTTCTGAAGACAAAAAGACAGACTGAAGGAAAGTTCTCCAGACAAGTATTTTCCAAGGAAAAAGGGAAGTTTTTATGAAAAACCCATTCCATCTGCAGAAACAATGAAAGTGCTTTAAGGTTTTGTTTTTAAATGGAGGGTTGAACAGAGACATCTCAGGTATATCCACAGCAATTGTGGGATGGCTAATATGTTTGTGGCAGTCTCCTCTGCCTGGACTTGATGTGAAGAGTAAGAGGAATAAGGCTGTGAAGGAGTAACCTCAGGGGCTCTCACACAGTGGACATCACACACAATGCTGCGTAGCAGGCAGGTGAAGGGGAGTAAGAAAGCAAGAGATGTAGGAGTCACTTTGGACTGAATTGGACAAGAGACTAAACTATTCCCAAGTCAATAAGGCAACTGGAGCTACTGCTTGAACAAACTCCTTGAACAAAGCAGCTGTGAGCTGCTGTCCCATCCAGCAGATTTATGCAGAATACCAGACTGGGAATTCTGATAGCTTCCTAAAAAGACATAATTCCATCTCATTGTATGTTAAAAAATTGGACTGTACCAACTTGATGGAATAGGCTCACATTAATATGAGGTGGATGTACCAATGTGTCACCAAATTCATTATGGGATTTGTTATTTAGAATAAGTATTGTGCATTACTAAGTTAAATTATAAAATCATGGTGTGATTTACATGTCCAGCGTTCAGAATATTCTCCTTCAACAGAAAACTTGTCAAGGTGATGTGCTGCTGCATGAGTGGTCTTGGTGCTAGTACAGGTTAGGTGGGATAGCTACCAGGAGGAGGGTGATTCAGGTACCAAAGATCTCTTGAAAATAGTTCATGAAAATCCTTGAGGATACCTGTGTTTCTTGCCACATAATCTTGACTGGATTCAATATAGGACTTTCACCAGCTTTCAAGAAAGTGTGGAAATACTATAACTACAAACATTTGTATGTACATCTAGATACATTTTTTTTTCATTTTCACTGATATATATAAAATTATCAAAGTTTTAATGCAAAAATATTAAAATCTTATACTAAAATGACAAATAAAAAGTATCTCTTGCGGCAAACACTTTGATTTTTATTTAAAACTAACTTTTGACTAGAACTTTTTATGCAATACTTGATAATATGAAACTATGCAAGATAAATTTCTATTGAAAATCCAAATCATTAAGTGTAAAATGGATGTCATCCTTTAAAAGCGTGTTTTTCAGAAACCATGACCTTTCACTTAAAGTTTATTTTTAAGCAGCCAAAACATTTATCTTTTTGCAAAGCTCTTGAATGATATCTGGAGAAGGTCTAAAAGGGGTAGAGAAATGAGGGAGGAAAAGAGACACTTCCTAGAGTAAAGGGGGAGAAAAAAAATAATCTTTGGATCCAGAATGAAGATTTCATCAGGAAATTGGTTGGGTTTTGATTCTTGTTTTTTTTCCCTCATGGAGTGCTTGAACAACTTTAATTTTGCTAAGCAGCCACTAGAGGTCACCTGTGTTTTTAATGTCACAAAATTATTTCTATGTCCCATACCATTTAATGCTATTTTTTTTTTCTTTCAGTGCTATTTTTTCTTTTAAATTAAAAATTAAACTACAAATAAAATAATTACTGGAGCTTGTTTTTGAAAATAAATCCAAGAGCAGACTATGTGACAGAAATGGTAGCAGGAAAATGTAGTGTTCTAATGAGATACTTCTACAGAGGTAGTTTTCAACATTAAAACTTGCCAGCTGTATGGTACACTATGTAACTGTGATCAGCTGGCAGATGTTGGCATAGATGTATTCATTTTGAACAAATGACAGCGGTTCAAACTATAATGTGCAATACTGGCTTACTCTGTCAATGATTTAGGTCTACTTGAAAGTGGTCTGAATCTGTGACAAACTTTCAAATTTCAAATCTTGATATTTTTACTTTAATTTTGTTTTATTTCAGATTTCATATTTTGAATAGGCAGGACGCATCTGAGTTTTCTATGGCTTTCCGTTCAAATGCGATAAACTAATCCTCTCTCCTACATTTCTAAGTCCAAGTGATTTTTTAACCATTCTCCATGAATCCACAAACTGCCCACACTCCCCGACCCCTGCCAATCTTTCCTGCATTCAAAGACTTGCAGTTTTTCTCTTCCTGAGCAGGGAAATCAGAGTAGTATGGGGATGCTAGAGTGCTAGATAGGTAGTTTTCTCCATTATAGTTTCTGAAGATTTTTCCTTTTACCTGTCCACTATAAAATCATTTTTGAGTGTGTGTCTGGCAGAGAAGCAAGGGAGGAGTTTCTAATGAACTGACAGCCTTTTCAAAGGGTAGAAGTACTGTCTCCTCTCTAACTTTACAATGTGGATTTTTACTTTAGTGCATTATCAGAGTGACTGCACACTGTATGATGTAGCACTACTGTAGCTGTGAGTAGAATTTGGGCCAAACCTTATAAAGTAAATTAAAAAATATAATATACTTTAATCCTGATTCGTTTAATTTTAACCACAGCAAGACAATGACTCAGCAAGGATTTAATGGCTGCCTGCCTGGGAAAGGCATGCTAGCAGATACTGATTCATTTATGTTGGACACTGCTGTGAAACATCTTGCAGACAAAACTCAGATGAATTACAATGCTTAATATGGTTTATGTCATTTGTTCATTGCTCAGATGCATTACTCTGAATCTGCTCCCTGGCAGTTTTCCCAGTTAACTGGGCATGGCAGTTATTAGGGTACTGAGAAACACGAGCTTTCCTGCCTGTACTGGCTGGAGGATTACGTTCGATTGCTGCCTTCATCCTCTGCTTTCCCACAGTGGATGGCAGGTCTGTGTTTTTCAGTGTACCCACTTAATGGTTCAGAGGGAGAAGTGTTCAGTAGGACAAAGGTCTGTAACAGCACAGCAAACAAAGCAATGGCACTGTATGAACTTTGCATTTTGAATGATTCGAGTGTGGAGTGCTGTGAAGGTTTTTATCCTCTCAGTTTGTACTATTCAATATTTGACCAATGCAGAGTTTTAATCCCTTATGCTATGCCAGTAGGCCAGTAATTTTAATTGCAGTTTTAATTCAGCCTCTCACCTGCCCAGGCATCCAAGAAGGCCAATGGCATCCTGGCTTGTAATAGAGATAGTGTGACCCATAGGACTTCAGAAAGTGATTGTGCCCTTGTACTCGGCACTGGTGAGGCCACACCTTGAGTATTGTGTTCAGTTTTGGGCCCCTCACTACAAGAAAGACACTGAGGTGCTGGAGAGCATCCAAAGAAGAGCAACAAGCTGGTGAATGGTCTTGAGAACAAGTCTGATGAGGAGTGGCTGAGAGAACTGGGGTTGTTTAGTCTGGAGAAAATGAGGCTGAGGGGAGACATGATCACTCTCTGCAACTACCACAAAGGAGGTTATAGCAAGGATGGAGTCAATTTCTTCTCCCAATTAACAGGTGGTAGGACAAGAGGACATGGCCAGGGGAGGTTTACATTGGATATTAGGATTTTTTTTTCACCAAAAGAGCTGTCAAGCACTGGCACAGGCTGCCCAGAGAAACGGTTGAGTCATCACCCCTGCGGATATTTAAAAGATGTCTAGATGGGGTGCTGACAGACACAGTTTAGTTGTGGATATGAAGGTGTTAGGTTAATGACTAATGAAGATTGGACTAATAATTGGACTAACAGTGATCTTAAAGATACTTTCTAATCTAAATATTTTTGTATTATTCTGTGTAATGTTTGGCCATCTTTTGTACGTTCAGTGCCATCCCTTGGATGCCAAAGGCATGCACTATGCATTTATGCAGCTTGGAGCAGAGGCAAAGTTTATGGATGTTTTCAAAGGAACCCACATGAAGAAATATTTCCTGAGCTGGGAACATGGAGGAAGATGAGAGACAGTGCTGCTGTCCTGCTCCCATTAGCCAGGTATTGTGGCACGGCTGGCCAGCCAAGGAGTCCAAGTCAGCTTCCCAGAAGAGGAGCGGCAGAGCCACTGCCCTGAGATTTTGGAGCAAAGCAAGTTTTCATGTGCCCTCGCTCAGTGAAGCAGGACTCTGCATACTCTTTTAAAATGAAATTACTCCAATAATGCACTTGATTCATAGCCCCTTATTTCTTACCATAATCTAAACTGGTAATGAAGCCTCAGATGCTGGCTCAGTGTTGGAGAAAGAGGAAACACTGATACAGCAATAATGATTATGAAATGAAAAATTCATGGGTAGGAACCATCTTGAGCCAGTGTTTTGAACAAAATGGTCAATTTCAAGGAGTGCAATTAACAGCACAACCGATTTTCTGTCTCAAAATCATGAAGGCAGAACAAAAGGAAAAGGCCTGCAAAATCAAGGGAAAGAAAATTAATCATCTGAGTTCCTGCCTTCTCTGCACTCTTGTGTACAATGCTGCATCCAAAGGCAAGACAGTAGTCTAGACCCAAGAGCCTTTAAGTCTTTTATGATACTATTTTTGTGGAAAAAAAATTAGGCCTGAGACTGTGGTGGTGGTTCATATATGTGCAACATGCTTTCCAGGCACGTCCCTGGGATTTGCACTGAGTCTGAAGAAGAAATGAGACTCTGTTCACTCCAGACATATAATAAATAGTACAGTAAAATCATATGGTAAGTAGTATGTTATTGCCATATGGTCCAATGCTTCTTCATCTGATAAAAGCTCATGGGCTAGGTTGTCTCCAGCCTTGGTTAAAGAGGGTCTGATCAAAGGGATCCTGGTACAATCATGCCAGTACCACTGCAGCAAGTGTTGGAAAAGTACGAGTTGGAGGAAAAAGTAAGGTATGTTGATTTATTTGCCTCCAAAATAATCACTCTGATGCTCATTATCAAAACAGATGTCCATCCTAGACCTGAAATCTCTTTCTTCTGTTTAATTATGTCTCATGGCAGAGCCAGTATTACACAGCAGCTCATCTTCAGATGCACATTTTTCAGGTGACTGACTAAGACACACTATGTCTCCAAACTATTTTCCTAAGTGTTGAAGCAATGCAAAAAAGGACAGTTTGTTTAACTTTGCTGTGAAATTATCAAGGGTAGCTTGGATTTCTCTCAATTTACAGCTCTCCTTTCTCCATTCTTTCATTTTTAAATTTCATTTTGTTTTGAAAAGATGGTGATGGGAACATTACAAATACCTGGCACACAGAGAGTGGAGTGAGTTTTGTGGAGAAGTTCAGAGAAATTGAGAGCAACAGTCAATAAACAGGATTAGGCTCCACAAATTCAGTTGTTTCATGAAATTGTTTTGAAGCACAAATGATATCCTTATCATTTACTGCTACAGAGTGAGATATAGAAGAGCTTGTACAGTAAAATGGCTCACACAGTATAATACTCAAGAAAAAAATAGAAGCCTGCAATAAGACAGGTTGCAGGATAATGTCTCTCTGATGATTAGTGGCTGTTATAGTAATACAGATCAAGAGTCTGAACTCACATTTGAGAAATGACAGTGCTCCAATTATCTGACAGATAATTCAATTTAAGACGTCCTCATTTTTAAGACCTGACTACTAACTTAGTTCCATTAATGTCGTGCTTTTCAGATTATGTATGTGGGATGAGTTCTTCACAGACAACTTTATTATTCTTTTCAGTGGAATAAAGACGAGAACCTCAAACTGCATGACTTCCTGATTACAAGACATTTTTTTTTCTCTCTCTCTGAACTAGAGCATAGAAGGGCTGTTTAGACACTATTGCTATTGGTAGTGGTTAGGCCATGTAGTCACAGAGCAGACTCTGTGACACTTCAACTGGTATTAACTTTTTTACTGTGAGGGTGACCAAGCACTGGCACAGGTTGCCTAGAGAGGTTCTGGAGACCCCATCCTTGGACACAGTCAGAAACCAAGACATGGTCCTGGGCAACTGACTCTAGGTAGCCCTGCATGAGCAGAAGGATTGAATGTGATGATTTCCAGAGGTTCCCTCTAACCTTGACCACTCTTTGATTCTTACCCTGTGACACAGATGACCCATAAGAGTTACACTTTAATAGGAGGCCTCTGATCCTTCAAGGAGCAATATCCAGAGGAACAGAGACTTGTAACCTCTCTTCTAGCATATAATCTTCTTCATCCTTTCTAAGGAAGTTCATTTATCTTTGTAAATCAGCCTTTCATTTAATCTTCCAAAATCATATTGGGCTAGACTGAGAGGGATCCAAAGGAAAATACTTCCTTCACAAACAGTGAAATGTACAGCATGTGGAGTACCCTTAAAAATAAGTCTATTTACTAAATCTATTCTTTTTACTTGTGCTAACTGTTTAAGGGAAATGAATATTTATAGGGTCACAGATTTTTCTCAGATTCACAGATTGCCACAAGCAGAGAGGTTTGGTATACAAAAACCAGTTGCACCTGGTAGGGGATTTGGTAACTCTGTATTCCCACTATCAAAAGTCTGCAGTTTTACCACTAGATAGCAGTCTGTAGCAATGAATGCGGTTTCCAAAGATGGTTTGAAATAGCTGTATGACTAAACGAACTGCATTCATCCAGGCTTAGTGAGCAGGCAGAGGGAGAAATGGTAGAAGGAGAAAGCAGCAAAAATATTTCCTTACTCCTTTTAAATCTCGACCACTTTTCTCCTGTCACAATTTTAGATTCATAAATGTAGAATTACCTGCATTTGCTGAATACCTGAGTGCTCTCAAAATCAAACCACAAGATTTTGAGGTAATAGTAAGGTAAAGATAAAGAGGTAAAACAAGGTAAACAAGGAGTCCTTTGTTCTCTGCTATGTTAATGTGCACAGAGGAGTAGAGAGACTTTCCAAGTACCTCAGTGTTTGCCCCAAAGGACCCAGGAGAGTTAATACTCGGTACTGTTTCCTTCAACAGCTTAGTGAAGAAAAAAGTCAATGCTGGAGGTGAAAGAAACTGCAACAGCTGCTAGTGGTGGTGTTTCAAGCTGTGGCCACTGCCATCGTCACCACAGTCTCACACCATCACATCTTTTCATCTATGTGTCCCTGTTTTGCTGTTTCCTCTATGATAATTCATTAAAACCTAGTCCTTAGTGGAGATAATGAAGTTGTTTTTTAGAGAAGTACAGTGATTTGCGCCAGATGTACATCTGTCTTAATTTACAGGTGATTAATTCATCTCACCTTGGCTAGGGACCAGGTTAGATCGATTGGTGGAATTTATTTATGTAGTGAAAACTGAGCAGGGATTTGAATTCAAAACTAAGCAAGTCCAGTAAGAGTTGCCAACAGAATAACAACTAATAAACACCTGAACTAGTGAGCTGAAAATCAGGTCTTAAATCTAAGGAGAAGGAAGATGTGGTACTTGTAGGCTGATAATATGCCTTTCTTTACAGGGAAAAATTATTCTTCTATGTTTTTTCAAAGTAATGTGCACAGGAAAAAACTGGACATATTCTTTAAAATCTCTTCCTGATGATAACCACAAACAATACCTGATATTTTGCCCCTTGATATCCACTTACTTAAAAAAATAATGTTGTTAATGTATTTTTTCTTAAATGATCTTTTTCTCTTCTGAAAGTTTTTGTTTCTACAGAGCTCTCTGCCCACTAGGTTTTGTGTTCAGAGAGCTATTAAATTAGAAAGGAGCAAAAGCCAGATAAGAAGCTTGAAAAAGTTGAGTTACAACACTGCTTTGGAGGTGTAATGACACTTTGCAGTGAATATACAGATTTTCTGGGAGAGGGTCTTTTCACCCCACTCCCTTCCCTGGGATCCATGTCTTTCCAGATACCCAAGTGACTGTAGCATGTTCCTGTTCCTATTCCTCCTTGTCATTGTAGCAATCCCTGTCAGCCCATGAAGCAGCAAGTCTGGATGTGACACAGATCTTGTTTTACAATTTTATGTCTCCTGCTTGTCCATTGGCATGTCTTGAGGTATTTATCACTGTAAGATGACAGAGTGAATAACCTGCTCACTTACAGCACACATGAGCACACTGGTGATATTTTTTCCCTTGCCACAATGAAGTCATTACATCTATCATACTCAGACTCTGTAGATGTTATTGTCCTTTACTAACTTAAAACATTACTCCATTCTTTATAAGAAGAATTATGGTTGTAAGAAACATTTTCTTCTGTCTCCCCTCACTTCAAGTGAAAAAGCTTTGGTGGAAAAGATGTGGGGGTTTTAGGACTTGTAGCAAATACTACAGGTTATGTAGATTCCATGTTTTATTAATTTCTCTAAGTATCTAAGAATTGAAATGTTTATCAATGGAAATTCTGCAGACTTTTTGCAGGAGGGGGCTGTTGGGCTGCTCTGAGCTGGACTTAGGAAGCATCACAGTTTATACTCTATATGAACATATGAAAGCAGTCGCTAGCTGTCATCTTAAAAAGGCAACATTCAAAGCCTTGACCCTGGCAAGATTTTGGCAAGTCATCATGTAAAAATCTTCCTTATTGTGCTTGCTGTTTGGAGAGTGAGGGAGGACAAAAAAAGGCACACCAAGGATGACCAATTAGGACTCCAAGTTGCAGTAGATGTTGCACAGGAGTGAACAGCATAGATTCTTCTTGCCTGAGGACTAGTGAAACTTACACACTGGAGTTGGAGGGAGAGAATCATAGAATCATAGAATCATGATGGTTGGAAAAGACCTTTAAGATCTATCTCCATAGGTAGGCCAGATTTGGTCTCCTTCCTCCTGACCTGATTAACTTTCCTTTTCTGGCATAGCTCTGAGCTCAATGTCACAGGGAGGCAGGCACAGTCCACAGTTCCTAGAGATGTCTTCCCACATTATCTGCAAACTCAAGGACACATCCTGGTACTGCTTTGACTTTTTTGCTGGGTACTAAGACCCGGGACTTCACACCCACATCTGTATTGCTTATGCTTTAACCTCCATGGGAGTTGTATTACTGTGGTTCCAACTTAGTCATAGACATTTGATCAATTTCTAGCTAAGCAAGGAGGAAGATAGGTCATCTTCTAATATTTCAAATTGGATTAAGGGGAAAAATAAACAGGAACACTTCAAATTCCTGCTGTGCTCTCAGGCCTGTGCCCCTTTGATATCATGGTTTTGTCATGGCTTGTTGGAGGTGTTGGCTAGCATGAGGAGAGGGTAGTGCCTGGTGATAGCCAAAGCAGAAGTCTGATGAAGGCTGATGCAGTGACACAGGTCATTGCATATTTTTAAAAGAGCAGGGTTTTTATTTCTGTGTATGCAGGAAACTTGAGTCCTTATTGAGAAAAAGTATCCTTTAGTGTAGAAAACTTTAAAAATGTCTGTTTTCTACACTAAAGTATGATTTGTAAAACAGAGATACATCCCACTAGTGGGACTGGTGTGAATCAAAGAGGTTGCAACCCCTGTTCTGTCTCTGTAAAAGGCAAGAAAGGGATAGCAAGTCTGATGAAGAGGCTTTGAGAAGCCATATTACTCATAGATATTTCTATGAGGTAGATTGACATCCTATTCCATGGAGAAAGGACACTTGTCTGCTGCAGGCTACGCTAACTCCTATGACTCAGCTGTGTTGAAAATTTGGGATAAAGTGCAGGAAAAGACTCACTTGGTCACTACCAGTGATCATCCTCCTGTCTGGGAAAGGGGTTAATGACAGACCTTCTGCTTAGCATCGCAAAGTTCTTGATAACAGGAACTTATGTATTTCACTTTATATTCCTGCATGAGATGCCTTTTAGCTTTATGTAGGTTGTGTCTCTCCATTGTTGTCAATCTTAAGTGCTGTTCCAAAGGTCATTTAATATCAAAGACAGAAAATATATTTGAATTTCAAGAAAGGAGGGTGACTTTGTGAATTCAGGTTGCCTCTTCTTGTAAGCATCTGTCTTCCTAGATTACAGCTGCCACAATGCATCAAGGAAGAGGAATTTCCTTAATAATTGAAGCAAGACTATTTAACTGCTTTATGGAGAACACTCACTGTTCTCAGGTCTACTATGGGATTCTGCTAGCTCTGGGGGCAAGGAAGTGTGTAATTAGAATGTCCTCTAAACTCCTATACTTGAAAGTAACAGCAAAATTCTATAGTTTTTAATGTTTCTTTCATGTTTCTTTATCCTTCTCCTTCCTAAATTTTGGAATTTCCATGGATTACAAGGAATTTGCTGCAACACTGTTCCTAGAGCTTGTCAGAAGTATATAGTATGGATGGTCCCTGTTACCGCTCTGGACAGGCTGAGGTTATCCACCCTTGCCCAGCCACATTCTGGGGTGTAAGCAGGCTTGTAGATGCTGCAGAGCGTGCTAGGAAATGGGGACCACCCTGTTGCCCTAACTTAACAGTCATGGATTTCACTTCCTTGTGCTTGTGAAGAGAGCTATGATGCCAAAACTGAGATCTGAATGTTTGAGCAGGTTTATAGAGGAAAAAGTCTCTTAAGCCAGACTTTTTTCTTCTATAGGCAAAATAATGGATTTTCTCTCTAGCTTCCTTCATGAGTTCTAATCATCTCATGCATAAGATAAAGCCTGACTACATATTCCCAAGATGGAAGCAGTCTGTATTATCAAATGCAATGCCATTAATGGCAAAGGAAATAAGGGCTTTTAGGCACAGGCTCTAGAACAACAAAAGCCATTTTGCACCTAAATGTCTGCCACACTGAAATCAACAGGTATTTGTCAGCGGGAGCAACACCAGAGTATTTGAGCATCAATTGATTGCTTCTGGGTCTCAAGTCTCAAAAGGTCACTTTTATTTACAACACCATGGATACCAGTTCCTCTGAAGCACAGATAAAGAATTATTGCCAAACAAGAGATGGACTAAAAGTGAAATCCAGTATTTTAAATGTTTTGGTTGAGATTTACTAGGACTGTTAATAAACAGTAGCTGTAACACTCACCTTATTTTTTAAGAATTGGATACAGGTGTTATTTTGGGCTTCAAATACATTTCTGCTTTTCTTATGACATATTATCCTCAAACATATTTGCAGACTTTTGTTTTGATGAAGTAAATTTCACTTTCCCTTGCTGGCAGTCTGTATGTAGTAGATGTGGTAGCAAAGCCAGTATGTTGACTGAAACACTATTTCAAGCAGTTCTGTGGGGCTTTTCTCTTGCTTGGATGAATAAAGCTATTGAAGAGAAGGGAAATGAAAAACTTGGATATAAAAATCACCTTTTTTTTTTCCTGTTTACTAGCTTTTAGCTAGAATATGAATGTATGTTCATCACAGTACAATTGACATGGAAGAAAGGAAATCTTTGGGGAAAAATATAGTCGTTGCTATTGGGGATTTAGTTGGTTTTTATTGCAGATATGAGCCTACCCACATCTTTTACCTACTTTCGGGCATTGCATAGCCACAAAGTATAAAAATCAATACCTATCCTAGCATGGTTGTTTTAGCCACTCTCTGGAAAGCCTGTTGCATGGAGGAAAACACTCTCTAAACAAAACAAATAACACAACCTACTCATCTAATGGAAGAGAAGACTATGCCCAGCTTGGGCATGAAAGTGCTTGAAGAGCACAAGATGTGCTGCAGAAAGAAGTCCTGCTATGAGTATGTCTACACCAGCTCTGGAAAACAGCCTGAGGATGCTATACCAAAGTAGACACACATTTGGCCTGACTGCTTGTAAGTTATGCATGCCCATTAGCTCAACTTTAGTCAAATCTCAATCTATTCTACCCTTCATCAAGGCTTGCTGTTTCCTCCTGAGTGCAGCTCCACATCTCCTGGGTGATCTTGCTTCCTGCCCTGCCATTAACAAACAGGCAATTGTGGGTTGTGGTAGTGCAGGAAAGAAATTGTCTGAAAAAGAACACTTTTTGGAAAGGATTGGGGCTGTGGGGATAGGGTGGAAATCAGGAGGAAAGCAGTCCCACTAGATCAGGTGAGACTGCTTTGAAACCTCTCACTTGCCTGAAATAGATGGAGGAAATGGCTGCAGGGCATTGTTGTCTACTCTGGTGTGGATGGAGGAGTTGTGCATACCAACATGTCTGACACTCCAATACCTAACACTGGACTGAGGAAAGTAAGGATCGCATCTGCAGGACAGATACATAAGGTGAGAAAGATGACTTACCTGAGCGCCTGCTATCTCAATGCTTAACTTACTGCATCAGTCTCTAAAGCATATGATGGGGAGAGGAAAATGGCTTAGGGAGCCTGGGAGCTGGCTACTAGCCAGGAGGAGAGTCCTTGAATGAATAAAATGTGCTTACATTATAGCTACAGCTTCTTGTTAAACACTGACCAGATGGTTCTAAGTGCTGGCCTATAAACCCCTTCCCACAACAAAATACACTGCACATGAGAATCCTTGTTTGTGAAAGAGGAGAATTTACAAGTCCTGTGGTGTTCATCTCCTGAACTGGTGGGAAAAATCAGGGCTGGGGTGTTATTTCTCAACTGTGACAGCATTTCACCCACAGTGCTGCTAGCACTCAATCATGAGTGAAATGATGTGCTCCACCTGGTACCAGCAAATAACAAGCCACTACTTATATTCACCTCATATACACTTCTATTTTGATTGCTCAGTATCTATACTGTCATCTTATTCCCCATAGCCTGACAAGCAGTTAAACTACTTCACGTTGTAAAATGAGACAAGGCATAATTCCAGTGATGGAGCCTTAGTGCAGACTGCCCAGGGAGGTTGTGGAGTCTCCTTCTTTGGAGATTTACAAAATCTACCTGAACACGTTTCTGTGTAACCTGATTGAAATGAACCTGCTTTAGCAGGAAGTTGGGCTGAATGATCTCTAGAGGTCCTTTCCAACGCCTACCATTCGTGATTCTGTGATCATGTCTGAAGTTAATACGGTGTTCTTGCTTGAAAGTCTCATGGTGGACTTGCACTTCATAAATGCTTCTGGGAGATTTTTCTTACCTGTAAGGCTGTGGATCAAACAGTCTGTGCTTCCTCTGGGTAAATCAGCAGCAGCTCTCAGAGGATTGCATTGCATTTTAGGACCATGATTTAACATGCCTCACAGAGTGGGGCAATGTAGTGCCTCTCTCCATCTCACCCAGGAAATCCTTATTCCTGAGTTCCTTATCCAACAGAACAGATACCTCAGCATTACAAAACCAAGGAAACAGCTGCCCATGTCAAAGAGAGATCATATGCTGCCAAGAAGGTGAGAATCTTCTACCTGAAATGATGTATCCATCCTTTTCGATGACATTTCATCTGTCTTTGTCCCCTATGAAAGGAGGAATGAAGACATTTTCAGTTGCTAAAGCTTTAAAAAGCAGGTCTAGCAAGAAAAGAGGAAGATTCCAAAGTCACTACACAAGCATTCCCATTGCACACAGTAATCTGCTTGCTGAGGCAAAACAGCAAAAATTGTTGATGAGGGCAAAGGAGAAATAATACCTGCTTCACTTGTGTTTGTTTGTCTACACTGCAACAAGATATAAGTCATTGGGTTTGAAGGGAAATGGGGTTGTGATTTTATTTAAAAATATTAAGTTTTCAGTGGTCTATGCTAATAGATAATGTAAAGGGCTGAAATCCTAATTCCAAGGGAGAAGGAATAAGTGACCCTTTTTACTTCACCAAGACCTAAATGTCACCTCAACATTCAAGAAAACTGGAGAATTACTTTGTCGTGAAGACACTGTCCTCTTTCAATACATTTCAAGTAGAGAAGCTGTGGGATTTTCCTTGATGCTAAAGATCTGTATAGCACTGAAATCCCTTGAATTCTTTTCCAGACAAAGAAGTTAAGAGAAAGCTTAAATGATTCCAATTTCAATGAATTTTGTCCATTCATTTAAAAAGTAAACTTTAAGAGATGTGGGAGAAATAGAGTTAAAAAAACTCTGAGCAACTTCAAAGATAAATTCCATAAGATGTATTCATCAAAAGGGAAAAAATTAACCATGTTATGACTGAGAATTAAAGAAAATTTGGTGTTTTTTTTGAAAACAATGTGAAAATGTCTTACGAATTTCATAATGTAGAAAGACTTGGATGATCTTTACAAGAGGTGGGTTAAACCTTAAAACCAGACTGGCTTGTGAATACAAGTAAACCACCCTATTCAGGCTTAATAGGATTCATTGCTTATTTCCACATTTCTTTCTTGCCTGAATCCATTTTGAGAAAAGGCAGACTGAACTTGGTGATAACGGAAGGATATAAATCTATTTTAATTAAAAATAGAATCACAATCCCCCAAAGCAAGACAATAAACTATTCTCTTGCCCTGCAAATAAGCTGACCACATTTCTGGATGATAAATCTAGGGTATTCTGGAGCAGGTGCTGTGATGTCTTATCAGAGATTTGAGGAAGAATGTTATACTGACAAGACAAAAATGTTTATTGTAGCTTTCCATACAAGTAAACAATAATATCTGAACACAGCATGGCTGTATGGTAAATAATTACATGTTTCTCTGATTCTGAAATCTAAGGAGAATACTAAGAAATTTCAGTTTCTACAGGCGTCTATCTGAATAGTATTAGAGACATAGCTCATTTAGAGATCTACTAATACTAGTACACTTGATAAATATGCCAAATAAAAATCACTGTGAAAGGCACCCATGGTGATAGGTAATTTGGTATGCTAGGATTGTTGACAACACCTCTCAAGATAAAATCCCTTCAGTCTTAAAACTATTTTAACTGGGAAAAGGATGTGTCTGTTGTCAACAGAGACTGTGCCCAGACCCAATTTACTAACATTGCTTTTTCTTGCAACTTGAAAGTGTATGTGTTTTCACAGTGAGGATGTTTCTGTGGGGAATACTCTTTTCACAAAAGTATGTATATGGGAAAACCTGGCAATTCAATGTTCAGTGAGTGATGTGTAGGAAGAACTGTTTAACATTCTTCCTGTCTACTTACAGCTTTCACTCCTGATGATGCCAAAACAGAACAAAGACATCCATATGCTTTTGTTCTCTCCACCCTCAAACTCTGCCAAGGTATATTGCAGCCACATCTGCTTCTTGACATCTTCAGCAGCTGTATCAGGGTTGTCTGTGTTTCCTCTGGATCCAGTGAGTAGTTGTACACGTGGTGAAATACAGCTTGTGGGAAATGCCACCACAATCAGTTGTATCCACGTGCTTAAAGCCCATCACAGGTACAAATTCTTTTCCTTGGGACAAGCATATGGAACTTCTATGGTTCTTGGAGAACTGGATAACTTCTTTGTATGATGTTATTGTCATCTCTTAAACATGATTTCTCCTGCAGCAGTGTGTGAGTCCTACTGCCCAGGGTGCTGGTGTTAATGGGGGGTGGCAGGGGATGGTGCAGGAGAGCTTGCTGGTGGCTTACCAGAGCACTCTTCCCACTGTCCTTGGAAGGTGATAAAGGATCTGGGAAAAAGATGAGATGATGTCTAAAATAAAAGACAGGGAAAGAGATCTAGCTTTGCGAAAAGAAAGTTGGGAAGAACAGTAAGGAAACAAAAACTAAAGAAAGTAAGAGGCAAAGAGATATGGAGGAAAGAACCACTGATGTGAGCTGGAAGATGACTGAGTAAGAGAGGGCATGACTCAAGGAAGAATGAGACAGAAATGAAAAAGGTCTGTGTAAGAATTTTGAAGAGGGCTTTAGGTTTACAGTGCCTGAGGTATGCTCCTCAGTGCAAAAGGAAAAAGCAGATCTTTGACTTGAGGGGTAAGTCACAGAGAGACAGAGATTGTGTGGGACAACAAACAAAAATAACTTACATCAGGTCGTACAAGAGCTGAATGACAATTGAATATCCCAAATGTTTGTCCTGCCTCTTCTCTTTGTACAGGCAGTGGGAGATTTTAGTTTTCTCTGTCAATAACACTTTGCTTCCTTGGCAGTAAAGGCAAGAGTAGAAATCTGGGGAGGTGATAGAGGCTTTTTTTACTCTCTTGATGATTCTGAGCTAGTAGAAACTTGTAGCTGGATCTAAAATTAGTTCCAAGGAAGTTTGGAAGGGAAATTTGTTGTAGTGAGTTGCATTTTCTGTTTATTTATAAATCAGAGGGAAAAGATGATATATGAGACCATGGAAACGAAGTAATGAAATTCTAAGTGGCTGAAGAACAGAAGTTTTTTAATCTATTACTGTGAAACATAATTTTTTTGTCTACATTCATGCCAGATGCTTGAGATAAAGAGGAAGTACCGTATGAGTCTTTACAGCAACAGGGAGTAGAGCTGGTATATTGTATACGAGGCAGTGAAGAGATATGGGAAGGGGTAGGGCGGCATTTGAAGACAGGAGGACTACACAGACACTTTTGCCTGGTCTGGACAGGAGTGAATCCTCAAAGACTATCCAGGATCTGGCTGATGTCCACAAATCTTGATGGCTTGAGTCACTACCAGACACAGCAGGAGGACAGTGTTGATCTCATACATGGAAATACCGGTAAGGGCATCTTCTCCTCTCTCCACAAACCAGGGGGAGAATATTTGCAGACCTGCTTCCACAAGAACCTGAGCTTAAGCTGGTCTTGTTGGACAGATGATTGCTGGAATTGCTTTCCTTCTCTCCTATTTTTTTTTTTTAAAGATAAGTTTTCTCCCTTCCCAACTTCAAGTTTATTCCTGTCATCTGTTGGTTAGCAGAAGGGTAATGCTAACATAACCTGTTCTTTGCTTTGCCCAGAATTTGGCACTCTGATCTACCACAAATTATATGTATTTTCCTGTTTTTATCAGATCAGTGCTTGGGCCTGCAGGTATTGAGAAGTTTTCTCTGACTTGCTAAAGCCATCATTTCACAAATCAAGATATGGAACAAGTGAAGTCCTTAGTGATGTGTATGATTTCATTAATTCAGTAATCAGAATAGGACTATTTCAAGTCACACTTTCAGATAAGTAAAAGGAAGATTTAAGTGACAGAATTATGGTCATTTAATAACCATCCTCTTTCCTAGAATAAGATTATCCACAGAAAGCCACTACTGTTCTGTCTCCAAAGTAGAATTAATCTCTGCAAAATCTTGACTTCAAGCCAAAACCAATTATTGGAGACAAAAGTAATAGTTTGACAGAGGATTGCTGTGTTGCACAGGAATTTGTGAACTATTCTCACTTCAGTTGTTGTACCTTAAACTTTGCAAAGTTTGTCTTTAATAACTAGATTTGAAATAACTTCAAGTTACTCAGTTTTACATGGATCAGTTTGATAAATTACATGGCAATGGTTTGTTGGCTTTTTGGGTTTTTTTTTCCAAAAAATCAAGCTTTTCAGTCTGTTTATCTAATTCATGCTATTGCCAGACTCATTTAGACTTTGATCTCATCTTACTCTGGAGTTTTGGACATTGACCAGACTCAGAGGAAACAGTAATACTCCAGGCTATGGGGGTATAAACATGATGTTCACAAACTAACAGCTTTGCAAAGAACTGAAGCAAGAAGATAGTATGGCTTCCTGACTGTGGGTTTCTATAGTTTGACCTAGGCTGCTCTTGACTCCTGTCATGATGAATAAAGCACCTTTGGTTTTTGGTTTTTACTGCTGTGATATGGATTTGTTTTTCTCTGTGGTCTTTATCTCTAGGATGCCTAGCTCATTGAGGTGATTGGGGGTTGTGTTTATGGTTGCAGTAACAGATTGTAAGTTAGGGGGAAAAATATTAACTAAACAAAAACCTCCATAGATATGTATGTAGATATGTACATATGCTCCTTATCAAAGTAAATATTTGTCAGCATCAGTAGACTGAGACAAGTATCTGGGGTGAGTGAGAGAAGAGGAGGGAGGTGAAGCAGTTTGAAACACTCTGTAACAGATTTCAATGATCCTGTTCTTCTAGATGTAGCCTTTCAGAGCTAGAATTTGTGATTTTCAGAAATCAAACCTATTTCAGAAAGCTCTAAAGTAGAAGCCAGTTCATCCATCAATTTTTTTATTAGATATGATGTTCAGACCACAAGTTAATTTTATAGGCACAGTAGGACTCTCTGTTGGTGATCGTAGAAACTACCTGACAGTAACAGTTGTGCAAATGCTCTATTTCTTGTCTGTCTTACATATTTTTTAAATGCTATAAATATTTTATAAATCTTTTTAAGCTGTTTCCATTCAATTACTGTGGCTGTCAATTTTATTCATGCTTTCCTGACAGCTGCTACTTTGATCCAGTTTTTGAGATGTTTATGCGCAATCTTCTTCAAGGTATTTGAATGTTTAACCTTTGGAGAGTTTAGTGATTAGGCATGCTGGATAACTTCTCTCTGTAGAATAACCTCTTGAACTCAAAGGGGCTAATCAAATGATATTCTTCATGCCTATTGTGGTGGCTTAGTCCTGGCTGGGTGCCAGGTGTCCACCAAGTCATAAAATCACTCTGCCTCCTAAACTGGGCAGGGAAGAGAGAAATATAACGAGAGGTTTGTGAGTCAAGATAAGGACAAGAAGATCACTCAGCAATTAGTGTTGTGGGCAAAACAGGCTCAACTTGGGGAGTAAAAGGGTTTCATTTATTAATGAAGCATCAGAACAGGCAGATGAGAAATAAAAGTGAATCTTAAAACACCTTCCCCCACCCCTCCCTCTTCCCAGGACTCTCCTTCCTTCCCCCTGCAGAGGCATAGGGGATGGGGGTTACAGATAGCTCATTACAGATGGACTTTGCTGCTGCTTCTTCTCAGGGGCAGGCCTCATCATACTTCCCACTGCTACACTGTGGGGTCCCTCCCACAGGAGATGGTCCTCCATGAACTTCTAAAATGTGAGTCCTTCCCACAGGCCACAGTTCTCCATGAACTGCTCTGCCATGTGTCCTTCCCATGGGGGCAGCTCCTCACACTCTGCCCCAGTGTGGGTCATCCACTGCGAGAACAGGAACAGACTGCTCACAGGATCACAAGTCCTGGCAGCAAACATGCTCTGGTGTGGGCTCCTCTGTCCCCACAGACTCCCAGGTCCTGCCAGGAACTTGCTCCAGGGTGACCTTACCAAGGAGTCACAGCCTCCTTCAGGCACCCACCTGCTCCAGTGTGGGGTCCTCCATGGGCTCAGGATGGATCTCTGCTCCCTACTGGCCTTCATGGACTGCAGGGGCACAGCTGCCTCATCATGGTCTTCACCACAGTTTATGGGGAAATCTTTCTTCCAGGGCCTAAGCACCCTCGTCCCTCTCCTTCTCCCCTGACCTTGGTGTCTGTGGAGATGTTCTCACATTCTCACTCCCTGTTGCTGTTGCAGTTTAGCAACTGCCCAACAACTTCTTCTCCTTCTCAAATATGTTATTCACAGAGGCGTTACCTCAACCACTAATTGGCCAGGCCTGGGTCAACTGTGGGTCCATCCTAGAACTGATTCGCCCTAGCCCTATTAGCTACAGGGGAAGCTTCTGGCAGCTCTTTGTTTAAAGAAACCATCCCTGCTGCCAAAAGCCACTACAAAAAACACTACATGTACATGTGTGCAAGATATGGTTCAGTTGTGTGATTTGTCTAATGTATTGGCCTACAAGATATTGCTAATACTTATAAAGGTTAATTTATGAATATGTTCCTGTATGATTTCAGTATTTATGCATTTGAAGAAACAAGGCTTTGATTTCTCTAGATACACAGAGATTCACATCCTTAAGGAGAACACCTTATGTAAGTTCATTGCTGTTATTCTCTTACCGGAACAGCATGAACCATTGGTTTTAATAAGGGGATTAAGTAAAATAGGCACACTTTATTTGTGCTACACTGCCTGGGAACTCATTTTCCTACAAAAATGTTCTGGAAGATCCAGTTAGGAGCTCATTCTGTGCTATTGAAATACATTCATATGGAGCATAAAATTTAAATCTACATAGCTTGTGTGGACCCACATGTGTGAATATGTGAGCCCACAATCATTAAACAAGGTCATAACAGGTGGCAGCAGTTTGATGGGCTATCAAGACCTTGTATTTCCTATAGAGCCAGGGTATACTTACTCATCAACAAACTTGCTTTTAGTGAGGGAAGATTATAATATGGGCTTCAGGAGTGTCAGAGGGCTTTGCACATCTCTTCACATCATCCCATACTGTCAAGAGGTGGTGATGGTTCTACTTTTGAGATCTCAGATCTCTTCTCTTTAGAGACTCAATTAAGAATTTAATTAAAAAAGAGACAAAAGGAAATAGCATGTCTTCCCTAGAGGAATGTTCTTAACATTGAGTGTGTGGCCACAGAACAGAAGGGAAAAGGAAATGATCAAGCGTGGAAAGGCAGCAACTCCTGGAAAAACAGCCAAGGTACAGCCTGTTCCATACTGTCAAGTACTACTCAGCACTGTGCCTTTGCACAATACTTGAGTTGTTTTATTGTTTGTTCTCTCCTTCTTAAGGAAGATGTCTTTCCTTCAAATAAAGATGTTATTCAGGTTTTCCCTCCTCCACTCTTCTAAGACAGAAGGAACTGTTCTACTGCTGGAAGCTGGACTTAACACAAAACTATTTGTAGGTGTAAAAATTAGCAAAGAGAAACGGAAAATCCTAGAGGAGGCTTTTAAAAAGATTGTCCCTTCTTACTACTGAAGCTGTCTTTTTGACCAAGTCTATATTTTATCTTTTTTTGGAGAAACTAATAGTATGAGGGTAAAGGTTATAAGAAAAAAACTCTGCACTGGTGGAGTCTGTTGTATAGATTATCTTGTAAAGAGACCTTTCCCTGCTGAGAACCAAATAAATCCTTCAGAAACATTTGGTAAAGCTGCACTAACCTATATTCCTTAGTGCTGCTCCACAGGAACATGTACCTGCAAAAACACATGAACGTAATAGCAGAATTACAGGAAGGTTCAGATTTGGAGAAAGGAAATCAAAGGAGAATCAACTAGAGCAGGTTTCTCAAGACCTCATCCAGTTGCATTTCTAATATCTACAAAGATGGAGACTCTTCAACTTTTCTGAACAAGTTGTTCGGTGTTTGAACACCCTTATAGTAAGTAGGGGAAGTAGACTGAAAGAATCATTTCTCTTGACTTGCTAACAGTTTTCTTCCTAATATAGTCCACGATTACCATTTTTCACATTGCTAGCTCGTGTTTAATTTGATGTCCACTGGGACCTCAATGTCCTTTTCAGTAAAGCTACTTTCCCACCTCTTAGCCTCCAGGGTATACTTGTGTCTGGGGTTACTTCTCTCCAGGTGCAGGACTTGTACAACAGGTCCAAACTGTTGGCCCTAGTATCAACCCTTGAGGTACACCACTAATGACTATCCTTCAACTGGACTTCATGCTCTTGATCACAATCTTTTGAGTCTGACATTTCATCCAGATTTTGATCCACCTCACTGTTCACTTCTCTAGTTTGTACTACAATTTGCCTTTAGTATTAGGGGAAATGGTAAGCCCTTCTGAAGTTGAGGTAAACATCATCCCCGGCTCTCCTCTCATCCACCATTCTCATCATTCAGTTGTAGAAGTTTGTCAGGTTGATTAAGCATGAATTTCCCATTCATAGTCCATACAAACGACACCTAAACACCTTCTGGTCCTTCATATGTTTGGAAATGGTTTTCAGGAGGACCTGCTCAGGGACAGAGGTAAGATTGACCAGTCTGCAATTCACCAAATCCTCCTTACCCTTCTCAAAGATAGGAGTGACATTTCTTCCAGTTGTTGGAAATCTCTCATAATCATCATGAACTTTCAAAGATAATTGAGAGTGACCTTGCAATGATATCAGCTTTAATGACTCATGAGTAAAATCCATCAGGCCACATGGACTTGCGTATGTACAGGTTGTTTAACTATACATTATATGATCCCTGTCCACCCAGGGTAAGTTTTGCTCCAGATTTTCCTCCTGGTCTTCGAGGCCTGGGATTTCTGAAGACTGATCTTATCAATAAAGACAGAGGTGAAAAAAGCTGTGAGTATCTTTGCTATGTCCTTTGTCCCCAGCTTCCCCTCCCTTTTCAGTAGTGGGTCCATGCTGTGGAATGCAGATCCATATCCCTGTAGAAACTCTTACAGACACTTGCCAGATTCAACTCCAAATGGGCTTTGGTTTACCTAACCTTGACTCAGCATGCTCAGACAGTGTCTTTATATTCCTCATGGTTCTTCTGATCCTAATCCCACCTCATGTGAGCTTTTTGCGCTTGAGTTTTGTTGGGAGAACCTTGCTCACCTAGGCAGGCCTTTCAGCTCTCTTGCTTTAGCCTGGGAAAAGACATCCTCTTGGAAAAGCATGGAGCATACGGAACATAGTTTCAAGGGGAATAGACTTACTATCTGCAACTTCCATAATGTAATAGGATACTTATAAATCCTGTTTTGGGGGTTTGATTTATGGGAATTGACTGAAAAGATAAATGAACACAGTTTTTATGAGGTGCACTGTTTTCTGCACATTTGGGACAAATTTATCTCTTAGAATTCATGCATCTTCCAGCAAAGATAAATGAAACCTGGCAATATACTTTTCATAGTCCAGACTTACAGAGACAAAGCTAATCCTCTTGCTTTCTTGTATTACAGCAATCTTCTTTCAATTTATCCAAAATGATCTTCAGAATGAAGTAGCATCAAAATATGTCTGGCTATTGTTAATAATAAACCCTGAGTCAGCTGTAGAGGTAGATTTCAAAATCAATGAAGCTAAGTGGAGTGGAGAAGAGACAAATAGTCTGCACAACAGCTTTCTGACTTTGCAATCTGATTTGGTGAGCAGAAGTCATAAATTTGTGGACAGATGAAAAGCAAAAATGGTGAAATGTCAGAAGCTTGATTATGAAGCCTGTTTAAACCAACCAGCACACAGTCTCTTGAATGGGAGCCTAAGTTTACCAAAAAAAAATAAGACAAAAGATGTGCATTATAGTTGCCTGCTTCATTTTTCATTGTAAAAGTGCTGTTAGTTTTAACAGACCATTTCAAAAGTTGATAGCTATGTTTTTTTGGTCTAGTTCACTGATTCAAATGCCAAATATAGTGTCTGTTTTCCCAGACTGAAGGAGTGTATAAGGGTTACTTATATCTTAACATAACAACTTGCTTCAAATAGCAAGAAAAAAAAGCTACTTAGTTTTGGATTTTTTTTTAATCTACAACCTGTGCAGACTCCTTGTGTAAATTTTAGCATGGTGTCAACTCTTGTGAGAGTGTATGTGATGGAGAAGGTATAGGATGTTTGTGGGTGCGTCTCCTCCTGGAGGTGTTGTTTTGAGTGCAAAGCCCTGTGAGACGGCATTGTTCCCACCACAGCACCATGCCATAGCTGTTGAGCTGCTCTGTGACAGAGCAGTAGAATGGTAGCCAGGTATCTGTGATCACTGGAGTCAGGGAACTGGCAAGTTTCAACACAGTCTGATCACTACTTGTAAGGAAAGACTGTTCCAATTTGTTCCAAGTGGATTCAGTTGACAATTTAAGGAAATTTCTGCGTTTTGATACAATGCAGAAATGATGGGATTGAACCTCTACTTTGAGGGACTGAAAAGTGTTGTTGTTATTCACATCCAATCGATTTGATAACAGATGATGGTAGAACCAAAACACCAGGAATGCTTGGTGAGAACAAGCAATGTAAACTGTATGGCCTAAAGCTATTTTGCAGCACATGACTAAGTATGGAGCCTGGACCTAGACTTTCAGTAATCCAGTGCTACAACATGTGCACTATGGCAGAACATGCCTTTAACTATGTTGCATATTTGTGTAAGATCCTGGTACTGATTATTCTGTACCGTAGCATAAAGGAAATACCACTATCTGAAAGAGCTTCCCATTTACTAGAATCAATTATTTGAGCTAATCTGTACCTTGGACTTTCGACAACATATCCTTACAGTCAGTAGGAATTCCACTTAAAACACTGGTGTTTGTAACACTTGTGTTAACAGTTTTTGAAAGCATTGGTTCCTTCCCCTCATTTTTTAATGGGAATGTTGAACTCAGGTCCTGACAAGTCTCTTGGCTTTCACTATCTGTTCAGTAGTGTTATCGTATGAGATTTCATTTTGCTGCCTGGGTAGAAGGGAGAAGTGTGAGGCCTTATCCTACAATCTAGCTTGATGTCTGACTGTAAACATGCAAAGTATGTGGAGATACTTGCATCGTATAGTATTGGTGGTGGTGGCTGCAAAATTGCCTTTTGAAGACATTAATAAATCACTGTGCTTGTAGGGATTCAGGTTAAACAGTTCATTAATGTTCTGCAAGAGTTCAATAATTTTTAAGAATTCATGACTATTTTGAAGTTTACTGATGAATTTTGGATGATATTCTTTCCAAAAAACATGTAGTGAAGTACATTTTGCTGTGATCATCAGGTCTTTGCTTTTCAATATCACGTGTCTCATATAAGTCACTGGGAGATACAAAATACAGAGAACAGACTGGTCTTTCATTGGCTTGACAAGAGCTTTAACTGGGAGGAAATAGTTCTTCAAGGCAGTTTTGGCGTATGTGGTAAGAATCCATTTTAAATTTGGGCCACAAATCTAGCTTTGATTAAAAGCTTTCCAGGCACAATAAAATAGCAATCTATTTGATTACTGTGTAGAGCATTGATTATTAGTAAATACAAGAGCCAATAAATATAAGTCCTAGACTACATGAGGCTAAAGGCAGTGCTCAGAGTGCTGGATAAGGAGACCCAAAAGGCATATGCTTTATTTTGGGCACTGTCATCAATTTGCTGTCTGATCCTAGGCAAGCTGTTTATGCCACAGTGTTCATACATAGATCCTTAAAACTGCATTTAAATAACTAAACAAGCAGTCTGATTTAGAGGCATCAATGCCTAAATTTAATAATCTCTTTCTGAGTTGTCAGAAGTAATATAAGGTGTAATTAATGTGCATAAAGCAATTCATGATCTTTTCTTTACCTGTCTACATCTTTATCCAGACTTTTATGCCATACTGATGAAAGATTCTAAGTAGAAAGTAATTACTATATGTATGAAGAGATGACTGAGAAAACCTAACAGCATAATTACCCTTATCAATAGATTTTCTTGAGAGCAACTCTTTGTTGTCTTCTTTTGAAGACAGTGATGATTAGAAATGATTTTATTTGCATAATTTATCTTCTGAATAAGATTGTTTATGAGGATGTAAATGATAAAATGCTTTTACAGGAGATTGGAGTAAGTCTGATGCATTTGAAATTGATTGAGGTAAACAGTTTCGTGGAAAGTGAACCGTCTTTGACCAAAGTTACAGATGCTCTTGCCTGGCTCTTCTTCCTTCCCATCCTCATTCTCTGCCTTCTGTTCAACTGAAGTGACCAAGTGACTTTGAGGATCAGTTAAAAACTTTTGACTATGAAGGTCATGGAAAAAAGATAAGGCTTATGTCAGACATCTTAGGCAACAGGGTAATCCTGTTTTTTCTCAGAAATTATGAGCAGTGAGTTGAGGTGATGTTGAGATGTGATGAGATATGGCTGTGACCTTCTGCCTGTTCTTTGTGGCTATGGTGGAACTTCTCCTAGCCTTGTTGCTCCTGCAGACTGTCATACTCTGTCATTCTTCCTTTTTCACTTCATAACATTGTTTATGCAGAGGACTTCAGGTATGACAGACACTTCAGATGAATCACAGAGTCTCAAGGGCTGGAAGAGATCTTCAGAGATCATCTAGTCCAATACCCCTGCCAGAGCAGGACCACCTAGAGTAGGTCACACAGGAATTTGTCCAGGTGGGTTTTGAATGTCTCCAGAGAAGGAGTCTCCACAACCCATCTGGGCAGCCTGTGCCAGTGCTCCCTCACCCTCACAGTGAAGCAATTCTTCCTTACATTTCTTTGGAATTTCTTATGTGCCAGCTTGTAGCCGTTGTCCTTTGTTCTATTATTGGACATCATTGAGAACAGCCTGTCTCCATCCTCTTGACACTCAAAACATAATATGTAAAAAATATGTAACCCATATGTACCCCATGCTGCAAGTTTTTTGTCCATAGACTTCTCCCAGTGTCCATACTAGGCCTGGCAGGCTCCTAGGACTTCTCCAACATTATGGTGCCTTCCAACCCCTACCATTCTGTGATTACACATTCAGATCCATTGTCCTGAGAGAACAAAGGCACTACATAAGGCACTACATAAGTGCTCCTGTCTACCATACTCCCAGTTTAGTCCAGCTCTGGCTTGTACTATTTGGTCATGGGCCAGGTCCAGGCTATACAACCTGGTGCTGTGTAAAGGTTGAACAAAAGATACCCATGATATGTTTTAGTCTAGAGCTGTTTGTAAGTCTTCTCAAAAAAACCCAAAACAACCAAACAAATTAGGACTTGTTATTAAAATTTCAGAGGAGAACACTAGGGCAAGTAATATGTTTTATAGCCATTAAAAGAGAAACAGAACTGCTTAAGGGTGTAAAATTAAAATGCTTCCAAGACGTATGGCTAGTGTTGGCTTATAAACACATATATGTCATCCCTGAAGTCCTCTGCATCAGAGACAGCTCCTATTAACTGGAAGAGAGAGGCTATAGAACAGCCTGAGTGTATCTCTTTGCTTTCTTGAGCTGGCCTCTGTGTCCTGATCAAGGGAAAATTTTTGATAAACAGCCTGCTTTCCAAGCTCATGTCTTATGACTGTCTAGCTGTCATAAGAAGGCAGCATCAGCCAAACACTTACTAGACCTCAGAGAACTCACAGTGGAGAAAAATATCTTAAATTCTGCAATTGCAGAAAAAGCCTCCTCTGTATTAAACAGCAGGAAACAAACAAACAAAAGTTGCAATCTCCAAAAAACCTTTTTTCCCCCTTCCTAGATTGTTAAAAGTGCTTCTACTGACCTTGGCTTACTAAGAAGTACTAAAATTATTTTCATGTTTCCTTTTCTCTCTCAATAGGAATAACACCTTTCTGATTAATTTACTCAGTACTTATGGGAAAGTCATATGGAAACTGGGCAGATTTGGAATCTGTTCCCTCGACTACTTCAGGGTTTGTGTTTAATTCAATCATGATATGAAATGCATTAGCAATCTGGAAAGCATGGCTCTTCTCTCTGGAGAACTGAACTGCTGTGCTCCAAAATCAGTCTTTTTTTATGTGCTCAGTGTTAGGAATGTTCCTTATCTATGCTTGGAAATTGTTATAACAACTCTGTGCACAGTCTTGATCTGGGGCAGCTGTCACTCTTACAAACAAGTTTTGAATGTGGTCTGGGAGACACCATGGACCGGAGACCATTGCCAACAGGTAACTTAGCTGCAGCCACCCTGGTTAGGACAGCAAGAGTTTATTAGTTAGGACATTAACTGTTTCATCTCAGAGGGTGCCAGAGAAAGATGCAAAGACATTTAACACAGTGGTCTAAAAGTTACCTCACATTTTCAGTTGTGCTGTGGCTCAATTCTGTCAGGATTCAACAACCTGGGAACTGGGACAGTGTGCTGGGGAGGAGGAGGTGTGGATCACATTATAAAGTTTATATGAATTTTAAAACCATAATTCCTCATTGCATAATCTATTAAAAACCTGGCATTGACTCCAGTAGACTTTATATCTACCTGTACAGCAAATGAAGCAGCCATTGTATTTCAGTATCTTTTGCTTTTTTTGTTTGTTTGTTTTCCTCCAAATGTTTTCTTCATTATACAGTGATGAGTTCAACTTGTACTCTAACTTTCTACATTCATCTTCAAATTTAAATAAAAAAGTAGAACAATGTCTCCAGATTCTTGGATTTTCTTTTTTTTTTATTTATAATCTACTGCTCTCAGAACATCACTGATAAATCTTTTCTTCTAGACTACTTAACTAATAAAAGCTCAGCTGGGTGTCTATATCTAACTTCAAGCACTGTGTCTCAAAAAAAAGTGAGAACCAAGTGGAACAAGGGCTAGAAGAAAGGCAACAAGAAAGGTCATGTTTTCTAGACCTCTGATTAATGAAGAAAGATTGAAAGAATTGGATTTGTAGCATAGGGCAAGAGAAGTCTTCAAATGTAGTAATATCTGCTGCAAAGACAAAAAAAGAACAACTCAGTCCCCATATCTGTGATAAATAAAGCAGGAAGCAATGGACTCAAATCTTGAGAGGGCAAATTGAGTATGAAGTAAGCATTTGTAACACAAGGAGCGTCTGGAATTAATTGATTTAACCATTGTGGGCTTTCTAAATCAACTTTTTCTTAAAATCTTTCAGGCAAACTGCTATCAGAAACAACCTGGGATAGCTCAGCTTGTCTTGAGCTCAAGGTATGCATTAGGAAGTCTCAAGCTTCTTTCTTGTTCTATGTCCTTGGCTTTTTCCTTCTGTAAGGTTAGAATATTATTGAAGTAATATCAACATATTTCAATCTATTGAAAAATATCTTCAGAGAGTTTTTTTTCCTTCTCTCCCACATCCGTTTGTCTTAAAAATCCTCTCACTTATCTGAAAACATCATCTCTATAATGTTGCAACCATGAGACAAGACTTCAGGACATATAGGTATGTCTTCAAAAGGTAGATATTTTAATTGGTTTTCTCTTTATTGCAATATTATTTATCTGAGGATATACATTTAACCTATGATCACAGAATCACAGAATCTCAAGGGCTGGAAGAGACCTTGAAAGATCATCCAGTCCCACCTCCCTGCCAGAGTAGGACCACCTAAAGTAGGTCACACAGGAACTTGTCTAGGTGGTTTTTGAATGTCTTCAGAGAAGGAGACTCCACAACCCATCTGAGCAGCCTGTGCCAGTGCTCCCTCACCCTCACAGTGAAGAAATTCTTCCTTATATTTCTTTGGAACTTCTTATATTCCAGCTTCTAGCTGTTTCCCCTTGCTCTATCATTGGACATCACTGAGAAGAGCCTGGTTTCATCCTCTTGACACCTGAAACATAATCTGCAAAAAATCTTTTGATAATGAGATCATGGCCTTTCTCTGGTCATTGTGTCTGAATTTTGACTGATTTACCAACAGCTTCCTTGCGGATTGTTTCTTTTTTACTCTGGCAGGATAACAGTAAAATCTTGAGTGGCAGAAGGTTTCTGGCCATAGTAAGCTTAAAATGAAAGTGTAAATTAAAAAAGTTGCACAAATAGAGTTGGTGGAGCTTGACCATTGTAATTTTCACTTGCATTGCTTTACATTCCAAAACTGGGAAGGTCTTAATGTGAAAAAAGGAGTAGGTAAATTTCAGTGGTTAAAAGTTTGTAAGGTAACATTATTTACAAGACCTTAGCATTGTACCAAATATTTGGAAGATATCTATCAGCATCCCATTAGTTCAACCCACAGATGCCACATAAACAGGGAAAGATACAATGGATAAATAAGCATTCCTAAATCTGGTGTTTGGACAAACTGATGGTCTGTTTGAAAGTGTACAGCCTTAAAGATCCTTCATCCCTGATGCTGCATTAGTGCTTTAACTTTGCTTTTTTTTTTTAAAAAAAAAAAAAAGTATTTAATAAGACTGAATTTAATTTGTATCCTATCAGTTAGCAGTAAGTCACATGTTGTCAAATGAAACCTCGTGACCTTGAGTGATCTAATTATCTATTTGACAGCTTCCATCTTTCCTCACTTTGGGTAATGACTGGAGGTATTTGCTAGCCCTCACCCCTAGCCTGGTTTCACAAAAGAAACAATATATGAGGAGTTAAGTGACCAGAGTGCCTACTAAAAGAAAGCCCATGTGACTGAGACTGGAACAAAAGAAATGGGAAAAGAGCTGGCTCCATTACAATTCATAATATAACTTTTTGGCAAAATTGAAAATTTATATCTTTGACTAATTTTGCAGAGACAATCCCCAGGACCTCCCATTTTGACTACCACAGAATTCTATATGATAATATGAGGAAGAGTCTAGCAGTCCTAGGACAGCTCTTTAGTGAGTGCTTCTTGCAGATAGAGAGGTCTGCAAAATAAAATCTAGTCCTAGGATTGACTGCTCCTTCTAACAAAACTCCTTCAACAGGCAAGAAAACAGAACAGATCCTTTGTTTCTCTTCAATTATTCCCTAATGATCGTACAAACTGAGTGCAGTTTCTTAATGATGTGCTTTTAGTAATATTTGCAATGACTAGGCAAGATGCCAGTTGACAAATTACAACAAATATGTCCTTCATAATCCCTTCACAGTCTCCCTGTTGGCTGGGACCCTAACGAGCATGGGCTGCTGTGCTGCAGAATAAATGCTCAGCTGCATGAATGGCTTCACTGCCCTTATAAACCTGGCATAATGGTAAATCTAAAAGTTGGTAAACACATTGTCGTACTGAAAGTGGAAAATGGATGATTTCTTGGCAAATTACAGCTGGATTTGATCTCATTATCAATGTTTTTTGCCTCCTGGACCATGATAATCTGGAAAAGATTTTATTCATAAAATATGTTCACCTAATCACAAATCTCATTAAGACAGTCTGAGTGACAGCAAGTTACTGTGAACTGAAAGAGCATAGCTTTGCTTTCAGCACACTTTGCATTAAAGATGACAAACAAAATGTGAAGAGAGTCACAGCATAGACTGTAGGGAACATGCTTGGTGTGAAAGCACACCAACAACCAGACAAATCTGATTCTGGGAATAAAATATACAACATCTGCAAGTGGAGAATAGGCTTTTAAAGTCCATTCAGGTATGGACAGTCCCCAAAGCATCTAGTTGCTTTTCTTAGTTTTGCTGAAGTAGGATGTAACAGTACAGAGCTGCATGGTTGATAAGTAAATATGCTATATTGCAGACAGAGTGTGTCCTCGTCAGTCATGAAAAGGCTAGTTACTAACTAAAGCAATGCAAATAAAGCAGTGATTTCTTCCTTTTTTTCCACTTCCAAAGACTTCCTGCAAGCTGTTTTGTCCTAAAGAATTTAGGCCATATTTTCCTTACAAATGTAATCAGCCTGAGCTGGAGAAAATATATTTGGAAGGTGTTTGAAGGAATGGGAACGTTATGGGAAAAATCTGGAGCTAGGATCATGAATTCCATAAAAAATGGACTACGGAAAACTTATTTACTTCAAAAAAGCAGGAAAAACAGTAGTTATGACAAAATGCACGAGAAAATCCACATCAAATGCTCCATTTCAGAAAGAGTGTGTCCATGCAACAGGAAAGAAGCAGAGGTAGAAGCACCACATTACCTGCAGTGACTTTACCCAGGATCCAGTTCCAAGGGCAGAGTTATACAGGTTTCTGTGGGAAAGGAAACATTCCTTGCTCTGTAGTCTGCTTGCCAGGTCACAATGCAAGCTTTACAACAGACTTGTGTTTAAAATCCATGACAACTGGAAGTGGAAAAGCCAGTCAAAAATGAAGAGTTTCTGCTGCCAGCTTCCAAGTATGTGTACTGCCCAGTCCCTAGGTTAGCTCTGCAAACCCTATGGCTTGCTGTGACCACACCACACTTTCTTGCACGATGCATTCATAGCTGTCTTTGTATAAAGGTATGAAAAGCAGAGGCTGTGATGTGGTTTTGGTACTTGTATGGAAATATATAGACCTTGGTGTTATCCTTGTGTGGCTTGATTCCCCAGGTGGTGATTGAACCTCTGGTTAGAGAGAGGAAAATCTCGAATATGGAGACTGACAACAACTGGTTCAAGTCAGCCTGCACTTCGCCTTAAGCCAGGGAGCTGCAGTGCTTACATGCACCCTATATGAGTATCAGGATCCCTGCCAGCATGCTGACTGGTGCCCTTATTCCAGGACATGGCTGCTGCTGAAGGATTTGGCCTTGAGCATGTCCAGCTGATGCAGAAAAAAATGGCATTGATATATCTAGTGTGCAGGATTTTGTACAGAGATTGCTTTCTTGGAGAGCAGAAGGTTACTAAAAGGTAAACTAAGCAATAATTTTTCTGATAGTAGGACTATCTGAGCTGTTGCACATTTTTTAGTTTGGCCTGGTACTAGATCAGATTTTTGAACTTGCCACTGTCTCTACCAGGTGCCCACAGAGACACCTGGGTGGAGCCCTTGTAAGCTCCCTGTGTGTGGAACAGCTCATCTAGAGGAATAGTAGGGTCAGCACCATTTTTTTTTTCTCCCTTGCACACGTTTTTAAATTTGAATTAATGTTATGACTTATTTCCATAACAGTTGTAAATAATTTTGGTTTATACCATCAGCTATTCACTGGGACAACAGGATGACAGAGGAGCTGCAATTGTCACATAATCTCATGATAACAGAAGATGGGATTTTTATAAGACATGATGAGATCACTGACCAAGTCACCAGGGTTGGCAGTGCTATGGACGAACAACCAGCAAATACTGTACAGCAGAGAGAGGAATCACTTGCACAAAGAGAAGGAAGAGACCCTCTGAGGTAATAAGCAGCTACTTCCAAGAATATCGCAAAGACCTTTTCCGTTCTTGGCTCCTAAGAGCTGCTGGGTGTGAAGTTCTCACGTCCTTCGGATAGTGAAACTCTGAAACTATTATCTGGAAATTTTATTAATCTCAGTAGCTCAGTATATGGGCTATGTCTTGGCAATCTGTCCAAAACTTAGTAGGTTTTCTGAGCAGCTGCCTCATAGCTTGTATTCTCACAACACAGAAATGGTATTTGTAAAAGAGCCACTAATTTAGTTAAAGAAATTGTTTTCAATGCAGAAAAATCCTCACAGTAGAAACTTACACATTGTCAAATCACGCAGACACAGCAAAGTTTGTATTGCTATGGAAACAAAGCTAAAGATGGTTTATGCTGTGAAAAACAAATTGCAAGTGACTCTGAAAAGTATATTTGTAAGAATGACACCTTTTGAGTTGATCTTGAAGACATGGTGTAACAGAGGCAACTTGGGTCAGAAGGCTGGTTTTATTTAGTTTTCCACAAAGACAGGTTGCTTTCACCTTTATTCTTACAAGTCTGACATAAAAAACTACCATCATACATATACAAGCTATACAGGCAGAGAGACATCTGCCAGTACAATGTTACACTTCTCCTATCAAATACTTTAAGAAAAACAAACATGGTCCCCTCCATTCCCATCTAATAAAAGAGCTGCTAAGTCAGGATAGAATATTGATCATAAAGTACTTTCTTTATATGAATCTAGTTATCCATAAAAGAGTTAAAAAATCCCTAGCACCTAATACTTAAACAAAATACACGTTACATATCGACCTAAGCTGAAATACCTTGCCAAATGAAAAAAAAAGCTCTCCAACCCTAGTTTCCCTAGCAGCTCAGTAGGTATGCAAGGCATGCAGTTCATTTCCTGCCAAGACAGAGAAAAATGGGTAGGTCTGAGATCGTATTGCTAGTGTGCTTGAAAAAGACCTCAGTTGTTAACATTGTAGTGACTATACATACATATTTTGAGTCAGTCTCCTTGAAAATTTCCCATGTATAAGTTTTGGGTTGACTCTCTTAGCTCTCAGTGATGGCAGGCTCAGTGGGAGATGGAATCGGATTTTCCAGAGCGTTACAGTCATCAGTGAGGAACACCAAGTCCTGGAGAAACAAAAGAGAAAGCTAACATTTATGAGGAGAAAGACAGAAGACAGCACAGGCCCTGATCCACTTTGGCTGGTCACAGGAGACAGGGAGATACAAAAAGCAAAGACTATGTCCCCATTGGTGCATCTTGACCTACCCTTCTGCAGTAGGAGATCATGATGGTGTACAGGCTCCGGGCTTTTTCCTTCAGCTCACTCACTTCAAGCACTGTGTCACATCTGGGGTATGCCACAAACTCGCGGAGTCTTGCCAACACACAATAATTCTGCAAAGCACAGAAAAGAGGTATGTGTAACCCTGCACAAACATGCATTTATGTTTCCTGTTCACCACTTAAAAAATTCTTACTGCCTCTGTGGGAACCTTCAATTTCTACCTCTGTGTATATGTAATCTATCTAACCTTTAGTTAGGAAAATTAACGGTCAGTATTTCATAACAAAGATGTTTGGTCCAAATAAGTGCTTGGTGCAGTTACCAACAGAATAGGTTCACTGTCTCACTTCTAAGAGAGTACCTGATTTAGCTGCTGAACACATTCTAAAGGTCTCACAAATGTGATTCCTCTGTTCCTGTACAAGAGGCAATACTGTGAGCACTAGGCAAAAATTTTTGGAGTTATTTTTACGTCCAACTTTGCGTTTTCAAAACAAAGCACAGCTGATATGGGTTTCACAATGTCCTTGTGAAGTGGGTAAATACATATCCCAGCTCCTACTTTAAAGCACATATTGCTTGGTCTTCACAATGAACGGAGTCACAGGCAACTCCGAAACTGGGACGTAGAGGGTCTTGTCTTGCAAAACTTCATGGCGTAGTTGCCTCCGGCAAAATGTGTCAGACATCTCTTGCTTTGTCTGATATTTTATATTTTTCATTTACTCAGTGGAGCACCAGGAAAAAAAGCAAAATATGTTGAATATCACAGTGCAGAACACTATGACATAAATGATGTATGAAAGAGATAATTTTATCTTTGATGGGAGATGACTACTGCTATCTTTTATCAATATCATACTTCCGTATTCTCAGGCACACTTTTTCTTTCTGAAATCAACAAGCGGCTATTTAAAGCAGGAAAAACCAGCAAGGTATTTCTGCACCTCTTTTTTATTAAAACTGTAGTGCCAGAAGCCACTCATAACACAAAGTAGATTCATTAAGTGAAGAAAGTTTATTCTGCATTTCTTCTTTTAAACTACTATTCAAAGTTTTGTTGCACATATTTAACTCCTGAAAAGGCTCTGTCACAGTAAATTAATAATGTACAAATGGTAATAACTTCAAAATATCAATTCCATCATTTTTGAATTTTTGAAGTAAAATCTCAGGAGCTTCACAGGGATTTTATTAAGGTTCAAAATGAGATATTTTTGTCACTCCTCTCTCTAGTTAATTAAGCTGTTAAAAACTCATTTCAAATCACTTTTCTGGGTAAAATATTAAGAGTTGTTATCTCTTTTCATCACCTACTTTTACTGTGCATTAGTTAGAAAGAAGCGTGAAAACTTACATGTATGTCCAAGTACAGCCTGGGCAGCGTCTCCACACATAAGTCCTGCAGGAAAAAAGAAAGATCCAGTGCAGGGTTTTTTGGGTTTTTTTTGAGAGAAGCTTGTGTCAGAAGAAAGCAACCTGCAGTGTCTTTGCAGGAGGTGTTTTTAGTAGACTCACCACAGATTTGGAGGTCTGTAACTCCTTAAAGGACTCCGTAATTTCTTTGCTCAGCGACAACACCCTCGAGTAGCAAGTTGGAGGGGCTGCATTGGCTAACAGGGCAGCAGAGACCAGAGCAATCAGGCTCAGCAGCATCTTCATTGTGGGGAGCTTGGCCAAAAGAGGAGGAGGGAGGAAAAAAATCACCATTAGTGGTTAGGTGGTGACTGGTAAGCGTCAACGAGTGAGTTTGACAAGTCAGCCCCCAATTAAATAGTCTCTTGCATCAGTGGAAAAAAAAAAGTCTGGGGGTGGTCTGAACGGCAAATTTGCTGCCATTTTAAATTTCCTGCCAACCTATGAGGCAGAGCTGCTCCCACTTTCCTGCCTGGAGAAGGCAAAGGAGAGAATAAGGGTAACAAAACCGAATGTTACTGACACTTTTCATTCCAGAAAGAAAACGACATACTGCCAAGCAACAGAAATATGTGTAAGGAACAGCATAGGGTTACCAATGTCACAAACCCTGATCCAGTATGTGCTTTGGCACATGTGCCTCTTTTTTGATGTGATGGGTTGACCCTCTCTGGACTCCAAGTGCCCACAAAAGCCACACTATTACTCCTCAGCTGGACAGCAGAAAGAAAATACAATGAAAGGCTTGTGAGTTGAGTTAATGACAGCAGGAGATCATTTACCAAATACCATCATGGGCAAAACAGACTCGACTTGGGGAAATTAGTTTGACTCCTTGCCAATCAAATCAGAGTAGGATAATGAGAAATAAACCCAAATTTACAAACACCTTCCCTCCACCCCTCCCTTCTTCTTGGGCTCAACTTTATACTCAAATTCTCTACCTGCTCCCTCCCAGCAGCACAGGGGGACAGCAAATAGGGATTATCAGTTCATCACATGTTGTTTCTGCTGCTCCTTCCTCCCCAGCAGGAGGACTCCTCACACTCTTCTGCTGCTCCAGTATGGGATTCATCCTATGTGAGACAGTCCTTCCTGAACTTCTCCAACATGTGTCCTTCCCATGGGCTACAGTTCTTCATGAACTGCTCCAGTGTGGGTCCCTTCCATGGGGTGCAGTCCTTCAGGAACAGACTTCTCCAGCATAGGTCCCCCACAGAGTCACAAGTCCTGAGAGTAAACCTGATCTGCCGTGGGCTCCTCTCTGTCCAGGGGTTCCCAGGTTTTGCCAGGAGCCTATTCTAGCATGGACTTCCCATGAGGTCACAGCCTCTTTTGGGCATCCACTCTTTCCAGCATGGGGTCTTCCCTAGCTACTCAGCTATGGGTGGGTCTCTGCTCCACCGTGGCCTCCATGGCTGCAGGGACAGGGCCTCATCATGGGCTGCACCATGGGCTCAGGGGAATCTGTGCTCCAGCACCTGAAGCACCTCCTTCCCTTCTTCTGCACTGACCTTGGTGTCTGTAGGGTTGTTGCTGTCATACATTCTCACTGATCTCTCTGGCTGCCATTGCTGCTGAGCAGCAACTTCCCCCCCGCCTTATTAAATATGTTATCCCAGAGTTGCTATCACCATTGCTCAGCCTTGACCAGTGATGAATCTGTCTTGGAGCCAGCTGGCACTGGCCCTATCAGGTATGGGGGAAGCTTCTAGCAGCTTCTCATGGAAACCACTCGTGTAGTATCCCCCTGTTACCAAAACCTTGCCACACAAATCCAAAGAACACTTGAGAACATAATGCACAGCTATGGGATTACGTAACCTGTAGACAGAAAAATCCTTCCAGGACTGATGTCACGTATTGACAGTATTAATCACACTTGTTTATCATCCTTAGCAAGTCTGAACACTTATCACTGTTAAAGAAACCTCCCAGATATCTTTTAACCTATGCAGATGCTCACAATTTCTTAAATAAAACAATAGTGCTTGTTATAGCTGCTTGGGGAGATCTATGTATTTACACATTCATGTTCTCAGAATGAATACATCTTTATATGGCTGTCATAAATCTGTAAAAACTATTTTGCTTTCCGAGTTGAATTTATAAGGCTCTATTCCTTTATTGGATGCCAGACAGGGCTGAGAAATCCAGATGCTGGGATGTAGGCCTGAGGCTGAACATATGTTGTTCTTAAATGTTAATTGTCTTGTAAAATGAAGGTAGCCTTGGATGAAGAACTGGTTATTTCACAAGTTAGCCCCCACCTCCAAAAAAATCCCCAACTCCACGCCACCTTTCAAATTCAGATTCTAGCTAGGTGTTAACCAAAATAGTAAAGTATCTGATGAAGTACTACAATCCTCTAGCACTGTAGCAGACCAGGAAAGCTCATCTGAAGGTAAAAGAAGGGGAAGTGGCTGAACACCTATAAAAGAAAAGGCCTTCTCACTAGCCATTTGAAAAAAAATAAGAGTCTTGAAAACTAGTTTTGTGGAAAAAGAAGTACTCTATATGTTGCAGAGGACTCTGATTTAAATCCACCAAAACATCTGGCACAAACAGGGAAAGACAGCTACATACTACTATCTTGTTATAAATTTATTTGCTTCCATAAAGAATGATTGGTTTAGTAATATCATGTGCTCTTCAATGTTAAAGTGGTAGATACTCAGAGAGGAATACTTGGGAATCGTGGTCAAGAGGAATTTAGGACTGGGTGGATGGGCTGCTGGATCTTATTTTCAGGAAAGGGAGTTGCTTAGACAGGTGAATGAGGAGGGCAGAGGAAGACAGGAAACTTCCTGAGATTCACCCAAACATCTGGATCATAGATTAAAAACACTGCTACCTAGTGCAGGTCTAGGGAATGGATGCTACCTACTGTGAACCTTGCTGGTAAAGAAACAGAGTCTTAATCATCATCTCATTATTGTAAAGAGTAGCTGAGGCTAGGAGTGAAATATTTTACTTCTATCACATTCTCATTTGGCAAGCTGCTAAGATGTAGCTGCTCTGCCAGAATAGCAGTCTTCTTAACAGCATAAACGCTCTCATGGTACAAGAAGTCAGCAAACCAGCTGTTGCTAAGAGTAGCTTCAAAAAGAATCTTTTTTAATACAAAACAAAAGCAAGTAATTTACCCATATTAAATCTACAGCAATGACTCCATTTAAAATTACATTTAAATACAATGGATCGTGTTCTGGAAGTGAGATGTCAAAGTGAACGTGACAAATGTGACCTCATAGCTACTCTTTCCCTGACACAAGGACACTCAGAGGAGTGAAAATTCAACACTTGCATAGCACTGAGGGCTTACAATTTTTGCCCAAAAAGGTGGTAGACCAGAATTAATTTATTTCTCAGTTTCTAGAGGCAGAGGTTTTGGGTTGGATGGCCATGTTCTGAGATAGTGACAAAGGGAAGGGGAAGGAAAGAACTGCCACCCATTGTTCATGTCTTTGTACTTGAAGTCTGTCTGGCTCCACACTTGCAGCGTGTGTATCCACAGCTCTTATCTTAAGAAGTAGGATTTGCTCAGCCTCTCACACTTGCAGAGATGCTTTGCCACTGACAGGCATGGGAAATGAGCCACCCATCAAGTTTCTTATGCAAAACAGGGGAATACAAAGACTTCTTGAGCAACCAAGCTCTTCTTGCCTGAGACAGCAAAGCAAAATCTAGAACCAGACCTCACCAAAACATTTAAAGCAAATTTTAAAAAATACTTTATGTTTTGTAACTGGACAAAACTGCTGAAGTAATTTGCTCTGAAGTTATTGCTCAGCTGCAGTATTTCTGTCGTGTGGTTTCTACTCGATCCCTTGTACACTAACTTAAGGAAAGCTATCTGTGATGGATGTTCAACATTTTTATCACTGACCTGGATGAGGGGACAGAGCGTACCCTCAGCAAGCTGGCTGATGACACCAAACTGGGAGGACTGGCTGATTCCCCAGAAGGCTGTGCTGCCATTCAGCGGGATCTTGACTGGCTCGAGAGTTGGGCAGAGAGGAACCTCATGAGGTTCAACAAGGGCAAGTGCAGAGTCCTGCATCTGGGGAGGAACAACCCCATACACTAGTACAGGCTGGGGATTGACCTGCTGGAGAGCAGCTCTGCAGAGACAGACTTAGTAGTCCTGACTGATAATAAACTAAACATGAGCCAGCAATGTGCCCTCGTGGCCAAGAAGGCCAATGGCATCCTGGGATGCATCAAGAAGACTGTGGCCAGCAGGTCAAGGGAGGTTCTTCTCCCCTTCTCCTCTGCCCTGCTGAGGCCTCATCTGGAGTCCTGTGTCCAGTTCTGGGCTCCTCAGCTCAAGAGGGACAGGGAACTGCTGGAGAGAGTCTAGGGCAGGGCCAGCAAGATGATCAGGGGACTGGAACATCTTTCATATGAGAAAAGGCTGCAGGAACTGGGGCTGTTTAGTCTGGAGAAAAGGAGACTGAGGGGGAATTATTAATATTTACAAATATCTAAAGGGTGGATGTCAGGAGGTTGGGAAATCCCTTTTTTCTATTGTATCTAGCAACAGGACAAGGAGTAATGGGATGAAGCTGGAACACAAAAAGTTCCATTTAAACATAAGAAAAAACTATTTCACCCTTCAGATGAGAGTGTCCTGGCACAGGCTGCCCAGGGAAGGTGTGGATTCTCCTTCCTTTGAGGTCTTCAAGACCCACCTGGACATGTTCTTATGCGACCTGATCTAGGTGAACCTGCTTCTGCAGGGGGGGTTTGGACTAGATGATCTCTAAGTTCCCTTCCAACCCCTACCATTCTATGATTCTATGTCATTGCAAATAGTGAAAAAATTGAGCTATCTCCGTAAATAAAATGAGTTTTTATTGGATGTTTTGGTTTGAATTCTTTTTGTCAGGAAAAAGGAAGGATCAGAGTTTAATTTCCTCACCTAAGATTTCTCCTCACTGGGCTACAGTACACCTGTAGTCAATGCTGATCCAGATGGATATTTTCCATCTACCGGTTCATCAGCACTTCTGCACGTCTCAGCATGCAGAATATGCAACTCTTTAAAAAAAACACAAAAACCCAAATATTATCATCTCTGTAATTTTCTATTTGTAGCTTATCAGCAAGATTATCCTTGAACTATGAGTTCATTCAATTTATGGTCCAGATATGGAAAAGAACTTCTTTTTTTCTAGGTGGCTCACTGTTAACTTCAGGAGAACTTGCTTGTGACACCAGACATTGGGAGTCCTTTCAGTCTAAAGCACCTAGCACAACTCTGAACCAGATACGCAGCTACTGAAGCCTTTGAAAATCAAGCTTCTCTTTTCAGTGACTGTTTTTATCCAGTCACATGTAAAGCTGCCTATTAATTCTAGTGTGCATCTTGCCTTGGGCAGAGTAGGACTTTAACAAGGAGACACAAGCTGTTTTTCACAAAGGCTAATAACACCTTATAGACAATATTCAAAATGGACATGAAAATAGACTTTAGAGCTATAGGAAGAGAAGGGGCACAGATCAAATTGTGTTAGAGCAAAACTCACCCAAGAATTACCTCTATGGAGAATCTACTATTTACAATTCTTCCAGTTTGTGAGACAACACTTAGGATGGCATTAAAAGGGGGCACATCAGGAGTCAATCAGTACCACCGTAATTGTGGTGATCATCATGACATAGACATCAACACAGACACAGCCTCCTAAATTCAGTGAGCAGATGAGGGCTCCAAGAGCTCAGGACACACACTGTCTGAGTTTTGCATTAACTCTTGAGGCTGGTGATGTCACTACAGCCTCAAGTTCTATTTACAATACATTTATTTACTCTTTTATAAGAAAAATTCCACACAAAGAGCAGACACGTGGGCTGAGAGGAAACTTAGAAGCCTGTTATGACATAACTCTGTATAAATTTAAAAAAAGAAATAAAATTGAGCTATGTTGCCCTTTGCTTCCAAGTTGCTGAAAACTCAAACAATAATATTTTTCTAAAAGTCAAAGGACTCACTATGCGGGTAGAAATTCCTCCCATGTTTGAGCCAGAGCCTCCACCAACTTTTGACAAAAGGCCTTTCAAGTTGCTGATTTCCTAATACCAAAATACACTTGATTAATGAAAATGTTTATTTTAAAATAGTCGGGGCCTTCCATGAGACACCTCATGAAACGAACTTCTGGTTACATTGAAAAATAGGAAAAATAAAACCGTGTTTTACAGAGAAAGCATTGTGTATTTAAGGAGTGAGTCAAAGTCCCATGACTCAGCTGGCTGTTGAGGCAAAGGTGCCACTTCTTGCTTCAGAACAGAGCAAAGCTGCTCTGCAGGCTCTGGTCTCAGCACAAGGCTTTTTGGAAACCCTGGTATTTTTATTAAGGTCTCCTCTGATGTGTTTTTCCTTGCTGGGCAGTGATGCACCTTGTTGAGCCTTTTTGTAGGCATCAGCATTGAATTTTGGGATAGGGATCAAGCAGCCTCAATCATTGCCTGAGGTCTCAAGGGTTTTCGAGCACAATGCTGGCAGCTGCCCTGGTACCCAAGGGAAATTTGGTACAGCAGTATGATGTGCTTGCATTGGAAGCTGGAGTAATGCAACCTGTGCCCTTTGCTCCTTCATGCTAGGAGTAAATCTTTGCTAGTGATTTGCATGGCTTGGCCAAGCTGTGGGCAATGCACAAGGCAAGTAGGACCTCAGGGCAGTTGCCAGGCTGGTGTTGCAATGCCATTTCCCCATGAGAGTTAAGAAAAAGTCCTCTTTGCTTACGCAGTAGTACAGGCTTTTTTTCTACACTGCTGTTGTTATTTTTATAAATTTACATATATATTGAGGAAACAGATGTTATCGCTCAAAAGCCTGTTCTTAGATAAAATGGTTGTAGAAGCAGATAAGCCATCTGGGTCAGAAAAAGAAACTAGATGTTCTGAAATCTGGAAGTCTTGCCAGCACAAACCTAGCACTGGACAATTTCCCTGCAGGAAAACATGGAAATGGGGAGTCCTGTACTCCGGGACAGAGATAGGACAGCCCAGATGGGTGGGGAACAGGAGTAATTTCCCTATGCTGCCTCAGACCAGTGACCAAATAATTGGCACTGGCTGTGCTCAGCAGCCCTCTCCATGGGCAGTGTGTCCAATTTGCCTCTGCAGCAGGGCAGGGGCTTGAGCAGCAGGCCTCTGCATGCCCTGGGGCACGTGAGACTCGGTGTGATGGCATGGCCTAGATGGCTCAGAGATGTCTACACAAGTGTCTGTCACTGAGGCCCAGGTGTAGCACAGCTTCTCTGTGTCTTGGTTGCTGTCTGTGTAATGGAGGTAATGGTATTTCCCATGGAAGCTGTGGGAATGCAGCCATCAACACTGGGGAGACAGAGATTACAGGGTTTTTCACCCTGTCAATGATACTCTTTTCAGTGACTTGCAGAAGGCTTATTGATTCAAGTAATGCAGGATTTAGAGTCTTAAGCCTTCACTGCCATGCTAAGAAAAAGAGAATTTTACTTGGGAGTAACTCACAGAACTCTCTGGTGAAATAACACCAGTGCTTTCAGTCTGGCTGGATGTGGGCACAGGCAGAGCTGCCTCCTTTCCTCCTGGCAACACACAAGTGCCTTGTCTGTGCTCTGTCTGGGCTTTGAGACCACTATGTGTGTGAGTTATCTTAAGGTAATACCCTTCTTTATTAACATTGAAGTCAGGGCCTTGAGAACAGGGTTTTGTGGAGAGGCTCTTGTTCAGCTTTAGAACAGTGCTTGGCAGTAAAATCAAGTTATTCATGCTTTCCTGCCCTCCCCTTGCCTTTGCTCCCTTTCTCTCTCCACACACATATGCAAATGTGGCAGATAGCTCAAGGACTTATCAGTACTGGTCAGCTTCCCACCCTTCCTAATTAGACTCGAAATGAAAAATTATGTCAGCCAGTAAGGAATGTATCAGAGGTGATACAAATAAATGTATTAATCTACCAAATTTGACCCTGATATAAGTTCACTGGGGGATTGAAGGGCTGCAGAAACATAAGATCTGAGTCATCTGCTCTCTGAGGCTGTCCCTCCAAGGAGCTCTTGTCTATTCTGTGGTTAATCTACTAGGAGATGAGTGACTTAATTTTCTAGTACTGGTATTCCTGCACCTTTCAGAAGTTTTATGTCACTAAAAGAAAATAAGTGGATGAGAATGAAAGTGCAGCTCTGTATAACGAGCTGGTCCAAGCCAAACAGGAATCCAAAGCGACTTCTCTGTTGAACTACAGCCTGCGCAGGAGCTTTTGAGTAGCTGTTTAGCATACTCAGTGTTCTATCTATTCTTGCCTAGAAACCTGCCAACGTCAAAGCTTGTGTTGCTGTGTATATTTCTAGATACAAACAACAGTTCTTCCAGCAGGCTAGCACAATCGTGAGGTAAAATAAATTCTCATCTCAGCTGGCTGACAAGATAAAGTACGGGTCCATATAACACATCACGTCTCCGCAGTTCTGCTTCCTTTTCTATACACTGCTTTTCACGTTTTATATTTAAGCATACTGGAAGAAATTCTGTCATGACTGAAACCATGACACAATTCATAAACTCCTGTAGATCCACATTCTCACTCCAGATTAAAACTTGGGTTCAGTTCACCAGCTTTAGTAGCACTAAAGCCCTGAAACTCAAGCAAGAGTAAATCAGATGCATTATTAATTGTTTCCCTCAGAGAGCATTACCTTTTAGAGTCCTGTCTTTTGGAGACACAAAACAGGTTCACGGACATCTTTGTCATTGCCCTAAAATCAAATGATGTAACAAGTACCTTGTAGAGATGTAACTACTGTTCTATAGTACAAAAATGTATAAAATGGAGTGGAATAGTTGATGATCTGTACTACTGGGTAAAATCCAGAAGTGATGAAAATAAATGGAATTTCATTCTGTTTCTAAAAAATAATCAATAAAATTAATAATTGTAATTTTGTTCTGTAAACTTGCTTTAAAACAGTATCTGAGCATGATAGAAACTGGTGTCAATACCAGACTGTGTTTCAGATGTAATTGTCATTTAAATCTGAACTTCGTTCTTCATTATAACTTTTCTATTTTAAATCCTTTTGATGAAAATAAAAAAGGAGAAAGAATCTCATTCTGCTTCTGAACCAAGTGTAATGAGTGTCCAGATGATTAAATGTCTGTACAAGAATGTTTTTAGGTTTGTTTGTTTAAACATAGTGACTAAGAAAACAACTGAAGACACATGAAATGTGGCTCCATACATGCATGGTATAGTTGATAGTTCTCTACAGTGACAAGACTTGTAGCTTGCAGTAGGGTCTTGTCTACACCAGGCAGTTGTCCTGCTGTCCAAGTAGGGACAGAGCAGAGGCTGTGTTGCCCCATCCATCTGGCTACACTTAGGCAGCATTCAATTGTTAGTTTAGAAAACATCTGTAAAGATGAGGTGCCAAACATACCTCGGGGCAGTGGATGCCAGGGAAGAGATTGATGTTGGTGGTCACCAGCTGGCTCAAAGGCGAGTCACATCCAAGGCTGGCTTGGGGAACTTTCACAGCAATAATGTGTCTACTTACTGTCATGGTTTTATAAAGCTTTGTTTTACCCTTACAGATATTCCCAAAAGGAAAAAGAAGTAATGATACAAAACCGAGACAACATTACAGCTGGCTAATGTACTGAGAAAAGAGCCAAGAGATGGCACAAAGAGAATTATTTTGAGTGAAGAATCACCCCAGTTGCAGTGTTATGTCTTTCATGTGTAGAACAAGACAAGGTCTTTAACTCTAAACTTTTAATTTTGGACCATTAAGCTAATTTCCATTAGAAGAGTAATCAAATGAACATTCATTTTCCTGCTTTCTATTTGCCTGCAGCTTTTCTTGTTTTGTTTTGGTTTGTTTGTTTGTTTGTTTGATGTTTGAGAAGGATTGTGGCTGGGGAAGTGAGAACTTGGCTTGATTTAAAATGTAAATGCAATTCTATCAATCTTCCCCTCTACTAATAGGCTGCCTGGGCATTTTAAGGGCATATAGTGAAAAGGAAACTGTGACTGCTAAAGAAAAGCCACCCCCTGCTGTTCCTGTTCATATTTATTTTACAATCAGCCCATTGAAATGGTGTGATTCACACTCTGATGCAGTCGTTGTCTAGCTGGCAAAGTCACTGGTGAATTTAAAAAAGTTTCCCAAGCTGAAAACCAGGCAAACTGCATTTGGGGCAAAAAGCAATCTTATTTATCAGCAATGAGAGTTAGTGAGCCACTGCAGCAATCTCTCTTGTTGAGAGCTGAGGCTACCCTGGTAAATGAGAAGTTCTCTTGAAATAAGAACCCATCTTCAAAAAATTGTGAGAAGTGTGTTGCTTTTGAAATGTAAAGTGTCCTCCTGATACACATATACATAGAGTATACAAGAGTAAAGTCATGCTAAAGCTTGCAGAGGCAGTTTAAATGTTCTTTGTTAAAACATTGTTCCTCAAATAAATAGCTTCAAAAGGTTAAAAGCAAGTGTGAGTGCACAAGAGGGAAAGAGGTTGCCCAATTCCTCAGTAATCTTGGCTAAATACTAAAGCAAATCCTGTCTTTTTGCCTTAAATGATCCTGAGTTAATATATTCATCTACCTTATAGTCAAGTAGTTTCTGTGAAATAATGACTTCTTGGTAACACAAAGACACATGGCTGAAGCATTACTAATCACAGCCTATCTTTGTGACAAGTATTACCATATATCCTTCCACTGATATATCTTAGAACAAAAGTTCAGAAGCCAGTATCAACATAGAAGATCAGAATAACCTCAAGAAATAAATAGAAGTAACTAAAGACTGGATTAATGGAACTAATGAAATCCAATAGTATTACATGTTTGGCTATGAGGTTTTTCTTGCCTAGAATCTCTACTGTAACGCTGAAGCTCATTATATGGCCATGATAGAGGATGCAAAAATACATACCAAGTTTATAATTAAGTATTTTCTCAGTAATCATGAGATAAATATTCGCCCCTAGTCAGAATTGCCGTGATAAAGGTGAATGGAATCTTAGGATGTGTCAGAAGAGTTATAACCAACAGGAGCAAGTCAGAATTGCCATGATAAATGTGAGTAGAATCTTAGCATGTGTCAGAGGAGTTATAGTCAGAAGGAGCAAAGAGATATTGATACCGGTGAAAAAAGTGGGGATCTGCTCATCTGGCACATTACATACACTTTTGGTCACCCGTGGCTGAGGAGGATGATTCAGGTGCAGAAAGAACGGTGAGAATATTCAGTGAACAGGAGACATGAGATAATGTGGGCATTTTCCCCTTCTATCTCCCTTTCCTTGTTGCCTCAGTTACTTTTCCAACAGCTGGGTCCTTGACCCGGTCTTCCGGCAAAGCCAGCTGCTGACTATGTACCTCAGGGCACTCCAGCCCCATCACAGCCTCCCTTGCCCTCAATCTATTCACATAGCTGTTACTGGCAAGTTCTGTGATAAGGATGGAAAAGGAAGTGGTCCTGTAGAAAATGTCTTTTCGCATGTACATCCCAGTTGCTCAAAGTAGAAATGCAGGTACACAAGGACTGCAGAGTCCAGGCAAACTGGAAACTGCCGCTGGGTTGCCAGTTGCATTGGGCACCAGTGATCACTTCTTTGATTGATACAAGAACTGAAGATGCAGAGGCTTTCCAGGAGAGAGTCCACTGCTGCCTGAAATAGAGGCTGGAGGCCTTGGAGTCCAGCCCAGAGAGGGATATGGTAATGCACTGGCCAGAGAAGTACACTTTCCTCACCAGAACCTAGTCTGAATACAGCACTAAAAATGCTGTGCAAGCAGTACTGTGCAGCTACGCCCTACTCTCAGAAAGCCTGGGTTTGCTCCTAGAGAATGTGAAAAGCACATGTACAGGCACCACAGCAGCTGTCACACTATGAACTGCACTCAGAACATCAACCCATTTTATTCAATAATTGTACACTAACAAAAAAGGTTGGCATCAACTTTGTTTACATCAAAAAGACACAGTTTCAGTTCTTCGTATTGCATAATTTAGGCACATGAGCTTCTATAATAAAACAATGTGCCGGGTGGAGAATGATAGCATTGTCCTCACCATTTTTTGTCTGACATGGAAGAGAAATGAAGCAAATAAGGTCAAAGAAACCAAACAACATTCAGGAAAGTATCAAAGTGATCAAAGTAAACATTTTGATTCTGTTTTACATGTACTTTTCAAAGAAGGGTTACATTCCCAGATACAGCATGTCGGTCCTTGATGCCAATAAACTGCCTCTGTTAAGCATTGTACTTTCATAAGAGTGGGAATAAAAAGACAATAATTTTGTGAGATGCATTTTCTAAGCCTTGCTATCAAGTGTTGAACTTGCTAAGAAAAGGCTAAATGTATTTTCTGCTCTCTGAGGATGTTGAGTCCTCATTGAGAGAGACCTGATGTCAGTCTTGAGTAGCCCTGTAGAGGAATCAGCATTCACAAGCACGAGGAAAAAGCTCTGAGATGATATTTTTGTTCATTCGTATTTAATACACCTCTTTGTTAACAGACCAAACAAAAATAGCTCCTTACAAAGCGTATAGAATATGTTTAAAGACTGGTTTGGAAAACATGCATAGTCATAGTCCATCTATAGCTAGAAAATATTGATTTTTTTTCATGTATTTATCTCCCATTCTTTTCAAAAAGAGATAGACAAGATATCAAGGCACCTGATCTAAATGTCCTAGAGTAAAATATTATTTTTGATGTTAGAACTTGGTCGTTAATGATGTCAAGCATGAAGCTTTTCTTATACCCAGGTAGTATGTACTCCATCTCTGTCTTTCTAAAATCTGAGTTGCTGAAGCAACTGTAAAGAACAAGATGCTTCCAGGGAGGTACTTTGTTTAGCTGTGCAGACACATTCCTTCAGGAAATATTGAAGCCAAATCACACACACATACATACACACAGGCACTGTATTAGAAGAATTCAAACCTTGAACAGAAAACAAACCAGTACTGGGTCTGTAGTCTGCACCTGAGTGTATGCTGAACTGTATTTTTCACATTTTTCCTTGTTTTCACTAGCTGGGGCTGCGGACTGATATCAGTACTTTTCAAAGACAAAAAGCACTGCCCAAGAACAACCCTCTATCCTCTGGCCACATCAGAGAAAAAAAAATAATAAAAAATAGAATTTACACATCTAGCACTTGTTTTTCTTGTGTATGAGACAGACACTGGCAATGGCAATTGTTGTAAGTCAGAATTTGCTGCAGCATGAACATACAGCGTGTGACTATGGAGCAAAAATGGCGCAAGACAGGAGATAAGAGAAGACAGACACTTTTTTATGCATTCTTTCCTTTTGTCCACTGAAGATAGAGCTATGAGAAAAGTCAGGTTCTATTTAATTCTGGCACTTCCCTTGGCAGCTAATGTCAGGAATAGAACAACAGATACAATAACGTGATTAAAGATATCATTCTGATCCTTGTTTAGGACATGGCTTCTGCCCTTAAATGGAACTGCTAACAGGCCAGAGATGCTCTTAAACCAAATGGCATTCTAATGCTTTCTTTTTTTAGAGTGATTTATTTATTGATCTATTTTTATTTATTAAATATTTATTTCTCGTGTTTTTAATTTATTTAACTATATTTATTTTGTGTGTTCTAATCACAGGAAGAAAAGACAACAGGGAATTGTGGTCTGGATGCAGACAGTTTGGATGAAAAAATGTGGGACCAAACCATGAGAGATGCCTCTGCAGGCAGCCCCAGTGATAGACATCCCACCTCTGCTGCTCAAGCAGAGCCCATGAGTATCACAGCTCTTCATGTCAGTGAGCTCAAGGACTGTCTTGGTGCTTCCTCCATTACCAACTATCCCAAAGGGCAACAGAGCAGAGGAAGAGCCAGAAGGTAGATGGTTCTAGCTTAAGTGGAGAAAGAGTCTAAGAAGTGACAGTGTTTGATGCTGGAGTGATGCAGAAAAATGTTTGCTCTCAGAGACAAAAACATCACAAGCCTTGCAATGGATTTTGCAATCTGTTTTGCACAAAGACATTGCTGGGTACAAGTACTAAACTTTCATAAGCATTTTGGGCAGTGTTGAACACACCATCATTTCTTAGCAAAGGATTCTAGTAATTAGAAACTAGATACTTAACAACTAGGGTAAATGTAATGTAAATGAGGGCATTTCTTTCTCCTTCAGATTGTTTTGCTACTTAAGCTGACATTAAACAGTAGGTGTAACAATTATATTGGAAGAAATATAAGCTAATTTTGGATTAGACTGCTGATGCTGAGAGAGTCTTCATATAGAACTGGTGTATGAATTTCTTAACTTTACAGTGTAATGCATGAAGGAGTTTCAACTGTGCCAGAGATCAGCATCTGATACTGACCTCTTTTCTAAAGAAAGCAGTCATTAAAAGGAGAAGATGATGTTCTTCTCTGGGGGAAATCCAAGGCCTACATCCAGTAAAACTCTTAAAAACATGTGGATTTAGGCACGTTATTGAATTTAGTAAGAGCACTCTTCTACTTCAAACTGTGTGTACACATGTGCCTACAGCATACATGGTAAGAAAAAGTGTTCAGAAAAAGTTCTTAGCAAATACTTGTGTACAACTGCTTAGTCAAGTGAACTATGCTTTGGTTGACTCTATGTTGGAGATTTAACTGCATAATTCAGAATCATCTCTATTAAACCATGTGGCTGTTGGCCCTTCTCAAGCATAGATGCCTTAGGGAATGAGGTTTTTTTTTTTTTGCTTTTGTTAGTTTGTTTGTTTATGCATGCTTTATTTTCTTAATTCCTTTAGTCTTTTGGCTCACTGCCTCTGGCAAGAGAATGAAATCTCCTGTTAATGTAACTTACTGGAGGATGTTTGAAGCACAGAATACAACACTACTTGTGATTAACTACTATGCTGCTGAGAGCTGGAGACTAATTTCCAGATGACATATGTTGTTAGCACTGCTCAATGGATTACAGCTTAGGGGGCAAAGTTTTAGATCAAGACTCCCACTGAGCTAGAAGCTGTGCAAACATGTGGTGAAAAGATTATTTTTTTTGTGTCACAGAACTTTGCTATCACCTCTGCAAACTTCTCTGTTCAACCTATTGCTGTTTTTCTCCCAAGATTGTTTCCTTACATACACTAATAACAACTTATTTTCCTTGTTTGGCAATTGCATGCCTTGCTTAGTATCTGTTTCATGAAATCAATACATGAAAAATGACTGTGTTAATATGCTAGATTCCTTGCTGGTGTGTTTACTGGCATCATGAATCATTCCCACTTGAGAGAGCAGATTCAGAAGGTAATAACATTTCTCTCCTTTCCAAGACACTCTATATTCCTAAGAACTCTGCTGTTTCTAGTGTTAACACAGGCAGAGCATATACATAAATCTGAAAAGGTCTGGATCTGATTTGGGTGGTGTTGCTGACAGGTTTGGGGGTTTTATGTACATGAGATGCTCAGGCTGGCCAGCTTTTCCTACAACTTTTCTTCTCCTTAGAAGAATGAATGCTACTTTTTATATTAACTGGCAATATTTAGGATGAATAGCACATTGTCTGTATCAGTGTTTCTGAATGGTTTCTCCTGTTTGGGTCTAAACCTGAAAAGCAAATTCTTCCTTTTCATTACCACCTTGGTACTTGGTGCAAAGAGAGAGCTTTCACAGCACTGAGTGGAGAGCTTGTCTGTCCTACTCTGGCCCACATATTCAGCTTCAGAAAGCCTCAGCTTAGTCCTTGCTGTGGGTGAGCTGTCATGTTAATGTCCACATTTCTCTAAGGGACACTTCTTTCCTGTTGGACAAATTCCAATATCAGCCACTGGACTGTGTGTACTATATGTTTGAGAGACGTTATCTTCTCTATGGTGGCTTCCATCTTGATGACAGTGAGGACTGCAAGTGAAATATTGTGAGCTGGTGCCTTGCTGAGAGTTAAGCTGAAAAGCCTTAGGGCACAGGGAAGTGGGAGAGCACAGAATGAACTGTGAGCAAGCGATCATGCTGGTAAATGACTAGTATGTTCTGCACTGATATGAATAAAGCAAGCAAGCACAAGCTGTATGATCAATGTTGTCCTTTTGGCAAGAAAATAAATTAACACAATCAGATGTGTTTTAAGCACAGTGCCACTGCTTTGGAATTTATTCAGCAACAGACCATACCACAGCTGTTGAGGCTCAGGTAGCATGTAAAGCAAAATACAAATAAATGGATTGACCTTTTCACCATATTTTACCCTAATTTCTATGATTCTGACCATTTTTCTTTCCTAATATTCCTTTTCAAAAGCAGCTTTTAATTGGATATCATTGAGTTACATTTGATACTTCAGTAACTACACACAGGTAATCTACACACAGGCATCCACACATCCGTGCCAGGATAGATGTTGCTGGATACTCTGTTTTCATTTGATCAGTGTAGTGTAGGTATAGTCTGACTCTTCTGGACATACTACCTTGCAAATAGTCCCCATAGTACCCTTCTTAAGAAAATCAGGTGTTTTCTGTTCTATTAATTTTCAAAGATCAACTGAAAGAGAATTGCTTTGAAAGCAGATAAGAAGCATGAATACCCAGCTTTTTTTAAAAGGAGAGATTTTGTAATGCTTTTGTGTTGGTTTTGAGAGAGGACATGTTCTAGAATAACTACAAGTATGGTTGCTAGTGTTTGCATAAC